>NC_090401.1:49328770-49955199 GCF_036365525.1 Heterodontus francisci
ATCACACTCCTGACTTGCACCTTGTGGACAGGCTTTGGGGAGTCAGGAAATTAGTTACTCGCCACAGAATTCCCAGCCTCCGACCTGCCCTTATAGCCACAGTATTAATGTGGGTGGTCCGGTTAAGTTTCTGGTGAATGGTAATCCCCAGGAGGTTGATGGTAGGGGATTCAGCAATGGTAATGCCATTGAATGTCAAGGAAAGAAGGTCAGAATCTCTCTTGTGGGAGATGGTCATTACCTGGCAATTGTGTGGCACGAATGATATCTGCTACTCATCAGCCCAAGCCTGCATGTTGTCGGGGTCTTGCTGCATTCTGGCATAGGCTGCCTCAGTGTCGAAGGAATTGTGAATGATGCTGAAGACAGTGCAGTCATCAGGGAACATACTGACCTGACCTTATTATGGAGAGAAGGTCATTGATGAAGTAGCTGAGGATGGTTGAGCCTATGACACTACCCTGAAGAACTCCTGCACCGATGTCCTGGGACTGAGATTGGCCTCCAACAGCCACAACCATCTTTCATCGTGCAAGGTACGTCTCCAGCCAGTGCAGAGTTTTCCCCTCGATTCTCATTCACTTCATTTTTACGAGAGCTCCTTGACACAGGAAGGAACATAGGAGCAGGAGTAGGCCATTCAGCCCTTCGAGCCTGCTCCACCATTCTAGACCATGGCTGATCATCTACCTCAATGTCTTATCCCCATATCCCTTGATGTAATTAGCAACTAGAAATCTATCAATGTCTGTCTTGAACTTACTCAGCGACTGAGCTTCCACCAGCCTCTGGGGCAGAGAATTGCAAAGATTCACCACCCTCTGAGTGAAGAAGTTCCTCCTCATCTCAGTCCTAAATGGCGTGCCCTTTATTCACAGATTGTGTCCTTTGGTTCTAACAAGACACACTTGATCAAATGCTGCCTTGATGTCAAGGGCAGTCACTCTCACCTTACCTCCGGAATTCAGCTTTTTGTACGTTTGTCTATGCTGGTGCTGATGACCCACAGCACCTCATGGATGCCCAGTTTTGAGTTGCTAGACTTGTTTTGAATCTATCCCATTTAGCACAGTGGTAGTGCTACACAGCACAATGAAGGGTGTCCTTAGTGTGAGAAAAGGACTTTGGACCCACATGGACTGTGCACTGTCATGGACAGATGGATCTGCAACAGGTAGATTGCTGAGGACAAGGTCAAGTAGGTTTTTCCTCTCATGTTGGTTCTCTTAATACCTGCGGCAAGCCCAGTCTGGTAGTTATGTCCTTCAGGACTTGTCCAGCTCGTTCAGTAGTGGTGCTACCTAGCCAATGTCAGTGATGAACATTAAAGTCCCCCCACCCAAAGTGCCCTTGCTACCCTCAGTGCTTCTTTTGAGTTGTGTTCAAGAAGGAATACTGATTCAACAGCTGAGGGAGGGGAGTAGGTGGTAATCAGATGTCTTTGCCCATAATGCCAGGAGTCTTCATGGGTTCTGGAGTCAATGTTGAGGCCTCCCAGGGCCACTCCCTCCCGACTGTATACCACTGTGCCAGCAACTCTGCTGGGGCTGTCCTGCCAGGTATGGTGATGGAGAAGTCTTGGATATTGGATGAAAGGTATGATTCTGTGACTATGACTATGTCAGGCTGTTGCTTGTCTAGTCTGTGTGAGACAGCTCTCCCAATTTTGGAACACGTCCCCAAATGTTAGTGAGAGGGAGCTTGCAGGGTGAACAGGGCTGGGTGCGCCTTTGTCATGTCTGAATCCATTGCCTCAGTCAATGCCGGGTGGTCTGTTCTGTTTGTTCTTATTGTAGATTTCTGTAGCAGTCTTGAAACAACTGAGATGTCTGCTAGGTTATTTCAGAGGGCAGTTAAGAGTCAACCACATTACTGTGGGTCTGAAGTCACATGTAGCCCAGACCGGGTATGAACAACAGATTAAGGGACATCAGAGAACCAGCGGGTTTTTACAATAGTTTCATAGAGAGATACAGCACTGAAACAGGCCTTTTGGCCCACCGAGTCTGTACTGACCAACAACCACCTATTAATGCTAATCCTACATTAATCCCATATTCCCTATTACATCCCCACCATTCTCCTACCACCTACCTACACTAGGGGCAATTTACAATGGCCAATTTACCTATCAACCTGCAAGTCTTTGGCTGTGTGAGGAAACCAGAGTATCCGACGGAAACCCACGCAGTCACAGGGAGAACATGCAAACGCCGCACAGGTAGTACCCAGAATTGAACCCGGGTCGCTGGAGCTGTGAGGCTACGGTGCTAACCACTGCGCCACTCTGCCACCCCATGGTCACCATTACTGAGACTAGCTTTTCATTCCAAATTTATTTAACAAACTAACTAACTAAATTAACTAACAATTTAAATTTCCCCAGCTGCCATGGTGGTATTTGAATTCATGTCACTGTGATTACTAGTCCAGTAACATGATCACTATGCTACTGTATTCCTGCTGTCACCATATGCTACCACTTGTATGGACAGTGGGGGGGATGGTGGCAAAGCAAGGCCCATAAATAGAAGATAGTCACTAGTAAATCTAATAGGGAAATCAGGAGAAACCTCTTCAACCAGACAGGGATTTGTATGCGAAACTCACCAGCACATGGAGTAATTTAACGTGAATAGTGTAGATGCATTAATTTCTCCTCACACTGAGGGGAAAAAGGAACAGTATGTGATGCTGATATGGTTAGCTAAACAGGCGGGAGGAGGCTCGTGTGGAGCATAAACACCAACATGGCTCAGTTGCGCCGAATGGCCGATTTATGGCTGTGCATTCTACGTAATTCTATGTAATAAGAAGCTTCCAACACCTCCAGGTGTCATGCAAGGTGAGGGTTGATGCTGCTGGGTTAAGACAACAGCCGAGAAAAGCCACATTTGAGCAATCGGTTACAATCAAAGATGCAACTCTATTGAGAAACAATTCACCTATTGCATATTAGAAACACAACTGATATTTAGGATGGTGGCAGGCGCTGGTGGAGTGTTGGGAGGAACAGGTGGAGTGATGAGAGAAAGAGAGGAGATCACAATATGGCCCGAGCAATGATTAAACTGGTGCTGGTTTATATTTTTGCAGAGTACAGTAGCATCTCCTGACTCTGTCTGAAGGCCAAAATCAAATAATGCAGAAAAGTAGAGTGGTGCGAAACAAGAAGATCCAGCAGCTGCTGTGACATTCCGGATCCCAGGGTCTTTCATTTTGAGGAACTGAGTAACCATATCAAATGCTTGAAGAGTTCGGTGCAACAAGGCAAGAGCATGAGTCACACAGTCCAAGTTTTCTGTATTCTAAAGGGCAAACGCATCTGCCATGAACGCTTGATGCCTTCAGGATCTGGGGAGGATTAAACTCAAGGTGACAATTGCAAAGCCAGATGACAATCAGACAACAAAAACAATTACATTTCAACTTTATTATACAAAAGAAGAACCATTCTAACATTTTGGATTTACAAAGAAGTCAATGATAAGAAGATAAGTTTGGATGTGCACAAAACAATCAACAGCATGTAACATTTAATTAGCATCAATATCTACACCCTCAAAGTAACTTATTTTTCTTAATTTAGGAAGCTGATCTTTCCTCCCACCATTCCTGGTCAAGCCACCCTCCTTCCATTGGCTATCCTTTGTCTACCATCCCTTCTCGCTTCCTTCATGCAAAAATCTTTACAAATCTCTGGTGTACAATTTTGGGCAACACACAATTGAGAGGGTACAGAGGAGCTTACCAGGATGATAGTACGGATGACGGACTTCGGTTATGTGGAGAGATTGGAGAAGCTGGGATGATTCTCTGTAGAGAAGAGCGGGTTAAGAGGAGACCTAATAGAGGTATTCAACATTATGACGGGTTTTGATAGAGCAAGAAAGGAGAAATTTGGCATGTGGGTCAGTAACCAGACGTCACAGATTTAAAATAATTGAGAAAAGCACTAGAGGGGAAAGGAGGAGAAATATCTTCACACAGAGGATTGTTACGATCTGGAATGCACTCCCTGAAAGTGTGGTGGCATCATATTTCATAGGAACTTTTCAAGGTAATTGGACCTTGACTTGAAGAGGACGAATTTGCAGGGTTATGGGGAAAAAGCTGGAATGTGGTACTAAATTGGACTGCCCTTTTAAAGAGCCAGCACAGGCACAATGGGCCAAATGGCCTCCACTGTGTTACACGATTCTACCTAGCCTAGTTTCTGCCATCTAGCAAGCTTCATCTCACTCTCCCATTTGCCATTTCTCAACTTATCCTCACTCCTATTTCCCACACTTTGATTTGGGCTCTCTCCTGCCATCAGCCCAACATCATCTCTCACCTCCTTCCCATTTAGTATCCCACATATTGCTTCCCTACTCCCTTCTGCTATCTGTCAGCCTGTCCTCCCTTCTTTCAACCTTTTGCTTTGGTTTTCTCCTTCTGTTGATTACCCTTTGTCTCACAAACCCCCAACCCCACAGGCCATCTTTCATCTAGCCCCTCCGTCCAAATCCTCATTTAGATGACCCCTCCCTTCTATTATCTCCCATCCAGCCATCCCTCATCTAGTCTCCCTCCTTCATCTACCTTATCTTCACCTCTAGAAACAGCTCGTTATAAACTGCCGCAGTCATTTTCAACACACTTAATTTTATCCCCTTGTTTCAGGCTCTACATCCTCCTTGGCATTTGGTTTCTACAAAACCAATGTTTGTAGCTTTCGATATAGAATGAAGAGATCACCCTTTGAGAAACACGCCTCCAGTAATTGATGAGGTATCAGTAGCCAAATGGCTACTCTTGCAGTCCTATAGAACATGAAAGTGAAAGGACATTAAGTTTTACCAACTATACACAACCATGGACTCCACTGAAAATGAGCATTTTAAAATAGTAAGTAGTTAGTTACCTAAATGGACAGCGCCCCATGCAATGGAGAGGCTATTGTAATGGTGCAACCCTGAATATCTCTCACTGGCTCTAGTGCAACCCAGTTGACCACTGGCACAATATCTGACCACCCTCCATAGCCTATTCTACTGCACTGCAAGCAGAGGAGCAAGATAGAGATTGTCCCTCACCCTCAACCTGCTCAGGACTGAGAGAATACAGACTGCTTCTCCTCCGATGCGAGTTGAATGGAGGAATGATATGCCGCTCTACCAGTTTGTGCTAGTCTCCTTTTCTCAAGTTCAAGTTTAACAGATCTCTCCAGATTTTGTTGTTCTGCTAATTTCATCCCTCGTTCTCTTGCTGGGGAAAGAGTTGCACAAGCACCAACAACCTTCTGGGACCTCATTCTATTTGGCCAATGGAGGCATCACCGCATGGCTCGATCCCATCTTCACCCAACAACTACATGTACACTTTCCAAAAGTAATCAATGGACAGCAATCAGGTGCAATATTAACTAAATGGTACGATTTTAATGGGGGTGCAGGAACAGAGCGACCTGGGGTTCACATGGAATAATCTTTGAAGGGGGCAGGACAAGTTGAGAAGGTTATTTAAATAAAAAAGCATATGGGATCCTTGGCTTTATAAACAGAGGCACAGAGTACAAAAGCAAGCAAGTAATGCTAAAACTTTACTACTACTTTACTCAGCTGGAATAGTGTGTCCAGTTCTAGCCAGTAGACTTTAGGAAGAAGGTCAAGTTTTTGGAGAGGGTGCAGAAAAGATTTACTAGAATGATACAAGGGATTCAGTACAAGAGTTCAGTTATATGGAGAAACTAGAAGCTCGGATTGTTCTTACAGCAAAGAAGGTTATGGGGAGATTTAACAGAGGCCACCATAATTACAAAAGGTATTGATAAAATAAATAAGGAGAAACTATTTCTGCTGGCAGAAGAGTTAGTAAACAGGACACAAATTTAAGGTAATTGGCAAAAGGACCAGAGGAGAGGTGAGGAGAATTGTTTTTACGCAGCAAGTTGCTGTGATCTGGAATGCACAGCCTGAAACGTCGGTAGCAGCAGATTCAATAATAACTTTCAAAAGGGAATTGTTTATATATTTTTAAAAGGAAACATTTACAAGGCTGTGGGGAAAGAGCAAGGGAATGGGACTAATTTGATAGTTCTTTCAAAGAGCTAGTAGTATCACAATGGGCTGAATGGCCTCCTTCTGTGTTGTATCATTATAGGAACAGGGACTTTGACTGATATAGCACCCCCAACCCGAACCGCATGCAGGGGTGCTAAAGCTAATTGGGCACCCCCACTGGCTCATCAGTCAACTCATGGATTTTGACATTAATTTGGCAATGCTGTAACACCAACCAACAGAGGTTTAATGGCCTGCTCATTCAAATGCACTGAAGTCAGTCCCAAACAATTTGCCTTTTGCTCCTTGTGATCACTTAACACAAGGAACTCAAACAGTTGGTGGTTGTTGTTGTTTTCTTTCTACTGGGAAGGTTCACTAGCAAATTATCCTTTGCCGGGACTGCTACTTTCCTCAACTATCCTGTCAACCCCAATCGCCAGGCCAACCACATACATCTGACTCTAATTTGTACCTTATTAGAAACAATGACTGACTCTGGAGCACGTACAATATGGAACAGATTTGGCAAATTAGTGAGCCTGGTGTAGGCTTTGCACAATAGGAGAGTGGATCAGTAATTCAGGGAGCCGGAATCAACATGCCCCACACGTCCATTAACATGTTCTCCTTAATTTGACTCCACACTTTTATTCCCAATATGTACGCCTGTCACATGAAGCTTTGGCATGGCAGTTTGCGAAAGCTACCCACATATCTTTTCACACAATGAATAGTGATCCAGGAAGTAAAATGCTTTAGATATCCTTGATGTTTCGCTGTATTTATAAATAGTAAATGAATCTTGTGGTGTGGTACCCAGTCATGTGGATCAGGAAAGTCCCCAGGTTTGAAAGGAGATCTCAACACTAAAAAATGTATTAACTCATCAGACACTTGACCAAATGTTCATATGTTCCTTGAGAGGTCAGCTCACACAGTGGTTTAGTCCCTTTCACCTCTACGCCCCAGGTTAGCCCAGACTAAAGATGAAAATGTCTCTTCAGCTACTATCAGATTTAAGGGTCAGACATAAAAATATTTGGACAGTGTCAACCACACTACTAGCAGGCATGGGCCTACAAAATAAAACTATCTGCTGCCCACCTCATTCAGAAAAGAGTATCAGTCTCCACTTTGGATCTCATTGCACACAAAACACACTTCACACAACACACATACATCACACATACTCCTGAAGCTAGCATTACTGGTCAGACCTTCAAGCAGATCCTCTCTCCCCTACAATCATGAGACCAGCTGGAAATCAACAAACTGGTTTAGTCTTTATGAAATACATCACTGAACAGAATATCATTTCCATAGCAAGAAGTACATAGCAAAAATAATAAATATGGCATTTGGAGCGAAAGACTAATGCGCCTAGTCAACAGTCCAGATTACATGTGTGTGTCTGGCAGTCATCCCCTAGGGGTTTGAACTTAACTTTGTAGCCACATCGTAATATAAATTAACCCTAAATCCCTTCTAGACAAAAAAATAGGTAAAAATCTCAAAATGCAGCAGATGGCTAGTGTGGATAAATGAAGTGTCGATGTGGTGCAGTAAGGGATGATCTCCAAGGTTGGCAGTGAGCCACATGTTTTTAAGGCAGAGTTGAGAGAGTTTTTTTCTGCAGTAGCTGCAATGTTCCTGAACTGGAAGCACTTTTAATCACCACCAGCTTCCTAAAACAGGAAGGGGGTTCCATTCCCCCGAACTACTTTTTCTCACTTTGACGCACAAGGACTACCCTAAACATTTTTAATCTCTCCCATGCAAGAAACACTATATTGAGCTCTTAACCTGTACCTATTGTAGACTACCATCCTACTCCTCATCCACTCCCGTAATCCAAGCTGACATTCCAGTGCAGTACTGAGGACATGCCATCACTTGGATGAGATGCTAAACCAAGGCCCCGTCTTCTCTCTCAGGTAGACATAAAAGATTCTATGGCACTGTATTGCAGAAGAGCAAGGAAGTTCCCCCAGGTTTCCTTGCCAATATTTAACCCCCAACAAACATCACTAGAAAACAGGTTATATGGTCATTTATTTCATTGCTGTTTATGGGAGTTTGCGTGCAAATTGGCTGCTGCATTTCCTACATTACCATAGTGGCTACACTTCAGAAGTATGTCATTGGCTGTAAAGTGCTTTGGGAATGACCTGAGGTCATGAAAGGCTCTATATAAATGCTAAAAATCCTAATCTGCCATTTGCAAGCATAATGCAACTCTTAATGTTGTTTCAATAGATAACAGCCTCAAGAATCTCCAGTTATAATGACTAACGGTTAACTATAGAAAACATAGTGATAACACTGCACTTTGCTCACATCACAGAATCTGCAGATATTAAGCTACAGTGTTCAATAACGTTCGTCTCACACAGGACCAAAGCCCATTTTATATAATGTAATATTCCCTCAAGCTTGCCAATGAGGCCTTAATTTTAAACTCTAAATTTCACAAAATAGACATTCCCTGGAGGTCAAAACCTGTGCCTCCTATTCAGTAATTATACAGCACTTATATAAGTAAAATTGGATTAATGCACATTAATCGTTCGTGGGTCATTACCTAATGAATGAACAATTGAGACAGAGGTCAATTTTTAAAAAGCCACAGAATTTTGCAAGGGATTAGTAAGAAATGAACAACAAATTGCACTTACATAGCGCCTTTAACATAGTAAAACATCTCAAGGTGCTTGGCAGGAGCATAATCAGGCAAAATTTGACACTGAGCCATGTAAGGAGACATCAGGACGGGTGACCAAAAGCTTAGTCAAAGAGGTGGGTTTTAAGGAGTATCTTAAAAAGAGAGAGAGAGCGCAGCCAAGATGTTTAGGGAGGAAACTTCACAGCTTAGGGTCTAGGCAGCTGAAAGCATGGCCCCCAATGGTAGGGCGGTGAAAATCAGGATTGCGTAGGAGGACAGAATTGGAGGAGTGTAGAGATCTCAGAGGGTTGTAGGGCTGGAGGAGCTTACAGAGATGGGGGGGGGGGGGCAAGGAAGGCCATGAAGGGCTTTGAAAACATGGATGAAAATTTTAAAATCAAGGTTTTTCCAAGCCTCGATTTCTGCTGAACTGGGAGCATTTCCACATGTCTTGGTCCCATCTCTGCCTTGACATCCAAGTGTCCATGAGCCATTAGTAGAATCAAATGACTACGGCTTAGAACTGTTTTGACTTTCCAACACAGACAGTAAGTGAGAACTGCTTAAAAAAGGATTATCTTAAACATTTGAATATACAGGAACACATAGCAGTAAAATCCCTTACTGGATATAACAAAACTTTAAGAAGAAGCTGGACCAGATTTTGGCTAGGGCAGTGATTGCATCATATTGAAGTTAAGCGGATTAACAGTTAGAGTTCGCATGGTCCATGTGATCTCCTAGACTGCTTTGATCGCCTGAGGGAGTCACAGAGGAATTGTCCCCCCCAGAGCATTTTTGTTCCCTCTAATCGGCCCTGGGTTTGCATCTGTTTTTTGCCTCTGGCAGAAGATTTAATAACTGCGTGAGGTTAGGAAGTATCTAGTCATGTGTGTGGGGCAGGCTTGATGGACCAGCCGCTCTTTTCCTGCTGGTCATTTTCATATGTTCATAACTTAAGCGTCAAAAGTTATAACCCAGGAACATCCAAGCGTTTCATGGCTTCAAGGGCCACTTTGCTCTATGTCACAGAACCACACAAAAGCCTAATATTCCTCTCCTGTGAACCTAGGGATTGCTCAGTTTTTAAGCACATAGAAGAGTGGAGATCTGTCATGCCAGGGTCCTCCCCTGTTCATGTTACCTAGGGAATCAGGGGCTAGAGTAGTGCCTGGGATGACTCAAGCAGAGGGCAACTATGGAGATCATAAAATCATAGGATGATGCAACACTGTAGGAGACCACTCTGCCGTCAAGCCTCTGCCAGCTTTTTGGTAGAGCTATCCAATTAGTCATACTCACCTGCTCTTTTCTCACAGCCCTGTAAAACATTTCCCTTCAAGTATATATCCAATTCCCTTTTGAAAGCTGCTACTGAACTAGTTTCCACCATGCTATCAGGCAGTGCACTCCAGATCATAACAACTCCCTGTGTAAAAAAAAATGGCTCCTCATGACACTTCTGATTCTTTTGCCAATCAGCATAAATCTGTGCCCTCTAGCCACAGAACCTACTTCCACTGGAAAAAAATGTCTTATTTACTCTGTCAAAACTGCTTGTGATTTTGACCCTTATTGGGGCGTTCCCACCTCACTTTCCATCAGGTGCGCTAGACGGACACCTGAAAAACCTAGCAATAGCCTTTCCGCCAGGGGACAGTGGAAAGAGGGCAGTAAAGGCCATGTTGTTTGTAATCTTTATTTCGTTGTCAGTAAATGATTAAAAAATGAAGGATAATCAATGCTTTTTACGTCCTGATTTGCTGTCTGTGAGAATTCTGCAATGTGATTGGCTGCTTAGCCTGCTTGATTGATGACAGCACTGCTGCTGACACTGGAATTCCGCTTGAACTGACGCCCGAATGAAAGTAACGTCAAGGTGAAATCCATGCCACAGAGATGGCTGGATCTTTGTGGGCAGCTTCTTTGATGTTAGCAGGCAGCACTACCTTTTCACCGTTGGCTGCAAAATCTGGGCTAACATCTCCACAATGTTACAGTGTTGCTACAATCAATAGGCAACTTCATTGATATTGAACACCATAACATCAAGAATTTCACAACAACTGAATTGGATGTATATGGGGGCAGACAGGACCCTTGGAACATGATCATGGGACATGAAAAATACAGTTTTTAAAAAAAATTCGTTCTTGGGATGTGAGCATCTCCAGCATTTATTGCCCATCCCTAATTGCCTTTGAGAAGATGGTGGTGAGCTGCCTTCTTGAACTGCTGCAGTTCACATGGTGTAGGTACACTCTCAGTGCTGTTAGGGAGGGAGTTCTAGGATTTTGACCCAGTGACAGTGAAGGAACGGCATGTAGCACATGCTTTTAAAACAAACCCAGCTCCATGTGTTTAAATGAGATCTGCCTGCTTTGTCTTATTGGGGCAATTGATGATGTTACTGCAGGAAAATTGGGTGACAGATACTGGCAGCAGTTGAAGAATTAGTCACCGTCTGGCAGTGAATGAAGTCATGTTGTGAATGCCACTTTATGTAGTGGAATCCATACTGAGTTCTGAGTTTACACATAAGATACTGTACACCATGCATTATTCTTCTTGTGAATTACTTCAGTTCATCTGACAGCGTAGTGAATAAAGGTACTACCTGTTTTTTTGTCTGGCTCAGACAGCCAGAAGATCCAAGGTTTGATTCCTAGCCTGTGATGTGTTTATTGATTTCCGCTAGGACAGCATCAGGAACACTTAAGCATTGGCCTCAACCCCTCATGTGATAGGGAGGGGGCGGCGGTGCGGGGGGAGAAAAATCAGCCGGGGCTCCTGCTCCTGATTGTAATCCATTGATCCCTGTTGGGAAATCTGCATGGGTAAACCTTGGGTAAGAATTAGAGGGGGTTCACCCTTGATGGACCTTGTTGAATTGCTTGCAGATACCAACTCAGCACACTGGTGAAGAACATCCACAACCAATGTCTCTGGAATTTGGAGTCAACATCTTCACAAGGAGATGAGAGAACATTGGATGGGGGAAATGAGGGCGGCGGGGGAGAATTAATAAAATGGATGAATACTCCCACCAGTATCAGATAGAGGGAAACTCAAACATGTATTGTTCCCACTCATGATAGATTCAAGAATGAGAGGCACAAATTTAAGGTAATTGCCAAAAAAAGCAATGGCATCTTGAGGAAAAACTTTTTCACACAGCGAGTGGTTAAGGTCTGGAATGCACTGCCAGAAAGAGTGTGGTGGAGGCAGGTTCAATCGAGGCATTCAAAAGGAAATTAACTAGTTATCTGAAAAGGAAGAATGTGCAGGGTTACAGGGAGAAGGTGGGGGAATGGCACTACGAGAATTAGTCACTTAGAGAGTCGATGCAGACATGATGGGCCGAGTGGCCTCCTTCTGTGCTGCAAAATTCTGTGATGTACACCTTATATTGACTTCAAATCAGCAAGGGCTAATGGTTCAGTTAGGATGTACTGTACGAAGAAATTGAAAACTAAGAGTACTTGGGCTGTTGATGCAACTTTTGCCACTGAAGCGTATGCCTTTAAATTCATATCCTAACTTGGAAAGAGGCCAGATGGAAAGGGGAGTTCTATCTGTTTAATCATATGAAGTATTGTCAAAGATGGTCACGAGTGGCGCAGTGGTTAGCAATGCAGCCTCACAGCTCCAGCGACCCAGGTTCGGTTCTGGGTACTGTCTGGGTGGAGTTTGCAAGTTCTCCCTGTAACCATGTGGGTTTCCGCCGGGTGCTCCAGTTTCCTCCCACAACCAAATACTTGCAGGTTGATAGATAAATTGGCCATTGTAAATTGCCCCTAGTATAGGTAGGTGGTAGGAGAATTGAGGGAAGGTGCTGATGTGGTAGGGAATATGGGATTAATGTAGGATTAGTATAAATGGGTGGTTGATGGTTGACACAGAAGGGCCTGTTTCAGTGCTGTATCTCCCTATTGACCAGTAGCCAATGTAGGTCAATACGAGTAGGAAAGATAGGAAATTACCCCGCCACAGGAAATAACTTAAGGGCTGCCTCTTTTACGCTAAACACAAGAAATAGGAGCAGAAGTAGACCAGATGGTCCATCGAACCTGCTCCACCATTCAATACAATCCTGGCTAATCTTGGGCTTCAATTCTACTTTGCTGCCCGCTCACCATATCCCTTGATTTCCTGCGAGACCAAAATTCTATCTATCACAACCTTAAACGTATTCAATGATGGAGCATCCACAACCCTCTGGGGTAGAGAATTCCGAAGATTCACAACCCTTTGAGTGAAGTAATTTCTCCTCATCGCAGTCCTGAATGATTGGCCCCTTATCCTGAGACTGTGTCCCCATGTTCTAGATTCCCCAACTGGAAACAATCTCTCAGCTTCTACCCTATCAAGCCCTTTCAGAACTGTGTATGTCTCAATTAGATCACCTCTCATTCTTCTAAACTCCAGAGAATATAGGCCCAATTTACTCAGCCTATCATAGGACGTCCCCGCCCCATCCCAGTAAATCTTCGCTGCACTGCCTCCAGTGCAAGTATATCCTTTCTTAAATGTGGAGACCAAAATTGCACAAAGTATTTCAGGTCTGGTATCACCAAAGCCCTGTACAATTTTATTAAGACTTTTTTTATTCCTGTACTCCAATCCCCTTGCAATAAAGACCAACATGCCATTTGCCTTCCTAATAGCTTGCTGCACCTGCATGTTAACTTTGTGTGTTCCTTGTACAAGTACCCCCAAATCTCTCAGATCAGCAGCACTTAACAGTTTCACACCTTTCAAAAGAACCTGCTTCTTTCCACAGGATTTAAGAATCTCTCAAAGATTAAAATGCCATCTTTACATTGGTTTTACCAGTTGGATTTAGGGAGCAAGTTGCCCGAGCAATGGCGGTTGAGGGATTGAATTCTCGCCTGCCATGAAGGAGACGTGGATTCGATTCCCAGCCAATGCAGGTCCTTTTACCTTGAAGTGCCTTGGAACCATTTTATTGCATTAAAGGCACTATATAGTTTTGTTGTTATTTGGATTTTAGGCTCCCTGAAATACTGCAGTTCAAAACTGCTTTCCATTGACCAGTTGCAGGTTACAGACACAGGTCTACAAGTCCAAGGCTACAAAATTGGCAGGTCGAGCATGGCTACTAAATTGGCAGGTAGAGCATGGCTACCCGACCCAAACTCGACGACATATGTTGGGTTCGGGTAGGGTCGGGTCGCTCTTCCGGTCCGGCATTCGGGCTCGGGTCGGGTCAGACACAGTGACAGCCAGGACGTCAAGGTGGGAAACACTCCACACTAGTCTGCAGTGAGTGATTCCATCCAAGGTACAGCACAAACTCATCGATATAATCAATTTTATTCCAGGTGGCGGGGTCGGGTCGGGTCGGGCCGGGCGCGGGAAAAAATGAAAGGACTCAGGCCAGGTCGGGCTAGGGTCGGATGTGGTTCTGTCGGGCTCAAGTCGGGTTTCATTTGCAGACACGAGCAGGCCTTTAGTGTCAGGTCCTTCACTTCAGTGCAGTGCTGAGGGAGGGCACCACTGTTGGAGGTGCCATCTGTTGGCTAGCCTGTTAAACCAAGATCCTATCTGCCTGTTCATCTGGATGTCAAAGGTGGCACCATGGCATGGAATGCCGTTCATGAAAAAGTGGTGGAAGCAGACTCAATAATAACTTTCAAAAGGGAATTGGATGCATAGTTCAAAAGGAAATATTGCAGGGCTATGGAGAAACAGCAGGATTAATTTGATAATTCGTTCAAAGAGGTGGAGCAAATGGCCTCCTACTGCGCTGTGTAATTCTATGATTCTACTTGAAGAAGAGCAGGGGAGTTCTCCTAGTGTCTTTATTAACCCTTATCCCTCAAGCATCATCTCCAAAACTGATTAACAGGAAATGAGATGTTAATGAAACCTGCAGTGCACAAATTTGCCCGCAGACCAATCGTGATTTCAAAAATTCCATATTAATTTTAAATGCACACAAAAAGTTCCCCTCGCTTGTACTGGAAACTTTACTTGTTTTTCAAAAAGGAATTTGCTGATTTCACAATCCATTTTTGCATTTTAAAAATGAATCTGATCTGCCTACACCTTCTATATTTCAATGTTTTTTGAAAAGTTACAAACTGTTTATGCCAATAATGGGTGTCTATTACATGTCAATCAGTGGAACATTTATTTTCACCTTTTCAGTGGTCTTATATTCCAGTATTATTCACATTGCAATTTAGCTACCTGAAGTGATTCTTTAATACATATTGGACTCGAATGTTCTGAAATTTGCCTCACCTCAGACTACAAAGCAGAACATAGAGCGTCAGTGAGAAACAACCATGCAAGTGCAGTTCCCCCAAGTAGCATTCAGGCCTTCAACTTGCTAGCAGCATACAAGACAAGCTTGTGGCTAATGTTCTTGAAAATCACCAACGCAAAAATATCTCTGGTTATTTGAAGCAGCTGTTGCCCAAAGGATAAGGTTGGGGGAAGGTTGTTTGCCACTTTGGTGTCGTATTTGCCCCCAAGGTGAGCTTCCAATCACATATCTGCTCCATCACCAAGATCGCCAACTTCCACCTCCATAACATCACCCAATTCTGCCCTGCCTCAGCTCATCTGCTGCTGAAACCCACATTGTGCCTTTGTAGTGCATCAGTCGTGGCTCAGTTGGTAGCACTCTTGCCTCTAAGTCAGAAAGTTGGGGTTTTGAGTTGCACTCTAGGACTTGAGCAAAGAAAATCTAGGCTGACACTCTAGTGCAGTACTGAGGGAGTGCTGCACTGTTGGAGGTGCTGTCTTTCGGATGAGATATTAAATCAAGGCCCCGTCTGCCCTCTTAGGCAAGTATAAAAGATCCCACAGAACTATTTTGAAGAAGGGCAGGAGAGTTATCCCTGGTGTCCTGGCCAATATTTATCCCTCTATCAACATCACAAAAACAGATGAGCTGGTCATTATCACATTGCTGTTTGTGGGACCTTGCTGTGCACAAATTGGTTACCACATTTCCTACATTTCAACAGTGGCTACACTTCAAAAGTACTTCATTGGCTGTAAAGTGCTTTGAGAAGCCACTCCATACCCACCCAGATAGAGATAGCTACATTTTCTATTTATTTTACCGAGGCTCAGTGCTTTGGAATAAAGAGGTGAGATGGGCAGAAATTTCCATAAGTTGAAAAAAAGAGAATGTCTTGTGTTTAGGGCTGTGAGTAGTTGAGGCACATAGACTTGAAAAGTCCCAGGCTAGGACCCTGCCAGTGCCAAGTTATCCAGGGAGGTGGCTTGCTGTACAACTAGTTTCCCTGCTGCAAGATTAAATCAACTAGGCAGAAAATCTACTACTCAATGATTTCTGCTGCTAGAGATGGGAAGGGGTGGTGGAAGGGAGAGATACAGGCAGACAGACAAACAAACAAAGAATTTGCATTTATATAAAACCTTACCATCCTCAAAACATCCCAAAGCACTTCGTATCCAATGAATAACTTTTGTATCACAGTCACTGTCATTACATTGGCAGATACAATCGGCAAGTTGGGCACAGCAAGACCCCACAACAGTAAATGAGATGCACGGCCAGTTAATCTGTTTTTGGTGATGTTGGTTGATAGAGAAATGTTTGCCAGGACACTAGGAAAACACCCTGCTCTTCTTTAAATAGTATCAGGGGATCTTTCATGTCCACCTGAACAAGTAGACAGAGCCTTACTTTAACATCCCATCTCAAAAACAATGCAGCACTCCATCAGTACTGCAGTGAGATGCCAACCTAGTCCTGTAAGAGCCTATAAACTCCGAGGAAGTAATTTTGACTTTGGCCAATCGTAGTAGGTGTCAATAGGGACTGGTTATATTATATCAGCTGTCCATTATACAGCTCTCCTGATTTTCACTTGACTTGAACAGAAACAAAATTTTGGGCAGACTTATAACAGGCGGCTGTTTTCATATCACCCGTTTCACGCTATCATCCAAAGTCAAAATTACCCCCTTAGTATTCTGGCTCAGAGACAAGAGTCCTACCACTGAGGCAAGCTGGTCACTCCATCCATTGGAATGGCTGAGGTTAACATATGAAGAACAGTCCCTGGACTAAGGACCAGATGGCTGTATGTTAATCATGGAGTTGTATCCAACAGGAACTAGAACTGAATGCAGAAAAAGTAATGATTGATGAGAAAGGTTTGAACAACTATACTATTTTAATTTACAATCCTAGGGCAGTTTGCACTGAGTATATACAGATGGTGCACAACTTACAAAAGTATGTGCATAAACATTTTTTCCACAGAAGGCCTAATTCAGCTCTTTTCCTGTGCAGAATATAGTGCACAACTTGCAATCTGTTTAAAAGGTGCGATTCAGGTCAACAGTTGGCACAGCACTGCAGTTTTCTGCGGAACTGCCAAATCTATGACTCCAGCAAATGCCAGCTTTGGGTCTTGCACTCCACTGCTGTGACTTTTCAGGATATCCTGATTAAAAAGAGACAGCTGAGAGGTACTGGGAAGGAACTGACTGTTTTGTGGGCTGCCCCATAAAGCTGCTACCCAATGGTACTCCAAGTTTAATTCAAAAGATATACAAAGTAATATTGCACACTATCCGTGGAAATGGTGTAATTCATATGCATATATATATTTACATAAGACAATTTATGTACAAGACCACATAAAATAAAAATTGGATGTTATTCCGGTGAGTGCAATTTGCAGATGTTTAAGTAACGCTCATAAAGCAATGACTAATTGCTTGACATTCCTTCGACATGCTTACCTGACACTTTTTGACAGTTCCGCCTCTCCCTTCTAGTTGGCCGAGTAGTTTCGCGAAGTCGTCGAGATGTGCCAAAGCTGTGTGTGTGTGTTTTTTTAATGCAATTATTATTATTATTATTCAAAGGCTGCTGTTTGTTATTGTTACTAAAGAACAGAGCAGCCACATACACACAGTGTAAGCCATCACAACACTCCGCCTCCCTGCTCCTGAGCAAAGCAAAATGCAACATTAAAAAGATACACGATATTCCACGCCGCGCGACCCCGCCCCCCTTCGCCCCGCCCACCTTTGGCCCAGGCCCCGCCCACCTGGGGCATTTCCCCGCCCCACTCCCTCGCCATTTGTCGGTGGGGCTGTCAATCATCAGCTATGGCAACACCACGTTCTGTCTCAGTGTTCCAATCCGCGCTACGTCATGGAACATTCCGAACATTCCGCGCGAGTATTCCTCCGGGGCTCTGGCTTCCCCCAGGCTCCTGCCAGCGGCTTAAAAGGGGCGCCGTCCCTTAAGTGTTGTCCCGATTTTACCAATGAAAGTACAACTGCGTTAACATATGTTACAAATAATACCAATTCCGAAAAAAAAGAATGCGAATGCAACACTCACTAAATAGTGGGTCCCACCACTTTGTTTTGTGTTTTACATGTGCCTGCAAGTCTTGAAAATGGATACCATTAACGTATTTTGCATAAATGCTCCAAAATGAACTGCTTTAGTTCAGAAAAGATTCTAAAAGTACAATTTGCATTTACCCTGAAAAAAAACCTGCATTTATAAACAGCATTCCGATTTTGTTACCCCACTCCCCCAAACCATCGCTATTCCAAAGCTCTCCTGGGCAACTCACAGTTTCCATGATATATAAACATGAACTCATGCAAATCTGCACTGCTTGCATCATAACTTGCACCAACTCCCATCCATTACCCCTGTGCTCATTGACCTGCATTCGATTCCGGTCCATCAACACTTATTTAGTTTAGTTTAGTTTAGAGATACAGCACTGAAACAGGCCCTTCGGCCCACCGAGTCTGTGCCGACCATCAACCACCCATTTATACTAATCCTACACTAATCCCATATTCCTACCACATCCCCACCTGTCCCTATATTTCCCTACCACCTACCTATACTAGGGGCAATTGCTAATGGCCAATTTACCTATCAACCTGCAAGTCTTTGGCATGTGGGAGGAAACCGGAGCACCCGGAGGAAACCCACGCAGACACAGGGAGAACTTGCAAATTCCACACAGGCAGTACCCAGAATTGAACCCGGGTCGCTGGAGCTGTGAGGCTGCGGTGCTAACCACTGCGCCACTGTGCCGCCCATGATTTTAAAATTCCCAACCTTGTGTTTCACTCCCTCCACGGCCTCACTTTCTCCCAACATTTCTGTAACCTCCTCCAGCCTTACAGCCCCCCAAGAGCCCTATGCTCCTTTAACTCTGGTCTCTTGGGCATCCCCGACTTTATTCACTGTACTATTGGCAGATATGCCTTCTTCTGACCAGGCCCTAAACTGTGGAATTCCCTCCCAAACCACTCTGCCAATCCACTTCTATCTCCTGCTTTAAGACACTCCTTAAAGCCTATCTCTTTGACCAAGCAATTGGTCAAGCGGCAACAAGGGGGGAAACTATTTTACGCAGTGAGTGGTTAGGATCTGGAATGCACTACCTGAGAGTGTGGTGGGGCAGATTCAATCCAGGTCTTTAAAAGAGAATTGGATAATTATATGAAGAGAAAAAATTTGCAGGGCTACAGGTAAAGGTGGGGGAGTGGACCTAGGTGAGTTGTTCTTGCAGAGAGCTAGCACAGACCCAATGGGCTGAATGGCCTCATTCCATGCTGTAATCATTCTATGATTCTATGGTCTCATTTTTGTTGTTCTTATTGTAGACATTAAGGAAAGTCCAAAAGGAATCTTTGCAATCCATTTCACTAATCCCAAAGATTATTACTCCTTAATTACCAGCTTCATCGATGAATTAAATTATTATGAATATAGCTGTGTTTAGAAAGTAACTTATAAGTACAGATCACTTTTGTGCCAAGAATCCTTGTAAATGTTTGTCATTAACTAGTGGGTCCCACTGCTCCTAATAGCACTTCAACTTGCCCTGTGGTTTTACTTTTTTAAATGTCTGCTGATCTTAAAGCAAGAAAAACTGGAAACATTGTATATTTGCTTACAGCTCTAATATGTCCATGTTGTGAATGGTGCACTAATCAGGAAATGAGAATGGACAAATGTTCAGTGCTAGGGCTGGACCCTATTAATATGTAAATACATCTGAAGCATACACCATGGACTGTGTGTTGGGGGGCTTGGAGAGATTATTAATTTGATCATTCGCTAAGTACCTGTTGTGTTAAACTCAGTTTTTGGTGAAAGAATCTGAGATAGTTGATTTATGCATTAATTGGAATAAGTTGTATACAAAGACTGAAGAATCCTATGTATGGGATTTTCACCTTCAACAAAATCTGAAGCTGGATTGGCAGGATCATGACCCAAGTTCTGATTTGGCTTTGCTGAGGATGAAAGTAATTGAAAACCTTAATGACCTCAATCAGTAATGTGTCCACATCATGAAGGAGAGAAAATGGAACAGGATTTTGTTGTACAGTTGACATTTTACAAATTTCTGGAGAGCCCATTTTTCGAGTTGGCTACCTGGAAATCTCTCTGTTTTATACAATCCCTCTCCTCAAATGTTGAGCATCGATAAATTATTTTCTTTGTTGCTGCTCAGTAATAACTTAACAGATTGTAGATCCTTCTATGGTGTACAAGAGTCAGAAATGTTGCACTGAGTTTTGGAATTGTTCTTCGACAGCTATCACGTTTGTTAGTTTCTCTCAAATTAGAAGAGGGATTTTGTAAACATATGCTTAAAAAGCCCTTAACACAAGTCTAGCTTGAATTCCATGATTCCACTGCTGCTATGCATCCAATATACGTGGACGCAACAGTCACCGGCCTGTCCGTTTTGCACCAGATAAATTTCTGAAAGATATGTTGAGTACAGGAAGTTAATTCCTTAAAATACAAGTTGATATAGGGCATTTCCATTATAAATGTGGGTACAAGAATTTATAATGGAAAAGGTTGACATAAAAAATGTGACACAAAAGTGACAAAAAAAATAACTTTCGTCGACAGGAAGTTTACACAGATGTCTTTGGCCAACATTTTGGTTGCCTGTCCAAATATCTCCTTACGTGTCTCGGGGTCAAATTTTGTTTGCTAATACTTCTGTGATGTGCCTTGAGATGTCTTACTACATTGAAGGTGCTTTATAAATGCTAGAGGACAAACCATTTGCGGTGATATGAGGAAACAGTGAGGGAGTGGGACTATTTGTCTTCGAAAGAGCCATGATAGACTTGATGGGACTAATGGTCTCTTTTTGTGCAATACTATTCTATGATTCTAAGTAACTGTTGTGTGATATTTCTAATAAAGGACTAGTCGATCATTAGTTTTTAGGTGAAGTGGGACTAAATGTCAGGGGATATTTAGACCAGCGCATTTCAATGTAGTTCAGCCTCATTTTAAGGTCAAACATTCTGTCTTAATTTTGGTTTTCCATTATAAATTCCTATGTCCACATTATAATGAACCTTCACCACACTAATTAAACCCTCCGACCACTGGTGACTCTGCAGCGCCTCCACTGGCCTGGGGTGGGTGGGGGCGGGAGAGTGGAAGTGAAATGGTGTAATTACAGGGTGACAAATTTTTGTAGGTTGTTTCCATTATAAGTGGGATGTAGGAATGTATACTGGAAAAAGTTAACAATGAATGAGTACAGGTGTAAAATTTTAGTATCTTAAAGATATATGGGTAAGTCCAATTTGTTTCACTTACTTCTGCATCTCATGATCCAGAGGCATTCATTATTAAGATTTTCCAATGAATTTTCATCAGAAGTAAAGAAAATAACTGAGTTAGATCAAAGATCTCACTTTCACACTCTGCCTAGATGTAATCAGCCTAATATTTGTATAGTCTAAAACTAAAATAACTTCATCTTATGGTTGCAGCATTTCCATCTTTTAAAATCCATCCACTTTTGGCCATGTAATATAATGATGGAAAATCTATATATTTATTTTAAAAATTTGCATTGGTTATCACAACCTGTCCGCAAATCTTGCTTCCGGTTGTGATGATTTTTTTTTAAACCGCACATTTCTGTGAACATTTACCATTGCAAGTTGCAACGTTAACATTTCCCAACCACTTTCTTACATGTCAACTGTCACAATGTAGTTGCAGACTCTGGCTACTAGATAGTGCTGTAGAGAAGCACCTGAAGTCTCCCAACTCTGTCACCATCTTGTATATTAAAAAAGAATATTTTCATCAAGTGATGTGGCCTTGTCACAGGCATTTTACTCATTATTCTCCAATTATTTCAATGTTAAATATTGTCTAAAAATGGCCAAAAACACAGAACATTCTCGGGGTGAAAAACAGAAAAGAAGAACTTAGTATTTTTACCTTATTGGAGGCTATATAACTTCATAATATTTATTCCTTCTGTGAATTCCAGGTGACTGGAGTGACCTCTAAACTCGGCTGCTAATATCAGACAACAGGCATTGTTGGTGTGACTGTATGGCATTTCTGTTTCTCTCAGCCTGGTCATCTCTTAGCTCCTGAAATTGGGACACAATATATGATGGTTGAGAGAGAAATAACCATTCAATTACAGCCAGATTTTGAAATCTTTAGATAAATCCACATGCAGACATTTGGTAGACAACAAAGATATCTTGATTGTGTTAAACATCTTCACGACACACAGCTACAGACACTTTCTATCCAGGTTTGAAGAACTCTGACAGTGCAACACTGCAACTGGTAGCCTGGCTTAAGCGCTCAAGTCTCTGGAGTGGAGTTTGAACCAACAACCTTTTAATGCAAAGGTGATAATGTTACCCATTGAGCCACAGCTAACACCACAGTAACCTGTCTCTCGATGCAGAAATCAACAAGCGCGTGGGAAAGGCTTCCACTGCTATGTCCAGACTGGCCAAGACAGTGTGGGAAAATGGCGCACTGACACGGAACACAAAAGTCCGAGTGTATCAAGCCTGTGTCCTCAGTACCTTGTTCTACGGCAGTGAGGCCTGGACAACGTATGTCAGCCAAGCACAACGTCTCAATTCATTCCATCTTAGCTGCCTCCGGAGAATCCTTGGCATCAGGTGGCAGGACCGTATCTCCAACACAGAAGTCCTCAAGGCGGCCAACATCCCCAGCATATACACCCTACTGAGCCAGCGGCGCTTGAGATGGCTTGGCCATGTGAGCTGCATGGAAGATGGCAAGATCCCCATGGATACATTGTACAGTGAACTCGTCACTGGTATCAGACCCACCAGCCGTTCATGTCTCCGCTTTAAAGACGCCTGCAAATGCGACATGAAGTCCTGTGACATTGATCACAAGTCGTGGGAGTCAGTTGCCAGTGATCGCCAGAGCTGGCGGACAGCCATAAAGGTGGGGCTAAAGTGTGGCGAGGCGAAGAGACTTAGCAGTTGGCAGGAAAAAAGACAGAAGTGCAAGGGGAGAGCCAACTGTGTAACAGCCCCGACAACCAATTTTATCTGCAGCACCTGTGGAAGAGCCTGTCACTCTAGAATTGGCCTTTATAGCCACTCCAGGTGCTGCTCCACAAACCACTGACCACTTCCAGGTGCTTACCCATTGTCTCTCGAGACAAGGAGGCCAAAGAAGAAGAAGAACACCACAGTAAGATCACCTTATACACGTACTATATTATTATTCCAAGATTTTTGAGAAAAATGGGTAAAGCACTTGAATATAAACCTGGCAGTAAATCAAAGTTTAGGTAGTCTAGTGAAACCAAACCCACACTCTGCTTGCAAAAGCACAAATGAAAAATGGAGATCTGGCAGGGGCTCTCTCTCCTTACAAAACAGATGAAAGCCCATTTTTAATGGCTGGGAATTAGCCCAGATTCAATGGGAACTAATCCCATAAAAATCATTTTTCAATCAGCTAAGGTTGTCATTTATTTTGATTTGATACGTGTAGTTTTTTTATAGCAGGAAAATCCTGCAAAAGAAAGACTTACCTTTCTATAGGGCCATTCCTGACATCAGGACTTTTAAAAGTGCTTTACAACCAATGAAGTACTTTTGAAGTGTAGTCACTGTTGTAGAGTAGGAAACACTGAAGTCAATTTGTGTGCAGCAAGCTCCCACAATCAGCAATGAAATAAAAGACCAGAGGTAAAATTTCACTGTGGCTCAGGTGGTGGAATTTCACCCGAGTCAGGTGGATCTGGGATCAAATTCTATTCTAACCTTTGAGTGTATAATGGAGGCAGAGGCTGGAATTTTATGTTGGGTGGGAGGCCCTGCCTACCAGCCAAAAAGTCAGGTGCAAGCCCGCCTCTGCCAGGCCTGGGGAGCAACGCCGGGATTTGATGCTCCCCAGGCCCTTAATTGGCATTGGGCGGGACTTCCACCTCTGAGGCAGGTGGCTGCTGCTGGGATTGCAACCCAACCACAGCAGCAAGAGGGATGACAGTCCTGGAAGACAGGTAAATTTTTGCGGCCTCACCAGGGACAATCGTCCAAGCCCCGGTGAGGTAAGGGGAGTTTGGTTGGGGGTAATTTCTTTCAATGGGGGTGGATGGGCCTTTGGGGGCAGCCCTCCGTGGGGCACAGGGTGCTTGATCAGGAGCCACCCCCCCGCCCCCAGCCCGCAAGGAGGCCACCAAGTTTTACCTGGCAGCATTCTGGGGAGCTGAGCCACCCGCCCGCCGCTGGTAACCAGCGGTGGCAGGAAGAGGCCCTTAAGTGGCAGTTAATTAGCTACTAAATGGCCTTGATTGGCCTGGGGCAGGCGGGCCGTTTCTCAGTGCCGCCGCCCCTCATAAAATTGCAGCAGGAACAGGAAGACATCAGGAACAGCACACCCCACCTCCCACTCAATTTTATGGCACCTCCACCACCAGCGCACTCCTGTGGGGGACCGTAACATTCCGGCCATGGATTCCAAGTGCAGTGCCAGAGGAAATGCCAGATGGGGGACGTTAATCCAAGGCCCCAACTTCCTTGTAGTTGTACAATGGCACTATTTCAGGAAAATAAACTTTTCTTGGGTCAACATTGTCTCTTCAACCAATATCACAAAATGCAAGAATGTAATGGTCATTCATTTTGAAGATTAAATGGTCATTCATTTCAATGTTAATCATGGGCTCTTGCTGTGTGCAAAATGACTTCCAATTAAGAATAGCCACTGCACTTTATACAAAATGGCTGCCACAGTTGTCTACATATAAATAATCACCACACTTCAAAATAATTTATCATGAGTGAAGAGGAAGATGTTTTTGAAATATGACAAAGTTCTATATAAATGCATGACTTTTTAGAAAGAGATGGAGCAGAAGGGCTATGAAGTAGATAGAGATGAGGAGAATCTTTTTATACACAATGAGTTGTTATGGACTGGAAATCGCTGCCTGAAATGACAGTGGAAGCAGATTCAGTAATAACTTTCAAAAAGGAATTGGTTATATACATAAAAAGGATAGATGTTGCAGGGCTATGTGGAAAGAACGAGGTAGCTGGACCAATTGGATAGCTCTTTACAAACCGGCATAGGCATGATGGGCTGAAGAGCCTCCTTCTGCGTTGCAAGATTCTATAGCCGGGCAAGATGGCGTGGCAGCAGGCAGACGATGGGCAAGCCACCCGCCATCTTCCCGCACCATCTTACCTGCCTCCTGCCTCCTGCCTCCCAGCCCATCCCCAAAGGCCTGGTAAAATCCAACCCTATGGCTGGAACTTTACGGCCCCCCAATAAGCGGGCTGGTGGTGCGGGGGCAGGGCTGAAAAAATTGAATGGGAGGCGGGGGGCCCATTTCCAATGCCTTCTTGCCTCCGCTGCAATATTATGCGGAGCGGCGGCAGTGAGAAACTGCCCGCCCGTCCCAGGCCAATCAAGGCCCGTAAGTGGCCAATTAACTGCCATTTAAGGGCCTCCTCCCGAAGGCCCCAAGGAACCTGCCTGGCAAAACCAGGCGGCCTTCTTGCGGGCTGGGGGGTGCGGGGTGCCTCTTGATTGGGCACCCTGTGCCCCATGGAGACCCGTCCCCAAATCCCCAACTGCCCCCAATGCACAACACTTCCCGCCCCCCCACCACAATTGACCCCCTTGCCCCGCTAGTGCCCGGCCGATTGTCCCGGGAGGGACCAAGAACTTACTTGAGTTCCAGGGCCGTCCTTCCTCTTGCCTCCGATGACAGGCTGTAGTCCCAGCATTGACCCCCGTTCCTCGTGACTCTGCTGGGCCTAAGAGCTGCCAGCCCGCTGATTGGTCGGCAGCTCCATTAGGTGGGACTTCCTACTTCAAGGAGGTGGAAGTCCTGCCCAAGACCAATTAAGGGCCTGGGGATCGAAAAGTCCCGGCCTGGCTCCTCAGGCCCAGCGGAGGTGGGCTTGCCACTAACTTTTCAGCCGGTGGACGTGCCCTCTTGCCCAACATAAAATTTCAGCCGATGATTCCAGGAAAATTGCAGCATATTTCCAGAGCATCTTCATTTGTTCATATGTTAAAATCTTCCTACGATAAGCAACTTTTTTTGTACTAAATGTTATACATAGAGCAGGAGAATCAGGTTCCTATTATATTTAATATAATTAAGGGGCAGTTTGTTTACAACTCTGATTCATTCAGAAGGACAATGATGTCATGTAAGCTGTGACGGTGTGGGAGTAGACCTCACTCATGTGAGAATTGAAGGGACATAGATGGGAAATTTTAGTTCATAATTCACAGTCATGCATCACACGCTGACATTTTCAACTCATCTACTCCCATGTGAAGTCATTCAAAGCTTTCAGGGTGCCTGGGAAGCCTTTTTCAACTTCATCCTTAGCTAGTTCACAAGCAGTCTTGCAGTATGCCCGTTGTCCATTTTTGTTCCCATGTGCAGTACTTTACATATGTCTGCATTAAGCCAAGGGCTGCTGAGTTGAAGTCATTGGGCAGGAACATGCTAGAGCTGAGCATTTCATGACCTGCCCCACTAATTAGACTTTTTTTCTGCCTACTTAACTCAAAATATTTTATGCCGTAACTTTCTGGAAGTGCGAGCTGATAATAGTGCGACGAGAGCAATGGGACATCAGTGAACGAGGGGATCAACAGCCTTAACCAATGAGATTTAAGGATTGAGAATGAAACAGATGAATGACAGAGAAGGAAATCCGGTGAATTAGGTACAGAAAGAGAAATAAAGAGAGGGAAAGAAGGTTTGGATTTAAGAAGAGAGAAAAAAAGAGACAGAAAGGAAAAGGAAGAAAACAAAACTTTAATTTTAAAATTAAAATTTACTAATAATCCCGAGTGAAACTCCACTGTTTAAATTGTTCTCTTTCTAAGTTGGAGAGGTTGATTGGCATTGCAGGAACATAGAAACATAGAAAATAGGAGCAGGAGTAGGCCATTCAGCCCTTCGAGCCTGCTCCGCCATTCATTATGATCATGGCTGATCATCCAACTCAGTAACCTGTTCCCCCTTTCGCCCCATACCCTTTGATCCCTTTAGACCCAAGAGCTATATCTAACTCCTTCTTGAAAACATGCAATGTTTTGGCCTCAACTGCTTTCTGTGGTAGTGAATTCCACAGGCTCACCACTCTCTGGGTGAAGAAATTTCTCCTCATCTCAGTCCTGAAAGGTTTACCCCGTATCCTTAGTCTATGACCCCTGGTCATAAATCTCCACATGAAAAAGATACTTGTGCTTTAAATACAAGACCAAACTTTCTACAGCGTATAATTGGTTATTAATCCAGAAATGCAATAACTTCATGAAACTTGAGTGTGAGACTAACGGTGACGGCAATCGTCCAGCAACTTGTGGCCATCTGCAATTCACATTGTTTGTCTTCCTTGTCACAAGTTGCTGGACGATTTACACAGTAATAACAGCGAGCTGTTATTTTGGCAGAAAGTTTGGGGCCATTATAGATTTTAAAATGCTTCTCTATACTGTTGTCATTTTGCTCAATAGTTTCATTCAGTATCTAACAGGAGTCAACTTGGCTCAGTCGATTCCATGTTTGCCTTTGAATCAAACTGTTGCCAGTTCAGGTCCCACTCCGGCACTTGAACACACTATATAGGTTGACAATGAAGTATGGAAGGAGTAGTGCCACCCTTTGGACAAGATGGTAAACCAAAGCCTATCAAACATGATCTGGTTGATATTAAAAATCCATTTGCAGAAGTTCAGGGGACTTTCCTTCAGTATCCCAGCCAACATTCTTCCCTCAACTAGGAACAGCCAAAGTTTACTGGTCATTCATCTCATTGCTGTTTGTTGGATCTTTCTGTGTGCAAATGGCTTACATAACAGCAGACATTGTACTTGAAATGCTTCAAGTTGGAGAGATGGGATAAGCCATAAATAAAGATAAGTCTTTCTTCTAATTAATGGCTTTAGTATCTGTAACAGCAGTTTGATGATGTACAGCTTAAAACATTCCAAGAATCACAGCAACAATTAGAACCAACTTAAGTTTTTCTTTACAATTTATCCCATCGGTTAACAATCAACATTGTTTACTTTAAGGTTAAATAGTTTGCTTCTATTGTCTTTAGTCCCTGCCACAAACTCTGCTCCCTCACCATTGATTCCATCCCTCTCCCTGACAACTGTCTGAGGCTGAACTGTTCGCAAACTCAGTGTCATATTTGACTCCGAGACGAGCTTTAAACCATATATCCATGCCTCACTAAGACTGCCTATTCCCACCTCCATAACAATGCCTGTTTCCACCTCTGCCTCAGCTCTTCTGCTGCTGAAACCCTCATTCATGCCTTTTTTTATCTCAAGACTTGACTGTTCTAACATATTCCTTGCTGGTCTCCCACATTCTACCCTCCGTAAACTTGAGGTCATCCAAAACTCTGCTGCCTGTGTCCTACCTCACACCAAATGTCGTTCACCAATCACCCCTGTGCTGATTGACCAATATTGGCTCCCAGTTAAACAATGCCTTGATTTTCAAATTCTCACTCTTGATTTCAAATCCCTCCATGGCCTCACCCCTCCCTATCTCTGTAGTCTCCTCCAGCCCTACAACCCTCCAAGATATCTGTGCTCCACTAATTCTGGCCTCATGAGCATTCCTGATTTTAATTGCTCCACCATTGGTGACTGTGCCTTCAGTTGCCTCGGCCCCAAGCTTTGGAATTCCCTCCCCAAACTTTTCTGCCTCTCCACCTCTCTTTCCTCCTTTAAGGCACTCCTTAAAGCTAGCCTACCTCTTTGACCAAGCTTTTGGCCACCTGCCCTAATATCTTCTTATGTGTTTTATAATGCCTCTGTAAACTGCCTTGGGACATTTTATTACATTAAAGACGACACACACGCACAAGATTATGTTGTTGTTGTTCTCAATTATAATTTTCCACATTGCAATATACAGGAAGATGGGGTAATGATGAACAAAGAACAAAGAACAAAGAAAATTACAGCACAGGAACAGGCCCTTCGGCCCTCCAAGCCTGCGCCGATCCAGATCCTCTACCTAAACATGTCGCCTATTTTCTAAGGGTCTGTATCTCTTTACTTCCTGCCCATTCATGTATCTGTCTAGATACATCTTAAAAGACGCTATCGTGCCCGCGTCTACCACCTCCGCTGGCAACGCGTTCCAGACACCCACCACCCTCTGCGTAAAGAACTTCCCATGCATATCCCCCCTAAACTTTTCCCTCTCACTTTGAACTCGTGACCCCTAGTAATTGAATCCCCCACTCTGGGAAAAAGCTTCTTGCTATCCACCCTGTCTATACCTCTCATGATTTTGTACACCTCAATCAGGTCCCCCCTCAACCTCCGTCTTTCTAATGAAAATAATCCTAATCTGCTCAACCTCTCTTCATAGCTAGCGCCCTCCATACCAGGCAACACCCTGGTGAACCTCCTCTGCACCCTCTCCAAAGCATCTACATCCTTTTGGTCATGTGGCGACCAGAACTGCACGCAGTATTCCAAATGCGGCCGAACCAAAGTCCTATACAACTGTAACATGACCTGCCAACCCTTGTACTCAATACACCGTCCGATGAAGGAAAGCATGCCGTATGCCTTCTTGACCACTCTATTGACCTGCGTTGCCACCTTCAGGGAACAATGGACCTGAACACCCAAATCTCTCTGTACATCAATTTTCCCCAGGACTTTTCCATTTATTGTATAGTTCACTCTTGAATTGGATCTTCCAAAATGCATCACCTCACATTTGCCCTGATTGAACTCCATCTGCCATTTCTCTGCCCAACTCTCCAATCTATTTATATTCTGCTGTATTCTCTGACAGTCCCCTTCACTATCTGCTACTCCACCAATCTTAGTGTCGTCTGCAAACTTACTAATCAGACCACCTATACTTTCATCCAAATCATTTATGTATATCACAAACAACAGTGGTCCCAGCACGGATCCCTGTGGAACACCACTGGTCACACGTCTCCATTTTGAGAAACCCCCTTCCACTGCTACTCTCTGTCTCCTGTTGCCCAGCCAGTTCTTTATCCATCTAGCTAGTACACCCTGGACCCCATGCGACTTCACTTTCTCCATCAGCCTACCATGGGGAACCTTATCAAACGCCTTACTGAAGTCCATGTATATGACATCTACAGCCCTTCCCTCATCAATCAACTTTGTCACTTCCTCAAAGAATTCTATTAAGTTGGTAAGACATGACCTTCCCTGCACAAAACCATGTTGCCTATCACTGATAAGCCCATTTTCTTCCAAATGGGAATAGATCCTATCCCTCAGTATCTTCTCCAGCAGCTTCCCTACCACTGACGTCAGGCTCACCGGTCTATAATTACCTGGATTTTCCCTGCTACCCTTCTTAAACAAGGGGACAACATTAGCAATTCTCCAGTCCTCCGGGACCTCACCCGTGTTTAAGGATGCTGCAAAGATATCTGTTAAGGCCCCAGCTATTTCCTCTCTCGCTTCCCTCAGTAACCTGGGATAGATCCCATCCGGACCTGGGGACTTGTCCACCTTAATGCCTTTTAGAATACCCAACACTTCCTCCCTCCTTATGCCGACTTGACCTAGAGTAATCAAACATCTGTCCCTAACCTCAACATCCGTCATGTTCCTCTCCTCGGTGAATACCGATGCAAAGTACTCGTTTAGAATCTCAACCATTTTCTCTGACTCCACGCATAACATTCCTCCTTTGTCCTTGAGTGGGCCAATCCTTTCTCTAGTTACCCTCTTGCTCCTTATATATGAATAAAAGGCTTTGGGATTTTCCTTAACCCTGTTTGCTAAAGATATTTCATGACCCCTTTCAGCCCTCTTAATTCCTCGTTTCAGATTGGTCCTACATTCCCGATATTCTTTCAAAGCTTCGTCTTTCTTCAGCCTCCTAGACCTTATGTATGCTTCCTTTTTCCTCTTAGCTAGTCTCACAATTTCACCTGTCATCCATGGTTCCCTAATCTTGCCATTTCTATCCCTCATTTTCACAGGAACATGTCTCTCCTGCACGCTAATCAACCTCTCTTTAAAAGCCTCCCACATATCAAATGTGGATTTACCTTCAAACAGCTGCTCCCAATCTACATTCCCCAGCTCCTGCCGAATTTTGGTATAGTTGGCCTTCCCCCAATTTAGCACTCTTCCTTTGGGACCACTCTCGTCTTTGTCCATTAGTATTCTAAAACTTACGGAATTGTGATCACTATTCCCAAAGTAGTCCCCTACTGAAACTTCAACCACCTGGCCGGGCTCATTCCCCAACACCAGGTCCAGTATGGCCCCTTCCCGAGTTGGACTATTTACATACTGCTCTCGAAAACCCTCCTGGATGCTCCTGACAAATTCTGCTCCATCTAGACCTCTAACACTAAGTGAATCCCAGTCAATGTTGGGAAAATTAAAATCTCCTATCACCACCACCCTGTTGCTCCTACATCTTTCCATAATCTGTTTACATATTTGTACCTCTATCTCACGCTCGCTGTTGGGAGGCCTGTAGTACAGCCCCAACATTGTTACCCCACCCTTCCTATTTCTGAGTTCTGCCCATATTGCCTCACTGCTCGAGTCCTCCATAGTTCCCTCCTTCAGCACAGCTGTGATATCCTCTTTGACCAGTACTGCAACTCCTCCACCCCTTTTACCTCCCTCTCTATCCCGCCGGAAGCATCGATATCCTGGGATATTTAGTTGCCAATCATGCCCTTCCCTCAACCAAGTCTCAGTAATAGCAATAACATCATACTCCCAGGTACTAATCCAGGCCCTAAGTTCATCTGCCTTACCTACTACACTTCTTGCATTAAAACAAATGCACCTCAGACCACCAGTCCCTTTGCGTACATCATCTGCTCCCTGCCTACTCTTTCCCTTAGTCACGCTGACTTCATTATCTAGTTCCTTACAGGCTTTAGTTACTACCTCCTTACTGACCACTGACCTCATTTGGTTCCCATCCCCCTGCCACATTAGTTTAAACCCTCCCCAACAGCGTTAGCAAAAGCACCCCCAAGGACATTGGTTCCAGTCCGGCCCAGGTGTAGACCGTCCAATTTGTAATAGTCCCACCTCCCCCAGAACCGGTCCCAATGTCCCAAAAATCTGAACCCCTCCCTCAAGCCAAGCATTCATCCTGACTATTCTTTCATTTCTACTCTGACTATCACGTGGCACTGGTAGCAATCCTGAGATTACTACCTCTGAGGTCCTACTTTTTAACTTGGCTCCTAACTCCCTAAATTCTGCTTGCAGGACCTCATCCCGTTTTTTACCTATATCATTGGTGCCTATGTGCACAACGACAACTGGCTGTTCACCCTCCCCTTTCAGAATGTTCTGCAGCCGATCTGAGACATCCCTGATCCGTGCACCTGGGAGGCAACATACCATTCGGGAGTCTCGTTTTCGACCACAGAACCGCCTATCTACTCCCCTTACAATCGAATCCCCGATGACAATAGCCCTTCCACTCTTTTTTCCGTCCTTCCGAACAGCAGAGCCAGCCACGGTGCCATGAACCTGGCTACTGCTGCCTTCCCCTGGTGAGCCATCTCCCTCAACAGTATCCAAAACGGTATACCTGTTGTGGAGGGAGATGACCGCAGGGGACAGCTGGGCTGCCTTCCTGCTCTTTCTCTGCCTTTTGGTCACCCATTCCCTTTCACCCTCAACAATCCTAATCTGCGGTGTGACCAATTCGCTAAACGTGCTATCCACGACCTCTTCAGCATCGCGGATGCTCCAAAGTGAGTCCATCCGCAGCTCCAGAGCCGTCATGCGGTCTAACAAGAGCTGCAGCTGGACACACTTCCAGCACATGAAGGAGTCAAGGACATCAGCCGTGTCCCTGAGCTCCCACATTGAGCAACAGGAGCATAACACGGGTCTGAGATCTCCTGCCATTTTCAATCTTAAGCTTAAGTTAGTCTTAACTTAGATCAACGAAAAAGGAACGAAAAGTTTTGACCAATCACACGAAAAAAAAATAGAAAAAGCCTTACCTTATGTGCACACCACCGAGTCCTTTTTTTTTGGTTAGAGGAGGAGGGCGGGTGGGAGACACTACAGATGTAGTGTCTCGGGTTCAGCCGCTGCCCAAATATAAAGGACAACTTACCTCCCACCTGGAGGTCGCGGCTAATACCTACCCCTCTGAACTTGTCTGTAATGGCCAGGAATGAACTTCCCTTCGAAGGTATGACTCTCATCATTGAAGCTGGGGACCCGCAAATGCAGAATAGCACAATTAGGATAAACAAGTAGGTATTTCTACACTTACCAAGACATAGCACCTTGATGTCTAAATACTGCAACTTTGGATTAGTAAAACTCTGGAGGCAGAGAAAATGCCAGTTACCGAGGAGATCTTGGCCATAGTAAAGCTCATAGCCCAGAGCACCACCTTCTGTCTGAAGAGAGAACATTCATGTTCACACAGATGGTTGTGATCTGCTCTCCCAAGTGAAGAACTTGTAGCAGCCAAAGAGACTTTAGCTGGGGTAGGAACATAAACTTCCACTCTGAAAAAATACAGCTAGAAACACATGCAGCATGACACACTGAGTGGCCTGTTCCTGTGCTGTACATTCTACGTAATCCATGACACTTTATAGTGAACCTGGATCGAGCTCAGAAAAGATAAAAAAAGGAGCAAAAAAACGGTGAATGTTGGTTATCTGGAATTACAGAAAAAAGAAAAAGTGCTGGTTTTACATAGCAGGCCTGCCAACAACTGAGACGACAAGTTAGTGGTTTGGATCTGTCAGTTCAGATGAAGGGTCTTTACTCAAAATGTTAACCCATTATTTTCAGATGCCAATGGGCTTGCTATGCTGCTATGCTGTGCCAGTACATTTTGTTTTTATTTCTAGCTTGGAGAGGTTTACCAGCCAAACAATAAAAAAAAACCTCAGCCACAAAATCAAAGAGTACATTGAACCACTTTGGTTAAAAATAAATGCCCAGAATTTGCTGGAGTGGGGCATCTCGCGGTGAGCAGCATGAGTTGCAATTTTTACTCATTGTTCAGCTCCCAATTAGTTTTGAGGTGCAAATAGCTGAGCATGTGAATTTCTAACTTTTTTTCTCTCTTAATCCAATCTTTCTTTCCCTCTCTTTATTTATCTTTCTACACCTGGTTTGACTCTAATTCATCCTATTTTCTTCCCCGTCATTCTTCTGTTTCTTCCTCAATCCTTAAATCTCATTGGTTAAGGAGATAGACCAGAATATTAACCCATTATTGTCGTTCACCAAGGTCCCTGATGTCCCATTGTTCTTGCCACGCTACTATCAGTTTACACTTCCAGTAAGTTACGTTGCACAAAACGTTTTGAGCTGAAGGATGAGCAAAAAAGTCTAACTATTGTGTCATGCTGCAAGATGTCCCTACCAGCAAAATTCTCCAACAACGTCATGCACAGTGTAAGTGCACTCGGACTCCCATTGAATAATGTTGACTTCAGTATTTTTCCCTTTAATAAATACTGTTTATTAATCACATGCTTGAATATTTGTATTACCTTTTATCTTTAAACATTCTGTTGCCAAGTTTTACTAAAATGATGACCTTTATACTTTGTAGCTCTGAACACATACTTCAGAGAGGGTAGCCAAGAATCCCTTCATATACTGAACTGCAGGAGCTAAACTGAGAATATACAAGAGACAAGACAAGAACAGCCTTGTAAGTGAACATTGGAAGAAGCTTGAAGACAAATGTTTTCACTGAATTTTTCTGACTTCATTTTGAACTCTATCTTTTGCGAAGAAGTGCAGAAGACTGTTGCATATTCATGGTTTAATCGGGTGCTGCAGTGCTCCCGGGGCGTGTGGGCTGGGGGTACAGATATAATATTGCCACCCTGATTCTCCAGCTCACACTCCCCATAAATGTGGCCTCCTGCTGTAAGCGTGGGATTATGGAATGGCCAGTCTAGACTAAGCTGCAATTTATGCTGTTTGATTCCTGTTAGAAGCCTCGGCTGAGCAAATATTGTGCGGCTATTCCCAGCCAAGAACTCTGTGTACTTTCTGAATTGCTGAAATTCCAAAGCAACAGCATTGCCGCTCCCAAATGTACACCGGTAATAACGATGGCCCACATGAAGTACGTCTGCACTTGCAACAACGGTGGGGGCCAAAAACTGGCAGTCCCAGACGGGCTCCCTGTTAACACCTCACTCAAGTCAATAAAAAGGAAATCTGGGTGGACTGTATAACCAGTGGCTGATTCACTACCGTCAGTTTTCCACCCGTGCCCCAGCCCAAAGTTGAAAATTATCCCTATTGTGTTCCTGCCTTTATCCAAGTTCAAAAAATGGATGGGAAGAGGCAAAAGGAGGGAGAGGGGAGGATTCACAGCTTGAATTCAGACATTTGCATTGCTGATAAAAATTTCACTGAAAATACTACTAACTTGAACCTTCACTCCACGGGTAAGGGAGGAGGTAATTTTGACTTTGTGTGATAGTGTAAAGCCGAGCGGTCATGAATTGGCAGACTGTTTAAAATCTCTCCTGATTTTTATTTCCCTTGCAGTCAATGGAAAACCAGTGATGTAAAACTGCATATTCACTATCACCCATTGTACAAAGGCAGGAGAAGGGGTCAGCTATTTAAAAAAGGTAACACTTTGGGATCCAATTTATGAAATTATGAGTGAATATTGACACCACTGAATCAGTCAACGATTTGGTGGGACTTGTGGGTTTAATTTACAGAGTCTTTGAACTCATGACTGAAACTACAGCAAAACAGTGTCCTGAGTAGAGTTGGATTGTTTGTCCAAAAAATGCAGTGAGTGTGGGATAGTTACATAATACAAAATATCAATCCAGTCACTTACAACAATGCGATCTCTAGGTGTGATTGACAAGGGAATTACCCAATCATTTGCATTTTGGCTTGGCCTCTTGGTGACACTATATATGCAATTTGAAATATTCAGACAACAGCAAAATGGCATTTTTGATCTCTATTTGAAACATATGGTCAATTTGAAAATATATATATTTTTGCACAGTTATAGAGTCATGCAATTATACAGCGCAGAAACTGGCCCTTTGGCCCAACGTGTCCGTGCCGGCCATCAAGCACCTAACTATTCTAATCCCATTTTCCTGCACTTGGCCCGTAGCCTTGTATGCTATGGCGTTTCAAGTGCTCATTGAAATACTTCTTAAATGTTGTGAGTTTTAGTTTTAGTTTTAGAGATACAGCACTGAAACAGGCCCTTCGGCCCACCGAGTCTGTGCCGAACATCAACCACCCATTTATACTAATCCTACACTAATCCCATATTCCTACCACATCCCCACCTGTCCCTATATTTCCCTACCACCTACCTATACTAGGGGCAATTTATAATGGCCAATTTACCTATCAACCTGCAAGTCTTTGGCATGTGGGAGGAAACCGGAGCACCCGGAGGAAACCCACGCAGACACAGGGAGAACTTGCAAACTCCACACAGGCAGTACCCAGAATTGAACCTGGGTCGCTGGAGCTGTGAGGCTGCAGTGCTAACCACTGCGCCACTGTGCCGCTGGAGTTGTGAGGGTTCCTGCCTCTACCACCCCTGTGGCAAAACTCAACTTGGGTAGAATTCTGGTATCATAACTGAAAGGCTGTTCTTGTTTGAAGTGAGGTAGTCCCTGTTTCCAGCATGACTGCACCAGTCGATAGGGAACTGCATTGTCAAATGAGGATTAGTGACTTCAGGAGGACAGTGTGAGAAAGAAAAATAGTGTGTGTTCATTCAGCCTGACAGGAGATTAATAAACCAGCTTTGCAGACCATAAAACATTTCTTCTCCCACACCGCCTGCAGCTCCCTCCCGCAGCCCCCCCCCCCTCCCCCCTCCCCACCCCCTCAACAACTTTTAACTCTCCATAAAACCCAAGGCATATTCTGCTCCTACATCTGGGGATCCTCCTCTAACACCTTTCTCACAGACCCTGACAGGGTACACGAAAAAGAAGCTCCTTATACGCAATCACTCTTCCTCTCTCCATTCTGGTTTCTAACCTCTCTTTTAATCTGTTGCAAAATCTTTCCTTCTCTATGTCTCTCTCTCTACTTTTCATATCAATTGTAATTCATTAGATGTGAAACCCTTTTAGATGTCCTGGTAATGTGACAAGGTGCTACATAAATACAAGGTCTTTCTTTACTAAAATCAGTGACCCTGTGAGTTTGCCTCTCTTCATCCTCCAAAGCTGTACATACGCCTTCTCATACACCAATCCTCGTCCATTCATCCTTAGTGTGTTTAAATCAAGATTAATTCTAACTGTGGAAATCATGATATCCCTCTTTCTCATCCTTCTACAATTTACAAGGTTTGAAACCCATAAGTGGTATTGCCCAATCCCTATACCCTTATTGGCCTGTTTTCTTTTTTCTCCTTCTGAATGTACGTACAAAAAGAAGGGTGGGACAAGATTGTCATGTTCATCAAGTCAAGTTGGAACAAAACTGTCAGGTATAGCAAGTCAACTCTACTCTGTTCTTAACCTCTGAACCCTGTGTGCAGCTGTCTTCCTGGGGGATCCTTAATACATGTTCTTGCCTCCTCTGATCCCACTCCACTGTGTAATTAGGACATCTCTAATAACTCCACAACAGCCAGCCCAGTACAAGTCGCTGAGTGTCTGTTGCATCCCTTCACTTCTTATGGCCATTAGCTTCAACCAAGGGTACCAACCAAGCAGGGTTTCTACATTGGGCTCGTCCAACAAAGGATGGTTGGAGCAAAATTTACCAGTGTAGAGAACTCGGCAGGAAGGAGAAATGCCTCATTTTTGGATTGACGTGAAACTAACCAGTTCATCCTGAATCCATGCAGCAGCGGAGACAACCTGTCGACATAAGCAGAAAGGGACTGTTAGAGACTTCAAAAAAATTGTCAATTTAATGGACCAGAGTTTACATCAACATCAATGTCCTCCTGTAAGGACTCCATTCCATTCTCCCAGTTTCTCTGTCTCCGACGCATCTGCTCTGATGATGCTACCTTCCATGACAGCGCTTCTGATATGTCAGGGCTCTCAACCGTGTTCAACCCATTTCCCGCACCTCTACCCTCACCCCTTCCCCTCCCTCCCAGATCCGCGTCCTCACTTTCCACCCCATCAGCCTCCATATCCAAAGGATCATCCTCCGCCATTTCAGCCACATCCAGTGTGATGCCACTACCAAACATATCTTCCCCTCCCTTTTCCTGTCAGCATGCCGAAGGGATCGTTCTCTCCGCGACACCCTGGTCCACTCCTCCATTACCCCAACCACCTCGTCCCCTTCCCACGGCACCTTCCCCTGCAAGCACATGAGGTGTAATATCTGCCCGTTTACCTCCTCTCTCCTCACTGTCCAAGGCCCCAAACACTCCTTTCAGGTGAAGCAGAAATTTACTTGTACTTCTTTCAATATAGTATACTGTATTCGCTTATCAGAATGTGGTCTCCTCTCCATTGGGGAGACCAAACGGAGACTGGGTGAGCGCTTTGCGGAACATCTGGGTGGTTGATGGTCGGTGGGTAGAAGGGCCTGTTTCAGTGCTGTATCTCTAAAACTAAAAAAAAATCTCCTCTCAGTCCGAAAGCATGACCCCGAGCTTCCTGTTGCTTGCCATTTCAACACTCCCCCCTGCTCTCATGCTCACATCTCTGTACTGGGATTGCTGCAGTGTTCCAGTGAACATCAACGCAAGCTTGAGGAACAGCATCTCCTTTATCAATTAGGCACACTACAGCCTGCCGAAATGAACATTGAGTTCAATAATTTCAGAGCAACACGGACCCCCCATTTTGCTTTTATCTTTAGTTATTTTTTCTTTTTTCTTTCATTTTTTATGTTTATTTTATTTTAGTTTGTTCAGTTTGTTTCTACTGTGCCTACCCACTGTTTTTTTTTCATGTTTGTGCTTGTGGCTGTTCAATTTTCAGTCCATTAACACCCTATCTGTACTAATGCTTTGTCTTTCAGCACACCATTAACATATTCTTTGCCTTTGCTCCATGACCTTCTGGTCAGCTATTCTGTGACCTTGTCCTATCAATACCTTCTCTTTTGTTATGTCTTGCCCCACCCCTACTTTACTTGCTTAAAATCTTTTACATTTCTTATACCTGCCAGTTCTGAAGAAGGGTCACAGACCTGAAACATTAACTCTGCTTCTCTCTCCACAGATGCTGCTAGACCTGCTGAGTTTTTCCAGCACTTTCTGTTTTTATTTCAGATTTCCAGCATCCGCAGTATTTTGCTTTTATCAACATAAATGTTAACTTTTGGGCACTAATGTGCTGAGATGGGTCTGGGACATCACATTTTTGTCGAGGTTTAAGCATGATGTTAACATAAATAGGTTCAATATGAGTGTATTAAAAATATTTTTTTTACATTGGTAAGTTTCCTCTCCTGAGAGACACCTCCCAGTTTTGGCTCTTCTTGCCTGCATGATACTCTGGTGACATCGAGGGGGAGGAGCCACTTGTTCCATTCATGTGAATGAGCACTAGAATTTTGAACCAACCTGGCAGTCAAACCACATTGGCCCAAACATAGAAAAACATGCTACTGACAAGCAATGTAGTGTAACTTGCCTAAAGTTTACTTTCCCATTGCTTACTACCAGATGTGGAGGCTCCCACATCAAATGTTAATATATCAGGCATGGGAGAACCCAATAAGTTCTGGTTATTTTACAGCATAATTAAAATTATTTAGCCAGGCAGCACACACTATCAAAGGGTGGTTGGATAAAGGTTGGCATGCATGTTTACTTTGTCAGCATGGCTCTTGCCTTTGATCTAGAATGTTATGGGTTCATTTCTCCCTCAACCAACATTAAGAAAAACAGATCAATCTTACAGTTTTCTATGGATCATTGCTGTGAGCAAAGTGACTGCTTTGTCGGCCTATAAACCACGTGACTGCACTTCTTTGCATACAAAGCACTTTGAGACATTTCTGAGAGACTGATAAGGCACTATACGAATGCAATCAGCAACGGGAACCGTTGGTGATTTTCCGTCCCTTCCTGGCCCCAGGATATTGAAGACTATTATAGTGCCCTAACGTCATCCCAACTGTGATGGAACATTAAACCCTCCTGGTCTCTACGGCTCAATTCCACCCATAACAGTTTCCATTTACATGGCCTTTCTCATCTAACTGAAGATCACAGTGTTTCGCAAGTAGGGGTGGTGAATCAAGCAGTGAAGAAATTGGAGGGGGAGGAAGATTAAAGATATTGCATTACATATTACATAGAATTTAAAGCACAAAGACAGGTCATTTGGCCCAACTGGTTTATGCTGGTGTTTATACGCTACACGAGTCTCCTCATGCTCCTCTTCACTGAACGCTAATAAATGCATCTATGTTATTGGCCTCAACTACTTTCCTTGGTAGTGAGTTCCCTATTCTTTGGGTACAAGTAGGAAAAGAAGAAAAAAGACTTGTATTTATAAAGCACCTTTCACAACTTCAGAATGTCCCAAAGCACTTTACAGCCAATGAGGTGCTTTTGAAGTGTAGTTCCCTGTTGTGTTTTAGGAAACATGGCAGCCAATTTGTTCACAGCAAGCTCCCACAAACAGCAATGTGATAGTGACCAGATAATCTGTTTTTGTGATATTAATTGAGGGATAAATATTGACCAAGACACCAGGGATAACTCCCCTGTTCTTCTTCAAAATAATACTATGGGATCTTTTATATCCACCTGAGAGGGCAAATAGGGCCTTGGTTTAGCATCTCATCTGAATGATGACACCTCTGACAGTGCAACACTCCCGTAGTGCCGTACAGCAGTGTAAGCCTTGATTTGTGTACTTACATCTCTAGCGAGGGACTTGAACCTGCAACCTTCTAACTCAGAGGCAAGAGAGCCGCCCATTGAGAAACAAGTAATAAAAATGATCAAAGAAGTGGTGTGAGGGAGGCTTTAGGGCAGGGAAGAGAGAACACAAGGCAGTACATTTATCCAGTGAGTGTTTAGGGCAGCTAGTATGAAACTGTTTTCAAAATGACATGATTTTATCAGGCTTTGATAATTATATATACCCGCTAGAAATTACACATTTGCAAATTTTAAATCCCACTTTTACATTTCTCTGCTGGATAGGCAGGTGCTGCAGGTACAAAGTACACAGAATTACAATGAATATATAGCACAGAAACAGGCCATTCACCCCAACTAGTCTGTGGTGTTGTCCCACGGGCCATCAATCTGGTCAGGGGGTAATGATTGCCGTTCCTCCGGTCTGGGTATTCTGCTGCGGGGAGGTAACTTCACCATCTCCGAAGTTAAGGAGCTGGTGGGCAGTTGGCTCCTCGCAGCAGATGTAATGTACAGCAATGCTCCGCTCCGGTTGATCAACGTGTACGCCCTGCTTCAATGCAGCGAGTGGCTGACCGTCTTCCAGCAGCTCCCACTGCTGCTGGTGACATCCAGGCCGGTCATCCTAGGCGATGACTTCAACTGCATCATCGATGCAGCTGGACGATCCAGCAGTGACGACAGCAAACTGGACGCTACGTCCAGAATCCTAATAGAAACAGTTAAAGATGCCAAACTGCACGACATCTTCAGCAAACCTGCAGACAGAGCACAGAGTAAATACACCTGGTCAAGATCGGATGGGTCTGCCTGTTCCAGGATTGCCTTCCTGTTTGTGTCCCGTGCTGTCACGGTCAGATCCGACGACGTCGAGCTAGTGTTCTTTTATTTTATTTATTTATTTAGAGATATAGCACTGAAACAGGCTCTTCGGCCCACCAAGTCTGTGCCGACCAACAACTACCCATTTATACTAACCCGACAGTAATCCCATATTCCCTACCACCTACATACACTAGGGGCAATTTACAATGGCCAATTTACCTATCAACCTGCAAGTCTTTGGCTGTGGGAGGAAACTGGAGTGCCCGGCGAAAACCCACGCGGTCACAGGGAGAACTTGCAAACTCCGCACAGGCAGTACCCAGAATCGAACCCGGGTCCCTGGAGCTGTGGTGCTAACCACTGCGCCACTGTGCCACCCATTCCCTGTTACTGGCCGACTGTCACTTACAGGACGACCAGCGGGTTGGCAGGGGGACATGGAAGCTCAATGCTACACTGCTAACCCCAGAGAATGTTAAGGAACTCAAAAGGAATTACAAAGGTTGGAGAACCGTGAAACCCTTCTTTGAGTCTCCGGTGCACTGGTTGGAAGTGATCAAGAAGAACATCAAGAGGTTCTTTATCGTAAAAGGTGTTCAGAGGGCGAGAGAGAGACAGAGGGAAATGTCCCGACTCCAGAAAAGAATGCAAAATCTTCTCCGGCTGCAGTCAATGGGGGTCAAGGTCAAGGAGGATCTCCAAGAGGTGAAGAGCCAGCAGGCCTCGCTCTTTGCCACGGAGGCCTCCAAGATCATCTTCCGGTCCAGAGTCCGCTCCATTGAGCAGGATCAGATGTGCTCGCGTTACGTCTCCCAAAAGGTACACAGAGAGAGCTCTGTTATCAGCAGCCTGAAGGAAGAGGACGGATCGGTAACGTCTTCGCATGCCGACATACTAAGGATCAGCAAATCCTTTTATGCTGGGCTGTACAACGTGAAGCCCACGGACAGCACGGCTTCCCAGTCCTTCCTGTCATCTATCATGGAGGTCTTAGATGACAGCATGAGGGAGAGACTGGACAAACCGCTAACTCTGGATGAGCTGACAAACGCCGTCAGGTCCTTTCAGATGAGTAGAACTCCCGGAAGCGACGGCTTACAGGTTAAATTGTATTCGGCTCTGTGGGATTGGGTCGGCCCAGACCTGCAAGAAGTATATGAGAGTATGCTTCTGGCCGGCAGCATGTCGGAATCCATAAGGAAAGGCTTCATCACCCTTATCTGCAAGCGGAATGGGGAGAAGGCGAAAATCAGAAATTGGTGGCCCATCTCACTGCTTAATGTAGACTAAAAGATTCTGACCAACGTCATCACTAGTCGGGTCAAGTCTGCTCTGGAGTTGGTGATTCACCCTGACCAGACCTGCACTGTACCCAGCAGGAAGATCTCTGATAGTCTTGCGCTACTCAGGGATACGATTGCCTATGTACAGGACAGGAGGATGGACATCTGCCTCATCAGCCTGGACCAGGAGAAGGCTTTTGACATGATATCGCACACCTACATGATGGACGTGCTGTCCAAAATGGGGTTTGAGGGGGGATTCTACAATTGGATCAAACTGCTCTACACAAACATCAGTCGCGCAGTCTCAATCAATAGGTGGGAATTAGAAAGTTTCCCGATCCAATCTGGAGTCAGACAGGGCTGTCCTCTCTCCCCCATCTTGTTTGTTTGCTGTTTCGAACCTTTTGCTGAGTCTATTAGGAAGGATGCGGGCATAAGAGGGGTGACAATCCCAGGCAGCAGAGGCACTCAGGTTAAAACCTCCCTGTACATGGAGGACGTCGCCCTCTTCTGCTCGGATCCGCTGTCCGTTCGCAGACTGATCAGCATCTGCGACCATTTCAAATTGCCCTCGGGAGCCAAAGTCAACCACGGCAAGAGTGAGACCATGTTCTTTGGGAACTGGGCTGACCGATCCTTTGTCCCCTTCACCATCAGGTCAGACTACCTGAAGGTGCTGGGGATATGGTTCGGAAGGGCTGGAGCGTGCACCAAAACCTGGAAGGAACGAGTAGCCAGGATACACCATAAACTGAGCAGAGATCTCTCTCCATTGTGGGTAAGAACCCGGTCATCAAGTGCGAGGTGCTCATGTTGTTGCTGTATGTGGCGCAGATCTGGCCCATACCCCACTCCTGTGCCATGGCGGTCACCTGAGCCATTTTCCACTTTATCTGGAGATGCAAAATGGACCTGGTCCAGAGGGACACGGTGTTCAAACCTCTGGATAAGGGCGGGAAAAATGTACCCAACACTGCCCTCATCCTGATGACCACCTTTGTGTGCAGCTGCATCAAGCTGTGCGTAGAGACCCAGTACGCAAACACCAAGTGTCACTACGTGCTGAGGTTCTATCTGTCCCCAATGTTGCGAAGGATGGGTCTGGTCACATTACCGCGGAACGCTGAATCCAGTTGGACCGTGCCGTACCACCTATCCTTTGTGGGAAAGTTTCTGCGGGAAAACACCAATCCATCAGGCAGTGGTCTGCACGGAATGTCCTCAAGGCCCTAAGGGAAAATGAGATGGTGGATCCGGTTGGTTGGTTCCCCAAGCAGACTGCCAAAGTCATTTGGCAGAATGCCTCATCACCATAACCTTCAAACAAGCACCAAGACGTAGCTTGGCTGGTGGTGAGAAGGGTCCTCCCTGTCAGATCCTTCCTGCATGCCTGGAGTCTCGCCACCTCCACACGCTGCCCTCGAGGTAGCTGCGGTGGAGAAGAGACAGTTGTCCACCTCCTACTGGAATGTCTTTGCAAAGCAGGTGTGGAAAGAGATGCAGTGGTTTTTGTCGAGGTTCATCCCAAGCAGCTCTGTAACACAGGAGTCTGTGCTCTATGGGCTGTTCCCAGGGACGCACACTGAGACAAACATCAACTGCTGCTGGAGGACCATCAATTCGGTGAAAGATGCTCTTTGGTCTGCCCGAAACCTGCTGGTCTTTTGGTGAAAAGAGTTGTCCATGACTGACTGTTGCAGACTGGCACATTCCAAGGTCCAGGACTATGTGCTGAGGGACGCACTAAGGCTTGGGGCAGCTGCTGCAAAGGCTCAAGGGGGAAAGACCACTGTGTAAGGTCCTCCCACCAAAGTGAACTGAAGGGCTGGACCCATGGGATACCCCTCGGGCTGTACACACCAAATATGGGTTTGCTGTAAAATGTACATGGCATGTAAAATGGAATGGAAGAGTTGTGAGGCAACTCACTCCCGTATCGAAGAAAACTGATTTCCTTTGCACTTTTTGGAATGTCAACTCGGTGCTGTTTTGAACTGTTTTGTAATGTATTTTTTTTTTTACAGATTTTTATGAATAAAGCTATTTTTGGGGGAAAAAAAGAAACTGTTTTCAAAATGACATGATTTTATCAGGTTCTGATAATTATATATACCCGCTAGAAATTATACATTTGCAAATTTTAAATTCCACTTTTACATTTCTCTGCTGGATAGGCAGGTGCTGCTTGTATAAATTACATAGAATTACAACGAATATTTTTTTTTTTAATTTCCAAAATATACTTTATTCATAAAAATCTGTAAAAATTACATTGCCAAACAGTTTCCAAACAGCACCAAAAAATACAAACATTGCAAGGGAGATCAGTTTCCTTCAATACTGTCATGAGTTTCTTCCCAACCCTTCCGTTTCACAATTGTCATGTCAATTACAGTTTTACATTTACAGCAATTGAGAATATTAACGATACAGTTCGAGGGGTTTCCATTGGATCCAGCCCCTCAGTCCAGCTTGGTGGGGGAACCTTACACTGTGGTCTTTCCCCATTGAGCCTTTGCTGCGGCTGCCCCAAGCTTTAGTGCGTCCCTCAGCACGTAGTCCTGGACCTTGGAATGTGCCAGTCTGCAACATTCGGCGGTGGACAACTCTTTGCGCTGGAAGACCAGCAAGTTTCGGGCAGACCAAAGGGCGTCTTTCACCGAATTGATAGTCCTCCAGCAGCAGTTGATGTTTGTCTCGGTGTGCGTCCCTGGGAACAGCCCGTAGAGCACAGACTCCTGTGTTACAGAGCTGCTTGGGATCAACCTTGACAAAAACCACTGCATCTCTTTCCACACCTGCTTTGCAAAGGCACATTCCAGGAGGAGGTGGGCGACCGTCTCTTCCCCACCACAGCCAACGCGGGGGCACTGTGCGGAGGGGGCGAGACTTCGGGTGTGCATGAAGGATCTGACGGGGAGGGCCCTTCTCACCACCAGCCAAGCTACATCTTGGTGCTTGTTTGAAAGTTCTGGTGATGAGGCATTCCGCCAAATGACTTTGACGGTCTGCTCGGGGAACCATCCGACAGGATCCACCGTTTCCTTTTCCCGTAGGGCCTTGAGGACATTCCGTGCAGACCACTGCCTGATGGACCGGTGGTCAAAGGTGTTTTCCCGCAGAAACTGCTCCACGAAGGATAGGTGGTACGGCACGTCCCAACTGCATGGAGCGTTCCGCGGCAATGTGACCAGGCCCATCCTTCGCAACACCGGGGACAGATAGAACCTCAGCACGTAGTGACACTTAGAGTTTGCGTACTGGGGGTCTACACACAGCTTGATGCAGCCGCACACGAAGGTGGTCATCAGGATGAGGGCCACGTTGGGTACATTTTTCCCGCCCTTGTCCAGAGATTTGAACATCGTGTCCCTCCGGACCCGGTCCATTTTAGATCCCCAGACGAAGCGGAAAATGGCTCGGGTGACTGCCACGGCGCAGGAGTGGGGTATGGGCCAGACCTGCGCCACGTAGAGCAACAACGTGAGCACCTCGCACCTGATGACCAGGTTCTTACCCACAATGGAGAGAGATCGCTGCCCCCACATGCCCAACTTTTGTCGTACCTTGGCTACTTGCTCCTCCCATGTTTTGGTGCACGCCCCGGCCCTTCCGAACCATATCCCCAGCACCTTCAGGTAATCTGACCTGACGGTGAAGGGGACAAAGGATCGGTCAGCCCAGTTCCCAAAGAACATGGCCTCGCTCTTGCCGTGGTTAACTTTGGCTCCCGAGGCCAGTTCGAACTGGTCGCAGATGCTGATCAGTCTGCGCACGGACAGCGGATCCGAGCAGAAGACGGCGACGTCATCCATGTACAGGGAGGTTTTGACCTGAGTGCCTCCGCTGCCTGGGATTGTCACCCCTCTTATGCTCGCATCCTTCCTAATAGACTCAGCAAAGGGTTCAATACAGCAAACAAACAAGACCGGGGACAGAGGGCAGCCCTGTCTGACTCCAGATTTGATCGGGAAACTTTCCGATTCCCACCCATTGATTGAGACTGCGCTACTGATGTTTGTGTAGAGCAGTTGGATCCAATTGCAGATTCCCTCCCCAAACCCCATTTTGGAAAGCACGTCCATCATGTAGGTGTGCGATATCCTGTCAAAAGCCTTCTCCTGGTCCAGGCTGATGAGGCAGGTGTCCACCCTCCTGTCCCGTACGTAGGCGATCGTATCCCTGAGTAGCGCGAGACTATCAGAGATCTTCCTGCCGGGTACGGTACAGGTCTGATCGGGGTGAATCACCAACTCCAGTGCAGACTTGACTCGACTGGCTATGACTTTGGACAGAATCTTGTAATCAACATTAAGCAGTGAGATGGGCCGCCAATTTCTGATTTCTGCCCTCTCCCCCTTCTGCTTGTAAATGAGGGTGATGATGCCTTTTCTCATGGATTCTGACATGCTGCCGGCCAGGAGCATACTCTCGTATACTTCCAGCAGGTCCGGGCCGACCCAGTCCCACAGGGCCGAGTACAACTCGACCGGTAAGCCGTCGCTCCCGGGAGTTTTACTCGTCTCGAAAGACTCGATGGCCTTTGTCAGCTCGTCCAGAGTTAGCGGCTTGTCCAGTCTCTCCCTCCTGCTGTCATCTAAGACCTCTGTGATAGATGACAGGAAGGACTGGGAGGCTCTGCTGTCTGTGGGCTTCGCGTCATACAACCCAGCATAAAAGGATTTGCTGATCCTTAGTATGTCGGACTGCGAAGACGTTACCGAGCCATCTTCTTCCTTCAGGCTGCTGATAACAGAGCTCTCTCTGTGTACCTTTTGGAAGAAGTAACGCGAGCACGTCTCATCCTGCTCGATGGAGCGGACTCTGGACCGGAAGATGATCTTGGAGGCCTCCTTGGCAAAGAGCGAGGCCTGCTGGCTCTTCACCTCTTGGAGGTCCTCCTTGACCTCGACCCCCATTGACTGCAACCGGAGTAGATTTTGCATAATTTTCTGGAGTCGGGACAGTTCCCTCTGTCTCTCTCTCGCCTTCTGAACACCTTTATGGATGAAGAACCTCTTGATGTTCTCCTTAATCGCTTCCCACCAGTGAACTGGAGACTCAAAGAGGGGTTTCACGGTCCTCCAACCTTTGTAATCCCTTTTGAGTTCCTCAACGTTCTCTGGGGTCAGCAGTGTCGCATTGAGCTTCCACGTCCCTCTGCCAACCCGCTGGTCGTCCTGTAAGTGACAGTCGGCCAGTAAGAGGCAGTGGCCGGAGAAGAACACCGGCTTGACGTCGGTGGATCCGACCGTGACAGCACGGGACACAAACAGGAAGTCAATCCTGGAACGGGCAGACCCGTCCGATCTTGACCATGTGTATCTGCGCTGCGCTCCGTCTGCAGGTTTGCTGAAGACGTCGTGCAGTTTGGCATCTTTAACTATTTCTATTAGGAATCTGGACGTAGTGTCCAGTTTGCTGTCGTCACTGCCGGATCGTCCAGCCGCATCGATGATGCAGTTGAAGTCACCGCCTAGGATGACCGGCCTGGACGTCGCCAGCAGCAGTGGGAGCTGCTGGAAGACGGTCAGCCGCTCGCTGCGTTGTACTGGGGCGTACACGTTGATCAACCGGAGCGGAGCGTTGTTGTACATCACGTCTGCTACGAGGAGGCGGCCGCCCACCACCTCCTTAACTTCGGAGATGGTGAAGTTACCTCCCCGCAGCAGAATACCCAGGCCGGAGGAACGGCAGTCATTACCCCCCGACCAGATCGATGGCCCGTGGGACCACCATCGCGACCACTGCCTGTAGGTGCTGAGGTGTGGTATTCCACACTCCTGCAGAAACAGTAGGTCAGCTTTGACCTTGGCAAGGTAATCCAAGGTTGAAACACATCGCGTAGTAGATTTAATGCTACGCACATTAATGGAAGCAATTCTTACACCCATTTTTTACTAAAAATTAGTTGTTGCTTCCCATACCATTTGTCCTCGCTAGTCCCAGTCCTTCCCCTTCGGGATGTTCCTGCATACCCATCGTGTGCGCAAGCAGTTTCACGTTGGTTGGGCTCAGAAACCCCTCCTGATTTTTCATGCAGGGTTTGTGCCGCTCGGGTGACATCGGGGGGGTCTTGTAGGCAGAGAGGATTGGGTTGTCCTCAGCTGCTTCCATCTGTTCCTCCTCGAAAACATCACAGCTCCCGGTCTCCCGGAGCTCAGGTGCGCCAGACATGTCTTTGCTCCCGGTGTCCCGGAGCTGAGATGCGTTGGCCACGTCGTTACGTGTGGGGCATTGGGGTTGGGGCACGCCGGGCCCATCACAGCTTCCAGTGCCCGGGGGCTGGGATGCTTTATCATCCATCTCGGAGTTCTGCCGCCTCTTTTGAAGGGGCTGTCGTTCCAGCATTTCCCCGTCCAGTGAAGAGGAGTTGTTGCAGTCTGATTCAGAAGAGAGCGTCCTCTTGCCACTGGTTTGGGTGGTGGCTTTGGGATGTTTTTTCTTTGTGGTTTTCCTCTGGACCACTTGCCACTGACCTGTTTGTCCATCTGCTGCCTCCTCCTCCATTGATTCTGTCTGTGGAGGAGGGGTTTCCGGGCGCTGGGTAGGTGCTGGGTCGTTGGCTTCAGCCGCCTCCCCTTCCTTCTCAGGTTGAAGTTCCTCACTGCGGAGAAGGTTGCTGGTCTCCTTTCGAACAGCGGACGCCTTCGTCGAACCTTCTCCCGGCCATTCCTTGGACCTTGCCGCCTGAGCATAGCTGAGGCAACGTTTGGGGCAGGTCTTGTAGAGATGGCCTGCCGCACCGCACAAGTTGCAACACTTAGTCTGCTTACAGTCCTTGGTCTGATGGCCTTCCTCCTTGCAGTTCTTGCAAACAACCGTGCTGCAGTTGGCTGCCATGTGACCAGATTTGCCATAGGTGCGGCAAACTCTGGGCTGCCCAGCGTAGACCAAGAAGCCTCGACTTCCCCCGATAGCGAAGCTGGAGGGAGGGTGGATGATGGCTCCACTGGGATCTACCTTCAAGGTCACCTTGACCTGCCGCTTGCTGGTCCAGATCCCAAAGGGGTCCTTGACATCAGTGCTGCTGCCGGCCACCTCGACGTACCTGGCGAGAAAGGTGAGTACATCCACCACCGGAACATGGGGGTTGTAGAGGTGAATCGTCACCACCCGGTCCCGTTGTGACGGAAGCGTGAAGAGCGGCTCCGCTGTGAGGATCGACAGTGGCGCCCGGTCCCCTTTCTCCTTGAACGCCTTCAGGAACTTGATGCATCCCGCCACGTTCCGGAACGTCACGTCGAAGTATCCACTGCTGGGGAAATCCTGCAGGCAGAAGACGTCCGTCGCTTGAAATCCGCAGCAATCGAAGAGAATTTTCTTGATGAAGAAGGTGCGATCGACCGGTGCATCTCCTTCCTTGTCCTTCACGACCACCCGAACGGTGTTGCGCACTCCCTGGCCCGAAGCTCGAAAATTGGTTATAGCCATTTTACTCAAAACTTCCCCAGGATCAAAAGGCAATGATCATGGTCTCTTCTCAATCAAATAAGCACTGATAAGAACAGATACTACACTTGATCTTAGCCAAAAGGCCGAGAAGCGATCGAATATAAAGCACAGAAACAGACCATTCACTCCAACTAGTCTGTGGTGTTGTTTATATTCCACACAAGTCTTCACCCATTCCATCCACTGCATAGTCATCTGAACTTTTTAGCTATCTTTCTATATTCCCTTTTCTCTCATGTGGTTGTCTAGTTTCTTTTTGAAAGAATCAAAGATATTTGTCTCAACCATTTCCTGTGTTAGTGAGTTCCACATTCTAAACACTCAGAGTAAATAAATTTGTCCTTATTTTCCTATTAGATTTACTAGTAATTATCTTGTACTGACGTTAACTGTGAAACCAGTTTTGTTCTGGTGCCATTTTTCCTGAGCTCAGACGGGGGATATCCAGAGATTCTGCCGATCACACACCCAGACCTTAGGAAGAGAGGGTAAGGACAGCAGTGTTGATATACAAAACATCCATAAACTTCACTGTGAGAAAAACAATTTCTTCTCGGTTTCATCCATTCTGAAGACACTTAGCAGGCCTGTGGCATGTTCATTGGCTTCTATTTACATATGACAGAAAGAAAGGCTTGCATTTATCTAGCACGCTTCACAACCTCAGGATATCCCTTAGCGTTTTACAGCCAATGAAGTGTAGACACTGTTGTAATGTAGTCAGTTCAATTTAATGTTAAGGAAACATGCAATGGAGAACAATAAATTCTCTCATGTACTAACTAAAAGAATACACACCATATACTTCACCACATTTTCTAGCTGGGCAGACAGGCACTGCTCATAACATGTTTTTTCTACAATCTGACATAAAATCACAATCATACAGCTGAGGAGGAGGCCATTTGTTCCATCGTGCTTGTGCTGTTCGTTGAAACAGCTATCCAATTAGTCTCAGTCCCCTGCTCTTTCTGCATAGTCCTACAAGATATTCTTCTCTGTTCTAAGGGAACATTCATAGTTTCGCCAGTCTCTCCACACAACTTAACTCCCTGATAGTTGGTATCATTTTGGTAAATCTCCTCTGCATCCTTTCCAAGGCCTTGACATTGTTCCTAAAGTACGGTGCTCAGAATTTGAAACAGCATTCCAGCTGAGGTCTAACCAACAATTTGTAGTGATTTAGCATAACTTCTTTGCTTTTGTACTTAACTCCTTTAAAGTAACATTAAGGAAATTAGGCTCCCTGACTCACAGGAGCTTGAGTGTTATTTATAAGTCAATTTTCCTCAATGAAAATCATATCTTTTTACATAAAATACTCCTAGTGTCAATTTACAGTACTCTGAATAGCTCATGCAGGCTCATGCTGATGAAAGATTCTCCAACACTCTACCTCTAAAGACAATATTTGAGTCAATAAATAAAATTCTATGACAAAAGACACTGACAGCTTCTCATTCAAAAATAATCCACTCTGAAGAGAGAGCTTATTTCTCTGGAAAGAAGTGACTTGTTTATACCTGTACAGTAAAATACAGATAGGATGGTCTTCTTCCCTCTCTCAATTTGCATTCACTTAGAGTACACGCCAGTGGACATTTGGGACGAAAGGCATTACGCAGAATTTTCTTCATGAAATTCCCAATGGACCTTAGTCCAGAGCATAACACTGCCCTCAAAAAATGTCACTTCTTGGCACTGACTCAACAATTTTCAACAATTTAATCCCACCATTTACAAGTCCTGTTAGAAAAGAGGCCTTTTTTTTGCTTCTTACTCACCTTAACTTACCTACTGGGGTACAATTCCACAAGGTGCCAGTAACCTTGCTTTGCTTTACTCCTTCGCCCATTTGACCAAGCATAGCCAACAGTTCCATCCGAACGCAACATCTAAATACGTGCACTTTACAGCAGCAGTCACTGAACTGTGGGCAAGAGGTGGAAATGAGGTTGTTCTGCTCCCCACACCCCCCACTTTCCTATCCCAAGGGCACTGAGGTCAAGTGTAGCTTGTCAGTTACTGTCCCCTGCTAAAATGAGCTAATTCAGCACCAATCTAGGATCAGATCTGTGACTTGCTGGCATGCATGGTTTAGCACTGCATTAGGAGTACTCCCTCTTCTGCAGTGGGCCATTAAAGGAGTTGACACTCATAGAGAAACAGTGCTCCACTGCCTCCTAACGATCAGCAGATTTTCATCACAATGTATTGTTTTCCAGAAACACATACTTTGCTGTTGGAATCGGTCAGCCACAAAATGAACTGTGTTACTCTTAAAATGGATCAGAGCCTTTTTGGAATGATAGACCAACTTCTTTTCAGATGGACTAGGTCCACACCGCAGTAGATTACAGCCCTGTTGTGGTAAGGTTCCTTCCCATTCAAGGATGGGCAGTTTCTGTGCCAAAAACAGGCTCATTCCAAACCACAATGGACAGCTTTCCTACCAAGATGAATTGTTATCAAGTTACCCAAGCTTGTACAGCAGTGGACCAATCCCTCATGAGAATGATTAAGTTGTCTCACAACCTAGATGGCTTTGGTTTGGCATCTTAACTGAAGAAAGGAAATGGTGGAATGTGCTCTGGACAGGTCAGCAGCTGAAAGAATGGAAATAGGTTACTGTTTCAGGTAGGATTCACCCTCCGAACCATATACTGAAAAACATCTAATGTCACAATCTAATATATTTTGTTCCTCCAGAAATAACAGCTTGTTCCGAAATAAGGGCTGATTTTCTGTGCCACAATAATATTATGTATTACATTAAAAAAAATATTGTTCCCTCTTGTGCTGGATTGCTTGCCTGTTAAAAGATGTTTGTTTTCCTGTGAAATTACTATAGACCACAATTTTTGCAGTTTCTCCATTAGTTATTGTTTCCAATTTTCTTGTCAAGCTCACCTATTCCAAATATGTGACTAAAAGGATTCATCCCTACAAAACAAGCCTGATTTCTAGAGAAAAATAAACTAGACTGCTCATCAAAACAACTGTTATATTTTGATGGATTTGGTCTTTCAACCTCTCTGGAATCTGGGTTCAAATCCAGACAAGACCAATGGGATGGAAGTCTCTTCTACATACAATAAGGATCATTCTGATGAAAGAATCCACTTCCTGGGAGGCTTGCGACACTAAACTGCAACTAAAATAGAGTTGCCAACCCTCCAGGATTGTCCTGCATTCTCCCAGAATTCAAGATTAATCTCCTGGATGCTGCAGTGAACAACCCAGGAGAAAAGTCACAGCGGCATTAAGGAAAAAAAAGTGTTTTTTTTTTCATTTTCCTTGAACACTTTTATTTATTAGTTGTAAAAATATTGGAGATGGGGAATAAAATACTTTTGGATAATGTGGGGTACCCAGACAAGCGATGAAACCTCCAGGAATACGTTCAATTAGAGTTGGGAACCCTACCTTAAATAGGCATACATTGAAAATCTTAGTCAGGGAGGCTGTAGAATGGTTATTGTAGGACATTGAAAAATGTAACATTGGTGCAGTGAGTGAGTGGCTCACTTCTGAGGCTGGAAGTGCTTTATATTGACACTGGATGTCTGAAATGCACATCCTGTCTCACAAAACGAGCAAAATCACAAATGTTCTGTTCCTCAGCACTAACACCTACTATTGGTGATAATAAAATGGTGTCATGAGCATTTCCTAGGCTGCTGTGGGGATAGCACAATGGCATCAAAAAGAAAGACCTGAAAGAAAAATTTTCACATATGTAACGCCTTTCACAACTTCAGGATGTCACAATGTACTTTACAGCCAGTGAAGTACTTTTGAAGTATAGTCACTGTTATATTGTAGGAAATGTGGAGCCAATTTGCACACAGCAAGGTCCCACAAACAGCAGTGTGATGATAACCAGATAATCCACCTTTAAAGATGTTAATTGAGGGATAAATATTGGTCAGAGCACTGAGAATAACTCCTGTGTTCTTCTTCAAATAGTTCTATGGAATCTTTTTCATTCACCTGAGAGGTCAGATAGGGCCTCAGTTTCATGTCTCATCTGAAAATCGGCACCTCTGACAGAGCAACACACACACTGAGAATGTCAGCCTAGATTTTGTGCTTGGGTGCCTGGATTGAGGTATTCTTGGAATGGGAGTTAATATAGGTCAGCAAACACAGGGGCGATGAGTAAATGGGTCTTGGGTTAGGATAAGCGCAGCAGAGTTTTGGGCACCACAGGCAAATTCCAGACTTGAACCTCTTATAAATGACAGAACCTCTATTTTTTTTTTCTCACTAGCCCAGGGATACTGAAGTCAATGATTGCCCTCCAAACTCTATGACTCCAATTGGTGCCCTGGCTGTCATTAGCCTGGCAGATTGAACTGAGGAGCCTTTGTGCGCAGTACTAGACTGGGTGGTACATTTTAGCCACTAAGTTGTCAAGTAAGCTCTTACTTCTGTGGTTTACATAAAAATTCTTCTCAACAAGGGGAGGAAAAATAGCACAGAAGGGAGCGGGAGCCATGTGATATCACAGACACTGATATAATTTTAATATCTGACCTGCAGAAGTGCTCTCCTACTGCGCCCTGTGAAAAAATAATGAAAATGTTGACAGCAGATTGCTGCAAGCATGACACTTTCAACCATCCAGAATCCCAAATGCTTCAGCATTACTGCAATTTAGCCATCAGCAGGTACATTTTATATTGCATTGCACAACATTTCATCCAAGTCAAGTTCATCCCTTCCTCCACCCTCTCCTCAGCTTGATTATGTTGGAAAGGAAAAAAAAGACTTGCATGTATAGAGCACCTTTCACAACCTCAAAATGTCCCAAAGCACTTTAAGGCCAATTAAGTGCATTTGAAGGGAAACACAGTAGCCGATTTGCACACAGCAAGATCCCACAAACAGCAATGGGATGATGACCAGATAAGCTGTTGTAGTGATAATGATTTAGGGATTAATATTATCTGGGACACTGGAGATAATTCCCCTGCTCTTCTCCAAAATGGCGTCATGGGCTCTTTTACATCCACCTGAGAGGGCAGACAGGGCCTCAATTTAACATTTCATGTGAAAGATGGCATGTCTAACAGTGAAACACTCCCTCAATGCTGCACTAGAGTGTCAGCCTAGATTTTTTGGGGATATTTCTCTAGAATGGAACTTGAACCCACAACCTTTGGAAATCAAAGGCAGGAATACTAACAACTGAGCCACAACTGACACTGTGATGTGAATAAACAAATAGCCATTAAATCCTCCAGATTCTGTACAGCACATTTTCTTGTATTCCCTAGGAACATGAGATTTAGTCATAAAACTAACAGAAGTGATTAAATGTTACAACCCAATGCTTTCAAAATATACTGAAATGCAGTACACAATCCATGAAATCAGTGTGCAGGGAGTCTCACAGGATTTCCTCCTTTTAACTTTCCCAGATTGGGAGTTGAAACTTATTTCAGTGTAATAGCCCTTGCAGTGTACATGGTTTGAAGCACAGCTTGCTTTTGTTATGTTCAAGACTGCCTGCATTTTAGGCACAAGAACCATAATTGCCTTGTTGGGTGATATCTTGATTTAAAACAGGTTGCCTTCAGCACTACTGTGTCAACCATGCCAAGTCTTTCTTCCTTACTGAGGGCAAGATTTCCCTTTCCTTTTTTTTCATCCCTACCCGCTAGCCATTTTTGGTCTCTACATTGCCATCCACCACTCCTGGCCAAGACTGAAGGTGATTTGCTCCCCATCAAACACAATTGAAGATCACTGGGGGTGTAAGAGTGTGGGAAAGCAGTTTGCTCCTTCATGATGAATGGAACATTTTTCCTGACTGAATGGAGAATTCCAGGCTCAGTTTTAGCAAAGTTCCCTCCACCCTACCACAAATATGGGAGAAGATTTGTGTCATGTGGCACAAGTAATGAAATTGTAAAGATATTTATAAAACGAATGAGTTTATGACAGTGTTACACATAGGCCAGCAAGGAATTCATCGCCTGGCCAATATTTATCCCTCAACCAACATCACTAATACAGATTATCTGCTCATTATTTTATTGTGGGTTATGGGAGCTTGCTGTGTGCAAATTAGCTGCCATGGTTCCCTACCTTACAACAATGACCACGCTTCAAAAGCACTGGAAAACGCTTTGAGACGTTCTGAGGTCCTGAAAGACTTTATAAATGCAAGTTTTTTTCTTTCTTTCTCAGTGACTTAACCACAGCAGCTTAAAATTTACCTTTGATGCATTTAAGGGGACGTGATACATTTAAGTGGGGAAACTAGACAAGCATATGAGGGAGAAGGGAATAGAGGATTATTCTGATAGATTTAGATGAGGAAAGATGAGAGGAGGCTCAAGTGGAGCATAAATACTGGCATGGACTGGCTGGGCTGAATGGCCTGTTTCTGTACCGTATATTCTATGTAATCCTAAGTAAACATTTGATGGTGGTTCACAGTTTGGGATCGGACCCAAATGGGATTAGGAGGGGAATTAGGAGAGAAAGATGAAGGTTAGGCTTTAATGGGCTTTTGAAGGATGCGAGAGATGAAGCAAGGTGGAAGGTTTAGGAATAGATTTCCAGGGCATAGAGGTAAGATTACTGAAGTTCCCACCACCAGTGGTAGAACAAGGGGAAGGCTCAGCAGGCTAGTACTGGAAAAGCAAAGGATGAGAACAGGGATAAAAAGCTAAAGGAAGTTTGGAAAAATGGGTAGAAGAAAGGATTTGTAGATGCGAATTTTGAGGATGGTGTATGGGGGGACACGAAGCCAGAGATGATGTGATGGCAGACTGAAAAGAGCACCTCCTACTGCAGTTATCTAACCCAAGGCCTAAATCCAGCCTTACCTCTCAATTATCGCCAGCCTTTGACCCCTCCCACAGACTAAAATTGCTGGTGGAATTGTAGGAATTAAAAACAAAAATTACAGACATACTATTGGCTTTCTCAGCAGAAACACACTGGATTACATACATCTCACTCCCAGCAGTCAGGCATCTCATTACTGACACCTGAATATCAATCCTGCATGCTCTTACCCGACAAAGCTGGTGCAATCCAGTGGCTTTTTTGTTAACTGCTATTACATTCAGAGTAATAATGGAAGTAGCATCAAGTCCTACCATCCTCCCTCCCTCGCCCCCTCCCCCAGCCCCAAACATCCCAAACTACATGCAGTTATTAAGAGCCAAATAAAGTTCAGAATTATCACTGCAGGAATGACCCAATATAGTAATAGGCCAGATTTTGTGGTCAGCAGTAAAAGAACAGCACTTACCATTGACCTTGCAAACAGCTTCCTACAAAGTTGTTGTGGGCTTTAGAGTGCAGATTTGCTCTAATCCAGCATCTGATACAGCGCAGCACCCTTTACAGAGAATCTGTGACATCTGTAGGCAGTGTTTCATGAAAAAGTGCTAGTTCGAATGATGATTTTTTTAATCCACCAGCTGGAAACCTGAATATTAAGCTGGTGGAGACAAACCACTCAAACCTTGAAAGCTTCGAACTCTGCCTGCTGATCGTGAGCCCAAGGCATATTCCCTGCTGCAGACTGTAATTTTCAGTGGCTTAATTGATCTGCGTTTGATTGTGTTAGTCTGTTCACCGATCGATGCTCACTGTGCTTAATGACTTAAGCCTGAGGGGGAGCTCGTGGGTAGGGGACAGACAGGAACCTCCTTCAGCTGCACAGCTTAGAGAACTTTTCATAAAGAACAGACAGAGACCTCTCTCAAAAGAATTCAGCTGTATTGCTGTCTCCCAGAGAACTACTATATCAGCATCCACATCTTCAAACTGGAAGCCTCAGGATCACTCAAAGGAAAGTCACATGCCCATGAATTCAGCCTGAAACCAGTTGAGTCACCAACCTGCACAGACTGTATACCCATTTTATTTCTCTGGACTCCAATTTGACCAATCTATCCTTCTATACTCTGTAACCTATTTGTTTGTGTGTGTGTGTATGTGTATGCCTGCATGCACGCAAGTTGGACATATTTTATTATTTTTACTTAGATCGGTTTAAATACAATAAAGTTAACCTCTTTCTTTGTTAAACTTGAGAAAACATGTCCAATTGGCTCTTTATATGATCACAGCCATAAACAGTTAAATACTCACTGAATGGCAAATATACCAACTTGAAAAAGAAATAAACCTGTTGTGGTCAAACAAGGAGAGGGAAAAGAGATGAGCCCTTTGACCCCTCCTCACCTGATCATAACAAGTGCAAAAAACAGCAAGGCTCTTTAATCAATTAGACTGAAAATCCTCACTGAGCCACACAGAAATTTAAGCAGGAAGTATAAAGCAAGAAATATAAATTAGACCTAAATCATACAGAAAATGAAATAAAGATTTGGAAATACAATGGAATTAGGGGAGTGAGATAAAAGAGACAGACAGAAAAAGTAAAAAAAAAAAAATTCAAATCTCCGACACTAATTATCTTCTGAGGGAATGAGGCTCCACATTTGTAAAATTATTTTATTGGGCTAGAGAGGTTCTTCTTCAGAAATTATCAGTCATCACGTTGTTAACTCATTTGCTCCTGAATGCACCAGCCCTAACTTTTCCAGCCATCTTTATTGGGGAAATAATGGGCATGTACTCCAAGTTCAAGCCATTGTAGTCATTTCAGTGTTGGTTCTATTGACGAGCACTGCAACAGTGCACCCTGTGGTGGAGTGAGGATCGCTGTCAGCAACCTCTGGATTTCTGCATTAAACTGTGCATGTGGGGACACCGGGAGCTGCTGTCTGATTTACCCTGTTATAATGGTGAGTGCTGTTAGCCTCACCATTGTTCTTGTCACAAAATCTGACCCATTGCCTTTATGCTCAATAATTTTTTGGTTGTCTGAGGTTGCGGATAATGTGAGGATTGCATCCATTCTGCCCAGTAACCTCCCTAACATTCACCCCACACACTCGCTAAGACTGTCATTAAATGCATGCCATTAGAGTGCAGTAAAATGGGAATCAGAGTGGATTCTTTTGCTTCTTGTGGGATTTTGGAAGAGTACAGTACATCTGGAGTTTATTGACAAAATAACCCTGCTCAATAAACATTTTATAGAACATCCTGCTTCTATTATATTAACTACATTGCAAACTTGGGAGGCTGTGAGCTCTGGACACCCTGAATCAGAAAGTCCCTGTACTGCTGCCAATCAAATTGACAAAAAAACAAGAAGCTACTCAATTCTCTAAGTCAAGTTAATAGGACTTATTGTCATTCATAAACTGGGAGAAAGTCTGCGTGCTGAAATAAAAGGCTTTATAAGTGTTTTATTGCCATGCTGTGGTCTGACCTACATCGGCTCCCGGTCTGGCAGTGCCTCAATTTTAGAAATCTCATCCTTGTGTTCAAATCCCTCCATGGCCTCACTCCTCCCATTCTCTGTGACCTCCTAGCCCTACAATGCTCAGAGATCTCTGAACTCCTCTAACTCTGACCTCTTGTGCATCCCCAATTCTGATTGCTCCACCTATGGCAGCCGTGCCTTCAGCTGCCTCAACCCGAAGCTCTGGAATTCCATCCCTAAACCTCTCTACCTCCCTCTCTTCCTTTAAGATGCTCCTTAAAACCTACTTCTTTACCAAGCTTTTTCTCACCAGTCCTAATATCTTAATACATGACACAGTGCCAAATTTTGCTTGATAACACTCCTGTGAAACATCTTGGGGCTTTTACTACATTAAAGACACTCGATAATTGCAAGCTGTTGCTGTCATCCTGAAGAGGGAAACCTGACTGCATGGCCAATCTGTTCCACAAAACCTGCTGAGGAGAGATTCTTGAATGGTTTAGTGCTCCTGTACTAAGCCACAGAGAACAGGAAGATCCCATGACCCATCTCCGCTCTGCACAGAGTTTTATGATCTCAGCTGATGTGATGACAATGGAGCTACAAAAAATTGGTCTCATCATCCTAGTACTACATCATCCTAGTACTAAGGAGGGGAAGGAGGAAATAAAGCAGCTAAGAATGCCCCTCCTGTGACCCCTTTGGATAATGGAGGAACATTGTCATTATCAAAGATCGTACCTAAAGAATTATTACTAGAGTGATGAAGTGGAAGGAGGTGATTTCCCATGGAACTATGTAGTATTTATTTTTATTTTTATTTATTTAGAGATACAACACTGAAACAGGCCCTTTGGCCCACCGAGTCTGTGCCGACCAACAACCACCCATTTATACTAATACTACATTAATCCCATATTCCTACCACATCCCCACCTTCCCTCAATTCCCCTACCACCTACCTATACTGGGGGCAATTTACAATGGCCAATTTACCTATCAACCTGCAAGTCTTTGTCTGTGGGAGGAAACCGGAGCACCCGGCGGAAACCCACGCAGACACAGGGAGAACTTGCAAACTCCGCACAGGCAGTACCCAGAATTGGACCCGGGTCGCTGGAGCTGTGAGGCTGCGGTGCTAACCACTGCGCCACTGTGCCGCCCCACAGTCAATGATTTTGGGATATTGAGTTGGACAGAAAAATATTACTTCTAAAATAAACAAAATAACATAAGAAAAACTGTTGACGATCATAATTATGGACATAGGAACATAAGAACAAAGGAACAGGAGTAGGCCATTGAGCCCCTTAAGTATGCGCCACCATTAAGTTATATCATGGTTGATCTGTACCTCAACTGCACTCAATTGCCTTTGCTCCCTATCTCGTGATACCCTTACCTAACAAAAATCTTTCGATGTCAGCCTTGAAAGCTTCAATAGCCCCAACATTCACAGACATTTGGGGAGAAAATTCTAGCTTTCTACCACCCTTTGCGTGTAGAAGAACTTCCTGATTTCCTTGCTTTAACATGAGGTCCCCTCACTCTTGATTTCCCCAACAGAGCAAATAATTCCCTGTACTTTTCCTATTGAATACTTTCAATATTTTAAATACCCCAATCAGATCACCCCTCAGTCTTCTATACTCAAGGGATTGTAAATCAAGCTATGGAATCTGTTCTCATAATTTAACCTTCTAAATCCTGGTGTCATGCTTAATCCTACAAATTGTACGGCAATAGCTCAAAGCCCATCGCTAACATAACATATAAAGCCAATCCTGCCATCCATGGAACCAAGCAGTAGTGTTTCTGGTCATTGATGGCAGTTGTGCTGTTCTTCATGGGTATTACAGGTTTCTGGGGGAATAATGATAAATCAAAGAGGTTCATGCAATACAATGTAACGAGGAACCATCATCTAGGCTTGGCTCCTCTCTGATCAAATTAAATAAGCACCAAATGCAAAATTGCCTTCAGTACAACATTGTTTCACCTCTGGGGCCGGGTCATAGACTAATATTTTAAGTGTAAATAAGGGCAATTATGAGGGCATGAAAGCAGAGCTAGCGAAAGTGAACTAGCAAATTAGGTTAAGGGATAGGTCAATAGAGATGCAGTGGCAAACATTTAAGGGGATATTTCAGAATACACAGAATAGATACATTTCAATGGGAAAGAAAAATTTCAAGGGTGGGACCCGCCATCCATGGTTAACTAAAACAATTAAAGATAGTATCAAACTTAAAGAAAAAGCATATATTTGTGCAAAGATGGGAGGCAGGTCAGAAGATTGGACAGAATATAAAAAACAGCAAAGAATGACTAAAAGATTGATAAAGAAGGTAACATTAGAGTACGAGAGAAAGCTAGCTAGAAATATAAAGACAGATAGTAAGAGTTTCTATAGATATTTAAAAAAAGAAAAGTTAATGAAGTGAGTATTGGTCCTATGGAAAGCGAGTCTGGGGAATTAATAATGGATAATAAGGAGATGGGAGATGAACTGAACAGATATTTTGCATCGGTTTTCACTATAGAGGATACAAGTAACATCCCAGTATTAGCTATAAGTCAGGAAATGGAAGGGAGGGAGGAATTCAAGAAAATTACAATCACCAGGGAAGTGGTACTGAACAAATTGTTGGAGCTGCGGGCTGACAAGTCCCCGGGTCCTGATGGACTTCATCCCCGGATCTTAAAAGAAGTGGCTAGTGAGATAGTTGATGTGTTAGTTTTAATTTTCCAAAATTCCCTAGATTCGGGGAAGGTTCCGTTAGATTGGAAAATAGCGAACGTAATTCCTTTAATCAAAAAGGGAAGGAGACAGAAAGTAGGAAACTACAGGCTAGTTAGTTTAACATCTAAGGGAAAATGTTAGAAGCTATTATTAAAGATGTTATAGCAGGACATTTAGAAAAATTCAAGGTAATCAGGCAGAGTCAACATGGTTTTGTGAAAGGGAAATCATGTTTAACCAATTTATTGGAGTTCTTTGTGAGGGAGTTACATGTACTGTGGATGAAGGGGAACAGGTGGATGTATTGTACTTAGATTTCCAGAAGGCATTTGATAAAGTGCCACATCAACAGTTATTGCAGAAAGTAAAAGCTCATGGTGTAGGGGGTAACATATTGGCATGGATAGAAGATTGGCTAGCGAACAGGAAACAGAGAGTAGGCATAAATGGGTCATTTTCTGGTTGGCAAGGTGTAATGAGTGGTGTGCCACAGGGATCTGTGCTGGGGCCTCAACGTTTTACAATTTATGTAAATGACTTAGATGAAGGGACCGAAGGTATGGTTGCTAAATTTGCTGATGACACAAAGATAGGTGGGAAAGTAACTTATGACAAGGACATAAGGAGGCTACAAAGGGATATAGATAGATTAAGTGAGTGGGCAACAACCTGGCAAATGGAGCATAATGCGGGAAAGTGTGAAATTATCCACTTTGACAGGAAGAATAAAAAAGAAGCATATTATCTAAATGGTGAGAGATTGCACAGCTCTGAGATGCAGAGGGATCTGGGTGTCCTACTGCATGAATCGCAAAAGGTTAGTATGCAGGTACAGCACGTAATTAGGAAAGTTAATAGAATGTTATCGAGGGGAATTGAATACAAAAGTAGGGAGGTTATGCTTCAGCTATACAGGGCACAGGTGAGACCACATCTGGAGTACTGTGTACTGTACTGGTCTCCTTATTTAAGGAAGGATGTAAATGCGTTGGAGGCAGTACAGAGAAGGTTTACTAGACAAATACCTGGAAGGGCGGGCTGTCTTACGAGGAAAGATTGGACAGGCTAGGCTTGTATCCGCTGGAATTTAGAAGAGTAAGAGGCGACTTGATTGAAACATACAAGATCCTGAGGGGTCTTGACAAGGTGGATGTGGAAAGGATGTTTCCCTTTGTGGGAGAATCCAGAACTAGGGGTCACTGTTTAAAAATAAGGGGTCGCCCATTTAAGAAAGAGATGAGGAGAAACGTTTTCTCTCAGAGTCATGAGTCTTTCGAACTCTCTTCCTCAAAAGGCAGTGGAAGCAGAGTCTTTGAATATTTTTAAGGCAGAAGTAGAAAGATTCTTGATAAACAAAGGGGTGGAAGGCTATCAGGGGTAGGTGGAAATGTGGAGTAATCAGTTCAGCCATGAACTTATTGAATGGTGGAGCAAGCTCAAAGGGCCGAGTGGCCTACGCCTGCTCCTAATTCGTATGTAAATCCAGCCCAGTGTGATTGAGGGCGGATAGAAGTTTGGTGGCTTTAATGGACTCCCTTGAAATGAGGTTGAACAGTTTCCCACTAGATGCTAGTGGGCATGGGCTCAATACCGTCATGATACCTTTTGTTAAACAATGTACTCTCTGGATCTGCTGGCCTGGTTTTAAAGTGACAGTACTCTTATTGTGATAGGAGGAAGGACTCATGGCACCTCTGTTGAGATGACATGTTGTCCTGTTCGTGCAATTGTTTTTTGATGCTCTTAATGGAATTTTTGCTGCAAAGTCCTTCATCAGAGAACAGTGGATGTCCAAATACAAATAATTTTCCAAAACTCTTTTCAGTCCAGTCCCAGGAGACCGATAAGTGCAATGAGTCAATGTGGTTTTTGCATTTTCCGCCTGTTTAGTTATGATGGCAGGAGAGTGGTGTGTGTGTGCCATGTTTGCTGTTGGTATTGCCCAAAACCAGATCCCTTATCCTGAAGGAAGAATCGTAGCTCCATGAAAATGAGAGGGCTGGTTTTAGCAAAGTGTTGGGAGCCAGCACCTTGACTCCACTCTACTATGATCAAATTGAATAAGCACCAAATGTAAAACTGTTTTTAGTGCATCATACTTTTACCTAAGGCCCAACCCAGCCCACCTTCCCATGCAAGTACAGAAGATGCAGCACCTGCCCTTTTATCTCTTCCCTTCCCATCACCCAGGACACCAAACATTCCATCCAGGTGAAAGAGCAATTTACTTGCACTTCTTTCAATTTAGCAGAATATATTTGCTGCTTGCAATGCGGTCCCGGTAAACTGGGGAAACCAAACGCTGATTGGGTGGAAAGAACAAAGCCACTTTTGTTCTTTGCGGAACACCTCCATTCAGTCTACAAGCCTCATCCCGAACTTTTGGTCTCCTGTCCTTTGAATTCTCCACCTCACTCCCACTCTGACTTCTCTGTCCTCGGCCTCCTGGACTGTTCCAATGAAGCCCAACGTAAGCTCGAGGAACAGCACCTCATCTTTCGATCAGACATTCTTTCACCTTCTGGATTCAACACTGAGTTCAACAATTTCAGATCATAACCACTACCCCCATCTTTTTGGACAGCAGCTGTAGGTAATGATTGGCATTTATACCTCCTCTTGACACATCTTTTGTTTTTTAACTTGATCCCCTTACCAGCGTTTTTGTCTTGTCATCCCGTTTGTCATTTAATCTCTCCTGCCTTCCACTTTTGTTCTTTCGTCCCTCCCCCAATTCCCTGCCTCTGACCTTGTTTAAAATCTGTTAGATCTCTAACTTTTGTCAGTTCTGATGACAGGTCATTGACTTGAAGTGTTAACTTTGTTTCTCTCTCCATAAATGCTGTCTGACCTGATGAGTATTTCCAGCATTTTGTTTTTGCAGTTGTGAAAGTCAATGGTCTCACTTGAAATGTGTTTTGACTGTGTCAAACTAGTTGCACCTGGGCACAGACTCAATGCACAAAACTTCCCTTCATTTGATACTAATTGGAAGTAAATTGACATAATCAGAGAAAACATTAGCAGAGCCCGTGTAGTTAGTGGGAAGATAACACTGTTGCAACAGGAGGTGCTCCACTGACTTTGATGCTGATCGACACAACTGGGACAGAGTAGAGGGAATTTACGTTGATATTGGGTGGCCAAGATGGGAAAAAGTTCCACTTGCCAGCTGTACAAACCCGTGAAGCACAAAAATAAAATTGTAAGAAGAGACAGAGCTACTTTAAGAGTGGAAATTACTGAATGTACAGTCACCTGTTATTCAGACTTCTATGATCATAAAATCCAGTAACCAAAATATTTTCCATAAATTCAGACTGTAACTCCAACCACTAATAAAAACCACCTGCAGGACAATACCACAGCCACTCATTTTCCATCCTCTTGAAAATGTTTCCCACTAGCCAACCTGTGAATAGTAACTGTTGACATGTTAATGAGGGACAATGAGAAACAGCACTACTTGGCTCAGAAACTGGAGAGAGCAATTACTGCAGACAGCAATGAGCGGGGAAATGGAGAACAGTAGTGTCCTAAGGTGCTCTCATAAGAAAGAAAGAACATGCAATTATATAGTGTCTTTCACAAACTTAGGACACCCCAGAGTGAATTAAGGTCCCACAAACATCAATGTGATAATGAGCAGATAATCCCTCAATTTGAGTGAGGGACAAATATTGGCCAGGACACCAAGGAGAACTCCCCTGCTCTTCTTTGAAGTAGTGCCGTGAATCTTTTACGCCCACCTGAAAGGGCAGAAAGGCCTTGGTTTAATGTCTCTTCTGATCGACTGCACCTCTGCCAGTGCAGCACTCCCTCAGTACCGCATTGGAGTGTCAGTCTGGATTTTATGTGTTTAGGTATTTGCAATAGACTTCAACCCACAACCTGTTGACTCAGAGGCGAGATTGCTACCAACTGAGTCATGGCTGACACCAAAGCTATGAAGATGAGAGAGGCCCAGTTTTGATCTCTGGATTACAAATGGCATCAGCAGTCCTGGCCAGGAAGGGAGGAAAAATTAGCAGAGCCTGCAAAGCGAGGCAGGGCATACATTTATGGTCTGAGCCTGAATATGATAAGATCCTTGGGAAGAGGAGGGAGCAGCCTTCATCTTTATTTTATAACACGTAAGTACAGCTGGAAATGGTTCCTGTTGTGTTATAGTCCCCTTTGTTTTGACTACATTTATTTTAAATACCTGAGACACGACAACAAGACTGGATATGTTTTGCAAAGAAAGTTGTGCTGGGAGCATCACTTTTCGGTCCAAGATTGGTTTATCTGGGTCAACGAAGTGGCTACTGTTTCCCTGGAGGAGGCTGGCTGCTTAGCTGGCATTATCATGGAAACAATCCTCCCCAAGCCTTCCTCTTTCCTGACATTCGTTTCTGTCTAATATACTTTCAGAACTTTGTACAATTTTAAAGTGGGTGCAGGAACAGAGAAACCTGGGGGCTTTACAAACACAAATCTTTGAAGGTGACAGGACAAGTTGATAAAGCTGTTAAAAAAAGTATATAGGATCTTGACTTTATTAATAGAGTACAAAAGCAAGCAAGTAAAGCCGAATTTTAATAAATCACTGGTTAGGCCTCAGCTAGAATGTTGTGTCCAATTCTGGGCAACAAAATTTAAGGAGGATGTCAAGGCCTTGGACAGGGCGCAGAGAAAATTTGCTAGAATGGTGCCAGGGATGAAAGATTTCAGTTGTGTGGAGAGAGGAAAGAAATTACAATTGTTCTATTTAGAGCAGAGAAGGTTAGTGGATATTTAATAGAAGTATTCTAAATTTTGAAGAGTTTTGGTATAGTAGAAAGAAGAATCTATTATTGTTGGCTGGAGGGTTGGTAATCAGAGGACACATATTTGAGATAATTGGCAAAAGAACCAGAGGAGAGGCAAGGGGAAACTGTATCACACAGCAAATTGTTCTGATCTAGAATGAACTGCCTGAAAGGGTGGTGGAAGCAGATTCAATAGTAACTTTCAAAAGGGAATTAGATATATACTTGAAAAGGAAAACTTTGTGAGGCTATGGGGGAACAGCAGGGGAATGGGACTAATTGGATAGCTCTTTCAAAGAGCCGGCACAGGCATGATGAGCTGAATGGCCTCCTTCTGTGCTGTATGATTCTATGATCAGAAAGGAAGTGTAGGAAACAATAATGTTCTCAAAAAAATGTCCCCTTATAGTTAGGATCTATAGCTTTTAAAAATAATTATTGTGCCAGAAGTTCTGAAGAGCTGGTTTCGTACAGAGTACATAGTAGATTACACATTTCACTTCATTTACATGCAATAGCAGTAATGACCATTTAGGAACATAATATTAGGAGTAAGCCATTCTGCCCCTCAAGCCTGCTCCGACAATTGTATGTGCAGTTACACAGTTCAGCACAAAAGGGCATTCAGTCGTTGCTGGCAGGGCAGAAAACTGATGAAAGGATGAAATATTGGGTTGCTGACGGTTAGTTCAGTATCTCACATAGATTGAAAAGAGTCGAGGAACAGGCATGGTAAGTCAAGGAGGTATACTTGAGAGATGTCTAGCTTGGGTTTTAAAAGTCTGTAGGTTGTTATCACAGGTATCAAATTTCATACAACTTAAATTTTCTAATGGGTTAACATAATTTTATCTTTCATATTCTTGGAAAAATATCCTGTTATTTTCACTCATGTTGAGAGGCATCAGCTGTGATTGTGGGTAGTGTAGTGTTTGATCGATCAGGGTTTGATTGTATCAGTCTGTCCACTATCTGTGTTCACTGTGTTTGATTGCTTAAGCCTCCAGGTGGAGCTGCAGAGTGAAAGTGAAACTAAGATAGACACACACAGCTAGAAGCTTCCACAGAACACACTGCTCTGATTGTACTGAAATCCTGTAAAAACCTTTATAGTTAAAGTCTTGTAAATAAACCTGTTGGTTATTTAACACAAGCGTGATATCTGCATTGCGCTGAGTTATATCAGATATTACAAACTAAACCCAGTAACCCAATGTAAACTTAACAGGTAGCACTGTTGCATCTAAGTTAGAACATCATGGGTTCAAGCCCCATTGCTGAGACTTGAGCACATAATTCAGGTTGCCGCTGGAGTGTAGTACTGAGGGAGTGCTGCACTGTTGGGGCTGCAATCGTTTGTATGAGACGTTAAACCAAGGCCCTGTGTGCCTTCTCAGGTAGGTGTGAAAGTTCCTATGGCACTATATGAACAAGAGCAGGGGAGTTCTTCCAAGTATCCTCACCAACATCTATCCTTCAACCAACATTAATAGAACAAATGCCCTGGTCATTACCTCATTGGTGTTTGTGGGAGCTTGTTGTATGCAAATTGGCTGTTGCGTTTACCCACATTACCATAGTGACCACACTTCAGAAGTACTTAATTGGTTGTAAAGCACTTTGGGATGTCCAAGGTTGTGAAAGGCACTATAGAAATGCAAGTTTTTCTTTCTTTCTTTCTGATGTATATATCAGAGGCAAAACAGTGATAAAAACAGCCCTTTTCAAAACTTCAGGCCCATAAAATTCATACAAATAAGAGATGCAAATAGGTCTGAGTTGTCCAGGCTTCAAGGGTTCCATGGCACAATTTGAAAAGAGCAAGGGAGTTCTCCCTGGTGGCTGGGCCAATATTTGTGTCTCAACCAAAATCACTACAAACAAATTGTTTGACCATTTATCTCATTGCTGTTTGCGAAATCTTGCCGTGCACAACTTGGTTGGCACATTTCCCTACGTTATAACAGTGACTACATTTCAAAAGTATTTCATTGGCTATGAGGCGTTTTGAGATGTACTGAAAGGTGATCTTTAAATGCATATTCTTTCTTTCTCATTGACAATGGAAGAAAACACAACCGTTTTATTTCTATGACTAAAAACAATGAATCCAAGTAATGTTAAAACAAAACATAAGGAAACATATTAACCCTCCCAAAGGTTTGCATAAGGCTAGCTTTATTCCCAGTACTGTTTTAATTGGGTTTAATTATAATAAACTCAACACAATACGATTTGAACAAATTTAATTTTGATAATAAAAGCAAATCATAGCTTTGTTATGAAAGCAAAACTGTAGCATGTTTTTCTTTTTTATTGCTTATTGTAAAGATCACAAACAATTTAGTTTGTAAATTTGGCTCAAAACAGATCCTCATGTGACCATCCACAAACCCAGTAGTTCATAAATTAAGGACAATTTCACAGATCCATCAAAATAACATTTCTGAGAAATCCCCTCTGATTCAGGTGGTGGATTTAATTATTTTCTTGTGAACTGGCAGTCAACTTCAAGACAGGAAAAACCACAATGGAAAAAATACCACATTTAGTTCAACAGTTGGCTGATGATGTCCTAAAATTCTGCTAACTACAAAATATGGTTGTGAGGAACACAATGTTATGTTACACCAGCAAGATAAAAGCTTCAAAATAGTTTAATATATGGCTGAGAGCGAGTTACAAGGCATAGATTCAACTGAGTGGCACTCTTGTCAAAAACCCCTGGAGCAAAGCTAGAATTGAAAGTCAGCACAGCCCCAAAGGATAAAGAGGCACTGGAGAAGGTGCAAAAAAGATTTACGAGGGTCATGCCAGAACTGGGAGGTCATAACTATCAGGAAAGACTGAAGAGGCTTGGGCTCCTTTCTCTAGAAAAGAGAAGGCTGAGAGGTGACCTAATAGACAGTTTTAAGATTATGAATTGGTTTGATCGGGTAGACGTAGAGAAGATGTTTCCACCAGTGTGCAGTCAAAAACTAGGGGCCATAAATATAAGATGGTCACTAACAAATCCAGTACAGGTTTCCGGAGAAACTTCTTTACTCAAACAGTGGCTGGAATGTGGAACATGCTACCATATGGAGTAGTTGAGGCGAATGGCATGGGAAGCTAGATAAGTGCATGAGGGAGAAAGAAATAGAAGGTTATGCTGATAGGGTGAGATGAAGAGGGGTGGGAGGAGGCTCAGGTGGAGCATAAACACTGGCAATGAGCAGTTGAGCCACATGGCTTGTTTTTGTGCTGCTGTAGATTCTATGTAAGTTCTAACTCTATGAATTACTCCCTCAATCCCACTGCTGAAGAATTTATTAATTTTGGTAATGGAAGACTGGATGCACAGATGGATGGGGGTGCTGTATTTTAAAAAAGGTCATCAAGAACCTACAGCAATCATCACCAATGCCGACCTCCTACCACCCTCCACCGCAAGAATTGATTTCTCCTCTGGAATGGGTCTCTCTCTCTCTCCTTCTTACCCTCCACCCATCTCCAATGGTGTCCATTTGTTTCTGCAGTCCCCATTCCCAAACATAGAGCTGCTAAAATAAATAATGTGGGTGTTTGTTCATTGGACGTAACTTCGAACACACGCATATTGTTTTCCTGACTCATTACCCCGCTTCACTTCTCACTTCCTTTCTCTGCTCCTTTGCTTCTTTTCTTTCTGATTTCCTCTCTTCTATTTTTCTCACCCTCCCATTTGTTTCTGCAGCATCTTTCCCCTTATTTCCTGCAACATACAGCTAGGTGACAGGAGGAAACGGGAAGAGCGAAAGCAGCCTAGAGGAAAAGCAGAGTCAGGAAGAGTAAAGATGAGGATAGTATGCACCATGAGAAAAGCACAAAGAGATTGGGAGGGACCAGGCCATGGCGGGCTGAGTGGGAGATGTTCCTGCTAATTATATTAATGATTTAGACTTTAGGATCATAAATTTGCAGGTAACATCAAATTGGGGATGAGTGAGGACTGCAACAAATTACAACTAGCAGAATAGGCATATAATTGGCAAATTAATTTCATCACAGATAAGTGTGAGATGTTACATTTTGATAAGATAAATAAGGAGGTTGCACATGGCTTGGAAAATATGAGTTTAAGATGGAAGATGAGCAAAGGGATCTGGGAGCACGAATACACAGATCACTGAAAGTAGCACCACAGGTTAATAAGGCTATAGCAAAAGCAAACCAAGCACTAAGGTTTATTTCTCGAGGGGTAGAGTTGAAAAGTGGAAGTTATGCTAAACTTGTATTTAAGCTTGGTTAGACCACAGTTGGAATACTGTGTACAATTTGGTTGCTGTATTATAGAAAGGATATAGAGGCACCGGAGAGGGTGCAAAAAATTGTTACAAGGATGATACCAGAACTGTGAGGTTCTTCCTATCAGAAAAGGATGAACAGGCTGGGTCGCTTTTCTCTTGAAAAGAGAAGGCTGAGGGGTGACCGAAGAGGGGTCTTTAAAATTATGAAAGGTTTTGATAGAGTAGACACAAGGGCTGGATTTTACCAGCCCTTTGGAGATGGGCTGGGGTGGGGGCGGTGCAGGAGGGTTGGTAATATGGTGGGGGAAGGCATTGGGAGGGGAGCCCGATGTCTTCCTGCTGCCATGGCATATTACCAGTGATGGGAATGTCAGCTATGTGGCTGCCCACCAGGTGGCCTATTGAGGCAATTAAGTGCCCAATTAAGGGCCACCTCCCGCCCTACTGACATTTTATTGGCATTGGGAGGGGTCGCTGCTGCGTGGGGTGACCGCCAGGTAAACCCTGGTGGCCTTGCAGCAGGCTCCCAAGGCGGGGGGGGGGGGGGCCCTTCCTTGATGGACACTCCATGGCCCACAAAGGGACCACCACCTCCCCCCACTCCTCAGTGGTAATGACTGATCCATAACTAAGGCAGCAGCGCTGGAATGTGCCCCCTGCCCCCGATTGCCAGGGCCTGCCTGCCTGGCCCCGGCTTACTGAGAAAAACTTCTCATCTTTGAAGGTGCCTCAGCATGGAGGTGCCATCTTCCTCGAACTGCAGCCTCAGCAGTGGGCACCGCTAATGGTGGCACTGCCGAGGCTGCCAAGCTACTGGCCCTCTGATTGGGCCAGCAGCTCTGAGAGGAGGGCCACCGTCCTCAACTGGATGATGGTCCTGGCTACAACCTCATTGGCTGCTGCCAGCAAAATGCCACCCCAGGGTTCCATCATCCGCCGGCACGAGGTTGGCTCCCGTGTTTGGTCCTGGCGGTGGGACTTGTTTGATGATGATAAAATTCAGCCCAGAGAGAAAGTTTCCACTTGTGGGGAAAAGCAAAACTAGAGGCTATCAATGTAAGATAGCCACCAAGAAATCCAATAGGGAATTCAGAAATAACTTCTTTACACAGAAAGTGAATAGAGTATGGAAGTAGCGACCACACTGAGCAGTTGAGGTGTAAAGTATAGATGAAGTTAAGGGGAAGTTAGATAAGCATATGAAGGAGAAAGGAATTGAGGATTTTGCTGATAAAGTTAAATGAAAAAAGATGGGAGGAGGCTTGAGTGGAGCATAAACGCAAGCATTGACTGAGCTGAATGGCCTGTTTTTGTGCTTGTATATTCTATGTAATTCCATGTAAAGAATGCCAGTGTGGTTCCTGGGAATTGAAATCCTCGGGGTGCTGAAGGACACACTTAATACAAATTCTGCCCAGTTGTTTTCGGTGGTGCCGGGGATGAGGGAAAGGAAGGAGTTACACGCAACAAGGAGGAGGGAGAGTGGATCTACTCAGGGTTGAAGATGTTCAGAGGCTAGACAGGGCACATCTGTTGCTTGTTGATAGGAAGAGGGAGCCAAGTTTATGGGTAAGTTTATGAAATGTAAAAATGTGTTTGTTGTAAGAGAAATTTTACTTTTAGGAATTTATGGTGAGGTGGCATGAAGAATTGTCATTACAGCCTAAAAAGGATTGAAACCGGACGGACCACCCGGCATCGACCGAGGCACCGGAAATGACAACGGAAAACCCAGCCCTGTCGACCCTGCAAAGTCCTCCTTACTAACATCTGGGGGCTTGTGCCAAAGTTGGGAGAGCTGTCCCACAGACTAGTCAAGCAACAGCCTGACATAGTCATACTCACGGAATCATACCAGGCAGACAATGTCCCAGACGCTGCCATCACCATCCCCGGGTATGTCCTGTCCCACTGGCAGGACAGACCCACCAGAGGTGGCGGCACAGTGGTATACAGTAGGGAGGGAGTTGCCCTGGGAGTCCTCAACATCGACTCTGGACCCCATGAAGTCTCAGGGCATCAGGTCAAACATGGACAAAGAAACCTCCTGCTGATTATCACCTACTGCCCTCTCTCAGCTGATGAGTCAGTCCACCTCCATGTTGAACAGCACTTGGAGGAAGCACTGAGGGTGGTGAGGGCACAGAATGTACTCTGGGTGGGGGACTTCAATGTCCATCACCAAGAGTGGCTCGGTAGCACCACTACTGACCGAACTGGCCGAGTCCTAAAGGACATATCTGCTAGACTGGGTATGCGGCAGGTGGTGAGGGAACCAACAAGAGGGGAAAACATACTTGACCTCGTCCTCACCAATCTGCCTGCCGCAGATGCATCTGTCCATGACAGTATTGGTAGGAGTGACCACCACACAGTCCTTGTGGAGACGAAGTCCCGCCTTCACATTGAGGATACCCTCCGTCGTGTTGTGTGGGACTACCACCGTGCTAAATGGGATAGATGTCGAACAGATCTAGCAATGCAAAACTGGGCATCCATGAGGCGCTGTGGGCCATCAGCAGCAGCAGTATTGTACTCAGCCACAATCTGTAACCTCATGGCCCAGCATATCCCCCACTCTACCATTACCATCAAGGCAGGAGACCAACCCTGGTTCAATGAAGAGTGCAGGAGGGCATGCCAAGAGCAGCACTAGGCATACCTCAAAATGAGGTGTCAACCTGGTGAAGCTACAACACAGGACTAGCTGCATGCCAAACTACATAAGCAGCATGTGATAGACAGAGCGAAGCGATCCCATATCCAAAGGATCAGATCTAAGCTCTGCAGTCCTGTCATATCCAGCCATGGATGGTGGTGGACAATTAAACAACTAACTGGAGGAGGTGGCTCCACAAATATCCCCATCCTCAATGATGGGGGAGCCCAGCACATCAGTGCGAAAGATAAGGCTGAGCATTTTCAACAATCTTCAGCCAGAAGTGCCAAGTTGATGATCCATCTCGGCCTCCTCCTGAAGTCCCCAGCATCACAGATGCCAGACTTCAGCCAATTCAATTCACTCCGCGTGATATCAAGAAATGACTGCAGGCACTGGATACTGCAAAGGCTATGGGCCCTGACAATATTCTGGCAATAGTACTGAAGACCTGTGCTCCAGAACTTGCCACGTCCCTAGCCAAGCTGTTCCAGTACAGCTACAGCACTGGCATCTACCCTTCAATGTGGAAAATTTCCCAGGTATGTCCTGTACACAAAAAGCAGGACAAGTCCAACCCGGCCAATTACCACCCCATCAGCCTACTCTCAATCATCGTAAAGTGATGGAAGGTGTCATCAACAGTGCCATCAAGCGGCACTTGCTTAGCAATAACCTGCTCAGTGATGCTCAGTTTGGGTTCTGCCAGGGCCACTCAGCTCCTGTCCTCATTACAGCCTTGGTTCAAACATGGACAAAAGAGCTGAACTCAAGAGGTGAGGTGAGAGTGACTGCCCTTGACATCAAGGCAGCATTTGACCAAGTACGACATCGAGAAGCCCTAGCAAAACTAAGGTCAATGGGAATCAGGGGAAAACTCTCCACTGGTTGGTGTCATACCTAGAGCAAAGGAAGATGGTTATGGTTGTTAGAGGTCAATCATCTCAGCTGCAGGGCATCACTGCAGGAGTTCCTCAGGGTAGTGTCCTCGGCCCAGTCATCTTCATCTGCTTCATCAATGACCTTCCTTTATTCATAAGGCCAGAAGTGGGGATGTTCGCTGATGATTGCACAATGTTAAGCACCATTCGTGACTCCTCAGATACTGAAGTAGTCCGTGTAGAAATGCAGCAAGATCTGGACAATATCTAGGCTTGGGCTGATAAGTGGCAAGTAACATTTGCGCCACACAAGTGCCAGGCAATGACCATCTCCAACAAGAGAGAATCTAAACATCTCCCCTTGACATTCAATGGCTTCACCATCGCTGAATTCCCAACAATCAACATCCTTGGGGCTACCATTGACCAGAAACTGACCTGGAGTAGCCATATAAATACCATGGTTACAAGAGCAGGTCAGAGGCTAGGAACCCTGCGGCGAGTAACTCACCTCCTGACTCCCCAAAGGCTGTCCACTATCTACAAGGCACAAGTCAGGAGTGTGATGGAATACTCTCCACTTGCCTGGATGGGTGCAGCTCCTACAACACTCAAGAAGCTCGACACCATCCAGGACAAAGCAGCCCGCTTGATTGGCACCCCATCCACAAACATTCACTCCCTCCATCACCGACGCACAGTGGCAGCAGTGTGTACCATCTACAAGATGCACTGCAGCAATGCGCCAAGGCTCCTTAGACAGCATCTTCCAAACCCGCGACCTCTACCAACCAGAAGGACAACGGCAGCAAATGCATGGGAACACCACCACCTGCAAGTTCCCGTCCAAGTCACACTCCATCCTGACTTGGAACTATATCACCGTTCATTCACTGTCGCTGGGTCAAATCCTGGAACTCCCTTGCTAACAGCACTGTTGGTGTACCTATCCCACATGGACTGCAGCTGTTAAAGAAGGCAGCTCACCACCACCTTCTCAAGGGCAATTAGGGATGGGCAATAAATGCTGGCCTGGTCAGCGACGCCCACATCCCATGAATGAATTTTTTAAAAGTTGCCAACCCTTCAGGATTGTCCTGGAGTCACCAGGAATTAAAGATTAATTTCCTGGACACTGCCTCGAGCAACCCAAGAGAAAAATCATAGGGGCATTAAGAAAGTCTGCTTTTTAATGTTCTTTGAATTCTTTCATGTATTTGTAATAACACTATTGGAGATGGAGTAGAAAGGCTATTTGATTGGGTCATGAGATGAGAACTCCAGGAATACATCCAACCAGAGTTGGCAATGTAATTTCAGCCATATCTTGCTGGAATGTGATTACAGAGAAAACATCTTAAACAATTATTGAATAACTAAAAGTAGAAAGTAACCAATTAGAAAGGAGACAGAAACATAACCAACAGGTTCCAAGAAAATTGACAGAGCCTCCAGTCACAACACTGAAAACTGCAACAGACATGAAATGTTACCATATGTCTTAATTAAAAAATACATTGTACAGAGATGTGGTGAGCATTGTCAATCCAAAATTAAACCAGTCAGTACTGTAATTGATTTGAAACCCTCATCAAGTCCTGGAGTGGAACTTGAACCCACAAACTTTCTGACTCAGAGGTGAGTGTCCTACCAACAGAGCCACAGCTGACTCTTAACAGGGTTTCAACCCTCATCACTGAAATTTTGACCAGCACAAAAGCGAATCAAAAGAAACATTTACAAAATTTACTGGGAGCAATGAAAATGTCGAACAGAGAAAGTAACTTGAGAGAATAGAAATGAGAGAGAATTGGTACCAGAGATGCCAAAAACCCAAGGCACAGTAGCAAATAAAGCAAAATCATCGATAAAAATGGCAATGAAAGGAAGAATAAAAAGATGACTTTGGGGCTTAGAACTGATACCATCCGAAAAATCAGAAATGAGAAAACAGCATCAGAACAGACTTGAGGTAAATCTGAGGGAAAATTAGCAGATTCATCAGAAACTACAACAAAGATTAAAAAACTGGTAAAGCACATTTAAAACAATGTTTTCTAGCATGGCAACAAATGCAGCCACTATCAAACTTCATTGTTACGTTAACTCCAAATTAATTTGTAGTGTGAGCATCATTATCATCATGCCAATGATTGTGGGTTTCTTCCACTTACTAATGCTCTTGCCTGATAATCTAGCAGATGAAAATGCTCCTTTAAATAACCCCTAAGTGGTTGGCTAATGGGCTCGATGTGCAAATTTTGAACTTTCAGCATGGCAGGCTACGGGAAAGGGGAGGGGGAAACAAAGGGAAAACCAGAACATGATCTGATACAGTGGATTGGGATGCCAAGACTGCTTTGTCTAAACCAGGATGAATGGATATGTTTGGAATCAACACTCTGCCATTCAGGTAATGGTATAGCTTCCTCACCCCTGGCTATCACATTCATGTACGTCTGCACTTTCCTTCAAAGGCGACGCGGCATGCCAAAAACAGAGGGAGGCCAGACAAACAAGTTATTTGCAACGCAGCGAAATGCGATTTGCCTTATGAAACATGACACACAGTTCCACAATGTGAATGCAAAAGAATTCTTACCGCAGACATGATCCAGCATGGGGTGAATGACAAAGAAGTACTGAAGTCCCACCAGAACATGTGTACAAAAAGTCTTGTGAAGAATTTAATATTTATTGATCAGGAGCCATTTAGCCCAACATCTTCTACTCTAGGAGTAAACATTGTGAAGGGAACTGTTTTGATGCCCATGCCCACGGAGATTGACTTCTGAATTTCCTCGAATTCAAGCTTCTTGCCTTGAAATTATGCTTTGCTGTTGCAACGAGTTCTCGTTATTATTCCAGCTGTTAGAAAAGGAAAATCAGTCCTGTTACTGGTCAGTCCTAATCAACTTGCATAATCATTTTAAGAGAAATCATTGGTCCAGAGGCTGCAGCCAATTGATTTATTATTTCACTTGCTATGGTGGAGGTCAAAGAATCACTTTAAAGAATCTTCAATCCAGTTCGAGAGCCTTCAAATATCTGAAAGCACAATCTGCATCAAAAGTTTGAAATATATTAATGACTTGAAGTATAAAGGCATATTTTAACAGAGTGTAAAATGAATCACCTATTTGCTTGTGCCTAAATCCAATCTAAAACCCTCAAAGCCTTCTCAAGATACTGATCCATCTCTTTGTTATAAGTGTTAACTTACTGCAAATAAACAATTTGCCTATCTTTTCATCTTACGTAGGAATTGATAGAGGAGAAAAAGACCACGGTCCATCTAATTCACCTTCTATCATCCTGGTTGCCACATAATCCAATAATGGAGTTGTTGACTAACTGTAGCAATCAAATCTAATACATATGAGCTTGGAAAGAATGTAGGGGGCTCTGGATAGTTTTGCTTACACACACAGGCATGCCATGATATAAGGTCACACTAACGTTAACCACTTTATTTCCACTTTGAAAGCTGCAGCAGACAGGTGATCCATGATTTGCGAAAGATATATTCAACTAAAAATTTTCAGACTGAACTTTAATCTTCTGCAGTAGACTCATGCTCCATGAATGCTGGCAACTCTCCATTATCTCAACCAAATGATCATTGATGGACTTAGAATGCTGTTGCCAAGCGACTTGACGATGGGGAACATCACAGCTGAGCTTTATCCTCACCCAAAGTCCAGGTACATGCACTTTCTAGCAGGAGTAACTGGATTGTGATCAGGAGAAAGGATCAGGGCCCTGATCGTTCCCTCCCTGAGGCTAACCATTGTGCTGCCACAAAAACTTCAACTGAGGTCAGCCAACTCAGCGCAAAGCAGACATTGAATCTGGGGCTTGCACCATCATTTATTCAAAGAAGCAGCACAATAGTTTTAAAACTTGAAGTCAACAGTTGGGTGAGGGTGGTGCGGTGGTGAATATTGCAAAATTAATGGAGCAACAGATTTTGCATCTGTTGAACCATGACTTTCCATCAGTAGCCAACATGGCTGACTTTGAGAGGAGTCAGGCTACTCCTGACTGTTCCAGGAATGTATCCTGTCTGAAAACATACCTTTGTGATGACATTACCCCTTTGAAGTGAAATAACTTACAACGAATATTGAGAAATCATTGCCCTCTTGCTCTCACACCTGTTTCTCCATCCATTGAAGCAGCATCACTTTTGATTACCCTGTAAAATTTATAACCATATAAACACATCTAGGGCACATGAATTATACCTGAAAGTGACAAAATAAAGACCGCGTATGCCTGGATGAGGCAACAAAATTTGAGGGGTTGGATGTTCAAAGCCATTTGTTTTGGCTTAACACAAGACTTCAACTTGATTGAACACGTCTCTGGAACATTCCACGATAGTGATTAACACTAATCTGCCATAACAGAGATGACTGAATTGTGAGACAATTCCGCACATCTGGACACGCAGGCATTATAATCACAATCCTTTGTCCTGAAGTAACTGCCCAAACAGCTGTTTTGTGTAAGCTATAAATTGCAGATTAAAAACAAACAGATGTGAGGGTGAATTCTTCATGTAAACTAATTGTTGCCTGTTGACTCTCTCACATGGCATGGCTTGGTTTATTAAATAGTTGTAATACTGAAAGAGACAGTTCTCTTTTGATGTAATCTTTAAACTCAGGGATACTCAGGTTATGAGTTGGAAAGTACTGTCAGAAAGCATACTTCTTTGGGCCTCCTTATCTCGAGAGACAATGGATACGCGCCTGGAGGTGGTCAGTGGTTTGTGAAGCAGCGCCTGGAGTGGCTATAAAGGCCAATTCTGGAGTAACAGGCTCTTCCACAGGTGCTGCAGAGAAATTTGTTTGTTGGGGCTGTTGCACAGTTGGCTCTCCCCTTGCGCCTCTGTCTTTTTTCCTGCCAACTACTAAGTCTCTTCGACTCGCCACAATTTAGCCCTGTCTTTATGGCTGCCCGCCAGCTCTGGCGAATGCTGGCAACTGACTCCCACGACTTGTGATCAATGTCACACGATTTCATGTCGCGTTTGCAGACGTCTTTATAACGGAGACATGGACGGCCGGTGGGTCTGATACCAGTGGCGAGCTCGCTGTACAATGTGTCTTTGGGGATCCTGCCATCTTCCATGCGGCTCACATGGCCAAGCCATCTCAAGCGCCGCTGACTCAGTAGTGTGTATAAGCTGGGGATGTTGGCCGCTTCAAGGACTTCTGTGTTGGAGATATAGTCCTGCCACCTGATGCCAAGTATTCTCCGAAGGCAGCGAAGATGGAATGAATTGAGACGTCGCTCTTGGCTGGCATACGTTGTCCAGGCCTCGCTGCCGTAGAGCAAGGTACTGAGGACACAGGCCTGATACACTCGGACTTTTGTGTTCCGTGTCAGTGCGCCATTTTCCCACACTCTCTTGGCCAGTCTGAACATAGCAGTGGAAGCCTTACCCATGCGCTTGTTGATTTCTGCATCTAGAGACAGGTTACTGGTGATAGTTGAGCCTAGGTAGGTGAACTCTTGAACCACTTCCAGAGCGTGGTCGCCAATATTGATGGATGGAGCATTTCTGACATCCTGCCCCATGATGTTCGTTTTCTTGAGGCTGATGGTTAGGCCAAATTCATTGCAGGCAGACGCAAACCTGTCGATGAGACTCTGCAGGCATTCTTCAGTGTGAGATGTTAAAGCAGCATCGTCAGCAAAGAGGAGTTCTCTGATGAGGACTTTCCGTACTTTGGACTTCGCTCTTAGACGGGCAAGGTTGAACAACCTGCCCCCTGATCTTGTGTGGAGGAAAATTCCTTCTTCAGAGGATTTGAACGCATGTGAAAGCAGCAGGGAGAAGAAAATCCCAAAAAGTGTGGGTGCGAGAACACAGCCCTGTTTCACACCACTCAGGATAGGAAAGGGCTCTGATGAGGAGCCACCATGTTGAATTGTGCCTTTCATATTGTCATGGAATGAGGTGATGATACTTAGTAGCTTTGGTGGACATCCGATCTTTTCTAGTAGTCTGAAGAGACCACGTCTGCTGACGAGGTCAAAGGCTTTGGTGAGATCAATGAAAGCAATGTAGAGGGGCATCTGCTGTTCACGGCATTTCTCCTGTATCTGACGAAGGGAGAACAGCATGTCAATAGTCGATCTCTCTGCACGAAAGCCACACTGTTGTAATAGTTGTAATACTGAAAGAGACAGTTCTCTTTTGATGTAATCTTTAAACTCAGGGATACTCAGGTTATGAGTTGGAAAGTACTGTCAGAAAGCATAGTGAATATAGATTCAATAGTAACTTTCAAAAGGGGATTGGATATTGTCAGGCAAACCCCACCTGCCAAGACGAAGGCACACATTATTTCCCCACATGAACATTAAAACTTAAAAATTGCAAGCCCTGACCGGAAAGACATTTCCATGGTATCAGACAATGTTGAAACAATCTGAATCCAGCAATTGCTTCCCCAATACACAGAAGTGGTCAGATCAGTTTTAAGTCACATGGCTAACTGGCTGTTGCAGAGAAGTTTGAACCTCCAACAAAGGATGTGAAGAGACTGTTCCATATAAGGAGCTAGTCACATGACCAACCTGCTGGGCACCTTCGGAGTTTTTTTGAATTTGAACTCCCAACAAAGGGAATTGAGGCATAGAAAGCCATGTGCTCATGGAGTAAAGACCTCTCCTGGAACTGAGAACATCTCCTCTCCTGTCTGCCTGCCTTCATCTCTTCCCACGGAACTGAATCTTGTGAAAACACATGAAACTAAAAGAGAGAAAGATTTCCTACATGAACAAAACGCAAGACCATATCTTCAATCAAGGACTACAGCAAGCTCGAGAAACAGCAACAAGATATTGCCTCAAACTGTTCTACTTATATTTTCTTCTGCTCTTTTCTGTCCCTATTTTGCATGTTTATATCACGTGTGCATGCTAGCATGAGCGCGTCGTACATCCGTAGGCATGAGCCGTATTGGGGTTTAAGTTCAAGGTTCAATAAATTTCCTCTTTCTGCTTTAAACTAAAGAAAGTCTCTTTGTGCTCATTTCTTGGCCTTATAATTGGAAAGTCGTGAACAAGGATTCACAAAGGGGAAGCTCAAAACACTGTGTGTTTAGAATTAAATCCTGTTACAATAAGACCAGGTGAAGACAGCAAGCGACCCCTAGACACATTGCTCACCTGGTTGTAACAATATGTACTTGAAAAGAAAAAAATTGCAGGACTATAGGGAAAAAGCAGGTCAGTGGGCCTAATTGGATAGCTCTTTCAAAGAGCTGGCACAGGCACGATGGGCTGAATGCTTCCTTCTGTGCTGTATTATTCTATGACTCGATGATCACTTGACATTGTGCGCACACATTATATAAAAGATAGCACAATGTTGTAATGCCATCCCTTATAAATCTTCCCCACCTTTGGAGGACAGAATGTTGGAGTGGTTAGACTGACATTTCACCTCTAAAGGTTTTAGTTCAAATCAAGTCCTGACTGACGGGGTGAAGTTTTCCTCTGTTGACTGTCAGCGGCTATCAACAGCTTTAACTCAGTTCCAAGTGGGTGTCAACCTACAGCACAAAACTGTCTCTAATTTGGTGAAAATTGGCAATGTAGTTCAGTGAAGCCACAAAGTAACTGGTAAAGGAATCAGAAAATGCCACACTGGTACAATAAGGGTTCCTTTCTGGAGTTAAGGCTGAGGACTATCACTTTTGCAGAGAAGAAGGCTCTGTTGTCCAGCAGGGAAGGTCAAAGTGTAGGCGAGCGGTAGTGATAGGGGACTCTATAGTCAGGGGCACAGATAGGCGTTTCTGTGGCCGTGAGCGAGAATCCAGGATGGTGTGTTGTCTCCCCAGTGCCAGGGTCAAGGATGTCTCGGAGCGGCTGCAGGACATTCTGAAGGGGGAGGGTGAGCAGCCAGAGGTTGTGGTCCATATTGGTACTAATGACATAGCCAGGAAGAGAGATGAGGTCTTGCAAAGTGAATCTAGGGGGTTAGGCAGAAGGTTAAAAAGCAGGACATCTGGGGTTGTAATCTCAGGATTACTCCCTGTGCCACAGGCTAGTGAGGGTAGGAATAGGAGGATAAGGCAAATGAATGCGTGGCTGAAGAGCTGGTGTAGGCGGGAGGGCTTCAGCTACTTGGACCATTGGGATCTCTTCTGGTGCAGATATGACCTGTACAAGAGGGATGGGTTGCATCTGAACTGGAAGGGGACCAATATCCTTGTGGGGAGATTTGCTAGTACTACTCAGGAGGTTTTAAACTAGTCTGGCAGGGGGATGGGACCCAAAGTAGTAGTCTCTCCGATGAGATAGTTGAGGCAAATGTAGAGTTTAAAGCAAGCAAGTCCAGTAGGCAGGCCAGGCAGGGGCAGGACAGGGAGTGTGGAAGGTCTGGTAGGCTAAACTGCATTTACTTTAATGCAAGAAGCCTTACAGGTAAGGCAGATGAGCTCAGAGCATGGATCGGTACATGGGATTGTGATATTATAGCTATTACAGAAACGTGGTTGAGGGATGGGCTGAACTGGCAGCTCAATGTTCCGGGGTACCGATGCTTCTGGCGTGACAGAAGTGCGGGTAAGAGAAGAGGGGGAAACATAGAAACATAGAAAATAGGAGCAGGAGTAGGCCATTTGGCGCTTCGAGCCTGCTCCGCCATTCATTATGATCATGGCTAATCATCCAATTCAGTAGCCTGTTCCGGCTTTCGCCCCATACCCTTTGATCCCTTTAGACCCAAGAGCTATATCTAACTCCTTTTTGAAAACGTTCAATGTTTTAGCCTCAACTGATTTCTGTGGTAACGAATTTCACAGGCTCACCAACTGTCTGGGTGAAGAAATTTCTCCTCATCTCAGTCCTGAAAGGTTTACCCCGCATCCTTAGACAATGGCCCCTGGTTCTGGACTCATCCACCATCAGGAACATCCTTCCTGAATCTACCCAGTAAAGTCTGGTTAGAATTTTATAGGTTTCTATGAGATCTCACTCTTCTGAACTCCAGCAAATATAATCCTAACCGACTCAATCTCTCCTCATATGTCAGTCCCACCATCCCAGGAATCAGTCTGGTAAACCTTTGCTGCACTCCCTCTATAGCAAGAACATCCTTCCTCAGATAAGGAGACTAAAACTGCACACAATATTCCAGGTGTGGCCTCACCAAAACCCTGTATAATTGCAGCAAGACATCCCTGCTTCTGTACTCGAATCCTCTCACTATGAAGGCCAACATACCATTTGCCTTTTTTACCGCCTGTTGCACCTGCATGCTTACCTTCAGCGACTGGTGTACGAGAACACCCAGATCTCACTGCATATTCCCCTCTGTCAGTTTCTAGCCATTCAGATAATAATCTGCCTTCCTGTTTTTGCTACCAAAGTGGATAACCTCACATTTATCCACATTATACTGCATCTGCCATGCATTTGCCCGCTCACTGAACTTGTCTAAATCACCCTGAAGCCTCTCTGCATCCTCCTCACAACTCACCTTCCCACCCAGTTTTGTGTCATCTGCAAATTTGGAAATATTACATTTAGTTCCCTCAACTAAATCCTGAATATATATTGTGAATAGCTGGGGTCCTAGCACTGATCCCTGCGGTACCACACTAGTCACTGCCTGCCATTCAGAAAAAGACCCATTTATGCCGACTCTTTGTTTCTCATCCGCCAACCAATTTTCTATCCATCGCAATACACTACCCCCAATCCCACGGGCTTTAATTTTACATGCTAATCTCTTATGTGGGACTTTGTCGAAAGTCTTCTGTAAGTCCAAATAAACGACATCCTCTGGCTCCCCCTCATCAACTCTACTGGTTACATCCTCAAAGAATTCTAGTAGATTTGTCAGGCATGATTTCCCTTTCGTAAATCCATGCTGACTCTGTCCGATTCTACCACTGTTCTCCAAGTGCTCTGTTATAAAATCTTTGATAATTGACTCTAGAATTTTCCCCACTACTGACGTCAGGCTGACCGGTCCATAATTCCCTGCTTTCTCTCTAACTCCCTTTTTAAATAGTGGGGTTACATTAGCTATCCTCCAATCTGTAGGAACTGTTCCAGAGTCTATAGAATCTTGGAAGATGACCACCAATGCATCCACTATTTCTAGGGCCACTTCCTTAAGTACTCTGGGATGCAGACCATCAGGCCCTGGGGATTTATCGGCCTTCAATCCCATCAATTTCCCCAACACCATTTCTCTACTAATACTGATTTCCTTCAGTTCCTCCCTCTCACTAAGCCCTGTGTTCCCCAACATTTCTGGTATGATATTTGTGTCCTCCTTTGTGAAGACAGAACCAAAGTATGGATTTAGTTGGTCAGCCATTTCTTTATTCCTCATAATAAATTCCCCTGTTTCTGACTGTAAGGGACCTACATTTGCCTTTACCAATCTTTTTCTCTTCATAGAAACTTTTACAGTCAGTTTTTATGTTCCCTGCAAGCTTGCTCTCATATTCTATTTTCCCATTCTTAATCAATCCCTTGGTCCTCCTTTGCTGAATTCTAAACTGCTCCCAATCCTCAGGTCTGTTGTTTTTCCTGGCAAATTTATATGCCTCTTCCTTGGATCTAATGCTATCTCTAATTTCCCTTGTAAGCCATGGTTTGGCTACCTTTCCCGTTTTACTTTTGTGCCGGACAGGGATAAACAATTGTTGCAGTTCATCCATGCGCTCTTTAAATGTTTTCCTTTGCCTATCCACCGTCATCCCTTTAAGTAACGTTTCCCAAACCATCATGGCCAACTCGCACCTCATACCGTCGCAGTTTCCTTTATTGAGATTCAGGACCCTTGTCTCAGAATCAACTATGTCACTCTCCATCTTGATGAAGAATTCTATCATATTATGGTCGCTTGTCCCCAAGGGGTCTCGCACCATTAGACTGTCAATTATTCCTCTCTCATTACACAATACCCAGTCTAGGATGGCCTATTCTCTCATTGGTTCCTCAACATATTGGTCCAGAAAACCATCCCGTATACACTCCAAGAATTCCTCCTCTATGATATTGTGACAAATTTGATTTGCCCAATCTATATGCAGGTTAAAATCACCCATAATTACAGATGTTCCTTTATCACATGCATCTCAAATTTCCTGTTTAATGCCAATCCCAACATCACCACTACAGTTTGGGGGTCTATATACAACCCCCACTAACGTTTTTTGCCCATTAGTGTTTCTCAGCTCTACCCATACAGTTTCCACATCGTCAGAGCTAATATCTTTCCTCACTATTGCGTTAATTTCCTCTTTAACCAGCAATGCAACTCCACCGCCTTTTGCTTTTTGTCTGTCCTTCCTAAATACTGAATACCCCTGGATGTTCATTTCCCATGCCTGGTCACCTTGCAACCATATCTCTGTAATCCTGACTATATCATACCCGTTTACATCTATTTGCGCGATTAATTCATCCACTTTATTGCGAATGCTCCGCGCGTTAAGGCACAAAGCCTTAAGGCTTGGCTTTTTAACATTACTTGTCCTCTTCCCAATATTTTTCACTGTGTCCCTGTTTGATTCTGGCCCTTGATTTCTCTGCCTATCACTTTTCTTATTCCCCTTACTGTCTTTTGTTCTTGTCTTTGATCCCCCCCTCCTCCGACTCCTTGCAAAGGTTCCCATCCCCCTGCCATTTTAGTTTCAACCTCCCCAACCACTCTAGCAAATACTCCCCCTAGGACATCAGTTGCACTATTGATTAGGGAGGACATCACGGCAGTACTTAGAGTGGATATCCTGGGGGGAACATCCAGCGAGGTCATATGGGTAGAACTTAGAAATAAGAAAGGGGTGATCACTTTGATGGGATTATACTATAGGCCCCCCAATAGTCAGAGGGAAGTGGAGGAGCATATATGCAGGGAAATCAGAGATAGGTGTAGGAATTATAGGGTTGTAATAGTAGGTGATTTTAACTTCCCTGGTATTGACTGGGACTGCCTTAGTGCTAAGGGATCAGATGGGGAAGAATTTGTTCGGTGTGTCCAGGATAGTTTTCTGAAGCAGTATGTGGATGGCCCTACGAGGGAAGAGGCTACACTCAACCTCCTCTTAGGAAATGAGGCTGGGCAGGTGGTTGATGAGTCAGTGGGGGAGCACTTTGGGACCAGTGACCATAACTCTACTAACTTCAAGATAGTTATGGAAAAGGATAGGACTGGTCCTCAAGTTGATGTCCTAAATTGGGGGAAGTCTAATTTCGGTGGCATCAGACAGGAACTCTCAAAAGTTGATTGGGAGAGGCTGTTTACAGGTAAAGGGACGTCTGGCAAGTGGGAGGCTTTTAAAAGTGAGATAGGAAGAGTTCAGGGCTGACCTGTTCCTGTTAGATTGAAGGGCAAGGCTGGCAAGTTTAGGGAACCTTGGTTGACGTGGGATATTGAGGGTCTTGTCAGGACAAAGAAGGAGGCATATGTCAGGTATAGGCAGCTGGGATCAAGCGAGTCCCTTGAGTATAAAGGATGGAGGAGTACACTTAAGAAGGAAATTAGGAGGGTGAAAAGGAGCCATGAGATTTCCCTGGCAGATAAGATAAAGGAGAGTCCTAAAAGATTCTATAAGTATATTAAGAGTAAAAGGGTAGCTGGGGAGAGAGTAGGTCCCCTTAAGGATCAGTGTGGTAATCTAGTGTGGAGCCACGGGAAATGGGTGAGGTCTTGAATGAATACTTCTTGTCTGTATTTACCGTGGAGCAAGTCATGGAAGCTACTGAGTTCAAGAGAGGGAACAGCGATATCCTGGAGCATATCAACATTACAAAGGAGGAGGTGTTGGAGGTTTTGAAGTGCATTAAGGTGGATAAATCCCCAGGGCCTGACCAGGTGTATCCTAGGATGCTATGGGAAGCAAGGGAGGAGATTGCTGGGCCCTGGCAGAGATTTTTGTATCATTGTTAGCCATGGGTGAGGTACCGGAAGACTGGAGGATAACTAATGTTGTGCTTTTTTTTAAGAAGGGAAGCAGGGATAAGCCAGGGAACTACAGGCCGGTGAGCCTCACATCGGTCATGGGAAAGTTATTGGAAGGGACTCCGAGAGACAGGATTTATATGCATTTGGAAAGGCAAGGTCTGATTAGGGATAGTCAGCATGGCTTTGTGCGTGGGAAATCATGTCTCACGAGTTTGATTGAGTTTTTTGAGGAGGTGACCAAGTAGATTGACAAGGGCAGGGCAGTGGACGTTGTCTACATGGACTTTAGCAAGGCCTTTGACAAGGTCCCGCATGGTAGGCTGGTCTGGAAGGTTCGAACACATGGGATCCAGGGTGAGCTAGCCAATTGGATACAAAATTGGCTTGGTGATAGGAGGCAGAGGGTGGTAGAGGAGGGTTGTTTTTCAGATTGCAGGCCGGTGACCAGTGGTGTGCCGCACGGATCGGTGCTGGGCCCTCTATTGTTTGTCATATATATTAATGACTTGGATGTGAATGTAGGGGGCATGATTAGTAAGTTTGCAGATGACACCAAAATTGGTGGTATAGTGGACAGTGAAGAAGGTTGTCTAAGGTTACAACAGGATACAGATCAACTGGGAAAGTGGGCAAGGGATTGGCAAATGGAATTTAACGCACACAAGTGCGAAGTGATGCATTTTGGGAAGTTAAACCAGGGCAGGACATATACAGTGAATGGCAGGGCTCTGAGGAGTGTTCTTGAGCAGAGAGACCTTGGGGTGCAAGTACATAGTTCCCTGAAAGTGGCAACACAGGCAGACAGGGTGATGAAGAAGGCGTATGGCATGCTTGCCTTCTTCGGCCGAAGCATTGAGTACAAGAGTTGGGACGTCATGTTATAGTTGTACATAACGTTGGTTAGGCTACACTTGGAGTATTGTGTGCAATTCTGGTCGCCGCACTAGAGGAAAGATGTGATTAAGCTGGAGAGGGTGCAGAAAAGATTCACAAGGATGTTGCCTGGTTTGGAGCGGTGAATTATAAAGAGAGATTGGATAGGCTCGGTCTGTTTTCCCTGGAGCTAAGGAAGCTGAGAGGGGACATGATAGAGGTATATAAAATTATGAGAGGCATAGATAGGGTAGATAGCCAGAGTCTGTTTCCCATGGTTGGGGTGACTAAAACTAGGGAGCATAGATTTAAGGTGAGAGGGAGGAGGTTTAAAGGGGATCAAAGAGGTACATTTTTCACACAAAGAATAGTGGGTATCTGGAATGAGCTGCCAGAGGAGGTGGTGGAGGCAGGAACAGTGGCAACATTTAAGAGGCATCTGGTCAGGTACTTGAATGAGCAAGGCATAGAGGGATATGGAATTAATACAGGCAGGTGGGATTAGTATAGATAGGCATTATGGTCGGCATGGATGCGGTGGGCCGAAGGACCTGTTTCAATGCTGTACGACTCTATGACTCTATGACTAATGAGCTTTACTCCACATCTGGTGTTCCCGGAGGTTTCTCGGAGTATTACATGGTGACACCAGATGCCTGAAATGAATAGTGTTTCATATTCCAGTGCTAAAATTCACTCATCTTGACATCATAAAAAAGAGCTTAAATGTATGCAGGGATGGGAGATTGGGAATGTAGGCACGATGACCATTCTGGGGTCTTCACAAGATGAGTCAACTCTACTGGTACATTGTGAATTTTCAGCAAGACCAGTCATAGTGAGTCATTGCTCAGTGTTCCAGGAATTTGGGCATCTGAATTCCCCAATACCATTACAATTGCTCTTCGATGTCAGAAGGCAAAAATGCACAGTGAAATCCAGCTGCCTATGAGAGAGTCAGGACCAGTTAATGGGTATGTATGGACTGCTCTGAAGGCTCTTATTCCAAAAGCTTTTGTAAATCTGCTAAATATTGATTGCCCAATGTATAATCTCAAAATGTGTTTTTGTGGAAACCTGCAGATAGTTTTGTGGAGGTTATTTAGGTAGTAGCTATGAAGCTTGTGGACCATTTTAGATGGGAAATTGATGACAAAGCTGCTGGCCACTATATCTTTCAGAAAATAGCACATGACCTCAACACATCCGATGCAGGAAAGACAGCCAAGTTGAAGATGCCTAGAAACTATTTGAGTTTGAGTTTGTTTCAGCCAAAAAATCCCTACTCAGACCAGATAGAATCTCAAAACGAGCACTGAGAGTTTTAAAAAATTTTCTTCAGCTAAGCAGTTCCATTTTTGCTTTTCTCCCTTGACTATGCTTTTAGCTGTCCAGGGTACTGGCACCTCTGCCCATCTGGTGACTTAGTTCCAAGTAGCATCTCTTTCTTTGGTCGTCTCAGGGTGTTAACCTTAGCTCTCATTTGTTCTGTTTTAGTTGCAGATCTTCCAACATTAAACAGTGCCCCTAATAAAAACACTAAGACCGCCACCATTCACTATCACCATAATGGTATGTTTTTCCAAATACCCTCCATGTAAAAAAAAAATTCAGAGCGCTAAGAATAGAAAAATGGATGGATCCCAACCAAGAGAAAAAATTGAATTTTTGGGGGGAGTTGCGGAAGTAAAGGAATGCTTGAAAAAGTGGCTGTTCTGAGCACTATTGCCTCATGTCCTACTTCCTATGTCACGGTCAACAAATTTTAAATCAGAGCACGAAGAACAGTTAGAAAAGATCACAGGACACTATTTCAAAGAAGACTAGGGGAGTTCTCCCTGGTCTCCCGGTCAATGTTTCTCCTTGAACGAATATCTCTTTAAAAAGAAGTATCTGGTCGTTATCACATTGCTGTTTGTGGGACCTTGCTGTGTGCAAATTGACTGTTGCATTTCCAGCATTACAACAGTAAATTATATTGAAATAACTAAAATATTTAACTGGCTGTAAATGCTTTGCAGGATCTAAAAGGTGCTATATAAATGCAATTTTTTTTATACGTCCAAATGAACAGGGGTTATGGATTTAAACTTTATATGTGTCCTCTGAGACTCCATGGCCGGAATTTTATGATGGACTGGAGGCCCTGCCCACTGACCAAAAAGTCCTGGGCAAGCCCGCCTCCGCCGGGCCTAGGGAGCCATGCCAGGATTTTACGCTTCCCAGGCCCTTAATTAGCCTTCGGCGGGAAGTCCTGCCCAAAGGAGCTGCTGGCCAATCAGTGGACCGGCAGTTCTCAGTCCCAGCAACGCTCCCGGTTGGAAATGGGCAGGCCGTTTCTCACCCCCAATTGCAGTGAGGGGGGCGGGAAGGCATCGGGAATGGCACGCCTCGCCTCCCACTCAATTTTACGACCACCCCCACCACCAGCCTGCTCCTGCGGCGCAAGGGCAGGTGGGGGGGGGGGGCATAAAATTCCGGCCTATGGTACACCTAGACAAGGGCGGCACAGTGGCGCAGTGGTTAGCACCGCAGCCTCACAGCTCCAGGGACCCGGGTTCGATTCTGGGTACTGCCTGTGTGGAGTTTGCAAGTTCTCCCTGTGACTGCGTGGGTTTTCTCCGGGTGCTCCGGTTTCCTCCCACATCCAAAGACTTGCAGATGATAGGTAAATTGGCTGTTATAAATTGCCACTAGTGTAGGTAGGGAATATGGGATTACTGTAGGGTTAGCATAAATGGGTGGTTGTTGGTCGGCACAGACTCGGTGGGCCGAAGGGCCTGTTTCAGTGCTGTATCTCTAAATAAATAAATAAACTCAGGGAGACAAAAGCTTGTATAGTGTTGTGATATCTGACTGTACTTGTGATCCAAGGGGTTCTGCATTTGACCAATCTGGAATACTGGTAGAGAGAGGGGAGCATTTGTACAACACTAAACCGCCAGGTGATCAAGGGGATATTGCCTCAACAAACCAGAGGTCCTTGAGCTCTGCATTCCCACCAATACCCCTGCTTTGCTGACATGTAGCAGTCACAGCAGTGGTGGCTTCTTTTGGTTTCTGAATTGAGACCGTGAGGTATATTTCATGTCTTAACCAACATCGCTAAAAAACAAGATTATCTGCTCATTATCTCATTGGTGTTTGTGGGACCTTGCCGTACGCAAATTTGCTGCCGCATTTCCTACAATACAACAGTGATTGTACTTTCTAAAAGCACTTTGGGATGTCAGGAGAATGTGAAAGGTGCTATATAAGTGCAAGTCTTTCTTTCTTTAGTAAACTGCTGTTCTAGTCAGTTATTTGTCTGGGCTACAGGTGAACTTGTTCCAATATGGGTTTGTTTCAAAAACACTATTTTTGTGACGATATATGAGTAAAGATTCACTATTTGTTTTCATCTACTTTTTCTTTGCTTTGCTGGCCTGTTGCCTGTAGCACTAAGTGTGGTGGGAGGGGAGAGGGAATACAACAATCTGCTGTTAGAAAGCACAGTACAAAGCCACTCAGGAAATATTTCCTCTTCTGATGTTCCTTGATGAGGCTTGGTTTCGGCAAATGAGCAAATCAGGATTAGTGCCTCTCTCCAACCATGGTCGATGGCCTTGAGCATTGGTGCATCATTCCCTATCAATAGCCAGCTTTTGGAGCTAATTGCCTATTCACAAGGTTGGCAATCAGCTCTCCTACCTATTGTAAGGGCATCTTTCAAATGATCTATGTATTCTGAGATCCATACAATAGCTGAACACCTACAGAGCTTAACCCAAACCAGAACTGAGCATCTGCAGCAATGTAGATGCAGTACGCAGATCAGAGAGAAACCATTGCCTGGCACAAATAAGCTGCAGATCGCCACTTCTGGGGTGGACAGAATGAGAACATTGTATGTCTCTGACTAAGGTTCATGTCCCTTGTGTTATCTCTTCTGGGGATGCATCCCAATTAAGCGTTTCCTGAGGACAAGGATTTTGCTACTGGTGGGTAGTGGGTGGAGGAAAGATCTGCACCAAGAGAAAGACCATCAGTAGCTTACCTTCCAAAACTGAGCCACAGAGACCACAAAGGGCTTGGGTTCCAGTTCCAGTTGAAGTTACCAGGTTCCATCCAAGCAGCAGTAGGAGCAGTGCAATTGGCTTTAGGACCCCTGAGTTAGAGGTTGGGTAAAGGCTAAAGTTCCTGCTCTTCATTACTATGCAGCAGCCTTTTGGTGAAAGTGCCATGCATGCACTTCAAGTGAGGACATGATCAGCTCTAATGGCTCCACAAAGACAGACAGTCTGTCTTCACGTGTATAATGGCAAGATAACACATTACCTGAGGGCAGTGGACACATATGGAACCAATCTTTAGAACCACACACCAGCAAATTCAAGGCCAAAGGTTAGCACGGGCCAACCTCTGGAATTAATAGGGTTTGGCCAACAAGTGTTGTAAAAAATACACACTTATGTACAAAAGTAGTTTTTACACTACTGCATCATTATGAGTTCCATTTGATTGCTTAGTGATGCTACAGAGGAGGTTGTTAGTAGTGAAACTGTTGGTTAGATTCAGGTTGAGAATAGATAGTTTCAGCATTTTCTTTTTTTATTTAATATTTTCTAATACACATCCAGTGGAAACAACAGATGATGTCAGATGCTGGACTCGAAGTCAACATGACACAGATTGAAAAGACTAAGATTTTAAGGGAAAACCTAAGGGAAAAAGAATCACATATTTTCTTAATGGAAATAAAATGATGAGACGCATATGGCGACATTTATTTAGCACGGTAATTGTGAGGTTATGTACTAAAGAAATGGGCATTTCAAAAATCCAGGGTGAACTATTTCAAGTCAATTGGCCTGATTTTGCCTCTGGGCAAGGTTTCGATGGGTGGGCCACCATGGGAGTTGGAAACTCGCTGCTCTGGAAAATAAAGTCTGGGATATTTGAGCATCCAGGCTTTGCTTAAATGCCCCCAACCAACTGCCCGGGGTGTCGGGGGCTGGCGGAAGGGGTAAGAGGCAGAAAAATTGCTGCCTGCCTATCAAGGTAAGTAGTAGGACCTTTGCCAGGACTCCTCTTCTTCAGGGCTCCACAAGGAAAGTAGTAAACTGATATGGGCATCTTCCAGCCCCAGTGCTTTGCACCGCTGGTTGGCCTGTGGAGAAACTCACTGCTGATTCCTGCTCGGACCACCTAGTGAAAATTGCAGTCTGGACCCAATAACATAAATGGGACTAGACCTACCTATGTTGAAAAGGGCCCAACTTGCTTTCGACAGATATACTTTGCTGCTTGCTCAGAAGAGCAAGTGAAAATCACATCGAAGGCGGGTAAATAAGGTGGGTGATTTTAACTGCCCACCCATCCAGTTTCTGCAGGTAGGGTTAAAATCGCCCCCAAATTGCACTTTGCATGTTCTTTGACCCTCCGAATATAGCCAGAAGGATTTTCTGTCCTTTGTTATAATTTGGGCACAAACAATGAATTCTTTTCCGTTTGTATAATATAGTATCGTTGGCGTATGTGCTGAAATTGTCCTTTGAGGCATTTGTCTCCAAACCATCAAATAGTAACTAATTCTACTTTTCCTTATTGGTGTGAAATTTTCCATTTCCTGCACCAGCCCTTCTTCGGCCTCAATGAGTAATATTTCTCAATTAGTGCCAAATAATGCTTTTTTTCAGACGGTGAACCCAAGCCCATTAAGGAACTGGATTTGATGCTTCCCAAACTCACTTAAATTTGGACTGGGAATGTGACACAGAAACACTTGAACCACAGCAGTCTGGGCTTCAGTCAAACCCAGGTCCCGGAGGCAAAAACAATTAAGTGTTGTAGGACATTATCCCTTCCTATCTCTGTAATCATCTCCAGCCCTACAACCTTCCGAGAACACTGCGTTCCTCCAGCTCTGGATTCTTAGTGTCAGCCTTAGCTCAGTTCATAGCACTCTTGCCTGTATATGAAGGTTTTGGGTTCAACTCCCACTCCAGAGTCTTGAGTGCAAAAAAAAGTCTGTCACTCCAATGCAGTACTGAGAAGGGGTGCTGTATTATTGGAGATGTCATCTTTCAGATGAGACGTTAAACCAAGGCCCCATCTGCCCTTTCAGGTGGACATAAAAGATCACATGGCACTGTTTCGAAGAACACGGGACTTATCCAAAGTGTCCTTGTGAATATTTATCCCTCAATCAACATCACTAGAACAGATGACCTGGTTATTATTTCATTGTTGTTTGTGCGACCTTGCTGTGCACAAATTGGCTGCTGCATTTCGTACATTATAACAATGACTACACTTCAAAAGTACTTTATTAGCTGTAAAACATTTTGGGATGTCCTGAGGTCATGAAAAGTGCAATATAAATGCAAGTCTTTCTATCTTTTCTTTCTTGTGCATTCCCACTTCCTTCTGCCCACCATTGGCAGCCATACTTTTTACCTGCCTCATCTCCAGCCTCAGAAAATCCCTCCCTAAATCTCTCCTCCTCTCAATCTCTTTCTCCTCCTTTTAAACTTTCATCAAAACTTACTTCTCTGTTCCAGCTTTTAGCTTACCTGTCCTAATATCTCCTTATGTAGCCTGGTGTCAAATTTTGTTTAACAACACTCTTGTGGAGTGCCTTGATATATTAACTATCTTAAAAAGGTAGTATATAAATGCCTGTGGCATTGTAAGAGACAGCATTACTCAGTCCCAGTATTTGTTTTGATGCTACATGATTTTATTCAGTTTGTCTCTAATCAACCCAACCATAATGATGTTTGTTGTGTGATTACCTTAAGAGTAATGTACCTTTAAGAGCTTAGTATGCTAATGTGACAAGTACCAGGATGCAGTCATGTGACTACTTGCCAGACTCACTCTGTAACACCAAGGCAGCTTCTGTAAATAGTAAGCTCTGTGCTGTATTTATAGTAGTTAGCTGTTAATAAACCTGTTTGAGATCTTCAATCAACTGAACTCCATACATCTCATTTATGTTGCATCAGACAACATAAAAAGCTTCTCATTACATAGTGGCAGCTGTGGTGAGAAGATAGAATCTAAGATTGAAGACCACAGGAAAATAGCTTTAAAAACTACCTACAGCTAAAACAGAGATAGTTAAAAAAAAGTACTGGCCCAAACAGGGAAAGAAGAAAACACTTACCTCAAGCTGCACAAGAGAGAATGCTGAATGACAGCCTGCAAATGAATCACTGTGATTGGGTGTGTCAGTCTGTCGTCGGTACAGGAATCCCAGTTAAAAAAAGCCCTGAAATGCTTAAAAGATTGAGTTTTTTTAAGGTTCGTGAAAGATCAGAGTGGGGAGCCCAGTTTCTCTCTTGAGCTGATTGTGGTAGGCGCCATTACAGGAGGTGTCCAATGACAAAAAGTGCAGGAGTCCTCCATTCATGCAGCTCGCAGCTAGAGCTATAAATAGAAATCATGAAATCACTTGAATGCTGCAGAGCCTTCACTCCACTCAACCATGAAGAATTGCCTATTGAATGGCTGTATAAACAAATTCTAGCAAAAAAAACACTTGAAATTCCTATTGCACAGCTGCAAAACCAACAGACGAGAGTGCTGGAAGCTAGATAAACATACAAGCTTATCCTGTCAATCAAACCAGACAGTCTAAAGAAGAGAACTTTTTTAAAGGGAAGACGGTACAGAGTCACAGAACCAGGACTATCAGCAAATTTTAAAGTAAAAGAACAGCAGAAAGATGGATACCAATTTTCCCAGCATGAACTGGAAAGCCTTGGATATCCTATCTGAGTTCAAACTGTTCCAACAGAGAATGCAATTATGCTTTAGAGACAAAGTAATTGTAGAACCAGAAAAACAGGCTGTAAAAATAATGATAGCAATTGGAAATGAGGGATTGCACAGAATCAATACCTCTGGATTATCTGAACAGGACCAGAAAGATCCCACAAAGATATAGAAAGTGTGGGAAGATTAGCTCAGATTAAGAGTGAATTTTCAAATTCACCACCTGGAATTGATGTTCTATAGGCAACAGCCACAGGAATCAATAAACCAGTTTGTCAGCAGATGCCATACTAAGGGCAACAAATGTGATTTTTCAGAGACTGCGCTATCAGACTGAATAATGGAGCTGGTGATTGTATCAACACCCATTGAAGCATTCCAGAAAGACCTCTTGGGGAAAAAGGGGCACAGTGTTGATGCACTGCTGGAAGATGGCAGGAAATACAAAGCCATTGGAGCTGGACAACAGTACCTGCAAGCTCTAGGTACAACCAACAGTATCAGTGCCATAACCAGGTCATAAAGAGCAAGGAAGCTGTGTGGTAAGTGCAGTCTGTCCCACTCACGGTGAAATCGTCCTGAATTTTGAGATCTGTGCAAAGCGTGCGGTGCAAAGAACATTGGGCCCACCCTATGCAGGAATTCTGGCCTGAAAGACATGGCCAGAAGCCACGGGAGCACATGAGACATGGCGCAGCAAAACGGCAACAGCAGCAAGGAAAGCACCAGAGACCTGCATAAATGCAAGACGATACACAAGGTCCACAGTCAAACAGACCTGAGACAAGACTCAGGTCGGAGCAAGTCTCAGTCAGAAGACAAGCAAGCATTCCACATTGTGAGCCTGACACACCGTGTTGATGAAGTCAAGCAACTAGAAGCTTTTGCCACCATTAACATCGTGTGTCCAAAGAAAGCTGGCAAACATACACTCAAGGTTAAGATTGACACCAGCGCTAGTGCAAATATTCTACCAGTTCGAATCCTCAAAGATATGTACTGGAGTCACTGGAGATCAATGATACAAGCGACAACTGCCAAGTTATCTTCATATAATGGGTCATCCATCCCCTGCAGTGGCACGTTAACATACAATGCAGTGATGGTAAGCCAGCATGGAAACCACAAATGTTCTACCTAGTAGACACGAGTGGGCCAGCAGTGGCAGGACTACCAGCATGTTAGGACCTCAACATCATAACCATCTACGAGAACATTGCCAAGGGGAAATCGCCAAGGACCGGAACCCGCTCGCAGACTCTGGCCAGCATCAAACGGTGCAGTCTGGAAACCCAGCAACAGCACAACTATGCCGCGCCTTCACTTCTGCTATCTAGAGAATTGCCAGGACCACAACAAGCCAGAATGGACAGGTACCTCCATGAGACCAAATACTCTTCCCCCAACAAGTCCTCGACCTTGAGCCCCAAGCCTTCAGACATGGAGGAAGAGGAGAGGTGAAGGACATGCTGTGTCCTGATGAGGCAGAGGAGGAATGAGTTGAAGCATTGTCTGCTGGCTCTTCGAGATGAGGTGCCGGAACTTTCCAAGAATGACAAGGCCTCAAAGGTGGTCATTTTGAGAAAAGCAACAGAGTATGTTAGCAGGCTCAAGGCAGAGCAACAGAAACTGAAAGCAGAGAGGGAGAAACTTCAGAAAGAACATCAACAGATCGAATGCAAATTCCCCGAGCAAGAGTTGTCAAACCACAGAGATGATATCTGGACTGTTGAGCCTCTCCATTTATAAATTTCACAATCTCTATCCATGTGTAAATAATTTTGATGTTATCTAATTTTGTGTATCTTTACTCTTAGCAAACAAGACTTATCTTTGGAACATAAGAAGATAAGAAATAGGAGCGGGAGTAGGCCATTCAGCCCCTCAAGCCTGCCCCACCATTCAATAAGATCATGGCTGATCTGTCCCAGCCCTCAACATCTCTTTCGGGCCTGCTCTGCCTAACCCTCGACTCCCCGAGACGTCAAAAATCTATCTACCTCCTCCTTAAATTCATTTAGTGACCTAGCCTCCACAACTCTCTGAGGCAGAGAATTCCAGAGATTCACCACCCTCTGAGAGAAGAAATTCCTTCGCATCTCAGTTTTAAATGTGTGCCCCCTTAATCTGTAATTATGTCCCCTAGTTCGAGATTCCCCCACTAGTGGAAACATCTTCTCAACATCTACCCTGTTGAGCCCCCTTAAAATCTTATCTGTTTCTATAAGATCACCTCTCATTCTTCTAAAATCCTATGAATAAAGACCAACCTGTTCAGCCGCTCTTGATAAGACAACCCCTTCAACCCGGGAATCAGCTTAGTGAACCTTTTCTGAACTGCCTCCAATGCTAGTATATCCTCCCTTAAATATGGGGACCAAAACTGTACACAGTACTCCAGGTGTGGCCTCACCAACACCCTGTACAGTTGTAACAGGACTCCCTATTTTTAAACTCTAACCCCCTAGCAATAAAGGCCAAAATTCCATTCGCCTTCCTAATTACTTGCTGCACCTTCATGCTAACCTTTTGTGTTTCATGCACAAGAACTCCCAGATCCCTCGGTACTACAGTATTTTGTAGTCTTTCTCCATTTAAATAATAATCTGCCTTTTTATTCTTCCTACCAAAGTGGATTACCTCACACTTTCCCACATTGAACACCATCTGCCAAATTTTTGCCCACTCACTTAACCTATCTATATCCCTTTGCAGATTCTTTGTGTCCTCATCACAACATGCCTTCCCACCTACTTTTGTATCGTCAGCAAATTTGGATACACTACACTCTGTCTCTTCCTCTAAGTCATTAATGTAGATAGTAAATAGCTGAGGCCTTAGGACCGATCCTTGTGCACCCCACTAGTTACAGCTTTGCAACCTGAAAAAGATCCATTGATCCCAACTCTCTGCCTCTGTGTGTTAGCCAATCCTCAATCCATGCCAACACATTACCCCCAATACCCTGAGCTCCTATTTTGTGCAATACCCTTTTATGTGGCACCTTATCAAATGCTTTCTGAAAATCCAAATACACAACATCTACTGATTCCCCTTTATCCACTCTTCTTGTATATCCTCAAAGAGCTCTAACAAATTTGTCAAACATGATTTCCCTTTCATGAAACCATGTTCACTCTGTTTGATTGTATTATGTTTTTCTAAATGTCCTGCTATTTCTCCTTTAATAATGACTCAAGCATTTTCCCAATGACTGATGTTAAGCTAACTGGTCTATAGTTTCCTGCTTTCTGTCTCCCTCCTTTCTTGAATAGGGGTGTCACATTTCAAATCCACTGGTACCCGACTGGAATCCAGTGAGCTTTGGTATATTATGACCAATGCCTCCACTATCTCTGCAGCCACTTCTTTTAAAACACTTGGGTGCAGGCCATCAGGTCCTGGTGACTTGTCCGCCTTTAATCTCATCAGTTTGTCCAGCACCTTTTCCCTCGTGATAGAGATTGTGACAAGTTCCTCCCTCCCATTTACACCTTGTTTATCTATTATTGTTGGGATGTTTATAGTGTCCTCCACCGTGAAGACTGATGCAAAATATTGGTTTAAATTATCTGCAGTTTCCCTGTTCCCTGTTATTAATTCCCCATTCTCATCCTCTAAGGGCCCCACACTTACTTTAGCTACTCTCTTCCTTTTAATATACCCATAGAAGCTCTTACTGTTTGTTTTTATGTTTCTTGCCAATTTACTCTCATAATCAATTTTCTCCCTCTTTGTTAGTTTTTTAGTCATCCGCTGCTGGGTTTCTAAAAACTTCCCAATCCTCTGGCCTACCACTAGTTTTCACCACATTGTACGCCTTTGCTTTTGATTTGATACTCTCCTTAACTTCCTTTGTTATCCACGGGTGGTTCATCGTTATCTTCAAGTCCTTCCTTCTGACTAGAATAAATGTTTGCTGAGTGTTATGAAATATCTGCTTAAAAGTCTGCCACTGCTCATCTACTGACTTCCCCTGTAGTCTATCTTCCCAGCCCACTTTAGACAACTCTTTCTTCATACCTCTGTAATTGTCTTTCTTTAAGTTGAAGACACTGGTTTGAGACCCGAGTTGCTCACCCTCAAACTGAATTTGAAATTCTACCATGTTATGATCGCTTCTCCCTAAAGGATCCTTAACTATGAGATCTCTTATTAATCCTACCTCATTACACAATACCAAATCTAAAATAGCCTGTTCCCTGGTAGGTTCTGCAACATATTACTCTAAGTAACAATCCGTGAGGCACTCTACAAATTCGTCTTCCTTGCTACCCTTGCCATTTTGATTTATCCAGTCTATATGCAGATTAAAAGGGAAAGAAGGGGAATGTTGTGTGATTGCCTTCAAGAATAATGTACCTTTCAGATCTTAGTATGCTAATGAGCTAAGTACAAGGATACAGTCACGTGACTACTTGCCAGACTCACTCGTAACTGTGACAGCTAGAAGCAGTTCCTGTAAATAGTAAGCTCTGTGCTGTATGTAATAGTTAGCTGTTAATAAACCTGTTTGAGATCTTCAATCAACTGAACTCCATGCATCTTATTTATGTTGCATCAGACAACATAAAAAGCTTGTCTAGCCTCAGAAAGTCCCTCCCTAAACCTCTCCTCCTCTCAATCTCTTTCTCCTCCTTTTAAACTTTCATCAAAACTTACTTCTTTGATCCAGCTTTTAGCTTACTTGTCCTAATATCTCCTTACGTAGCTTGGTGTCAAATGATGTTGAGTGCCTTGGGACATTTACTACCTTAAAAGTATTATATAAATACCCTTGTCATTGTAAAACACAGCATTACTCAGTTTAGCTGCTACATGATTTTCTTCACTTGGTCTCTCATTAACCCAGCCATAATGATATTTATCATCTATTCAGCCTCCTCCACTTAGGTGGGTGGATGGTTTGACTAGGCACTTTCAGGCTACTGTGAATACTGGTTCAAGAATGGCCACTGGGCTGTATAACACATCAAAATATGTTGGTTTGTGTTGGCTCTTTGTTCTTTGTTTCTCCCTTAGCCCTCCCAAATAACTCAAGTCTTGTTGGTAAAATCACACAGATGCCCATTAATAACCACAGATTTCCCATTGAAAACTCCAAGTTCCCACAAACTTTACAAAGAACACATTAAAACAATTTTTTGTATATTTGGAAAAGTATATTGCAACAGCCTTAAATAAGCATATTGCCAGCCATTGCTCTGTAGTTGAATGTGAGTCACTGCTGAAGCTAAAGAGATCACAAATGCTGGAAAGCTGAAGTTCAGGTGGAATTGCTCAGCAGGTCAGTCAGCATTTGAAAGAGAGAGAAAGGAAACTTTAATTTTGTCAGATTCGAATGGGTTTGAATTTAGGTTACAGAGGTGACCAGGTCACCCAGCCTGTGTCCACTCTAGTTAGTCTCCTAAAACTTCAATACTTTTAGGTTTTCTGGTAATCACTATTTACCCCAAGTGAAAAAATAAATCTCAGCCATATTTCCTAACATTTGAGTATCAGATTACCTGGTCATTACCTGGTCATTACAGATACATGTTGCTAATGTTTTTGGGCTCCTTTACTCTAGATTTATTTTGCTTCTCTGTCTCTGACAACTCTCACAGGTGAGCAGTGTTCCAAAGTGTGTTTTCACTTGTACAAATATCTAAGTAATTTTGTAGGGTGCCCAAAGAACCTGCTTCAATTAATTTCTGCTGCTGGCTTTATCACATCTTACCCGATTCCTCGTTGTTTTTGGAAGGCAACAGAATAGTGCTACGAGGAAAGGCTGAGGGACTTGAGGTTGTTTTCGTTGGAGAGAAGGAGGAGGAGAGGTGACTTAATAGAGACATATAAGATAATCAGAGGGTTAGATAGGGTGGATAGTGAGAGTCTTTTTCCTCGGATGGTGATGGCAAACACGAGGGGACATAGCTTTAAGTTGAGGGGTGATAGATATAGGACAGATGTCAGAGGTAGTTTCTTTACTCAGAGAGTAGTAGCGGCGTGGAACGCCCTGCCTGCAGCAGTAGTAGACTCGCCAACTTTAAGGGCATTTAAGTGGTCATTGGATAGACATATGGATGAAAATGGAATAGTGTAGGTCAGATGGTTTCACAGGTCGGCGCAACATCGAGGGCCGAAGGGCCTGTACTGCGCTGTAATGTTCTAATTCTAAAAAAAAGAAAAATATTCAGGTGCTGTGCAAACTGTGTTGCGACTATATTGTGTAAGTTAAATATAATTACAGAAAAAAAATCATTTATGATGGAATTTGGGTAAGTACATGGAAATAGGATTAAAGTTGGTAGTTCTGATCGAAGGCACATTGAAGATCATCCTTGTACTTTAGTAACATAGGAGCAGGAGGAGGCCATTCAGCCCCTCGAGCCTGTTCAGCCATTCAGTTAGATCATGGCCAATCCCTATCTCAACTCCATTTACCCGCCTGTGATCTATATCTCTTGTCCTAAACTAATAGAATTCTGTTCATGTCAGTCATGAAAATTTCAATTGACTCTAGCATCCACAACCTTTTGAGGGAGAGAGTTCCAGATTTCCAATACCCTTTGTGTGAAAAACCTTTTCCTGATTTCACTCTTGAATGGCCTAGCTCTAACTTTAAGTTTTCTATCCTTCTATAAAAGATTTTCTGCACCTCCGGTACATGGGGTCAAATTGGGGACAAAACAATAGCATGAATATTTTCTCTTTCCAGCAGGCATTTTACCTTCCCCTCTACCCCCATCAATAACTCATAATCTCAAATAGAATGACCACAGAATGGAAAATGTCATGCTGGAACTCTTCTGAGATTGGGGCTGAATGGCACTAACACAAGAATCCTAGAAGGAAAGTATTGGGATATATTTTCAATTTGTTGAAGCTTCAAGTGCAAATGCTTAAAATGCATCACTTCTTAATGTACTTGTTTTAGGCAGAGCATAACCTATTTGTTTTGAAGCAAGGCACAGTGGAAGGCTGTACAAGCAACTTAAGTGTCTGTACCTGAACTTCACTGATCTGGAAATTATATCCTCCAAGGAGGGGAACATGATATTAGGAAGTTAAAGAGGAATCCTGATTGTCAGGTCTCCCGCACAATTGTAACCACTTCTGCCGCCGTCTCCCTCTGTTCATCACTTTATTTTACAATTTGCGATTCAGTGTGACTTTTATAAATTTATACTCATGATTTAATCTGCATGAATTTCATGCTTAGTGAGTCACTTGTGAGAGGCCTATTTAGCAAAAGTTTATGTGAATCAGCTATGTCCCAAAGGCTTCAAGTTGATTACCCTTTGCAAGGTCTTACATGGTCGGGGAATTGTGCCTCACAAGCAGTTTGAACTGCTCAGCAAGAATTCTTTTCAATTCCATAATATATTAAGTAACCAATCTTCCAAAGCAATCAGAAAGAAGGGGCCATTTTAAATAATTCAAAAGCTTTGAGCCTAAAGTTTTAAACACTTTTCATATCAGTATAAATGTTTGCAATAATTTGAATGTGAAAATATTAGAGCTGTTCAGTAGTCGTGGTGTGACAATTGGGGAGTTAGGGTATTGGAGGGAAGGGCAATGGGAGAGTTAAGATATTAGACAGAGGAGAAATCAGGATTTAGGGTACTAGAAAGTTACTACAATGGGTAAGTTAAGGTACTAGAGGAGGAGTAATGGAGAAGTTAGAGTAGTAAAAGGATACAACATTGGTGAAATTAGCATGCCTAAAAAAGAAGCAATGGGGAGTTAGGGTACTGGAGAAATTTCAATGGACTAAATCATCTTTTCTTGATGTTTCTTATGTCCTTCAGTTATTCAGAGGAATTCTCAGGACCTATGAATAAGTAGAAACCAACTTGTTGAGGTTTTCAATAACAGGCCTTAAAATATTTTTCCACATCCCTTTGTTAACCGTGGAGCGGAGTCAACTCCCCCTTGTCCATAGCTACAGTTACTGGCTTAGTACAAAGAGGGGGAACTCAGTCCTTTCTTTAACTATCCATTTACTTTATTCACGTTGTTGTACAATGTAAGAATAAGGCTTATACACTTAGTTAGACAAAAACATACAACTCCACTGAGTTATACAGTTAATAACAAAACTAGCTAGAATTCATAAGCACACCCACTAGGTTCCTCTGACCTTTCCCTGTCCTAGTCACAGAATACAAAGGATATTACCCGAAAAAGGGAGAGTTAACGCTGGCCAGGCGTTTCGTTCTCTCTCTCTCTTCTATGTCGTCGCCGCGTCGCTCACGCAGGGTCTTCCGCTTCCACGATGGTTGATCTCCGGAGTTTTCGCTGGCTCTATGCCCAAAAAGCTCTATTCTTATCCTATTGCTTATCTCTCCAAATCTGAGCTGTCTCTTTCCGGTTGGCTTAAGCTTGCTCACCTCGTTCACAGATTTTCTTAATTGGCCCAGGCCCAAAGACCCCGGTATCACACCTTGTCAAAATAAAGCCCTTTTCCTGTGTCCTGTTCTTTGTCTTGTCCCATAAAGTAATTAGTTCAAACTGGTTTTTACCAGCACAGGCCAGTGTCCGAACTCCAGGTTACTACAAGTCAAACAATCCCAGCAGTTTGTAACAGATTCTGTACTTCTTGCAGCCCCTGGCCAACACCTTGCAAACTTCCTTCAATAATTAACACATGGTTTTTCCTCCTGGAACAATGCAGAAATAAAACATCCTCCTGAGGTTAACTGAGGACCCTTCCAATTGTTCTTGTGCTGGTATCATTATCCACAGTTTAAGCAAAAGTTTTCTCTAGGAAGAGCAAATAAAAAAATCCATAAAAAATGTAAGTTATAATTGTTCTGACAGGAATAATTTATAGAGACATTACTGTACCATAATTTGCATCAGAGACAAATGATCGAATAAACTGCTTTAAGAATGGATCTGTAATCTTGACCTTGGGGTTTTGTGGAATATATCTGGTTTATGTTATAGGATGGATTTTGCAGCAAAGGGTTGAAAAGCAGTTGAGTGTGGAGTCATGGTTTGTACTTCCACCGGGTGAATGCCCAGAAATGACAAACTAGGATTCTACAAATGAGGAAAGGCGCCACTCAATCAATGGGTTTAGGATGGAATGAGAGAGACCCTCGGAATACAGGACTGGAGGATGAAAATCATCCACTGCTGGCAGGGTGGCCACTTTTTGACAAGTCCAAAACTGGACTGGCGGCAGAACTGTGATGGAGGATGAGGTTGCCTATAAAGACTGCTTTGCTGATGTTGAAGATTTTTCCAGTGTCATGACTTTGACAATTAGTGCCTTGAGAGACAGAAGTACAAAGGAATGAACAACAAACTGTTACTTTGGAAAAGAAAAAGATCTTTTTTTTTCTTTTAGTTTGTTCATGGGATGTGGGTGTTGCTGGTAAGGCCAGCATTTATTACCCATCCCTAATTGCCCTTGAGAAGGTGTTGTTGAGCCACCTTCATGAATGGCTGTACTCTGTGTGGTGTAGATACACCCTTGATGCTGTTAGGGGAGGAGATCCAGGATTTTGACCTAGCAATGGTGAAGGAACAGTGAAATATTTTCAAGTCAGAGTGGTGTGTAGCTTGGAGGGGAACTTGCAGGTGATGCTGCTCCCATGCATCAGGTGCCCTTATCTTCTAGGTGGTAGAAGATTGTGGGTTTCGAAGGTGATGTCATAGAATCATAGAAATTTGCAGCATGGAAGGAGGCCATTTGGCCCATCATGTCAGTGCCGGCCGAAAAGAAATCATCCAGCCTAATCCCACTTTCCAGCTCTTGGTCCTTGTACATTACGGCACATCAAGTACATATCCAAGTACTTTTTAAATGTTACGAGGGTTTCTACCCCTACCACTCTTTCAGGCAGTGAGTTCCAGATCCCCACCAGGTGGAAAAATATCCCTTTGAATCTCCCCTAAACTTTGTACCTCTTAACCTAAATCTATGCACCCTGGTTATGGACCCCTCAACCAGGGGGAAAAGGGCCATCCTATCCACTCTATCTAGACACCTCAAAATTTTATACACTTCAATTAGGTCTCCTCTCAGCCTCCTCTGTTCCAAAGAAAACAACCCTCATCTCTCCGATCTTTCCTCATAACTAAAATTCTCCAGTCCAGGCAACATCCTTGTAAATTGCCTCTGTACCCTTTCTAATGCAATCACATCTTTCCTATAGTGTGGTGACCAGAACTGCACACAGTACTCCATCTGTGGCCGAATTAGTGTTTTGTACAGTTCCAGCATAACCTTCCAGCTCTTATATTCTATGCTTTGGCTAAAAAGGGAAGTATCCTGCATGCCTCTTGACCACCTTATCTACCTGTCCAGCCACCTTCAGGGATCTGAGGATATGCACTCCAAGGTCCCTTTGTTCCTCGACACTTCTCAGTATCCTGACTAGTCCATTGATATCTTCCTGCAGTCTATAGATTTCTTCTTCATTATCAACCACACGGCCAATTCTTGTACTGTCTGCAAACTTCTTAATCATACCCTTACAGTCAAGTCCAAATCATTGATATAGAACACAAAAAGCAAGGGACATGGTACTGAGCCCTGCAGAACCCCACTAGAAACAGCCTTCCAGTCACAAAAGCATCCAGCAACCATTACCCTTGGCTTCCTGCCTCTGAGCCAATTTTGGATCCAAATTGCCACTTTGCCTCGGATCACATGTGCTTTTACTCTCATGACCAGTCATGTGGGATTTTATCAAAAACCTTGCTAAAATCCATATAGATGACATCAAATGCACTACACTGATAGACCCTCCTTGTTACGTCCTCAAAAAATTCAATCATATTAGTCAGACACGACATCCCTTGAACAAATCCTGTCTTTGATTAATCCGTGACTTTCTAAATGAAGATTTATCCTGTCCCTCAGAATATTTTTCAATAATTTTCCCACCACCAAGGTTAGGCTGACTGGCCTAGTCTATCCCTTTCTCCCTTTTTAAACAATGGTACAACAATGGCTGCCTTTCACACTAATTCTATTCCAGTTAATATTAATGGAGGACAGCGAATGTGGTACCATTATTCAAGAAGGGTAGCAAGGATAAACCAGGTAATTACAGGCTGGTGAGTCTAACATCAGTGGTTGTGAAACTATTGGAAAAAATCCTGAGGGACAGGATTAATCTCCACTTGGAGAGGCAGGGATTAATCAGGGATAGTCAGCAGGGCTTTGTCAGGGGGAGATTGTGTCTAACTAACTTGATTGAATTTTTCAAGGAGGTGACTAGATGTGTAGATGAGGGGAAAGTAGTTGATGTAGTCTACATGAACTTCAGTAAGGATTTTGATAAGGTCCCACATGGGAGATTGGTTAAGAAGGTAACAGCCCATGGGGTCCAGGGCAATTTGGCAAATTGGATCCAAAATTGGCTTAGTGGCAGGAGGCAGAGGGTGATGGTCGAGGGTTGTTTTTGCGAGTGGAAGCCTGTGACCAATGGTGTACTACAGGGATCGGTGCTGGGACCCTTGCTGTTTGTAGTGTACATTACTGATTTAGACATGAATATAGGAGGTATGATCAGTAAGTTTGCAGATGACATGAAAATTGGTGGTATCATAAATAGTGAGGAGGAAAGCCTTAGATTACAGGACGATATAGATGGGCTGGTAAAATGGGTGGAGCAGTGGCAAATGGAATTTAATCCTGAGAAGTGTGAGGTGATGCATTTTGGGAGAACTAACAAGGCAAGGGAATATACAATGGATGGTAGGACCCTAGGAAGTACAGAAGGTCAGAGAGACCTTGGTGTACTTGTCCATAGAGCACTGAAGGCAGCAGCACAGGTAGATAAGGTGGTTAGGACGGCATATGGGATACTTGCCTTTATTAGCCGAGGCATAGAATATAAGAGCAGGGAGGTTCTGATGGAGCTGTATAAAACGCTAGTTTGGCCACAGCTGGAGTACTGTGTACAGTTCTGGACACCACACTATAGAAAGGATGTGATTGCACTAGAGAGGGTGCAGTGGAGATTCACCAGGATGTTGCCTGGGCTGGAGCGTTTCAGCTATGAAGAGAGACTGAAAAGGCTAGAGCTGTTTTCCTTCGAGCAGAGAAGGATGAGGGCATGATTGAGGAATATAAAATTATGAGGGGCATTGATAGATTAGATTGGAAGAAACGATTTCCCTTAGCGGAAGTCAATAACCAGGGGGCATAGATTTAAGGTAAAGGGCAGGAGGTTTAGAGGGGATTTGAGGAAATATTTTTCACCCAGAGGGTGGTTGGAATCTGGAATACACTGCCTGAAGAGGTGGTAGAAGCAGGAACCATCACAACATTTAAGAAGTATTTAGATGAGCACTTGAAACGCCATAGCATACAAGACTCGGGCCAAGTGCTGGAAAATGGGATTAGAATAGGTAGGTGCTGGATGCCTGGCATGACATGATGGGCCGAAGGGCCTGTTTCTGTGCTATATGACACTATGACTCTAAGGTAGTTGAAATCCCCCACTATTGCATTTTTCAGAGATTTGCCTACATGCTCTTTTATCTCCCTCTGACTCTTTGAAGGTCTAAAGTTCACTCCCAGTAGTGTGATTTACCACTTTTTTGTTCTTCAGTTCAACACATATGGCCTCATTTCATGATCTTTAATCAATATTGCAACCATCACTCCTTTTTTATCCATCTCTCTATCTCATTTGAAAATCCTGTTAACCAGGAATGTTGAGCTGCCATGTCTGCCTTTCTTTCAGCCATGCCTCAGTAATATCTATAATATCATAATCCCATGTGACAATCTGTGCTCTCAGCTCATCTGCCTTATTCCCTCGACTTCTTGTATTGAAGTATATACTATTTAGTACTGCCAAACCCTTGTTGTCTATTTTCTAGCCTTTGTTTCTTCTGCCTTCCAAACACACTTTCTAATTTTCTGTCTTCCATTTCCAACTTTTCTTTTCTCCCTTCTTAATCTACTGTCAGATTCCCATCTCCCTGTCAAGCTAGGTTAAACTCTCCCCAAAAGCACTAGCAGAAGCCATGTGTGGATATTGGTCCTGGCCCTGTTGAGGTGCAACCTGTCCATCTTGTACAGATCCCACCCGCTCCAGATACAGCCTCAATACCTCAGCAATCCAAAGCCCTCCTTCCTGCACTGTTCAACGAGTCTTGCTAAGTTGCTGCAGTGCATCTTGTAGATGGTACACACTGCTGCCACTGTGTACTGGTGGTGGAGGGAGTGAATGTTGAAGGTGATGGTTGGGGTGCCAATCAAGCGGGCTGCTTTGTCCTGGTTGGTGTCGAGCTTCTTGATTGTTGTTGGAGCTGCACCCATCCAGGCAAGTGGAGAGTATTCCATCACTCTCCTGACTTGTTTCTTGTAAATGTGGACAGACTTTGGGGAGTCAGGAGATGAGTTACTTACCACAGAATTCCCAGTCTCTGACCTGCTCTTGCAGCCACAGTGTTTATGCGGCTGGCCCGGTTAAGTTTCTGATCAAAGGTGACCCTCAGGATGTTGATGGTGGAGGATTCAGTGATGGTAATATGTTATGTAGTAATTTCCAGACAAAAACCTGAACTGAACTGTCCAAAAGTAGACAGTGCCAGCTGGTAGAAAGGAATTACTTCTTTTTTTCTTTCTTTCTTTCTTTTGGGCCTCCTTATCTCGAGAGACAATGGATACGCGCCTGGAGGTGGTCAGTGGTTTGTGAAGCAGCGCCTGGAGTGGCTATAAAGGCCAATTCTGGAGTGACAGGCTCTTCCACAGGTGCTGCAGAGAAATTTGTTTGTTGGGGCTGTTGCACAGTTGGCTCTCCCCTTGCGCCTCTGTCTTTTTTCCTGCCAACTACTAAGTCTCTTCGACTCGCCACAATTTAGCCCTGTCTTTATGGCTGCCCGCCAGCTCTGGCGAATGCTGGCAACTGACTCCCACGACTTGTGATCAATGTCACACGATTTCATGTCGCGTTTGCAGACGTCTTTATAACGGAGACATGGACGGCCGGTGGGTCTGATACCAGTGGCGAGCTCGCTGTACAACGTGTCTTTGGGGATCCTGCCATCTTCCATGCGGCTCACATGGCCAAGCCATCTCAAGCGCCGCTGACTCAGTAGTGTGTATAAGCTGGGGATGTTGGCCGCTTCAAGGACTTCTGTGTTGGAGATATAGTCCTGCCACCTGATGCCAAGTATTCTCCGAAGGCAGCGAAGATGGAATGAATTGAGACGTCGCTCTTGGCTGGCATACGTTGTCCAGGCCTCGCTGCCGTAGAGCAAGGTACTGAGGACACAGGCCTGATACACTCGGACTTTTGTGTTCCGTGTCAGTGCGCCATTTTCCCACACTCTCTTGGCCAGTCTGAACATAGCAGTGGAAGCCTTACCCATGCGCTTGTTGATTTCTGCATCTAGAGACAGGTTACTGGTGATAGTTGAGCCTAGGTAGGTGAACTCTTGAACCACTTCCAGAGCGTGGTCGCCAATATTGATGGATGGAGCATTTCTGACATCCTGCCCCATGATGTTCGTTTTCTTGAGGCTGATGGTTAGGCCAAATTCATTGCAGGCAGACGCAAACCTGTCGATGAGACTCTGCAGGCATTCTTCAGTGTGAGATGTTAAAGCAGCATCGTCAGCAAAGAGGAGTTCTCTGATGAGGACTTTCCGTACTTTGGACTTCGCTCTTAGACGGGCAAGGTTGAACAACCTGCCCCCTGATCTTGTGTGGAGGAAAATTCCTTCTTCAGAGGATTTGAACGCATGTGAAAGCAGCAGGGAGAAGAAAATCCCAAAAAGTGTGGGTGCGAGAACACAGCCCTGTTTCACACCACTCAGGATAGGAAAGGGCTCTGATGAGGAGCCACCATGTTGAATTGTGCCTTTCATATTGTCATGGAATGAGGTGATGATACTTAGTAGCTTTGGTGGACATCCGATCTTTTCTAGTAGTCTGAAGAGACCACGTCTGCTGACGAGGTCAAAGGCTTTGGTGAGATCAATGAAAGCAATGTAGAGGGGCATCTGTTGTTCACGGCATTTCTCCTGTATCTGACGAAGGGAGAACAGCATGTCAATAGTCGATCTCTCTGCACGAAAGCCACACTATTACTACAGCGTCCTAATTCAAGAATGAATCTGAAATCCTGTTCCAGAGTTGATGGGCACATCGACCTATTCTACATTGATGGTATCTGGACCCATTCAAAGGTAGAACAGAGTACCTCTGTAACTTTTATTTATTGTGTTCAATAAAGGGTGGCAATACAGAGAAAAAATCTGGAATTGCAATGAACTTTTTACCATGTTTTTGATGATATGTTCAGTATTAAAGGCCTGCTTGGGTCTGCAAATGAAACCTGACCTGAGCCCAACGGCACCACATTCGACCTGAACCCGACCCAGCCCAAGTCCTTTCATTTTTTTCCTGCGCCCGACCCGACCCGACCACCAGAATATAATCAACTTTATTGACGAAGTTGTGCTCTACCTTGGATGGAATTGCTCACTGCAGACTAGTGCGGAGTGTTTCCCGCCTTGACGTCCTGGCTGTCACTGTGTCCGACCTGGCTTGACCTGGCCCTTACCCGAATGCCGGGCCCGGAAGAGAGACCCGACCCAAACCCGACACATGTCGTTGGGTCCCGTTGGGTTCGGGTCGGGTAGCCATGCTCTATTCAGTATCAGTCTGGTTTGCCATGTTGCTTCTTTCTTTAATTGTAGTAGGTGATTTAATCTAAAATAAATAAAGGTCATCGAACTAGTTGCAATTTTCTGTATGCTGATTGTTACCCAGTGGTTGAGAAAGGTCCGTATAGGAAAGTGAGCACCGAAACCACAATGTTCCATGCCTTTAATCCAATAAAGTAAAATAATTGCACATTAAAAATATCACTGCCCTATCCACCCTGATGGATTAGTCGGTGAAGGCAGCAGGTAACTGAGCCAAATAGACAGAGGTCTTCTTGGGTCAGGCAGAGTTAATTAGTCTCAGAGCACAAAGCTCCTGAACTAGGGGGGAGAGGGCGGGAATAGGAAAAGAAAAAAATCGCAGCCAGAGTTCTCACTATTCAAAGTAGATACGTGAACAACAGGAAAGTACTGGGTAATGTCAAGCTGCAGTGCCCTCCTCTGCATTAAAGCATAACCCATCAACAATCACTGAACATCCTCATACACCAAGAACAGCTATAAAAACATACTCATCTCACCCTAAAATCTTGCAATATGAGCCCTGACACCTCGGAAGATGCAGCCACCAACAGACCCTGATGGTGTCATATCAGTAAGGTCAGCAGGAGACAGGAGCAGGCAACAGGGAGAAACTTATGGGGAAGAGAGTTCTAGGTTCCCACTCCCCTTTGTGTGATTCCTGCTTTCACTCCTGAACGGCTTAGTTCTAATTTTAAGATTGTGACCACTTCAGAGCGATAGTTTCTCTGTCTCGTGTTGAATTCCTTTATCATTTTAAACAAACTGATTAGACCACCCCTTAATCATTGATGCTCGAGGAAATACGAGGCACGTTTATGCAACCAGTTCTCATAATTTGATCCTTTAAGCCCTTCCTTATAAAAACAGTGTGGAATGGAGTGAGAACAAAACCTTAGAATTGTCTTTTATGAATGTGTATGTGCTAATGTAGGGTGTGAGTGTGGGAGGGCAGGTCTATAGGTTTGCCCTGCACGGATGAACTGCAATGGGTTGAATGGCCATCCTCAAATGTATCTATCTTGTGACATCCACTTGTCAGCAGGAGAATTCTGGCTGATTTTTTTGCTTCCCTAGCCCAGAGGTACTCAGATCAATTGCAGCAATCTTTCTGCTACCTTGGCTGAGATCAGCTAACACAACACAGACCAAAGACTTAACTGGGGATCTTCCTAGGCTGCAGAGCTGTACTGTATCTGGTATTGCATTTACTGACTGAACCACCAGGTTGCTCCACCCAAGTTCCTTTTCCACTGAAGTTAATAAAAAGAAATAAAAACGAGAAATGCTGGAAATACTCAGCAGGTCTGGCGGCATCTGTGGAGAGAGAAGCAGAGTTAACGTTTCAGTTCAGTGACCCTTCATCAGAACTCTGCTTCTCTCTCCACAGACGCTGCCAGACCTGCTGATTATTTCCAGCATTTCTTGTTTTTATTTCAGATTTCCAGCATCTGCAGTATTTTGCTTTTAATTTAATAAAAAGATCAAAGTGCAGAAACGGACTGGAAAACCGATTCAACTTGCGCCACCTCCCAAGGTGAATTTATACCCACTGTGTCCAGTTTATTGCTTTAGGAGGAATACCAAGACAAAATTCACGAAGGAATAATTGAGGTGAACAGCACAGATGCATTTAAGGGAAGGCTAGATAAACACATGAGGGAAAGAGGAACAGAAGGATATGTTGATAGGATTATATGAAGAAAGGTGAGAAGAGGTTCATGTGGAGCATAAACACCGGCATGGACCAGTTGGGCCGAATGGACTGTTTCTGTGCTGATGACTTGTTGTTGCTCTATGTAAGATGATACCAGGGATGAAAAGCTTTAGTCATGTAGACTAAGAACAACTAGAGGTATTTTCTTTAGAGCCAAGGAGAGTAAATAGGAGATTTGATAGAAGCCTTCAAAATTATGAGGTGTTTTGATAAATTAAGCAGGAAAAAATGTTATTTCCACTGGTTGGTGTGACGATAATTCGAGGACATAAATTTCGGATCATTACCAAAAGAATGAAAGGAAATGTTTGAAGAATTTATTTTCATGTAGATTATTGTTAAAACTTTGAGTAGCCTGCCAGCAACAGTGGTGGCAGCAGAATCCACATGAGTTTTTAACAGGAAAGTGAAACAATATTTTCAAAGAAACAATTTAAAAGGGCATGTGGAAAGGGCAGGGGAATAGCACCAGAGAATAATTCATTAGTGAGCCAGCACAAGTGCAATGGGCCAAACAGCCTCCTTCTGTGCTGTAAAGGTCTATGAATTCCTATGTAAACTTAATTGTAATTTATAAACCGGCATAATTGTTCTGTGAAGCAATAAAAACGTACTTCTGTAAGTAAATTGCTGGCTAAATAGTGGAGAAAATAGTCACTCACATTAAATGGCATAACATGATATGTCATAATAACTGCTACTTTTGGCCAACACGTCATATTAAGACCTTGCCAGGAAAAGCTGATCTGGAGCATTTAATACTGTACTGCGGGAAATATGCTGAGGCTCTGCGCATTAAGTAACCACAGGTTTGATCTGTGTGGACAATTTTCCACAAAGACTAAAGATTTGCAACTAATGCAGTGTAACTTTTTAATAGGGAGAGAAAGCCATGGCAAATTCTTGAAGAATTTTCACACTAATATTTAATCAAAGAAGCCTTTCATCCTGTAGGGGATTATAACACCATCTGTCTTCATTTTTTTTAGACTTTTCTTGTTTTTAATATTGTGACCTCTTAACATTCAATCACCAGGTTCCAAAATTTTTTAAAAATTTATATCTCAGGCTCTTTGTATTATAAGCATCAGATCATAAAAAGCAAAATGCACATCAGTGTAAACCTTAAAGAAAGAAGTGATTGAATTCATCCCAGACAGATGGGATAAAAGTCTTTTTTGTGACAGCTGTTATGGTCTTAAGTGAAGTCAGTCAGAGCAGGCTCAATCTGATATCCCAGCAGGCAGGAATCTACTACATAAAACTTTCCTTTGGATTGGACTAATAATGGGAAGTAGGAAGTTACTGAAGACTGGTAATTTTCCTGTTCCAAACTTGTGCCATTATAGTACACCTCTAGGTTAGGTACAGGGTGATAACAGGACTAGTAGTGCTTGAACTGTGCTCAATAGCTTTGGAGAACAGGAAATATCTATGTAGGACTTCCAATTGGCAGATGAATCCCTTTTGGTTCTGGTGTAGGGCTGAGTTGACATGTGGCACCTACAAAGTGATGTGCGTGCAGTCAATGGCACCTGGCACCCTGGGGACGCCTGCAATCCTAGTAAAGGTGCATGCTCGCTCTGCCTGCTTCTCTCAAGAGAGAATGAAATATAGTTAGCTCTGATTGAATAGCGAGCCTCGGTGACCTTCCTTACTCAACAATGGATGGCAAACTGCGAGATGTTGCAAATATCTCCTACTCCAGCCTGGAAGGAGCCAAACGCATAAAAGATCACTGCCATTGTCACCTTCTCAGCCATTGGCATTGCGGTTGTTGCCCTGACCTGAGTTTGAAGTTGTGACTGCAGCAGTTGACAGATTTCAGTGAGGACATCCTTGCTGAAGCGCAGAGGTCTCACACGTTGTTCCTCACTGAGGTTCAGGCAGGAGAATTGCTCCCTGAACAACCTGGGCAGATATTGCCTCCTACTGAGAGCCTTTCTACTCTTCCTCCTCCTCCCTCTTCCAGCAGCTTGCGTGGCCTCTGTTCATTCTCCAAGTCATGCTGTATTCCAAGGGGAATGCTTACCAGTGCACCCATGTCTGGGAGAAATTTGTTTGTGCAGAAGCCTTGAAGTCAGCAAAAAGTCCTTCAGCACTTGCCACACCACTTCCTGCAAACGTTTGCAACTTGAAACAACTATTGAAAGCAGCATATGCTTGTAGAATCGTAGCAACAGCCATAAAAAAACATCAACCAACAACTAACGTGTAAGTATTGCTGAAAACAGAGACATCTTGTCAAAACTTTTCGTCTTGCACTCATCAGGGCAATCCGCAAGAATACCAATGTAAGGGAAGCAACAAATTTATACTATATGAGAAGAGAGTGCTGATTGGTTGGAAAGTGGACTCTGAGTGGTAGAAGCATTGCCATGGAGAATGCACCAGTTTATAGTGATTGACAGTTAACTGCCAAGCTTTGTTTGAAGTTTAAACCAGGCAGCTTGACTCTGATTGGTCAAGGTATTGTCCTGAGGAAGAACCAGTCAATGACTGTCACAATGTCAACATTAGATGTGATTCCATGATTGGACAACATTTACTAAATAATCCTCAGTGTGCTAAGAATTATGCTGACAACCAATTTAAGATTGTCAGTCAGGCTCACAGTGTGGCACATTTGCGCGTAGTGGAAGCTATATATATTAATACACAGGACCATGTTCTTTGCAGACAGAAAGAACATGTACAGGCATTGCACCCTGTTTCAGCTAAACAAAATAAATGACAGCCATTCGCTCTCACGGCAATGCCTTGACCAATCAGAGTCAAGTTGCCTGGTTTAAATTTCAAACAAAGCTTGGCAGTTAACTGTCAATTACCATAAACTGGTGCATTCTCCATGCCAATGCTTCTACCAAACAGGCTCCACTTGCCAACCAATCAGCACTCTCTTCACATATAGCATTAATTTGTTGCTTCCCTTATATTGGTATTCTTGTGAATTATCCTGATGAGTGCAAGACGAAAAACTTTGACAAAATGTCTCTGTATTCAGCAATACTCAAGTTCTGTACTATCAAATGACTATTTAACCTGTAAGTAGTTGATGACCCCTTTAAATAGTGCTGGTGTGGTGCAGGGGTTGGTTGGGGGTTGGGGGGGTCCTTCCTGCTGCTGAACACATGTTCACAATTTACAATTTATATAAATGACATAGATGAAGGGACCGAAGGTGTGCTTGCTAAATTTGCTGATGATATAAAGATAGGTGGGAAAGTAACTTGTGAAGAGGACATAAGGGGGCTACAAAGGGATATAGATAGATTAAGTGAGTGGGCAAAGATCTGGCAAATCGAGTATAATGGGGGAATGTGTGCAATTGTCCACTTTGGCAGGAAGAATAAAAAAGCATATTATCTAAATGGTGAGAGATTGCTGAGCTCTGAGATGCAGAGGGATCTGGCTGTCCGAGAGCATGAATTGCAAAAGGTTAGTATGCAGGTACAGCACGTAATTAGGAAAGCTAATAGAATGCTATCGTTTATCGCGAGGGGAATTGAATACAAAAGTAGGGAGGTTATGCTCCAGCTATACAGTGCATTGGTGAGGCCACATCTGGAGTACTGTGTACAGTACTGGTTTTCTTATTTAAGGAAGGATGTAAATGCATTGGTTGCAGTATAGAGGTTTACTAGACTAATACCTAGAATGGACGGGCTGTCTTACGAGGAAAGATTGGACAGGCTAGGCTTGTATCTGCTGGGATTTAGAAGAGTAAGAAGCGACTGGATTAAAACATATAAGATCCTGAGGGGTCTTGACAGGGTGGATGTGAAAAGGATGTTTCCCTTGTGGGAGAATCTAGAACTAGGGGTCACTGTTTAAAAATAAAGGGTCACCTATTTAAGACAGAGATGAGGAGAAATTTTTTCTCTCAGAGGTTTGTGAGTCTTTGGAATTCTCTTCATCAGAAGGCAGTGGAAGCAGAATCTTTGAATATTTTTAAGGCAGTGATAGATAGATTCTTGATAAGCAAAGCGGTGGAAGGTTATCGGGGTAGGTGGAAATGTAGAGTAATCAGTTCAGCCATGAACTTATTGAATGGCAGAGCAGGCTCGAAGGGCCAAGTGGCCAACTCCTGCTCCTAATTCGTATGTTCAGCTGTGTGAGGTTAGGAGAGGGCATCAGCTAGAATGTTGAGCTTCAAAATGGCATTGTGGTCGTCAAGTCAGCATTACGCGTTGTTGATGCCCTGATCTGCCTGCTCCACATATTTGAAGTGGATGTTCACTGTGCACACGCTAATGCCCTCACCAATATGGCACCTGGCAGGATTTACTCCAAAAGTTTGTGCACGCCGCAGATGCCATTTTAGAGCACTAAAAGAGCACTCATAGTGCCCCAAAAATGGGTGCTAATGAGTCTAATTTCGCTCTTGACTGTCCAACCTCTTTTTAACATGTAACGTACTTATTAGCACACAAGTATTAAAATCATCGAATCATTCAGTAAAGAATGAAGCCAATCAGCCCATCGTGCATGTGTCAGCTCTCTGAAAGAACTATCCAATTAGTCCTACTCCCTTGCTCTTTCCCCTTGCCCCTGCAAATGTCTCCTTTTCAAGTATTTTCAAGGCTCAATTGGTCTTATACAATTGTGCTCTCCAAAGAAACAAAAATCCTTTGTTGCTCCTTAAGATTCACAGTAAAACTGAAACTTAAAATTACAAGTAAAGTAAACTGTTCATGGTGACTGCACATGTGGTAGCTTCTGGTCTGGCTGGTGATCAGCAACATTCCAATCCGCCCACCAGGTCTTATCGAGTGTTGTTGATGGGAAGGAAGACGAGGGTGTAGGATATGAAGGGAAAGCCAACACTGTTTCAGACCAAGGCTATACGTGACTCAATCTATGCTCTAACATTGAAAGGCTGCAATAGCCTCAGCAGTTTCATACAAGACATCTTTGCACACTGAGTTAGTTCCAATAAAATGCAGCAAATCTGTTTGGTTTCACAGTTACTTCATGTAAATATGTTTTAGCTGAGATTTTAAACTGCTACATTAGTAAAAAAACATTTACTACCGCTTTCCAATGGGGTCTGGAGTTTTTTGGAAATTCGACTTATGCACAAAGTCATGTCTTTAGTAGTTTTCATGAATAGGGAGAAGATGATACTTTTGGTCCAACCTATGTCCCAAAGAATTCTGAAGAATCTTTTTCTGGATAGCACCAATAGGATCTCTCTGAAGAATGTGTGCCTCTCCTTCACATAAGGCACCATCTTTTCTTTATGAGTGTTCCTCCCAAACAGATCATGTTAACAGTTTAAAATGCTGCGTAACTTTTAATGTAGACAGTGGGGTTAATTTTAACTTTTGCTTACAGTATAAAATGGACAATACTGAATCAGCTGTTGTACATCTCTCCCCATTTCCTTTCCATTGAAGGCAACAATATTAAAATGGGGAGAGATGTTCAATGGGCAGCTGATCCGATATCACCTCTTTTATACTATAGGAGAAAGATACAATTACTTCTTATGGTTTTCATACCCATAACATTATCGCTTCTTCTTATTATTTACTTCCCCATTCAACTCCTCCTCCTCCTGTTATGACCAGTTAAGAAATGCGTCTAGGGGTCTGTTACTATCTTCACTTGGTCTTATTGTAACAGGGTTTCATTTTAAACACACTGTGTTTTGAGCTCCCCCTTTGTGAATCATTGTTCACACTTTCCAATTATAAGGCAACAAAATGAGCACAAACAGGCTTTCTCAGGTTTAAAGGATAAAGATGAAATTTATTAAACTTACTTAAACTCTAATACGATTCACACCTATGGATATACGACATGCCCACGCTAGCACGCATACACGAGACAAAAACGTAGATTGGGACAGAAAAGAGAAGAAAAGATAAAGTGGAATAGTGTGAAGCAATATCTTGTTACTGTGCTTTGAGCTCACTGTAGTCCTTGATTGAAGATATGGTCTTGCATTTCGTCGGGGCCCAGTATTCTTCTTAAACCTTGTTCACGCAGGAGACTTTTCTCTCTTTGTGTATACGTGTCTTCAATGGTTTCTGAAGCTGGTGAGAGTGAGATGAGGGCAGACAGGAGAGAGGTCTTATCAAACCAGGAGCTTTCTCTGAGTTCCAATCCCTTTGTTCGACGTTCAAATCTCTGCAACAGCCAGTTAGTCATGTGACTCAAATTGGTCTGACCACTTCTTCTGTGTATTGGGGAAGCAACGACTGGGTCCCTTTTTGTTCCAACACTGTCTGCTACTATGCCACTATGTCTTTCCAGTCAGGGGCTTGCAATTTTAAGTTTTAAAGTTCATGTGGCAAAATAATGTGTGCCTCAATTTTGGCAGGTGGGGGGTTTGCCTGACACCCGAAACACAAATTCTCCGGTTGAGAGGGCAGGTGGATCTGTCCTCAGATTTTTGCCAACGTTACTCTTGAATCAAACACTGGGACATATTCAAGGGCAGCCCATGCAGTTCTCACTCACTCTTTTTAAGACAACATATTGTTATGAACGCTGGATTTTGTAGTATAATTATAGTTTAAGAACTGGGATCTTTCATGCAGTGTAAAATGCTGGGTGCATGTGCACGCTCCCATTTTCAGCTACCTAGGCCCTAAGCCCTGGAATTCCCTCCCAAAACCTCACAACGTCTCTACTTCTCTCTCCTCCTTTAAGAAACTCCTTAAAACCAAGCAGATGGTCAACTCTCCTAATGGGGCATAATCTACAATAATCAGTGAATAAACGATGCCCACCATACCTTAGACTTGCCCTTCCTTGCCCATTAAATTTCTATTAAACTTTGCACTGGAAGTTGCTGTGAGTGGGGATCAAAAGAGCACGGCACCCTCTACAGGCAGTCTGAGACCTGTGTGAACAGGACAAGCAACTGTGAATCTCATAACCAATCAGATTGAAGGATTGAGGATTGTCCAGCACAGAGTTTGAACCAGGATGTGTAAGATAGAATGGGTGATTTCAATGTCAATCAGATACAGAAAGAGATATAGGAAGGGAAAGAAAGATTGGATGAAGAGAGAAAGAAAAGCGACAGTAAGTAAAAGTTTTTTTTAAAAACTCCAACAACAATTAAAAGCTTATGGAGTGATAGTCCATTCTTGTAATGGTTCATTTTCAGTGGCAGTGGGACGAAAGGCCTCCGTCTGTTCTGGATCATCTTATGATTCTGAGTTGAAAACCAACAATGGACACAGCTATTTAGAACGCATTTCTCAAATAACAAACTATGAAAATTAATCATAGAATAATATAGCAACGAGGAAGCCCTGACCCATTGGGCCTGTTATGGCTGTTTGAAAGAGCTGTACAATTCGTCCCACTCCCCTGCTTTTTCCCCATAGCCCTGCAAATCTTTTCTTTTAAAGTAAAATCCAATTTTCTTTTGAAAGTTACTATTGAATCTGCTTCCAGCACCATAGGCAGTGCATTCGAGATCATAACAACTCACTGCATAAAATAATTCTAATCTTCCTGCTGTTCTTAAAATTATAGCCTAGATTTTTTTGATTAATTAACATTAACTTTTGTTTGCCTACAGAAGATAAGTGATAAAGGAAAGATGATTTTTGGATATCCCCAAATGCCATTTATTCATGAAATTGTATTAAATTTATGATTCAATCTCAAAGGGGCTATTGCCCCAAATATAGTCAGATTTTTAAATAAAAAATTTAAATATAACATTCAGCAATACTTGAATTCGCAAGAGGCAGCATAATAATGATTAATTTTCAAATATTTTAATAGATTCTGCTTTTCCCCAGCTGTCCCAATCATTTTTGATTTGGGATACCAGCTTGTTGTTATACGTTGAAGGTCCAGTAAGAAAAGAACTCTAGCATAATTAAACCACAATTAAATTAACGTGTGCAGGCAGCTTTCACTAGGCATCACTGAAGCAGTTCAGGAATACGCTTTGTGGGTGGCAACTCCATTCTCCCTGTGTTAAGACCCGAAACCATTTTATGCTGTTAAGAATCCCAAGGCCCAATATGGTGAACGTCACTAACATCGAAAAAAGCTGAGGACAGAAGAAAAATTGAGAAAGAGATCAGCTGCACCTAACTCCCATTTACGGGAGGAAGGGGAGACTGAGAAAGGTAATAAATTCCATAGTTGTGACATCTTGGGAAGGAACGTTTGGAGCAACAACAACAACATGCATCTACATAGCGCCTTTAACATAGGGCTGAATTCTATATGACCGCTGTTGGAAAAATGGCAGCCTGTGTGTAAGCACAGCAGCTCATTTAAATAGTTGCCTGTGCGCAGGCGTGACGCAATTTTTAAAAGGCATCAGCCCGACTGGTACATTTAAAGATAGATTAAATTAAATTAAATAAATATATCTCTTTTGCCCCTCTTCCATCCCCCAATAACAATTAAGATTATTATTTGCCCTTTCCCCCCAAAACACTTACCTTACTAACTGACCTTCCCCTCCCCAACTGCACAAACTTTAAACTATAACCCTTCCCACCATTCCTTACACCCATGACGCGAATTTGACCCCGTCCCACCCCCTCCTGCACTGACAAACTGACCTCCGCGCCCCCCACCCCACCCCACCCCACCCGACCAGTGTTGCGTCTCGTTTCCCCTGATGGGGATCCGAAGGCGCGGCAATGCCGGCCGCCAGGGTGAAGCTCGCAGCGCCACATCAGGAGGTGATGGGAGAGTCATTAATTCAGGTATTGTAATTTATTTTAATATTTAAATTGCAGTCCCGTCGCCAAGTGGTTGTGGGGGTGGGGGGCCACCACGAGGTCTCACTGCCACCAGCAATATCGGGCCAGGCCCTGCCGGCGTCAAAGTTCCTGGCAGGCCTCAACTAGGGCCATCTTCAGGCTCCCCTCCACCACGGATCCCAGCATCGAGGGCTCTATAGAATCCAGCCCATAGCAAAACATCCCAAGGCACTTCACAGGAGCATTATCAAACAAAATTGGACACCAAACACCACATAAGGGGCTATTAGGACAGGTGACCAATAGCTTGATCAGAGAGATTGATTTTAAGGAACTTCTTCAATGAGGAAATGGAGAGGTGTAGGAACGGAATTCCAGAGCTTCGAGTCGAGACAGTTGAAAGCACAGCTGCCAATGGTGGAGTGATTAAAATTGGGGTGGGTGGGGTGGGTGGGGCAAGAGGCCAGAATTGGAGGAGTGCAGAGATCTTGGATTGATTGTAGGGAGGAGGTTATAGAGGTAGGGAAGAGCGAGGTTATCGAGGGAGGGAGGGAACAATGAGTCTTGATTTCAACAGTTAGGTTGCAGTGTATGGGATGGCATATTTGTAACTAAGGAGGAAGTTAGGAAGCAATAGCTATAGCAGTAATGATGAAACAAGGTGATAGGTATATTGCAATAGAAAAAGAGATTAGAGGTGAGGGAGAGTTTGCCTGTCAGACAGTTGTTTTTCTGGAATCCTGTCCAGATGTTTAGGAGACGTGCCGGAAGAACGTCGCCAAATGAAGAAGTCATATTTAACTCTTCGGTGCTCTTGGGCTTTATGGGGAGGTGAGTTATTGAGAGGGGAAGAAATGTTTAGCAATTCTTGAGGTCACTTTAGCAAAGGAGAAGTTACGAGAATCAACTTGAGATCAGAGAAGCTCATGAGGCCAAGAATATACATATAGATGACAGGGCACCAAACCGGCAGCCTTCAAAGGTTAGAGATGATAACTGTTCATTGGACTCCGAAACACATCAAGAAGCACTTTTAAGAATATATATCTATGACATACAATAAAACTCCAAAGACATTTTGATTGAAGGTTGCATAAATTTATAACCTTAACATCTCCTTCTTTGTCTGATTACACCTCTTGAGAACATTGGAACATTTTTCTATAGAATGGAAGTTGTTGTTGATGCCCCCAAGTTGACCAATGGAATATAGGCTTCATTATTTGAACAGTCATATCTAAACTGCTGACTGATGGCTATCTGCAGTCTGCGATCAGCCAACAAGGAACTCAGCCCGTCCGCTTCATCCTTTTGTGTTTTGTTTCATTCTCTTTCTCTTTGCTGTTGTGTGAATTTCTCTTTCATTGCTTCATGCGCTCTTTCAGTTCTTCAGTTTTTTTTTACTGGACACACAAGTAGGGGCATGCAGGAGACACCAGAACATGTACAGGGCAGGACAGGCAACCTGTGGTAAGATCTCAGCAGCAGAGAAGAAATGGAGGTGTGATAGAGACTCAGAGAAAACAGCAAAACAGGGTATATCAGTATAGTCAACCAGCATCACCAAAGCAGATTATATGGTCATTTAGTTCATTGCTGTGTGTGGAAGCTTACTGTGCACAAATTGACTGCCGCGTTTCCTACATTGCAACAGTAAACACTTCAAAAGTACTACATTGGCTGTGAAGTGTCCTGAGGTCATGAAAGGTGCTATGTAAATGCAAGTTATTTCTTTCTTTATGATTAAAATGGCCTTGAGGATTGTTGAAGATGCAATTGAGGCCGACCTACTTTCCCTAAGAATCTCAGCAGCATTTTTAGAACTGGTAAATTTCTCACGAAGATATGGATAGGACTATGTTGAATTATCAGATCCCAGTGGTGGACCACTACAATTAGCCTCAATATGCTTCTGAATCAGTATCCGGAGATTTCTGGAAAGCGAACATGGGTGTGTGTGAGTACATGTATTGCCATGTTGTGTGTGTGTTTTTTGTATCAATATGAGTGAATGTGTGTGAGTGCATGCGTTTATGTGCAATACCATTCGCAACTCCTCAAATACTGAAGTAGTCCATGCTCACATGCAGCAAGAGCTGGGCGACATTCAGGCTTGGGCTGATAAGTGGTAAGTAAAATTTGTGCTACATAAGTGCCAGGCAATGACCATCTCCAACAAGCCAGAGAATCTAACCATCTCCCCTTGACATTCAATGGCATTACCATCGCTGAATCCTCCATTATCAACATCCTGGGGTCACCATTGACCAGAAACTGAACTGGACCCGTCATGTAAATACTGTGGCTACAAGAGCAGGTCAGAGGCTGGGAATTCTGTGGAGAGTAATTCACCTCCTGACTCCCCAAATCATGTCCACCATCTACGAGGCACAAATCAGTTGTGTGATGGAATACTCTCCACTTGCCTGGATGGGTGCAGCTCCAACAACACTCTAGAAACTTGACACCATCCAGGACAAAGCAGCCCACTTGATTGGCACCCCATCCGCCACCTTAAATATTCACTCCCTCCACCACCGATACACAAGGGCAGCAGTGTGTACTATCTTCAGGATGCATGGCAGCAACTCACCAAGGCTCTTTCGACAGCACCTTCCAAACCTGTGAGCTCTACCATGTAAAAGGACAAAGGCAGGACATGCATGGGAACACCACAACCTGCAAGTTCCCCTCAAAGTCACACACTATCCTGACTTGGAACTATATCGCCGTTCCTTCACTGTCGCTGGGTCAAAATTCTGGAACTCCCTAAAAGTGTACCTTCCCAACATAGACTGCAGCAGTTCAGGAAGGCAGCTCACTACCACCTTCACAGTGGCAATTAAGGATGGGCAGCAAAGGCTGGCCTTGCCAGCGACGCCGACATCCCATGAAAGAATAAAAAAAGTTCTATGAGTGCTTGTGTCATGTGCAAACATGTCGTGTGCACGTGAACTTCAGATGAGCACATGATCAGCCACTTGAAAACAGTCCTGAAGAACTGTCACCATCTGTAGAACTATATCTCAGCACTGGTCGGTATTGTGACAGATATGTAGCAGTTCTCAAATGGTTTTGATCTTGTAGCTGTTCTTTTAAACCAGGCACAGCGTATAAGCTTTTTAATAAACTTAGCTGCATACTAGATCTATTTTGTTGCATGTTGTTTCGAAGTTTGTTGTGATCGTCTCCCTGGTAATAGGCTCAAGAGGAAATGGCGCACACGATTTTCAAAATGCACACCAACTTCTTTGCTGCTTTAGTTCAGTTTTGAACAGGACGGATTGTTTTTTAAAAATGAGGCTGGTGCTTAAGAATTTCTAACAAGGCTTGGCAACAGAATGAAACCACAAAAGTGGGCTGAATCAAAAAACTGATATTTTTCATAGAAAGACAGATGGATTTTTAGCAAGCTTCCATGGAGTTAAGGAAAAATAAGATGGGGAACTGTGTGCACAATCATAGTTCTTTATAGAGAAGCAGGTCAACATTTAGACTCCTGGCCATTTGTTATTTTTCTTTTTAAGGTACCAAGTGATAGGATATCTAATGTCATGTCATTATTGTTCATCATTTATTTAATAAATTTGCTAAATAGTTTTACCATTACACTGAGTTAGCTGTGGCTCAGTGGGTAGTACTCCCACCTCAGTAATCAGCAGATTGTGGGTTCAAGGAGACTTGAAAGAAAAAACTTTGGCTGCTTCTCCTGTCTAGTGTTGAGAGAGTGCTGCACTATAGGAGGTGCTATCTTTTAGATGAGATGTTAAACCAAAAGTCCTGTCTGCTGTCACAGGGGAACATAAAAGATCCCGTGACATTATTTTGAAGAAGAGCAGGGGGTTCCCCCAGGTGTCTTGCCCAATATTTATCCCTCAATCAAGACCACTGAAAAAACCCTGGATGATCTGGTAATTATCACATTGCTGTCTGAGGGAGCTTGCTGTGCACAAATTGGTTGCTGACATTACAAAAGTGACTACACTTCAAAAGTACTTCATTGGCTGTAAAGTGCTATGCGATGTCCTGAGGTCGTGAAAGGCCTAATATAAATGCAAGTTCTTTCTTTCAAATAGTCTGGTGGTGGCATATGGAGGACTCGAGATAGATGTTGTTGAAACACAAGAATAGTTCCAGTCACTTAAAAAGCTAACAGTCCGGGGTTATTCTGTTCATTGTTCGAGGTAATTACTGAATGTTTACTGAGTGAGCGAAGGTTAGTGAAGACATTCTCAAACGCCTAGGGAATCGGTCCACACCCGTGAGAGTAATCAAAGATAAAAGACCTGAAAAATGTGATGTATAAATGGGGTAGCAAGATCCCAGAAACTATCACCTTCAGAAGAGAAATGACTAGAGCATAATTTATGCATATTGTTCCAGTTTGCCTGTGTACATACAGTTCTTGAATTTGGCACACAATTCCTTTAAGCGTCCTGATTGCTTCATGTCACACTTCATTGTACCTTTGGACTCACCATGAGCAATGCTATGGGAGTTCAGCTAGTACATCAAAACCTGTGGAAAATTAACTCCAGAGTACAATGTAGTGGAAATATGCCTTAATGATGCTGTAACTTAGCAGAAACACCAACAGTATTTGAAAAAGAATCACCACATTTTATTCTAAGAGGCAGCAATAAAATCTACTTTTTCCAGCTTGTTTCCACGTGATTTGAAGCTCATTTGCAAGAGGCACCGCCATGCAGTGACATGTTAACAAACTAACTCTCTGGTAATTATGTGTTTCTGCAGTTCAGAATGTGATTGAGCTCACGTGGCAGTGATATTATTAGGTTAATGCGAGACAGCAATTTACTGAGAAATGGAAGTGGTCCCATTTATCAGTCAGGCCCGGGATCTCTTTTTAAACTAATACTTCTTATATATACAGTGCAGATAGCACAAGCTGGAGGTGCATGGAACAATAGACTGGAATCCAAATACAGTCTCTCAACCTTCCTGGGAATGACAGGTCCACCTTCCAAAAGATTAGTATTGTCCTGAAACCTCTGACAGGTTTAATTTCACACAGCCCTTTGAATGCATATCCTGCTCAATTTACACACTAATTTTGACATTGACGGGTAGTGTAGAAATGTGCAATAACAGCCTGGCCCCTGTTAAACACCTCTTCTGATTTTGGTTTAAAACAAAAATCGGGAGAGGTGTTGGTCGAGCCAAAATCACACGTTTGCACTATCTCCGAAAGTCTAAATTACCCTCATTATCTGCCAGATAAGAAGTTGAAATTGATTTGGAACATTTGAACTTCAAAGGGAAGGGATTTGAATCTACATATATCCATGTTTTCATCCCTATCGAGCATCATTAGAGTTGGGGAAACATTCTTGCAGTGAGCAGAGTTAATTAAAGGGGCATTTCCAATGCCATGAGTTTATTATTAGGTTTTTTTATTTCCAAAATATACTTTGTTTGTAAAAAATACATTACAAAACAGTTCAAAAACAGCACCAAGTCAACAATACAAAGGAGATCAGTTTCCTTCAATACAGGAGTGAGTTGCCTCACAACCCTTCCATTTCATTTTACCTGCCATGTACTTATTGCAGCAAACAAATATTTTCTGGATAGAGCCCGAGGGGTTTTCCATGGATCCAGCCCCTCAGTTCACCTTGGTGGGGGGACCTTACACAGTGGTCTTTCCCCATTGAGTCTTTGCCGCGGCTGCCCCAAGCTTTAGTGCGTCCCTCAGCACGTAGTCCTGGACCTTGGAATGTGCCAGTCTGCAACATTCGGTCATGGACAACTCTTTGCGCTGGAAGACCAGCAAGTTTTGGGCACACCAAAGGGTGTCTTTCACCGAATTGATGGTCCTCCAGCAGCAGTTGATGTTTATCTCGGTGTGCGTCCCTGGGAACAGCCCGTAGAGCACAGACTCCTGTGTTACAGAGCTGCTTGGGATGAACCTCGACAAAAACCACTGCATCTCTTTCCACACCTGCTTTGCAAAGACACATTCCAGAAAGAGGTGGGCAGCAGCCACCTCGAGGGCATTGTGCGGAGGGTGTGAGATTCTGGGAGTGCAGGAAAGATCTGACGAGGAGGGCTGTTCTCACCACCAGCCAAGCTACATCTTGGTGCTTGTTTGAAAGTTCTGGTGATGAGGCATTCCGCCAAATGACTTTGGCAGTCTGCTTGGGAAACCATCCGACCAGATCCACCATCTCCTTTTCCCTTGACGACATTCTGTGCAGACCACTGCCTTACGGATTGGTAGTCAAAGTTGTTTTTCCGCAGAAACTTTTCCATGAAGGATAGGTGGTATGGCACGGTCCAACTGGATGGAGCGTTCCGTGGCAATGTGACCAAGCTCATCCTTCGCAACACTGGGGACAGATAGAACCGCAGCACATAGTGACACTTGGAGTTTGCGTACTGGGGGTCTACACACAGCTTGATGCAGCCGCACACGAAGATGGTCATCAGGATGAGGGCAGCGTTGGGTACATTTTTCCTGCCTATATCAAGAGGTTTGAACATCGTGTCCCTCCGGACCCTGTCCATTTTGGATCCCCAGATGAAGCGGAAAATGGCTCGGGTGACCACCACAGCGCAGGAGTAGGGTATGGGCCAGACCTGCGCCACGTACAGCAACAACGTGAGCACCTTGCATCTGATGACCAGGTTCATACGCACAATGGAGAGAGATCGCTGCTCCCACATGCTCAGCTTATGGTGAACCCTGGCTACTCGCTCCCTCCAGGTTTTGGTGCACGCCCCAGCCCCTCTGAACCATATCCCCAATACCTTCAGGTAATCTGACCTGACGGTGAAGGGGACAAAGGATTAGTCAGCCCAGTTCCCAAAGAACATGGCCTCGCTCTTGCCATGGTTAACTTTGGCTCCCGAGGCCAGTTCGAACCGGTCACAGATGCTCATCAGTCTGCGAATGGACAGCGGATCCGAGCAGAAGACAGCGACGTCATCCATATACAGGGTGGTTTTGACCTGAGTGCCTCCACTGCCTGGGATTGTCACCTCTCTTATGCTCGCATCCTTCCTAATAGACTCAGCAAAGGGTTCAATACAACAAACAAACAAGACCGGGGAGAGAGGACAGCCCTGTCTGACTCCAGATTGGATCAGGAAACTTTCTGATTCCCACCCATTGATTGAGACTGTGCTACTGATGTTTGTGTAGAGCAGTTTGATCCTATTGCAGATTCCCTCCCCAAACCCCATTTTGGAAAGCATGTCCATCGTGTAGGTGTGCGATATCCTGTCAAAAGCCTTTTCCTGGTCCAGGCTGATGAGGCAGGTGTCCACCCTCCTGTCCCGTACATAGGCAATCGTATCCCTGAGTAGCGCGAGACTATCAGAGATCTTCCTGCCGGGTACAGTGCAGGTCTGGTCAGGGTGAATCACCAGCTCCAGAGCAGACTTGACTGGACTGGCTATGACTTTAGACAGAATCTTGTAGTCTACATTAAGCAGTGAGATGGGCCGCCAATTTCTGATTTCCGCCCTCTCCCCCTTCCGCTTGTAGATGAGGGTGATGATGCCTTTCCTCATGGATTCTGACATGTTGCTGGCCAGGAGCATACTCTCGTATACTTCCAGCAGGCCTGGGCCGACCCAGTCCCACAGGGCCGAGTAGAACTCAACCGGTAAGCCGAGTTTTACTCGTCTCGAAGGACTTGACGGCCTTTATCAGCTCATCCAGGGTTAACAGCTTGTCCAGTCTCTCCCTCATGCTGTCATCTAAGACCTCTATGATAGATGACAGGAAGGACTGGGAGGCTCTGCTGTCTGTGGGCTTCACGTTGTACAGCCCAGCATAAAAGGATTTGCTGATTCTTAGTATGTGCTATGGTGAATGTCCCAGTAATTAGAGAGAAGCACGCTGATGCTAAGGAAATGGCAAAATCAATCAATCTTGGCAACTAACATCATGGTCAAGCAATCACTTTTCAGGTGTAGGATTGCACAGATTCAGTTTAAAGCTCCCACTACCATATATACCTTAATCTCAAGATCAAATGAGCTCTCCTCCCAACTTTCTGCTCCAGTGTAACCCTCCCACTTTCCATTACAGTCTAAACTGCAGTGCACAAATTGACTGCCATGTATGCTTAACTAAAAACAGTAACAACATGACAACGAGTTTTAGTGATCCATGAATATTAATTCTTTTTCCATGTACCTCGCTAAGATTTTTCCAATTAGGACAGGTTTTTATTGTATATTCCTTTCCAGAAGAAATTGGATTGAGAATGGACAACTTCATTTCACTTTGAAGCCTCAGTGACCACTACAGAGGGTAGGAGGTTTCCATCTGTCTGGGTTGCATTTGAACCAAGGTTGCAAAAGTGACCATTGCAGCCCCATCCATCCCCTCCCTCGGCATGTGTGCGTTGATCTCCCCATAAGTTTGTGGTTACTTAAAGAAGCAAAGGCTTCATTTCAAGCCCATTGTCCTAAACTCGAATAGGAACATGGAAGGTGATCAGTAGTTTTGAAGCAGCCAACCCACCCAAAATTCACATGTCTTCGATTAGAACTAAAGTCTGAGGAGGAACAAAACAATGAATTTGATTGGTAGGTAAAGTCTCTCGAGGCCACCAGAGAATTAGACATTATCCAAGCTAACAGAAAAGATTCCCTACAGACCCCCAGGTCAAAACAAGGAGAAGGAAGACAGCTTCCTCTATTACAGAATAAGAAGGATTTGTGAGAACAGGAATGTTATGTCAATGGGAGACTTCAACCAACGAAACCTATGACATCTACTACCTAGGTCAGCAGGAACATGGGAACACCACCACCTCCAAGTCACGCACTATCCTAACTTGGGAATACATCACACTTCCTTCATTGTTGCTGGGTCAAAATCCAGGAACTCTCTCCCTAACAGCACTGTGGGTGTACCAACACCACTACAGCAATTCACCACCACCTTCTCAAGGGCATTTAGGAATGGGAAATAAATGCTGGAATGGATCAATTTTAAAAATCAATTAGTTTGGAATCTGAGCTGGTAAACGTAATGCAGGATTGCTTCATGACTCAAAGCATATGGGACCCACAGAGACAGTGCTAACCTTGACCCGGTATTCGTAAATGACTTAAATAACATATAGAAAATGGAAGTTGTAGCATCCCTAGAGGATAGTGACCACAGAATAATCAAGTTTAACATGATCTGGGTTCCACTCAATGAAAAGGACAGGGACTAGGTTTATAACTTTAAGAGAGATGCAATGAGAGTAATTATTTGCAGGAAAACATTATTAAACATTTCCTCTGGTGGGGGAGTCCAGAACAAGGGGGCAAACCTTAAAATTAGAGCTAGACTGTTCCCGGGTAATGTCATGAAGCACTTCTTCACACAAAGGATAGTGGAAATCTGGAACCCTCGCCCCTTAAAAGCTCTTGAGGCCTGGAGGGTCAATTAAAAATTTCAAAACTGAGATTGATAGATTTTTTTTTTATTCATTCATGGGATGTGAGTGTCGCTGGCAAGGCCAGTATTTATTGCCCATCCCTAATGCCTTTGAAAACATGGTGGTGAGCTGTCTTCTTGAACCGCTGGAGTCCATGTGGTGTAGATACACCAACAGTGCTGTTAGGAAAGCAGTTGCAGGATTGTGACCCAGTGATAGCAAAGGAACTATGATATAATTTCAAGTCAGGATGGTGTGTAGCTTGGAGGGGAACTTGCAGGTGGCGGTGTTCCCATGCAACTGCTGCCCTTATCATTCTGGATGGTAGAGGTTGCAGGTTTGAAAGGTGCTGTCTAAGGAGCCTTGGCGAGTTGCTGCAGTGCATCTTGTAGATATCACACACTGCTGCCACTGTTCACTGCGGAGGGACTGATTGTTTAAGGTGGTGGATGGGGTGCCAATCAAGCAGGCTGCTTTGTCTTGGGTAGTGTTTAGCTTCTTGAGTGTTGTTGGAGCTGCACTCATCCAGGCAGGTGGAGAGTATTCCATCACACTCCTGACTTGTGCCTTGTAGATGGTGGACAGGCTTTGGGGAGTCAGGAGGTGAGTTACTCGCCGCAGGATTCCCAGCCTCTGAACTGCTCTTGTAGTCACAGTATTTATGTGGCTGGTCCAGTTAAGTTTCTGGTCAATGGTAATCCCCAGGATGTTGATGGTGGACGATTCAGTGATGATAATGCTGTTGAATGTCAAGGGGAGATGGTTAGATTCTCTCTTGCTGGAGATGGTCATTGCCTGGCATTTATGTGCCAATTAGGTACTTACTGAAACAGCAACAGGCCTTCCCTGGAATTAAGGATCCCGGTGACAGAGGCCCCGCCTGCTGAGAGCAGCTGGCCAGACCGGGACTGGCAACTCTCTTACGTGTAGGCAATGGCTGCTGCAGATAATACACCCACCAGTATCCGTAGATTGATGAGGGACCCAGGCCACAGGTAAGTCAGGCGGGAGGGTTTTTGTGGGGTGGGGATCGCAGGAGAGGGGTTGTATGGAGATCAGCAGCAAGGGAAGGGGGGTGCCTCTCAGCGGGCAGCCCCCCCCCCCCAACTTCCTGATGCCAGGTCCTTTGATCAGGCACTGAGTGCCTTTTAACGAGGAACCCCCCCCCCCCTCCAAGGTGACACTAATAGAAATGAACTGTTTGCTACATTTTTACTAAAGCTATGCGTAAAAAGCTCAAAGCTCTCAGAATGGAACGGCTCAGGCAAATAGCATAGATGCATTTAAAGGTAAGCTAGATAAATGCAAGAGGGAGAAAGGAATAGAAGGTTATGCTGAAAGGGTTAGATGAAGTAAGGTGGAAGAAGGCTTGTGTGGAGTGTGGTGCATAAACACAGACACAGACCAGCTGGGCTGAATGGCCTTTTCTATGCTGTAAATTCTACATAAAACGGCTACCCAATGTCATTTGATCTGCTCTGAGCATATTACTGAAACATGCTGTAGTTCAAATGTATTTCCAAATCTTTTCTTCTGTCTCTCTAACTGAAGTATGCAAACCTTGAATTAGATGTCTTTTTTTCTACACATGCTGATACACCATCACTGTGCTTGAACATAGGAACATTCGATACCTCATTTTGGGGGAAAGGAAGAAAGGATTTTGATTTTTATAGCACTTTTCATGACCTCAGGATAACCCAAAGCACTTTACAACTAATGAAGTACTTTTGAAGTATAATCAATGTTGTAATGCAGGAAATTCAGCAGCCAATTTGCGCACTGCAAGGTCACACAAATAGCAAAGAAATAAATGAACAGATCACCTGTTTTAGGTGTTGGTTGAGGGATGAATATTAAAGGGCACCGGGAGAACTCCCCTGCTCCTCTTCAAATATTGGTGTGAATAGTGCACTGGGACTTTTAACAGCCACCTGAGAGGGCAGGCTTGGCCTTAGTTTAACCTCATCTAAAAGATGGCAGCTTGGACAGTGCAGCACTCCCCCACTACTGCACTGGAGCATCAGCCTAGATTCTTATGCTCAAGTCCCTGGAGCGGGACTTGAATTCACGACTTTCCGACTTGGATGAGCCAACGCTAAAAGGACAAAATTGTCTCTTTTGTTTGTAAAGTGGCTTAGGTCTTTTTGAACAACCAGACAACCTTAATCATTAATGAATTTTCACTCTCGGCTTCTAATAGAAAGCTCACCAAAAATTGTATTATTCTTAAATTATGTTGTTAGGGTTCCCATAAATTGATCATCAAATATTTTTTTAAAAACTAGATTATGGTTTGAAATTAGATGCCATAAGGCTGTTTTCCCACTGGAGAGCCTAGAACTAGGGGTCCTAGTCTCAGAATAAGAGGACTGAGATGAAAAGAAATTTCTTCACTCAGAAGGTTGTGAATCTTCGGGTATCTCTACCTCTCAGGGCTTTGGATGCTCAGTCGTTAAATATATTCGAGACTGAGATTGATAGATTTTTGGACATCAAGGGAATCATTGATATAGGGTGGGAAAGTAGATTAGCCATGGTTTTATTGAATGGCCAAGCAGGCTCAAGGGATCTTATGGTCTATTCCTGCTCTTTAATCTTATGTTTTTATACATGAATTCACAAAATGCAGCATTCAGCAGCTGCTGTTGCTCTGGGGCTGAAACTACTTATCCTTTCTGGCACATTCAGGCTGCAACTCCCCTGGGAGTGTCGTAGAAAGGCACGGGAATTTGGTTGGGACTCAGATACACCAGGCCCTAGTCTGTGCTGGGAACCCTGCTTGGCTTTATAAGAGGTGTTGCCAAGGGTGAGACCAGGCCAGGGCCTCCCGGGAGTTTCTTCACCCCTGGTCTGTCTGAGGCCTAGCATAAGACTGGGAACTGGTGCGCCTGTGCCAGTGAGATGAAGCCTCCGGACTGGTGCAAAATGGCCCATGCCATGGAAGTAACCTAGATACTTGAAGAAGGCTAAGTTCTTTTTTTGTTTTAAATGTTTCTGTTGGTGTCCTTCTGGCCAGATGAGGGTAGATCAGGTCTCTGGTATTTTTGGGCATTGTCAGATGGTGGCCAGGTGTGAAGGCCTCTGTCAACATGGGGCCGGTGAGCACTGGAGAGCTGCCTGTACTAGTACATCCCCAGGTAAATTAGGTCCCTTCCCACAACTTGAATTTAGACAAGGTCTTTCACAATAAAACATCCCAAGGCAGTTCACAGGAGCAATCATCAGACAAAAAATTGACACAGAGCTGCATAAGGAGATATGAGAACACATGACCATAAGTTTGGTCAAAGAAGTAGTTTAAAGAAGCGTCTTAAAGGAGGGAAAAAGAAGTAGAGAGGTGGAGAGGTTTAGGGAGGGAATTCCAGAGCTTGGGCCCCCAGCAGCAGAAGCCACAGTCACCAAAGGTGGAGATATTTAAATCAGGGATGTGCAAGAGGCTAGATTTGGAGGAACGCCGAGACCTTCAGGGTTGTAGGACTGGAGGAGGTTTACAGAGATAGGGAATGGTGAGGTCATGGAACAATTTGAAAACAAGGATGGGAATTTTAAAATCGAGGTATCACTGGACCGGGAGTCAACATAGCTCAGCGAGTACTAGGGTGAAGGGTGAACACGACTTGTTTGCGAGATAGAATATGAGCGATGATGTAAGTTATGATGCTAAAGATCTCAGCCCTGAAATCCCACTAGGGTTCTCCTGTTGCCATAGCTCTGGTAAGAGATGGGCAGAAAGATTCTGTCAGTCTCCCAACAGAGTTAAGTAAGAGTCTGTGGAAACCCCTGCAGAGCTTAGGTTCCTGATCTTCTCTCTTCGTTCAGTCAACTATGTCAGTTTCATGAGTGCCATATTTGATCAAAGTCAATGCATTCCTACAATCCTTTGGATGAGATATTAATCTGAGGCCTTCCCTGCTGGTTCAGGTGGAAATAAACGATCCCATAGAAAAGAAGAACTTGCATTTATATACCACCTTTCATGGGAACATTGGAATGCAAGCAGGCCATTGAGCCCCTCGAGCTGGTTCCATCATTCAGTTAGATCAATCCTGAGCTGTACCTTAACTCCATTTACCTGCCTTGTTTCCATGACCCCTAATACCCTTACTAAACAAAATTTATAAATCTCAGTTTTGAAATTTTCAGTTGACTCCCAACCTTAACAGCATTTTGGGTGAGAGAGTTACAGATTTCTACTACCCTTTGTGTGAAGCAGTGCTTTCTGCCATCACCCCTGAATGGTCTAGCTCTATGTTTAAAGTTATGTTCCCTTGTTCTGCACTTTCATGACCCCCACCCCCCACCCCCAGACATCCTAAAGCACTTTACAGCCAATAAAGTAACTTTGAAATGTAATCTGAGCTGTAATGCATGAAATTCAGCAGCCAATAAGCACACAGCAAGGTTCAACAAATAGCAATGTGATAATGATCTATTTCATGGAAGTTGGTCAAGGGATAAATATTGGCCAGAACACTGGGGGAAAACTCCCCTGCTCTTCTTCGAATAGTATCATGTGATCTTTTACGTCTATCTGAGAGGCCAAATGCAGGTTTAGTTTAATGTCTCATTCAAAAGACGGCACCTTCGACAGTGCAACACTCCCTCAGTACTGTCTCGATTTTGTTGAGTTAGGGCTAACACCTTACAATCAAAGACAAGCAAGGATTTCTTCCCATGTCCTTCAACCAAAGCCACCAGAAAGAGATTAACTGGGACGTTGAGAAGTGGGGGAGTCTAGGACTGGGGATATAGTCTAAAAATTAGAGCCAGACCTTTTAGAAGTAAAATTAGGAAACACTTCTACACAAAGGGCAGTAGAAGTTTGGAATTCTCTTCCGCAAACGGCAATTGCTGCTGGATCAATTGTTCATTTTAAATCTGAGATTGATAGATTTTTGTTAACCGAAGGTATTAAGGGATATGGGCTATAGGCAGGTATATGGAATTAGGTATCAGATCAGCCATGATCTCATTGAATGGTGGAACAGGCTTGAAGGGCTAAATCTCCAACTCCTGGCGATGTTTCTCTGTTTCTAACTGGCCATTCATTTCATTATAAGATCCTACTGTCTGCTAAATGGCTGCTGCTTTTGCCGAAAACAATGAGAGACATTGTACTTCAAAGTCATTCATTATTATCTGTGAAGGATTTTGAGATGTTTCTCAGAGATGTGGCAAGGCACTATATAAATCTTTCTCTTTTTCTTTAACAGTTTTGCTTTTACAATAATTTTATCAGAGGATAGCTTATTATAGGCGAAGTTATCCCTTCAAACTGGGATTTGGAAGAGCGGAACACGTTAAAGGGAGATTCCAAGTTACCCCAGGGATCTGGAAATCCTACATGTGTCTCATCGCAGGACATTTTCTTTCATGCAAACAGTCTAAAGGTTAATTTTGTTAAGACATTGCTAGTGCTGAGAAGCTCTCTACAAACAGGAAGAGATTTTTTTGGTGCTGTTTCTCCTCCACGTATTCTGTCTGGGAAAATGCCTTAGGTAGCTGAATACTACGAACACAGTTGGCTTGATCGACAAGGGAAAAATGTTTTAGCATTGAGCTAAATGCATGCCACAGTGGCTGCTGCTCCCGAGAGAGTTCCCTAGGAAAGAAAATTCAGGAAAGACGTAATAGTCCATGTGCTCGAGGCTAAAAACGAATGACAGCACATGATCTAGTTATAAATGCTTGACTAGGTTTTGCCTGGGAATTGTTCCAATTTCAGAAACTCTGGTTAAGGGGATGGAAGCTCTCAGCTGTGTGATAAAGGTGCTCGACAGAATTTAAAACCATCTAACTCCAGACATTTAGCTGTAGCCTTGCAACAAAGCAAAAGTGAATTTCAAGTGTTGTGGTTCATTCGTGAATGGTTGAGTAAAAGCTGAGCTTCCATTTGGTTATCTGGCATTCACGAAGTCGTGTTCACGGCCAATGCATTTCAACATCAAAAACAGCACAGCAAAAATTATGATGCAAGATCCAATTCCTGTTTACTGTATGTGTAGATAGATGGCTGGAGAGGTGAGGAAAACAGGATTCACTTCCTTAAATCTAGAACACTTTAATCTGATTGGCCAAACAGCAAAATGCAGCTAAGGGCCATATACAGTCTTAAAGCCTGGACAACTCAAACATATTTTCATTTATATTTCTTATTTTATATTTCTTAAGCCTGGAGGCTTGTAAAGGGCTGTTTCGAACAACATTTGCCTCAATGGTGAATACATCAGAAAGGGAAAATGACTTGCTTTTCTGTAGCACCATTCAAAACCTCAAAGCATCCCAATGCGCTTTACATCTAATTAAGTATTTTTGAAGTGTAGTCACTATTGTGATTTAGGAAACAAGGCAGTCGAATTGTCCACAGCATGGTCCCACAAACATCAATGTGATAATGACCAGGTCATCGGTTTTTCGCTGTTGCTTGAGAGATAACTGTTGGCCAGAACATCAGGAAGAATGGCCCTGCTCTTCTTCAAATAGTGGAGTGGGATCTTTTATTTCCACCTGAGACAGCAGGCAAGGGCTCGGTTTTTATGTCTCATGTGAAAGTCGGCAACTCCAACAATGCAGCAGTTCTCTCAGTACAAGATTGGACTGTCAGCTTTGGCTTTGCGCTCAAGTCTCAGGAGTGGGACACGACCCTGTAACCTTCTATCTTGAGGCAAAAGAGTATCCACGGAGCCATAACTGACATCAAGATATGTCTCTGCAGCAGAAAAGTACAAATCAATGGGACTACTGATTTAAATTTTCCAAGTGGTGCCTAAGGTCCTGGCTCTACATGTGCCTATGTGGTCCACAAAGACTAATACGTTTAGTAAGACCTGGATTAAAGATTATGCGCCATATTTTACAGACAAAACAGCAACTGATGGACGCACACCCTGATTAATGTGCAAATCAGCTAACAACTTGAGATAGCCTGTGAATTGCAAATTGCTGTATGTTGCTGGCTGAAATGCACTGCTCCAGTGTTAGGTTTTCAAAAATGCCATTTCACCCTTAACTGCCCTGTGATTTTGATAGAGTTGCTGCATTTGCTAATTAATTGCCCATTTATCAGACTGTTCAGTCTAGTAATTAACAGCGTAAGTACCTTTTTAAAGACATGATAACTGTTAATGACCACCAATCAGCCTCTCTTGCCCAGAAAGTGAACAATTAAAAATCTGGAGTCTTATTACTTCAGTTTGTGAATTATTTAGGACATTTTAAAAATGTCAAGTTTTTAAATGCAACATTTTTTCTCCTACTTTTCCTTGGTCACTTTTTTCTCTCTCTTAATCCAATCTTTTTTCCCGCTCTTTATCTGATTCAATCTGGAATTTACACACTCTAATAGACCCTGCTTCTCAGTCCTTCCTCTGTTTATTTCTCTATGCTTGAATCTCATTGGTTAAGGAGATACACCATATGTTCCATTATTCACCACGGTCTCAGATGCTCTGTTACCTTTGCTGTGCTGTTATAACTTGCACTTCCAGCAATTTTGTGAGCAAAAGATTTTAAAACACTAACCGTTCAATTGTAAGTCTAACTAATGGTTCATGCTGCGAGATTTCCCACTCCAGCAAAAATTTGTCCCTATATTATGTGACTGAGTATAGGGAGATTCAAGCTGATTGAAAGAAAGAACTTCATTTTAAAGCATCCCTCATATCCTCAAGACATCCCATTGTGTGCCATTAATGGCTTAATTCTGAAGTTCAGTCACAATTGTCACATAAGAACGCTATGTTTCAGTCTTCCTGCTGGTAAAACAGCTCTTTTTGCTTTGCATGTCACTGGAATTGTGCAAAGAAGTCTAATGAAGAACAGTAGGGCTTCCAACTGATGAATTCTATCCATGCAGTTCTACACAGATGTCACAGCACTGATCTTGCACAGCAAAGTGACAGATCAGCTGCAATAATCACCGTGGTAAAGAACAGCCGCTTTCCCCCACCATGAGGTTTACATTTGATCAATTGGACCAGATGTTCAATTCATTTGTCAAAGAGAGCAATTGTTCAATCATCCACTTTTTGAGTGGCCGATTCTTCCTATAACATGACTGCTGATAGTCAATGATCGTCTTACTAATAACTTACAAGGGGCAACAATTTAAATATTTTTATTAAAGCAAAGCCTTTTTATAGGTGTAACTGACTTAAAATTAATGGTATTCAGAGGAAACTCTTTTGCAATTTCGATTTTGCTATTTTAAAAAAATTACCTTGTTTAGTATAAAACTCAGTCTAGTCAAATCCAATTGGTGGGTGTCTTTGCATTTTGCTTGGATCAAGCCAGGATAGAAAATAGTCACAAAAAAAATGATGTTTCTGGGAGCCTAGTAGCTTGGTAAGCAAATGTTGAGTTCAGATAATTATCTATGACTCAAATTATCCATCGCTGAGTGTCAAGCATCATGTGCAATTTGCAGTCGGTTTTTTACAGCTTGCTTCTTCCTCCCTCCTCAGAAACTCCCACAAATCTTTCATCAAGGAAGCACAGTTGCCTCTCTCATGACAAACTCATCTTCTTTCCTCAACAAGTCCTCATCAAGTCCAAGGCCATGCAAGACTTGAGTACTGTTCTGAGGTTCCTGACGAACCTCTCGTATGAGGCAGGAGACAGATAAACCCCTCAGGCCCTGATCTCTTTCTTCCCCCATAATCTTATTCTATTTTGTTACTATTTCTATGGCCAGTGCTACTCCTGTCTTATATAATAATAAAAGCAAAATACTGCGGATGCTGGAAATCTGAAACAAAAACAAGAAATGCTGGAATCACTCAGCAGGTCTGGCAGCATCTGTGGAAAGAGAAGCAGAGTTAACGTCCTCTCTTGTTCCTTTCATTGTGGCTTTCTGCACTATAAGACTTGGACATTCACATTTGTGTCTCAATTTGAAAGAAGAGAGTTAAAGGAGATCAAATCCTGCAGTCATGCATTACACGAAGGATTTGCCATGCAGTTCAATAGAAATTGCAGAAGACCCGACTGAAGGACTATTATTAAAATCCTACACAGACTGAAATATTTGTTTTAATTCAATGAAGTAGGTGGAACATACTGATTTTATTATATATAAAGTAAATATGAATTATTAAATGCGTCTTGTTGAACCATACATTGTTATGTGCACCAATGGCTTAGTGCTTAATTCAGTAGAAGCTACAGAATATATCTTCAGCTTGAGGGCTACAATGGTAATCAGCTCTGATTTGCAACATCGCTGTTGGGATGAAACAGCAACAGCCATTCCACAGATAGTGAGATTGAAGGCTTCAAGACAAAGCAGCCAGCTTTGGTCACTGAAAATTTGCAAATAACCTTCAGATACGGTATGCTATTGTTCTATAATGTTGGTAACTAAATAATTGCATAGAATGTACAGTATCAATGTGTGAGTATCAGCTGTGGTTGAGGTGGTGGCAATTTCGGTTCTGAGTCACAAAGTTTTGGGTTCAAGACCCGCTCCAGGGCTTGAGCACAAAAATCAAGCCGAACACTCCAGGAGAGTGCAGCACTGGCAGAGGTTCTATCATTTGGATGAGGCCTTGTCTGTCTGCTTGGGTGGATGTAAAAGATCCCATGACATATATTGAACAGCAGGGAATTTATCACTGGGTGTCCTGGCCAATATTTATCCCTCAATCAACATCACAAAAACATATTATCAGGTCATTATCACATTGTTGTTTGTGGGAGCTTGCTGTGTGCAAATTGGCTTCTGTGTTTCCTACATTACAACAGTGCCTACACTTCAATAAGTACTTCATTAGCTGTAAAGCTCTTTGAGACGTCCGGTGGTTATGAAAAACGTTAAAGGCAAGTCTTATTTTCAGAAACAGGCCACTCGGGCTAAATGGCCCATTCTGGTGTTTGTGCTCCTGATGAGCCTCCTCCCACCTCTCTTCATCTAACTCTATCGGCATAACCTTCTATTCCTTTTTCCCTTATATGGAGCTAGCCTTCCCTTGAGTGCTATTGGTCTGAACTACTCCCTCTATGACTCTAAGTTCCACATTCTAACCACGCTCTGGGTAAAGAAGTTTCTCCTGAATTCCTGATTGAATTTATTAGTGACGATCTTATCTTCATGTCCCCTAATTTTGGAGTCCACTATAAGTATAAGAATCTTTACGCCTACCCTATCAAACCATTTCCTAATTATCAACCATATCTGACCATATCTGTGTTGTCTCTAAAACTAAGAGCGGAATTTCATTGTCTCCCAAGCAGCAAGAATGGAGGCCGACTGTTGGGGGTGGGGGGGTGCGGGGGAGGGGAGACTGGTTGCCGGGGAGGTTTCCCAGTGGCAGGAACGGCAGCGGTTTGGTTGCTCGCTGAACGGAGGCCGGCAGCCAATTTGAATGAATATTGGTGCAATTAAGAGCAATTTTCCCAGACCACTGGCCTTTTGGCAGTGGTGGGAAGCACCCCTTCGCATGGGGAGGCTGCCAGCTGCATGGAGCCAGCCTCCCAGTGTCTTCCCATGATGGCCAATGGAGCCAGAGGCTCAATGCCAAAAGGAGGGGGCTGCCTGCAGCAAATGGCCTCCCCCACCCTGCAACCCAGCCCCAACACTTCTCCGGGCTCTGCCTGCTTGGCCCAGGTAAAAATTTATTTAATACTCACCTTTTCGTGGGTACCTCGGTGCCCTCGCGTTCTCCTTGCTGCCTCACCAGCAGCCACCTCTCTCAGTGGCGCTGCTGAGGCTCCAGATCTGCCGGCCTACTGATTTGACTGGTAGCGCGGGAGATCCACCGGCCATCCTTAATTGGCTGCCTCCCCCACCTGTCCGCTCTTAATTGCCTCATCCTGGCAATATTGTGGGGGAAGTCCCAGCTCATTCCAGATGACTGCACCTCCATTGCCACAGCACAAACTCGCCCTGAGACTCTCACTGTCCCATTTTAAAAAAAATATTCCTTCTTGGGATGTGGCCAGTGCCAGCATTTATTGCCCTTGAGAAGGTTGTGTTCCTTTTTCTTGAACCTCTGCAGTCCTTAACGTGAAGGTAGGTGGGGAGTTCCAGGATTTTGACAATGAAGGAACAGTCGATATATGCATTATTCTAAATGATTCTCTCATATTCACATATTGAAAACCATGACTTGCAAAATTTGGCTGAATGTTTTTTGTACAGTTTCAAAGGATTTTTGCTGAATGTTGAAGTACTTTGCAGACTTACCTGTGTGTGTGTGTTTTCCTTAGGGCAAGGCGGTCTTTGCAGGCTGGTCCAAGTTTGCAATCTCCGTAACAATTAATGGGATCACTCCAAGTTCCAAGCAGCACCTCCCCATCAGCAATGATGTCAGCACAACTATCAAGCAAGGGAACTGAAAATGGCCAATTTCCACCAGGCAGGAAATTTGATTATTTGTTTAATTTTTTTTTTAAGTGTTTTTGAAACAAATTGCGAGAAGTACTCTGAACAAAATTACTTGCACTGGACTTTCTTTCCTCCCTAAGTCTACTCAAACTTTTCAGTTAGATTCCTTAAAATCAAGCAACAACAGCCTTTCACAGTGGCGCAGTAGTTAGCACCGCAGCCTCACAGCTCCAGCGACCTGGGTTCAATTCTGGGTACTGCCTGTGTGGCGTTTGCAAGTTCTCCCTGTGTCTGCGTGGGTTTTCTCCGGGTGCTCCGGTTTCCTCCCACAAGCCAAAAAGACTTGCAGGTTAGTAGGTAAATTGGCCATTATAAATTGCCCCTAGTAGAGGTAGGTGGTAGGGAAATATAGGGACAGGTGGGGATGTGGTAGGAATATGGGATTAGTGTAGGATTAGTATAAATGGGTGGTTGATGGTCGGCACAGACTCGGTGGGCCGAAGGGCCTGTTTCAGTGCTGTATAACTAAACTAAACCCCATCAGATGGATGCCTTCTATTGAGGTAAAGCCTGACTCGGGTATAAAATCAAAACCCGACCTGGGCCTGACCCGACAATAGCCAACCCAAAATAAAAACAAGAAATGCTGGAACCACTCAGCAGGTCTGGCAGCATCTGTGGAAAGAGAAGCAGAGTTAACGTTTCGGGTCAGTGACCCTTAATCGGAACCCAAACCCAACCCAGGCCCGACCCGACAATAACCAACCCAAACCCGAAACAAAACAGTACAGTCCAGTCTGACCCGACCCGAGCCCAAATGCTGGATGCAGAATACAGACCCGACCCAACCTGGACCCAACACATGTAGGGTTTTAGTGAGGTTTGGGTCGGGTAGCCAGGCTTTAATTTGAGGTATGAAAGACAATGTTGTAATTTCATCACCAAGTCATCATTACATTATCTTTTAAATTGGATATTTGCTGAGAGGTTTAGCACCAATGTGAATTGATTTTAGCTTTGCAAACTTGCATGATGTAAATTGGGAGTTCAGGCCTGATCTGACTCCAGTCTAAAGTGACTGAGACTCTCTGAATCATAGGGCAGGATTTTCACTGTGGGCTTCTGAACCCTGCCGTCAGGGTCAAATGGGGGTCAGAAGTTCACACTTTGTGGGGAACTCAGCTGTGATTTTCCAAAATTGACCAATTAGTGGCCAGACGGCCAGCTCACCATCCAATTAAGGATGGTAGGTGGGCTCTTAAAGCTGGGGAGCCAATAGGAGGCCCTCCAGCTAGGAAGGAGCAGAAGCTGGCCTTTCAAGGGGAGAGAGGGCGCCCAAAGATGGAGGCACTCTTTCTCCAACTTTTGTTAAACATAAAATAAAAAATAGATTGAGTAGCCGGGCCACCACAAGGCAGCCTGTGTCTGCAGCTGGAGTCGGGCAGGCAGGAGGGCCTCTAAGCCTGCCTGGAGCACAGACCCACCCCCAGTTTGCCGCTGGAAGCTGCCTCCATGCAGCGACACAGTTTCCCTCTGGGGGCCAACTGGAAATTTCCAGACGGTTTCTGACAATCAGTTTTAATAGACCCTTTACAAGGTCAATTAGCTGCCTGCCATTTGCAGACAGGTAGCTGTACTGCCCCCCCCCCACCCCTCCATCCTGCCTCCAGGAAAATGGCCCAGGATGGAATGGAGCTGGGGAGCCAGCATGCCAGCTGGCAGCGCAAAATTCCATGTCCGCCCACCTCTGTGCCTGCCCCAATTATGGCCTAAAAATCCACCCCAGAGAATCTTACAGCACTTATTTACTTATCTTACTGTGCTCCCTGTGCCAGTTCTTTGAAAGAGCTGTCCACTATAGTCCCGCACCCCAGCTTTATTCCCGTAGCCCTGCAAATTAGTTCTCTTCAAATACATGTCCAGGGAATTTCACTCCACTTCACTCTGTTAAGTCAAGCCCTGAGCCTGGAGAAAGGCTGCATTCATGTTAGTGTTAAGCAAAACTGCTTCATTTCAATGCCACAACTATTGTGTAAATTAACCCTTAACCATTCAGTGAACTCCTCTAACACTCTGAATGGCCTACTCCTGCTCCTATTTCTTATGTTCTTTTTTCTAAAAGTATTAGTCAGAAAATAAATGCAATAAAATCATTAGTATTTAACTAAAAGCATTAAACAACATTTTCATTCTTGTTTTCTTTTTCAAAGGAAGCTAACTTGGCACCAAAACAGGAACAGAAGAAACATTTGGCTGCTTCTGGTCTCTCCAGTGTGAGTGTAGTGAGTGAGCATCACAGATAGATAATTCCATTGCTTTCTCTGCTTTGATTTATCTGGATCAAGAGGTGCTCATGACATACCATTTATCATCGGCATATGTCTCTCATGATGCCCATTGTCTCTGGAAACTAATTGAGGAACATGACTCTCTAAATAAAGTCAATTAGTTATTTCATTATTTTTACAATTGAGGTATGTGCTGTGTATTTGCAATCAGGCTACTGCGTTAAAGAAAAGATTTGCACTTACAGGACATCCCAAAGTGTTTTACAGCCAATGAAGTACTTTTGAAGTGTAGTCACTGTCGTAAGCAGGAAAGATAGCAGTCAAATTGCGCACAGCAAGGTCCCACAAGCAGCAAACTGTTAATCACAAGATAATCTGTTTTAGTGATGTTGGTGAGAAATAAATACTGACCAGAGAACTCCAAATAGTGCTGCGAAATCTCATGTCCACCAGAGACAGCAGATGGGGCCTCAGTTTAACGCCTCAGCTGAAAGATGCGTTATGTATGTGTTCATCTTTTTGTGTTTGAAGGATGAACTTGTTAATTAAAGAAGAAATCAAAGCTTGCGTATTTGATTATCCGATGCCAAGTACCCTTTTAAGCAAAAAACACACCATTCCGAGCAGTCTGCACCCCAAATGTCTCCTGTCAACAACCCTGTCTACATTAAATGGTAAAAGTTGTTGCTTGAATGTGTAGTCATTTTAATTGATGAACATTAATGGAGGTGAGGATCCCAGTGGTTCTGTGGGCGAATACACTGCTTGCTGTGATAATCAGACAAACAGAGCAAGAAAGTCAAAGAAACATAGGAATTGCAAGACAAATCAATCTCCATTATTTTTTATTCATTCATGGGATGTGGGCGTCGCTGGCCAGGCCAGCATTTATTGCCCATCCCTAATTGCCCTTGAGAAGGTGGCGGTGAGCTGCCTTCTTGAACCGCTGCAGTCCATGTGGGGTAGGTACATGTCAGGCATGACTCAGTGGCAGTACTCTCACCTCTGATTCAGAAGCTTGTGGGTTTAACTTCAATCCAGAGATTTCAGCTCATAATCTAGGTTAACATTCCCAGTGTCAGTACTGAGGGAGTACTGTACTGTCAGGGGTGCCATCTTTCGAATGAGATGTTAAACCAGGGCCCCTTCTGCCCTCTCCAATTGATGTAAAAGATGGTATGAGTAGGGGCGTTCTTCAATATTTATCCCTCACCAACATCACATATTTTGCTCATGATCGCATTGTGGGAGCTTGCTGTGCAGAAATTGTCACTGTGTTTCCTCCATTTCAACACTTCTTAACTTTTTCATTGGCTATAGAGGTTTGGGACATGACATGTCTTGAGGTCGTGAAAGGCACTATATAAAATGCAAGCGCTTTCTTCTTAGTCCACTACAGGCCCAAAAAATGACATGAGGGAAACCCCCAGTGGTGGACAGCTTCAAAAGTCACCTTTTCCTTCCCAAGTATGCTACACTCACCACAGGTCATGTCTCATGTCAAGTCCTCGATTTCACCCTGAATTTGTGCTGAGTTACTGGTCTTGGCTAGGGCAGTGGAATTGGCCTCAATGTTCTGGGCTTAGGAGGAAGTAAAACAGTTTTCCCCTTCCTGATCTCTATCCATTGACCCAGGCTGAACCTGCCTGGATAAAGGATAAGGGCAGCATTGGGCTTAAGGGTGTGTTCTCCAGAGTTGGGTAGCCGGCCAATACTCACTAATTAAGCTTGCGTATTGGTCACATTGGAAGGCTGCTTGTATCACACCGCAGCGTGACTAACCATCTTCAGGAGACAGCGAGAGAATTTGCACTCAGGGCTGTTGGTTTACAGGCCAATTATATGTCGACTACATTAAAAAAAAAAATTCATAATGGTTAGAAGGGTTGGTTTATTACCGGGATTTGAACCAATTTGTTCAAATTGTGGTTTCTTTGACTGCTATATTTTTCAGTCTTTCTACACTTCAGATTCTTCTTTGAGTTGTTGGCTCAGTTCCTCTCTCAGCACTTGGCCCAGTAACTGGTTGAAGTTTGTTGGAGACAATTTCAGGCAAGTAAAGTGCCCTGTGGATTACTGATCAAAGAATCACTATTATGTAAAGCAGTAAGATGGATAAATTGAGTTAAAATGTGTTCTCAAATGTATGCTGCCAGGTTAAAATTATTTGGAAATGCAAAAAAAAAAAAGCTCACATTCCTTTTACTTTGTTATTTTACAAACCCTGGCTCTCTTCCTCCTGACTGATACATGAAAGATCACTTCATAGCCGTGAAATCCAATAAAAAGCCTGGGGTTAGCGTAGTTTATTTTCTGCTGATGATGGTGTTGGCCAACCAGCTTTGGGTGTGATGACGAGTTCCAAAGGGGCTGCTGCCCTTCTGATGTCTGAGGCCGAGAGCTAGCTGATTTCTCCACTTTTGGCAGATTCTTGGGCGAGATTTGATAAGATATTCTCTTGGTGATAGTTGGCGAAGCAAGTCTAATGGCCGGGAGTCAGCTTATTCACGAGAGAGGCAAACTGCTGGCTCAGTGTAGACTCAATGCTCAAATCAACCATTCAAGCCAAGATGAAACCATCCTTCTTCATCAGCCTGACTGCATCTTGTGAAACTACACTGCTTTAAACCGACAAGAAAATGGAGAGTCACTCAATTGTTGTAATACTGAAGTATTCCCGATTTGGGAAACTTTGGGGATTTGGCCCTGTGGAGGGTGAGCCAGGAAGATGGTTAGATGGAAATAGGACAGTACTGAGTTAACTTTCACTAGATATCCCAATCAGAAAGGCAACTGCTCTGATCACCTTTGACGGGCCTTGTAAAAATCGTATGCTGGGAGTATTGAATGGTTTTCTTTCTACTTGCACCAAAAAAATGCACCCTTTAAAATAAATCCATTATATACATAGTAAGGGGAAAGAAATTTTGTGTGTGCTTTTATGTAAAAGAAAAGTTGATTGCTTGGCTTATGTCATACATGAAATCTTAGAACACAAAAACACAAGAAATAGGAGCAGGAGTAGACCGTATGGTCCATCAAGCCTGCTGCACCATTCAATACGATCATAGAGTCATAGAGTTACACAACACAGAAACAGGCCCTTCGGCCCATCGTGTCTGTGCCGGCCATCAAGCACCTAACTATTCTAATCCCATTTTCCAGCAATTGGCCCATAGCCTTGTGTGCTATGACATTTCAAGTGCTCATCTCATTACTTCTTAAATGTGGTGAGGGTTCCTGCCTCTACCACCTCTTCAGGCAGTGTGTTCCAGATTCCAACCACCCTCTGGGTGAAAAATATTTTCCTCAAATCCCCTCTAAACCTCCTGCACGTTACCTTAAATCTATACCCACTGGTTATTGACCCCTCCGTTAAGGAAAAAGTGTCTTCCTAATTAACCTATCAGTGCCCCTCATAATTTTGTATACCTCAGTCATATCTCCCCTCAGCCTTCTCTGCTCTAAGGAAAACAACCCTAGCCTTTTCAGTCTCTCTTCATAGCTGAAATGCTCCAGCCCAGGCAACATCCTGGTAAATCTCCTCTGCACCCTCTCCAGTGCAATCACATCCTTCCTACAGTGTGGTGCCCAGAACTGTACACAGTACTCCAGCTGTGGCCTAACTAGCATTTTATACAGCTCCATCATAACCTCCCTGCTCTTATATTCTATGCATCGGCAAGTATCCCAATTGCTTACCTAACCACCTTATCTACCTGTGCTGCTGCCTTTAGTGATCTATGGACAAGTACACCAAGGTCCGTCTGACCCTCTGTACTTCCTAGGGTCCTACCATCCATTGTATATACCCTTGCCTTGTTAGTCCTTCCAAAATGAATCACCTCACACTTCTCAGGATTAAACTCCATTTGCCACAGCTCCGCCCATTTTATCAGCCCATCTATATCGTCCTGTAATCTAAGGCTTTCCTCCTCAGTATTTACGACACCACCAATTTTCATGTCATCTGTGAACTTACTGATCATACCTCCTATATTCATGACTAAATCATTAATGTACACTACAAACAGCAAGGGTCCCAGCATCGATCCCTGCGGTACACCACTGGTCACAGTTTTCCACTCACAAAAACAACCCTCGGCCATCACCCTCTGCCTCCTGCCACTAAGCCAATTATGGATCCAATTTGCCAAATTGCCCTGGATCCTATGGGCTCTTACCTTCTTAACCAATCTCCCATGCGGGACCTTATCAAAAGCCTTACTGAAATCCATATAGACTACATCAACTGTTTGCCCACATCTACACATTTCGTCACCACCTCGAAAAATTCAATCAAGTTAGTCAGACACGATCTCCCTCTGACAAAGTCATGCTGACTATCTCTGATTAATCCCTGCCTCTCCAAGTGGAGATTAATCCTGTCCCTCAGAATTTTTTCCAATATTTTCCCTACCACTGATGTTAGACTCACCGGCCTGTAATTACCTGATTTATCCCTGCTACCCTTCTTAAATAATGGTACCACATTCGCTGTCCTCCAGTCCTCTGGTACCTCTCCTGTGGCCAGAGAGTATTTGAAAATTTGTGTCAGAGGCCCTGCAATCTCCTCCCTTGCCTCACATAACAGCCTGGGATACATCTCATCTGGGCCTGGGGATTTATCCACTTTTAAGCCTGCTAAAACAGCTAATACTTCCTCCCTTTCAATGCTAATATGTTCAAATATATCACAATTCCCCTCCCTGATCTCTACACGTACATCGTCCTTCTCCATAGTGAACACAGTTGAAAAGTAATCATTTAAAACCTCACCTATGTCTTTCGGCTCCACACACAGATTGCCACTTTGGTCCCTAATGGGCCCTACTCTTTCCCTGGTTATCCTCTTGCCCTGAATATACTTATAAAACACCTTAGGATTTTCCTTTATCGTGACCGCCAGTGTTTTTTCATGTCCCCTCTTCGCTCTCCTAATTACTTTTTTAAGTACCCCCCTACACTTTCTATACTCCTCTAGTCCCTCCACTGTTTTCAGTGCTCTGAATCTGCCATGAGCCTCCTTTTTTTTTTAACTGATCCAATCCTCCATAATCCCTTGACATCCAGGTTTCCCTGGACTTGTTAGTCCTACCCTTCACCTTAATGGGAACATGTTGGCTCTGAACTCTCACTATTTCCTCTTTAAATGACTCCCACTGATCTGATGTCGACTTTCCTACAAGTAGCTGCTCCCAATCCACTTTGGCCAGATCCTGTTTTATCATATTGAAATCGGCCTTCCCCCAATTCAGTACCTTTATTTTTGGTCCATCTTTGTCCTTTTCCATAACTACCTTAAATCTTACAGAGCTATGGTCACTATCCCCGAAATGTTCCCCCACTGACATTTCTACCACTTGTCCAGCTTCATTCCCTAGGATTAGGTCCAGTACTGCCCCTTCTCTTGTATGCATTTTAGGAATTCCGCCCCCTTTAAGCCTTTTGCACTAAGACTATCCTAGTTGATATTGGGGAAGATGAAATCCCCTACTATTATTACCCTATTATTTTTACACCTCTCTTGAGATTTGCCTACATATCTGCTCCTCTATTTCTCCATGATTGTTTGGCAGCCTGTAGTACACTTCCAGCCAAGTGATTGCCCCCTTTTTGTTTTTAAGTTCTGCCCATATGGCCTCATTTGAGGAACCTTCTAAGATATCATCCCTCCTTACTGCAGTAATTGACTCCTTTATCAACAGTGCAGTGCCACCTCCTATTTTACCCCTTCCCCTGTCATGCCTGAAGATTCTATACCCTGGAATATTGAGCTGCCAGTCCTGCCCCTCCCTCAACCACATCTCTGTGATAGCAATATCATAATGCCATGTGCAAATCAATGCCCTCAATTCATCTGCCTTACTAGTAAGACTCCTTGCATTAAAATAGATGCAATCCAACATTGCATTGCACTTGTGCCTTAACAGGTCTATATGTGCTCTGCCTTCCAGACTGACTCATTTTCTCTTCTATATTTGACCTCCTACTGTAACTCCACTCTGTATCCCATCCCCCTGCCAAATTAGTTTAAACCCCCACCCCACCCAACAGCACTAGCAAACCTCCCAGCAAGGATGTTGGTCCTGTTCCGGTTCAGGTACAACAAGTCCAACTTGTACGGGTCCCACCTTCGCCAGAAACAGACCCAGTGATCCAGGTAACTAAAGCCCTCCCTCCTGCACCACCTCCTCAGCCACGCATTCATCTGCTCTATCCTCCTATTCCTCTACTCACTAGCACGTGGCACTGGGAGTAATCCAGAGATTACAACCTTTGAGGTCCTGCTTTTTAATCTGCTACCTAGCTCCCTAAATTCTTGTTGCAGGACCTCATCCCTCTTTCTACCTATGTCGTTGGTACCAATGTGTACCACGACCTTTGACTGTTCACCCTCTCCCTTCAGAATGTCATGGTTGATCTTAGGCTTCAATTCCACTTTTCCGCCCACTCCCCATATCCCTTGATTCCCTAAGAGACCAAAAAGGTCTATCCCAGCCCTAAATGTATTCAACGATGGAGCAACCACAATCTCTGGAGTGGCGAATTCCAAAGATTCACAACCCTTTGAGTGAAGTAATTTTTCCTGATCTCAGTTCTAAATGATCGGCTCGTTATCCTGAGACTGTGCCCCTGTGTTTTAGATTCCCCGACCAGCGGAAACAATCTCTCAGCATCTACCCTATCCAGCCCCTTCAGAATCTTGTATGTTTCAATGAGATCGCCTCTCATTCTGCTAAACTCCAGAGAACAGAGGCCCAGTTTACTCAGCCTCTCATCATAAGCAACCCTCTCATCCCAGGGACCAATTTAGTGAATCTTTATTGTACCGCCTCCAATGCAAGTATATCCTTTCTTAAATGTGGAGACCAAAACTGCACACAGTACTCCAGATGTGGTCTCACCAAAACCCTGTCCAGAGCACAGAAGGAGACCATTAGGCCCATTGTACCGGTCCCAACAGTTTGAAACAGCCATCCAGTTCGATCTGCTGTTCATTAACAATGCTTCAATTTGCTTGGTTAAGGAGATACACAGTTGTTTTCCCTGTTCGCACAGGACCCAGAAGCCCGATAGAGGGCACTACGCCATTTCCATTTCCCACAAACAGAAAATTGTCATGCAAAAGCTCTTGGAAGTAAAATGGACAAGGCCGTCCAACGTTTTAAATTTAAAATAAAAGATCCCTTAGCAGGCAGGCCATTATTGTAGAGGGGGAACCCCTCCACAGGGCAGCCTGCAGCTGCAGCTGAAGCCAGGCAGATGGGGAAGGTCTCTGGGCTTACCTGGAGTGCTGGCCCCAGGGCTGCCGCCGGGAGTCCGTCTTCAGGCAGCTACACTCTTCCCAGTCAGCCTCCAATAATGGACATTAATAGGCCATTATCAAGCTGAATTGCCTACCCACTGTTTGCGGGCAGGTATCCCTACCGCAACCCCACTATCCCACCTCTGGAAAAATGGCCTGGGGCTGGGATGGTGCCGCGAAACTGGCATACCAACCAGCAGCGCAAAATTACGTGCACACCCACCTCCGTGCCCACTCCCATCAAGGCCAAAAAATTCAGCCCCTGATCAAAGGCACAGGTTTGGAAATTGGATACTTTCGGGACACATTGCCCAAGGAAAATGTTGGGTAATCAGGTGGAAGGATGGTGACCAAAATTGAGGTAATAACAACAGAGCAAGAAAATTACAACATGAAGGATTACTATTCCATATCTAATGATTGGAAAGCGATGGACAGAGATTGGGCTGGAAAAAGACTTTGGCCGTGTAGCATTAACTGATTGAGTGAACCTCAAGTTCTTTCTGAAGAACTTGCTCTCTTGTATCTGGACTTCTTAAAATATCTAATGTAACTGGAATTTCCAACCCACTTGCTGCATTTTTGGCCAACTTTTTGCATTGTCCATGCTGGTACTTGCTGCTTGTACAGTGCCTGTCCTTGATGACTGATGATATTCACACAAGAATTTTGACTATTTATGTTGTAATTATTGCAACTACTGGTTGATTACTGTGAAATTTAATGTCGCATCTATAGAACAGAAGTATTGCGAACATGGGTTCGAATCCCACCACAGCAGAAGTGGAATTTGAATTCGATTAATAAATCTGGAAGTAAAAGCTAGTCTCATGGTGGCCATGAAACCATTGTCGATTTTTGTAAAAACCCAAAATAAAAACAAGAAATGCTGGAAATACTCAGCAGGTCTGGCAGCATCTGTGCAGACAGAAACAGAGTTAACGTTTCAGGTTAGAGACCCTTCTTCAGAACTGACAAATATTAGAAATGTAAAAGTTTTAAGTAAAGCGGGGATGGGGCAAGAGATAACAAAGGTGAAGGTGTTGACAGGACAGGGTCACAGAGAATAACTGACCAGAAAGTCATGGAACGAAGGCGAACGGTATGTTAATGGTGTGCTGAAAGACAAAGCGTTTGTACAGAGAGGGTGTGAATGACAGTAAAGCACAGAGCATACCAAGCACAAACATAAAAAAACACATTAAAAAAAACCAAAACAGTGGGTAAACAAAGTGGAAACAAACTAAGCAAACTGAAAAACCTAAAATAAAATATCAAATTAAAAAATGAAAAAGAAAAAAAGAAAAAATAACTAAGCAAATAAAGGGGGACCCATCACGCTCCAAAATTATTGAACTCAATGTTCAGTCATTCAGGCTGTAACGTGCCTAATCGGTAAATGAGGTGCTGTTCCTCGAGCTTGCGTTGATGTTCATTGGAACACTGCAGCAATCCCAGGACAGAGATGTGTGCAAGAGAGCAGGAGTGTTGAAATGGGCAGCAACCGGAAGCTTGGGGTCATGCTTACGGACTGAGCGGAGGTGTTCCGTAAAAACCTATCTGGTTCACTAATGCCCTTTAGGGAAGGAAATCTGCTGTCCTTACCTGGTCTGGCCTACATGTGACTCCAGAATCACAGCAATGTGGTTGACTCTTACATGCCATCTGAAATGGCCTAGCAAGCCATTTAGTTGTATCTAACTGCTACGAAGTCAATAAAAAAAATGAAACCGGACGGACCACCTGGCATCAACCTAGGCACCGGAAATGACAACGAAAAACCCGGCCCTGTCGACCTGCAAAGTCCTCCTTACTAACATCTGGGGGCTTGTGCTAAAGTTGGGAGAGCTGTCCCACAGACTAGTCTGACAGAATCATACTCACGGAATCATACCTTACAGACAATGTCCCAGACACTGCCATCAATATCCCTGGGTATGTCCTGTCCCACCGGCAGGACAGACCCAGCAGAGGTGACAGCACAGTGGTATACAGTAGTGGGGAGATGCCCTGGGAGTCCTCAACATCGACTCTGGACCCCATAAAGTCTCATAGCATCAGGTTAAACATGGGCAAGGAAACCTCCTGCTGATTACCACCTACCGCCCTCCCTCAGCTGATGAGTCAGTACTCCCACTTGGAGGAAGTACTGACGGTGACAAGGGCACAGAATGTACTCTGGGGGGGAGGTCTTCAATGTCCATCACCAAGAGTGGTTCGGTAGCACCACTCCTAAATGAGCTGGCCGAGCTCTAAAGGACATTGCTGCTAGACTGGGTCTGCAGCAGGTGGTGAGGGAACCAAGAGGGAAAAACATACTTGATCTTGTCCTCACCAATCTGCCTGCCACAGATGCATCTATCCATGATAGTATTGGTAGAAGTGACCACCGCATAGTCCTTGTGGAGATGAAGTCCTGCCTTCACATTGAGGATACCCTCCATCGTGTTGCGTGGCACTATCACCGTGCTAAATGGGATCGATTTCAAACAAATCTAGCAATGCAAAACTGGGCATCCATGAGGCGCTGTGGGCCATCAGCAGCAGCAGAATTGTACTTAACCACAATCTATAACCTCATGGACCGGCATATCCCCCATTCTACCATTACCATCAAGCCAGGAGACCAACCCTGGGTCAATGAAGAGTGCAGGAGGGCATGCCAGGAGTAGCACCAGGCATACCTCAAAATGAGCTGTCAACCTGGTGAAACGACAACAGAGGACTACTTGTGTGCGAAACTGCGTAAGCAGCATGCAATAGACAGAGCTAAGTGATCACATAACCAATGGATCAGATCTAAGCTCTGCAGTCCTGCCACCTCCAGCCATGAATGGTGATGGACAATTAAACAACTAACTGGAGGAGGTGGCTCCACAAATATCCCCATGCTCAATGATGGGGGAGCCCAGCATATCAGTGCGAAAGATAAGGCTGAAGCATTTACAACAATCTTCAGCCAAAAGTGCCCAGTCGATGATCCATCTCGGCCTCCTCCTGAAGTCCCCAGCATCACAGATGCCAGACTTCAGCCAATTCAATTCACTCCGTGTGATACCAAGAAACGACCGAAGGCACTGGATACTGCAAAGGCTATGGGACCTGGCAATATTCCGGCAATAGTACTGAAGACCTGTGCTCCAGAACTTGCCACGCCCCTAGCCAAGCTGTTCCAGTACAGCTACAGCACTGGCATCTACCCCAGCAATGTGGAAAATTGCCCAGGTATGACCTGTACACGAAAAGCAGGACAAGTCCAACCCAGCTAATTACTGCACCGCCCCCCCCCACCACCGCCCCCCACATCAGTCTACTCTCATCAGTAATCTACTATCATCAGTAAAGTGATGGAAGGTGTCATCGACAGTACCGTCAAGCAGCACTTGATTAGCAATAACCTGCTCAGTGACGCTCAGTTTGAGTTCCGCCAGGGCCACTCAGCTCCTGACCTCATTACAGCCTTGGTTCAAACATGGACAAAAGAGCTGAACTCAAGAGGTGAGGTGAGAATGACTGCCCTTGACATCAAGGCAGCATTTGACCAAGTATGCCATCAAGGAGCCCTAGCAAAACAGAAGTCAATGGGAACAGGGGGAAAACTCTCCACTGGTTGGAGTCATACCTAACGCAAAGGAAGATGGTTGTGGTTGTTGGAGGTCAATCATCTGAACTCCAGGACATCACTCAGGGTAGTGTCCTAGACCCAACCATCTTCAGCTGCTTCATCAATGACTTTCCTTCAATCATAAGGTCAAAAGTGGGGATGTTCGCTGATGATTGTGCAATGTTCAGCACCATTCGTGACTCCTCAGATACTGAAGCAGTCTGTGTAGAAATGCAACAAGACCTGGACAATATCCAGGCTTGGGCTGATAAGTGGCAAGTAACATTTGTGCCACACAAGTGCCAGGCAATGGCTATCTCCAACATGACAGAATCTAACCATCTCCCTTCGACATTCAATGGCATTACCATCTCTGAATCCCCCACTATCAACATCCTAGGGGCTACCATTGACCAGCAACTGAACTGCAGTAGCCATATAAATACCGTGGCTACAAGAGCAGGTCAGAGGCTAGGAATCCTGAGGCGAGTAACTCATCTCCTGACTCCCCAAAGCCTGTCCCCCATCTACAAGGCACATGTCAGGAGTGCGATGGAATACTCTCCACTTGCCTGGATGGATGCAGCTCTAACAACACTCAAGAAGCTCAACACCATCCAGGACAAAGCAGCCCGCTTGATTGGCACCCCATCCACAAACATTCACTCCCTCCACCACCGATGCACAGTGGCAGCAGTGTGTACCATCTACAAGATGCACTGCAGCAATGCGCCAAGGCTCCTTAGACAGCATCTTCCAAACCCGCGACCTCTACCAACCAGAAGGACAACGGCAGCAAATGCATGGGAACACCACCATCTGCAAGTTCCCCTCCAAGTCACACCATCCTGACTTGGAACTATATCGCCGTTCCTTCAAGACACCATTAACACATTGTTTGCCTTTGCTCCGTGACCTTTTGGTCAGCTATGTGGCCTGGTCCAATCTAGACCTCCTTTGTTATCTCTTGCCCCACCCCCACCTCACTTGCTTATAACCTGTGACTTTTCTAATATTTGTCAGTTCCGATGAAGGGTCACTGACCCGAAACGTTAACTCTGCTTCTCTTTCCACAGATGCTGCCAGACCTGCTCAGTGGTTCCAGCATTTCTTGTTTTTATTATCGCCGTTCCTTCCTTGTCGCTGGGTCAAAATCCTGGAACTCCCTTCCTAACAGCACTGTGGGTGTACCAACCTCACATGGACTGCAGCGGTTCAAGAAATCAGCTCACCACCACCTTCTCATGGGCAATTATGGATGGGCAATAAATGTTTTCCTAGCCAGCGACACCCACATCCCATGAATGAATAAAAAAACAGCTGAACAAATATCTAACTAATGTCATTGGATTAATTCAAAATCAGGATATCTTTGGATGACTAAAAATGACCAATTTTATAGACTAGAATCTAAACCCGATTACACTACTCTCCTATTAGTCTACATCACCACAATTAATCAGTCTATAACTAAGTCTAATTAAAATGAGGCTCTTGGGAGAGACATACAGATGTTAGGGGTAAATTTGGAACAAAAGATGGAAATCCAGATGGCCTTGAATGGGGAACTCCAAATTGGGTCCAATCTAAAATAAAAACAGAAAAAGTTTGAAACACTCAGTAGGTCAGGCAACATCTGTGGCGAGATGGTATCAGGAAAGATTGAATAGGCTGGAGCTGTTTTCTCTTGAAAAGACTGAGAGATGACCTGATAAATGTCTTTTAGATTATGATGCGATTTGGTAGAGACAAATTTCTGCTTGTGGGAGAATCCAAAAGTACAGGTCAAAAATATAAGATAGTCACTAATAAATCCAATAGGAATTTAGGATAAATGTCTTTATTCAGAGAGTAGTTATAAAGTGGAATGTGCAACCACATGGTTTAGTTGAGGTGAATAGCATAGATGCATTTAAGGGGACGCTAGATAAGTACATGAGGGAGAAAGGAACAGAAGGTTATGATGACAGGCTTATGAGGATAGGGTTCAATGAAGTAGATTGGGAGAGGCTTGTGTGGAGCATGAACACCAGCATGGACCAAATGGCTTATTTCTGTGGTGTAAATTCTACGTAATTTTTATTACGTAGTTATGCAGGTTTGATTGCAGAGTAGATTGTTTGGCATCAAAAGAGAAATCGGCATGTGCTGCACTTCCAACATGAGACTGGAAGCCCTGCAAATACACAAAAATAAAAGCAAAATACCGTGGATGCTGGAAATCTGAAATAAAAACAAGAAATGCTGGAAATACTCAGCAGGTCTGGCAACATCTGTGGAGAAAGAAGCAGAGTTAACATTTCAGGTCAGTGACCCTTCTTCAGAACTGGCAAATATTAGAAATGTAAAAGGTTATAAGCAAGTAAAGCGGGGGTAGGGCAAGAGATAACAAAGGAGAACACACTGAACCTTTATCTCCAGTAGCACCGCCTCACCTTATCTCAAAGCTGTTCTACTCTGCAGTTTCATTTCATCCTTTGTCTCACCCGAAGGATTAACAAAAAACTTTTTTTCTTCCTTTCAGATGTCAAGGAACGCAAGCTCCCGCAGCTGATGGGGACTAATACCACTCCAGATCCTTCTTCCCCTTCACTTCCCTCTGACCCCACCCCTTCTGATCTGACCCCTTGCTGTGTATCCACTATACCCTCTGACCGTTCTGTACTCAGCAAAGGTCTCAGTTTTATCCCCTTACGTCCCCACCTCAATGAATTTCGCGCTCGGCACGACGTTAAGCTCTTCTTCCGTCGCCTCTGCCTCCAGGCTGACTTCTTTGACCAGGAGTCCTCCTCCCGACCAGCAGACCCATTCACCTGCCTCCAGCATTCTCCCTCTACCTGGACCCCTCCCCCTGGCCTCTTCCCCGCTCTTGATCTTTTCATTGAAAACTGTTGGCGAGACATTGGTCATCTCAATTTCTCTGCCCCCTCACTCACTCTAACCTGTCCCCCTCTGAACTTGAGGCACTCCATTCTCTCAGGTCATCAAACCTGCAGACAAGGGTGGTGCTGTTGTTGTTTGGTGTACTAACCTCTACCTTGCAGAGGCTCAGCGCCAACTCTCAGACACTTCTTCCTACTTCCCCCTGGACCATGTCCCCACCACCGAACATCAAGCTACTGTCCTCAGGACTGTCACTGACCTCATCTCCTCTGGAGATCTTCCCTCTACAGCTTCAAACCTCATAGTCCCGCAACCCCGGACAGCCCGCTTCTACCTCCTTCCCAAAATCCACAAACAGGACTGTCCCGGCAGACCCATTGTGTCAGCCTGCTCCTGCCCCACTGAACTTATTTCTTCCTACCTTGACTCTATCTTTTCTCCTCTGGTCCAGTCTCTTCCCACCTACATCCGTGACTCTAACGCCCTACGTCATTTTGACAATTTCCAGTTTCCTGGCCCCAACCGTCTCCGCTTCACTATGGATGTCCAATCTCTCTACACGTCCATTCCCCACTAGGACGGTTTGAGAGCTCTCCGTTTCTTCCCTGAACAGAGGCCCAACCAGTCCCCATCCACCACCACCCTCCTCCGCTTGGCTGAACTTGTTCCCACATTGAACAACTTCTCCTTCAACTCCACTCACTTCCTTCAAGTAAAAGGTGTTGCTATGGGTACCTGCATGGGTCCTAGTTATGCCTGTCTTTTTGTGGGATATGTCGAACATTCCTTGTTCCAGTCCTACTCAGGCCCCCTCTCCCAACTCTTTTTCCAGTACATTGATGACTGTATCAGTCCAATTCCTGCTCCCGCCCTGAACTGGAAAACTTTATCAACTTTGCTTCTAATTTCCACCCTTCTCTCACCTTTACATGGTCCATCTCCGACACTTCCCTTATCTTCCTCGACTTCTCTGTCTCCATCTCTGGGGATAGGGTGTCTACTAATATTCATTATAAGCCCACAGACTCCCAAAGCTACCTCAACTACACTTCTCCACACCCTGCCTCCTGTAAGGACTCCATTCCATTCTCCCAGTTTCTCAGTCTCCGACGCATCTGCTCTGATGATGCTACCTTCCATGACAGCGCTTCTGATATGACCTCCTTTTTCCTCAACCGAAGATTTCCCCCTTTCCCCCCACTGTTGTTGACAGGGCCCTCAACCGTGTCCGGCCCATTTCCCGCACCTCTACTCTCACCCCTTCCCCTTCCTCCCAGAACCGTGACAGGGTTCCCCTTGTCCTCACTTTCCACCCCATCAGCCTCCATATCCAAAGGATCATCCTCCGCCATTTTCGCCACCTCCAGCATGATGCCACTACCAAACGCATCTTCCCCTCCCTTCCCCTGTCAGCATTCCAAAGGGATCGTTCCCTCTGCGACACCCTGGTCCACTCCTCCATTACCCCCACCATCTTGTCCCCTTCCCATTGCACCTTCCCCTGCAATCGCAGGAGGTGTAATACCTGCCCATTTACCTCCTCTCTCCTCACTATCCCAGGACCCAAACACTCCTTTCAGGGGAAGCAGCGATTTACTTGTACTTCTTTCAATGTAGTATACTGTATTCGCTGCTCACAATGTGGTTTCCTCTACATTGGGGAGACCAAATGCAGACTGGGTGACCACTTTGCGGAACACCTCCGCTCAGTCCGCAAGCATGACCCCGAGCTTCCTGTTGCTTGCCATTTCAACACACACCCCTGCTCTCATGCTCACATCTCTGTCCTGGGATTGCTGCAGTGTTCCAATGAACATCAAAGCAAGCTCGAGGAACAAAGAACAAAGAACAAAGATAATTACAGCACAGGAACAGGCCCTTCGGCCCTCCAAGCCTGCGCCGATCCAGATCCTCTCTCTAAACGTGTCGCCTATTTTCTAAGGTTCTGTATCTCTTTTCTTCCTGCCCATTCATGTATCTGTCTAGATACATCTTAAAAGACTCCATCGTGCCCGCGTCTACCACCTCCGCTGGCAACGCGTTCCAGGTGCCCACCACCCTCTGCGTAAAGAACTTTCCACGCATATCCCCCCTAAACATTTCCCCTTTCACTTTGAACTCGTGTCCTCTAGTAATTGAAACCCCCACTCTGGGAAAAAGCCTCTTGCTGTCCACCCTGTCTATACCTCTCATGATTTTGTACACCTCAATCAGGTCCCCCCTCAACCTCCGTCTTTCTAATGAAAATAATCCTAATCTACTCAACCTCTCTTCATAGCTAGCGCCCTCCATACCAGGCAACATCCTGGTGAACCTCCTCTGCACCCTCTCCAAAGCATCCACATCCTTTTGATAATGTGGCGACCAGAACTGTACGCAGTATTCCAAATGTGGCCGAACCAAAGTCCTATACAACTGTAACATGACCTGCCAACTCTTGTACTCAATGCCCCGTCCGATGAAGGAAAGCATGCCATATGCCTTCTTGACCACTCTATTTACCTGCGTTGCCACCTTCAGGGAACAGTGGACCTGAACACCCAAATCTCTCTGGACATCAATTTTCCCCAGGACTTTTCATTTACTGTATAGTTCACTCTTGAATTGGATCTTCCAAAATGCATCACCTCGCATTTGCCCTGATTGAACTCCATCTGCCATTTCTCTGCCCAACTCTCTAATCTATCTATATTCTGCTGTATTCTCTGACAGTCCCCTTCACTATCTGCTACTCCACCAATCTTAGTGTCGTCTGCAAACTTGCTAATCAGTCCACCTATACTTTCCTCCAAATCATTAATGTATATCACAAACAACAGTGGTCCCAGCACGGATCCCTGTGGAACACCACTGGTCACACGTCTCCATTTTGAGAAACTCCCCTCTACTGCTACTCTCTGTCTCCTGTTGCCCAGCCAGTTCTTTATCCATCTAGCTAGTACACCTTGGACCCCAAGCGCCTTCACTTTCTCCATCAGCCTGCCATGGGGAACCTTATCAAACGCCTTACTGAAGTCCATGTATATGACATCGACAGCCCTTCCCTCATCAATCAACTTTGTCACTTCCTCAAAGAATTCTATTAAGTTGGTAAGACATGACCTTCCCTGCACAAAACCATGTTGCCTATCACTGATGAGCCCATTTTCTTCCAAATGGGAATAGATCCTATCCCTCAGTATCTTCTCCAGCAGCTTCCCTACCACTGACGTCAGGCTCACCGGTCTATAATTACCTGGATTATCCCTGCTACCCTTCTTAAACAATGGGACAACATTAGCAATTCTCCAGTCCTCCGGGACCTCACCCGTGTTTAAGGATGCTGCAAAGATATCTGTTAAGGCCCCAGCTATTTCCTCTCTCGCTTCCCTCAGTAACCTGGGATAGATCCCATCCGGACCTGGGGACTTGTCCACCTTAATGCCCTTTAGAATACCCAACACTTCCTCCCTCCTTATGCCGACTTGACCTAGAGTAGTCAAACATCTGTTCCTAACCTCAACATCCGTCATGTCCCTCTCCTCGGTGAATACCGATGCAAAGTACTCGTTTAGAATCTCACCCATTTTCTCTGAGGAACAGCATCTCATTTTCCGATTAGGCACACTACAGCCTGCCGGACTGAACATTGAGTTCAATAATTTCAGAGCATGACTGGCCCCCCATTTTACTTTTATTTTTGGTTATTTTTCCTTTTTTCTTTTTTATATATTTTTTGTGTGTTTATTTTATTTCATCTTAGTTTGTTCAGTTTGCCTACCCACTGTTTTTTCTCATGTTTGTACTTGCTGCTGTTCAATTTTCAGTCCGTTAGCACCCTATCTGTACTGATGCTTTGTCTTTCAACACACCATTAACATATTGTTTGCCTTTGCTCTCCACCTTCTCCTTTGTTATCGCTTGCCCCACCCCACTTTACTTGCTTTTCACCTTTCACATTTCTAATATTTGCCAGTTCTGAAGAAGGGTCACTGACCTGAAACATTAACTCTGCTTCTCTCTCCACATATGCTGCCAGACCTGCTGAGTATTTCCAGCATTTCTTGTTTTTATTACTGCAAATACACAACATGGCTTGTTCTCCAGTTGAATAATTTATGCCTGGCATCATGAGAACTTCTGGTTTGGCTGTTGTTCTTTAGAACTACACTAAGTGTGATCATAAGGCAGCTTCCCCCACTGTACCTGCTGCGAGGGGTTGTGATAAAGTTTAATCGGTGTGTTGTTCATTCATAATTCACAAAATCGCAGTGTCTCACATTTTTCGTGCTAGTTATGCAATATCCCACAATGAATGAATAAATAATTGATTTCAACTTCAACAAAGGCACTTCTTTGAATTATCTATTGGAAGATTAATAATTTATTCCCATTTATAACAAAAAAATAAATAAGTCCTGGAAGCTTGCCCTCATTAGAGATTTTTGCAGCAAATACATTAGCATGTTTGATGCTATATTGAGCTGTACAGGTGTTTAGAAATAAGGTGGGAACAATGGTATAAGGACCACTAAAGTTCAGGTTAATGATTATTACCAGTGATTGATACTGATAGGTTAACCAAGGCTTGAAGACAACATCTCCATGATTCCACTACCACAAGAGCCAGGAGAGGCAACATACCTGCAAACACTCTTGTTAAGGTTCCCACCCTCTGTCCAGGAAATCATCCATGTCCAACTGGAACTTTTTTTAAAAGCAAAATACTGTGGATGCTGGAAATCTGAAATAAAAACAACAAATGCTGGAAGCACTCAGCAGGTCTGGCAGCATCTGTGGAGAGAGAAGCAGAGTTAACGTTTCAGGTCAGCGACCCTTCTTCAGATACCGACACATTAACATGGAACTTTTTTTGCTCACTATTGAAAATAAACAGAAATGGGGGCACAATCTTAACACTAGAGACAGGCCATTCGGGAGCGAAATTAGGAAGCCACGACGCTTTTTGTGAAGAAATGCTTCACAGGAAGAAGTGCTTCCTGACATTAATTCTGAATGGCCCAGCTCTAATTTTACTACTCCTGTTGTTATGCAAGAGCAGCCAATCACTTGGCTTATTTTGCGACATGAATTTGGCAAAAGGCTTAGCAACAGGAGACATTCTATGCCAACATTTATGCAGCGTCTCAGGGTTGCAAAGGCCATGGTTCCAGTACAAGATTGCTTTCAGATTAGATCAGGGATGAATGGAAATTAAATGTGCCAGGCATGATCCTCTGCCTGACTTGTCGTTGCCCCAGGTGGTATTACATGATGCACACACAAGGCCTTTCATTGTGTTTGAGAAAAAAAGATCAGGCGATATGCTTATGTTAGTCTTTACATCAAACTTATGAAAACTTCCGAAGGAACTAGAAAGTTGTATTTCAAATGGGAGTGAAAAGCATCTCCCCATGATTGAAATTTCCATTTTTATGGTTGACTAGCTATAAAGGTGCAACAGCATGACCCCCATGGTGGCTTACTTGCGCTGGAAAGAAAGTAAGTGAAAGAGAGAAAAAGACTTGTATTTATATAGCCCCTTTCACAACCTCAGGATGTCCCAAAGTGATTTAGAACCTATTTACTCTGAAGCCTAGTCACTGTTTTAGTGATGTTGATTTAAGAGTTAAGTATTGGCTAGGAAAGTGAGGATAACATCCCTCCTCTTCTTCCAAATAGTGCCTTGGGATCTTTTACATCCATCTGAGATGGCAGACAGGGCCTTGTTTTAAATAAAAACAAGTAATGCTGGAAATACTCAGCCGGTCTGGCAGCATCTGTGGAGCGAGAAGCAGAGTTAATATTTTAGGTCAGTGACCCTTCATCAGAACTGGCAAAGGTTAGAAATGTAATAGGGCTTTATTTTAACTCTCATTTGAAAGATGGCACCTCTGACAGTGCAACATGCCCTCCATACTGCACTGGAAAGTTAGCTGGATCATGTGTTCAAGGCCCTGAAGTGGAACTTTAACCCATGACCCAATGACTCAAAGGTGTGAGTGGTACCACTGAGTCACAGCTGACACTACTATATTGGTGTATGGTTCTACAGGCACAAGTAAACTTCTATTTCACTCCGAAGACCCTTCTTTGCAAAGGCTTGGAAAGTAAGTTTTGGTGGTCTATTTTAGCAGAGGCCTTCATGGCTTCCTGTCTTCACTGGGCCTCTACTGTCACTTGGACAGATCAGGAATCAAGACTGCCACTTCCCTCACCTGCATGCTTCGGAACATAAGAAATTGGAGCAGGAATAGACCATTTGGCACGTCAAGCCTGCTCCACCATTTAATACAACCATGGCTTCAACTCCACTTTTCCACTCACTCCCCATATCCCTTGATTCCCTCAGAGACAAAAAATCTGACTATCTCAGCTATAAATATATTCAACAATGGAGCATCCACAACCGTCTGGGATAGAGAATTCTAAAGATTCACAACCCTTTGAGTGAAGAAATTTCTCCTCATCTCAGTCATAGAATTATACAGCACAGAAACAGGCTCTTTGACCCATCGCGTCTGTGCCGGCCGTCAAGCACCTATCTATTCTAATTCCATTTTCCAGCACTTGGCCCGTAGCCTTGTATGCTATGGCATTTCAAGTTCTCATCTAAATACTTCTTTCTTAAATGTCCTAAATGATCAGCCCTTTATCCTGAGACTGTGCTCCCATGTTCTAAATTCCCCAGCCAGGGGAAACAACCTGTCAGTGTCTACCCTGTCAAGCCCCCTCTGAATCAATGAGATCACCTCTCATTCTTCTAAATGCCAGAGAATATAGACACAATCGTAGAACAACCCTCTCATCCCGGGGGCCAATCTAGTTTACCTTCGCTGTACTTATACTGCGAGTATAAGTTACACACTGTTTGTTTAACCACCAACCAGCCAATTCTGGAACGGTTGGGTCAAAACTCAGTAAAATATTGAACATGTTGAATTAGTCTGAACCCATGTTACACTCAAGAGACAGTTTCCCCTCTCATTTCTAGGCAAGTGAGAAAGGGTGTCACTTGGCACTGAGAAACAGCCAAGAGATGCATTTTAACAACGATTGTGAAAATGATTGTGTTTATGACAGCATCAGACACAATGGTGACGAAATAGCAGATTCTGTAAATCAATTCCTGTAGCTAATCATACTTTCTTGTCTGCAGACTAACAATTATGCACCATGAAGCTGTCAACCTCAGGCACATTTAAAAGGTGAGAGAGAGAAAGAAAGCAAAAACACAAAGCAAAATGAATCCCAGAAGCCTGAAGTTGCATAGTTAAGAAGTTCAGGTTTTCCAGTGGCTGCATAGGGCTCTATTTGTTGCAAGTTCTGCAAAGGTAGGAACCTGAGATATCCTTATGGGGACAATTGACAGCATCTGTGACACACAGCAACTATCTCAGAATTAACACTTTAAGAGCCAGCATGTCGCTGCTAGCCTATGCTATCTTTCTAGCTTCCATTTGGCCATGAGGTCATCAGACTCAAATTTCCCAATTTTATATTATTAGCATGGTAGCTGGCCAACATTGAGAACCAGGAATGCTTTGCTATCAAAGGAAACTTCCTCCTTCCACCATAGCTCCATCCTTTTCCCAGTTGACTAAATTTGAATGTAAGGCCGGGGAAACTTGATGAGTGAAATGGATGCCAACTGGTTACCCATTCTCAGCAAAAGCAATGGAGTCTTCTAACACAATAGAGGCACTCACATAGCAGCTCCACCTGGTTGGATGAGTTGGGGGTACATGCGTGTCTCAGTGACTGGGTCCAGGTTTGAATTTCCCCTGACATGAGGCAGGTGGGTGCCAAATATGTGCCCAAAGTAGCATTGGTGTCTGCTAGTCTAATGCAAGAAAGGCCCCCTCCCACTCACCTTACAAAACCCCCCATCGAGGTCAGTGTTGGAAAGCATCAGTTAGCACAATCCAGCCTAATTACCTGGATTGGCACCTGTAGAATTCCAGGGCCAGTGTGTGGATACATCCAGCTTGGGCAGGATTGAGCTCAGCTGCAATTACTGTGAATCTTGCCATCAGTCAAACCAAGATTTACACACAAATAATGGCCACATCAATCCAAATGCTGGAGAGCACTGAGCGCCTGTGTAAGCATACCTCAGTAAGTATTGAGGCCTTCAGGAACCTGGGAGAAAAACTAGTTCAAAAATTTGGAAGAAAAAAAGCACAGTGGCGCAGTGGTTAGCACCGCAGCCTCACAGCTCCAGCGACCCGGGTTCAATTCTGGGTACTGCCTGTGTGGAGTTTGCAAGTTCTCTCTGTGTCTGCGTGGGTTTCCTCCGGGTGCTCCGGTTTCCTCCCACCGCCAAAGACTTGCAGGTTGATAGGTAAATTGGCCATTATAAGTTGCCCCTAGTATTGGTAGGTGGTCGGGAAATATAGGGACAGGTGGGGATGTGGTAGGAGTATGGAATTAGTGTAGGATTAGTATAAATGGGTGGTTGATGGTCGGCACAGACTCGGTGGGCCGAAGGGCCCGTTTCAGTGCTGTATCTCTAAACTAAACTAAACTAAAAGCGCGAATGGAACTCATCTTTGCCTAGCTCAGGGAATCACTTCCTGATCAAGCAGGGCGAAAGGTGTGCGCTTAGTATCAATGTAGGTAGATTTGACTGGGCAGTGATATGTGAATGGGCTAAGTGGGTTAAGTTATGATGGAAGGTCATAGAGTCATTTATGGCACAGAAGGAGGCCATTCAGCCCATCAAGTCCATGCCGGTTCTCCATGGAGCTATCCGGTCAGTCTCACTTCCCCGCTCGATCCCCGTAGCCCTGCAAATCTATTTCATTCAAGTGGCCATCCAATTTCCTTTTGATTGTCTCCGCTTCCACCACCCTTGTGAGCAGTGAGTTCCAGGTCATTCACAGTTGCTACGTAAAAAAGTTCTTCCTCACATTACCCCTGCATCTCTTGCCCAAAACCTTCAATCTGTGTCCCCTAGTCCTTGTACCATTAGTTAATGGGAACAATTTTCACTTGTCTAATTTATCTAAACCTGTCATAATCTTGTACATTTCTATTGAATCTCCCCTCAATCTCCTTTGTTCTAAGAGCAAAGCCAGTTTTTCCAACTTAACCTTGTAACTAAAATACCCCATGCCTGGAATCTTTCTGGTGAATCTCTTCTGCACCTTCTCAAGACTCTCACATTCTTCCTAAAGTGTGGTGAGCAGAATTGGACACTTTGGGGCCTAACCAGAGCATTAGAAAGGTTCAGCGTAACTTCCTGACTTTTGTACTTAATGCCTCTGTTTATGAAGCCAAAGATCCCATATGCTTCACTAACCACACTCTCAATATGCCCTGCCATCTTCAAAATCGATGCACATGCACCCCCAGGTCTTTCTGTTCCTGCACACTCTTTAGAACTGTGTCATTAAGAATATATTGTCTCTCCCTATTACTTCTACCAAAATGCATCTCACACTTGTCAGCATTAAATTCCATCTGCCACCTGTCTGCCCATTCTGCTAACCTATGTCCTGTTGTAGGTAGTTCATATCATCCTCACTGTTTGCCACACCTCCAAGTTGGTGTCATCAGCAAATTTTGAGATCCTACTCTGTAATCCAAGATCTAAGTCATTTATATATAGTGAAAAAGCAGTGGTCCCAGCACTGACCCTTGGGGAACACCACTGTCTACCATCATCCAGTCTGAAAAACAACCAGTTACTACGATTTGCTGTTTTCTGTCCTTAAGCCATTTTTTAAAATTGAATTGGACACTGGCCCTCCTATTCTATGAGCCTCAATTTTGTCAACCTGCCTTATCAAACGCTTTCCTAAAATCTATATAAACAACATCTACCGCATTCTCTTCATCAACCTTCTCTATTACTTCATCAACCTTCTCTATTACTTCATCAACCTTCTCTATTACTTCATCAACCTTCTCTATTACTTCATCAACCTTCTCTATTACTTCATCAAAAAATTCAATTAGATTAGTCAAGCACGATCAGCATTTTACAAATCCATGCTGGCTATCCTTAATTAACTCAAACCTCTCCAAGTGTGTGTTGATTTTTTCCCTAATTATTGTTTCTAAAACCTTACCCACCACTGATGTTAAACTAACTGGCCTTGTAGCACAGATGAGGCTTGTATTCCCCTGAGTATAAAAGATTAAGAAGTGATCTAATTGAAGCATTTAAGAAGATTAAAGGATTTGATAGGGTAGTCAAAGAGAAACTATTTCCTCTGTTGGCGGAGTCCAAAACAAGGGGACATAACCTTAAAATTAGAAAAGCAAAATATTGCAGATGCTAGAAATCTGAAGCAAAAGCAGAAAATGCTGGAAATACTCAGCAACTCAGACAACATCTGTGGAGAGAAAAACAGAGTTAACGTGTCAGGTCCATGTGACCTTTCATCATCTGTTTTTTTTCTCCACAGATTCAAGTTAGGCCATTTAGAGTTGATGTCAGGAATCACTTCTTCCTGTGAAGCATTTCTTCACACAAAGGATAATGGAAACCTGGAACTCTCCCTCCCCCAAAAGGCTTTGAGGCTGGGGTCAATTGAAACTTTCAAAACATATTATCGATAGCTTTTTGTAAGGCAATGTATTAAGGGTTATGGAACCAAGGCATGTAAATGGAGTTGAGACAGATCAGCGATGATCTCACTGAATGGTTAAGCAGACTCAACGGGCTGAATGGCCTCCTGCTGTTCCTATTATCCTAAGACTAATAGACAAGCAGCTAAATAATGAAGCAGCCTTGATAGCTGATCAACTTTTTATCAGTCCCTGCTTTTCATGTTCTTTCATGCTTTTATCTTTAATTTCCAGCCAGTCCCATTATCAACAAATAACCTAAAGCAGCAGAGATGGTGTGTGTGGTTGGGCCAGCATTAATTTGAAAGCAATTTATTCACTAGAAAATAAAATTACCTTGTTCAGATTCAACGCAGTCATAGGCTGCCAAGAGTTGCAGAATATCATAGTGATCATCCGCTATTTTTAGACCACCTTCCTGGGTCCCATCATGCTAAGTCAATGGCCCTGATGGGTATGTCAGACTAACACATCAGTGTCATTTATAAACTGACAGTAAGTGCTGCACACCAGCACTTAGTGAGGTGATTTTCCACCTACGCAGTGACCAAAAGACTAAAGTAGCTCACAAAAACATACTCATTGAATTCTGGTTTACGGAACCATTCTCAAATCTGGAAAGCGTGGCGTGAAAGGGTGAAAAGTTCATTAAATGATACCTGGGCTAAAACGGTTAAATTATATGAGGATTAGTTTCATAGATTCGGCTTGTATTCCCCTGAGAATAGACGATTAAGGGGTGATCTAATTGATGTGTTTAAGATGGTTAAAGAATTTGATTGGGTAGATAGAAACTATTTTCTCTGATAGTGGGAGTCCAGAACAAGGGGGCATTCTTTCTTTCTTTTGGGCCTCCTTATCTCGAGAGACAATGGATACGCGCCTGGAGGTGGTCAGTGGTTTGTGAAGCAGCGCCTGGAGTGGCTATAAAGGCCAATTCTGGAGTGACAGGCTCTTCCACAGGTGCTGCAGAGAAATTTGTTTGTTGGGGCTGTTGCACAGTTGGCTCTCCCCTTGCGCCTCTGTCTTTTTTCCTGCCAACTACTAAGTCTCTTCGACTCGCCACAATTTAGCCCTGTCTTTATGGCTGCCCGCCAGCTCTGGCGAATGCTGGCAACTGACTCCCACGACTTGTGATCAATGTCACACGATTTCATGTCGCGTTTGCAGACGTCTTTATAACGGAGACATGGACGGCCGGTGGGTCTGATACCAGTGGCGAGCTCGCTGTACAATGTGTCTTTGGGGATCCTGCCATCTTCCATGCGGCTCACATGGCCAAGCCATCTCAAGCGCCGCTGACTCAGTAGTGTGTATAAGCTGGGGGTGTTGGCCGCTTCAAGGACTTCTGTGTTGGAGATATAGTCCTGCCACCTGATGCCAAGTATTCTCCGAAGGCAACGAAGATGGAATGAATTGAGACGTCGCTCTTGGCTGGCATACGTTGTCCAGGCCTCGCTGCCGTAGAGCAAGGTACTGAGGACACAGGCCTGATACACTCGGACTTTTGTGTTCCGTGTCAGTGCGCCATTTTCCCACACTCTCTTGGCCAGTCTGGACATAGCAGTGGAAGCCTTACCCATGCGCTTGTTGATTTCTGCATCTAGAGACAGGTTACTGGTGATAGTTGAGCCTAGGTAGGTGAACTCTTGAACCACTTCCAGAGCGTGGTCGCCAATATTGATGGATGGAGCATTTCTGACATCCTGCCCCATGATGTTCGTTTTCTTGAGGCTGATGGTTAGGCCAAATTCATTGCAGGCAGACGCAAACCTGTCGATGAGACTCTGCAGGCATTCTTCAGTGTGAGATGTTAAAGCAGCATCGTCAGCAAAGAGGAGTTCTCTGATGAGGACTTTCCGTACTTTGGACTTCGCTCTTAGACGGGCAAGGTTGAACAACCTGCCCCCTGATCTTGTGTGGAGGAAAATTCCTTCTTCAGAGGATTTGAACGCATGTGAAAGCAGCAGGGAGAAGAAAATCCCAAAAAGTGTGGGTGCGAGAACACAGCCCTGTTTCACACCACTCAGGATAGGAAAGGGCTCTGATGAGGAGCCACCATGTTGAATTGTGCCTTTCATATTGTCATGGAATGAGGTGATGATACTTAGTAGCTTTGGTGGACATCCAATCTTTTCTAGTAGTCTGAAGAGACCACGTCTGCTGACGAGGTCAAAGGCTTTGGTGAGATCAATGAAAGCAATGTAGAGGGGCATCTGTTGTTCACGGCATTTCTCCTGTATCTGACGAAGGGAGAACAGCATGTCAATAGTCGATCTCTCTGCACGAAAGCCACACTGTGCAACACAGGGGGCATTAGAGCTAGGAATTAAGATACAGATCAGCAGTGATTTAATTGAATGGTGGAACAGGCTCGAGGGCTGAATGGCCTCCTCCTGTTCCTATCTTCCTAAATTATAACAATCAGCAGCAATGAAGTCCGAGAGTTGCAAGCAACTCTTAACTGGGACAAGGGTTTGTTTTCCCATCTGTTTGAATAATGCTTACAGCTAGCTCTCGGTGCATACAGGCTGCATTATCAGGCTCTTTGCTAGTTACATGCAAATCTGCATATGCTTCCCCCCCTATTCACAGACTGAAGGTGATGCCGGCACTCCACCCTACTGAAGGTCTTTCTGCTCCTTCTCCTGAAAAAACAATGAACAATGGCGAAAGTGGTTCCAAAAGTGATTATATTTTTACGGAACATTGCATGCTCAGCATCCCTTTACAAACTGGAATACCAGGAAGAATGAAAAAGAGCTTACATTCATGATTTCAGCACATCCCAAAGCGCTTTACAGCCAATGAAGTGCTCTTGAAGCATAGTCACTGTTGTAATGTAGAAAATGCTGCAGCAAGCTCCCACAAACAACGAGATAAACAACCAGATATTCTATTTTAGGTGTTAGGCGAGGGAAAATACTGCCCAGGACACTGGGGAAGAATTCCTCTGCTCTTCAAAATAGGGCTGATCTTTGACATCCACCTAAGAGGGCAGTCAGAGCCTTGGTTTAACACCTCATCTGAAAGACAGCACCTTCAATAGTGCAGCCCTCCTCAGTACTACACTGGGAATGCCAGCCTTGATTATGTGTCTCAAGTCTCTGGAGTGGGACTATGAGCCGACAACCTTTAATTCAAAGGTGAGAGTGCTACCCACTGAGCCACATTTGACACCAGTTGCTAGAATAATGAAGGTAAGAAACACTGGCTGAACAGATGAGTGACACAGCCTACAAACACACTGGGGTGCTCTAATTTTCCTGAAAACATGGTATAGCACTGCACACACACCACTGTGATTAGGCACATCACTCAACTACAGGACCAGGCACAATCCCCATCAGTAAGTAAGCCAGCTCTGGTTTAATATGTCTACATCACATCACAAACAAATTAACTGGTCACTATCATGTTGCTGTTTGTTGGATCTTGCTATGTCCAATTTGGCTGTGCATTTCCTACAGTACATTTGTGACTACACTTCAAGAAGCATTTGATTGCACATAAAGTGCTTTGGGACATCCTGAGGTTGTGAAAGGTGCTATATAGATGCAAGTCTTTTTTTTCCTCTTGCACTGATGCCTTGAGCTGCTGTTAGCATAACAATTACCCGAGAGAAGCACACTTTAGAACAGCAAGGGTGAGACAGCGATTGGAGAAGAGCCAAATTTAATGAGGGGTAAAAATAGTAAATGATAATAATGACAGAACAGTTCCCATAGCAACAGAGCAGGTAAGCTTGGAGCAGAATGGTGGCAAGTAGCTTTGACAAAGATTAATAGCAACGTTAAGGGGGAAAGGCGATTTTCTATCTGTCTTTATTAAAGATCAAAATCACTCAGTGAAATAAACAGCCCAGCATGTGCAGGTGGGACTATGTTAAGAATGAGAACATGCCACTGAATGTATTGAAGACATAAAGTTAAGGGAAAGTAAGTTGAAAACCAATGGTCTAAAGTAGGCGGTTTGGTGTATTTGGGAATATTTGTTTAATTCTAAATAATGTTAAGCGCCAACTGAAAATTGTACCGCATGTTAAATCTAGCAAAAATGGACCTAAGTGTTGCAGAAAAGGAAGGAGGAGACCAGACACACAACAGGGAGTGGAAGAGTGCAGGACTGTGACCAAAGGCACTGTCCAAAAGGAGTTTTTGAGATAACTTCTGATGCAAGAGAGAGATATGAATGGGCAGAAAGGTTTAGGGGTAACTTCCAGACTGCAGGGCCAGAAGCAGAGCGGCAGAGGCAGTATTGCTTGAGATGGTCAAGTCATATATCATGGTGGATAAGCAGGCCCATCATGTGCCAGTGACTCAAGTTTGTAGCCTTCAGATTTAAGGATGAGGAGGGTGAAGTTGTACCAGGAGCAATAATGGGAATGCAATACAATGAGTGATTTGGTGGGGATGAGGGGGTTAAAGTGGATCTATGAAAGTTGTTAAAAAGTGGGGAGCATAATAGGGGAGAATTGATCATTAGAGAGAGGATGCTGATGCGGGAGTTTGGGGTTCATTTTTTCCAATGTGCAGAGAGAGAGGGCAGTGATGATGAAGGTGAGCAGAGAGACGTGAATGTTGAGGAAGCTGAGAAAATGATCAGACATTCGGAGGTGGTAAGGCCTCAACAAATAACAAAGGCAAGGAAGTGGCTGGAGGTATGACTGGGAAACCTAATGAGCAGGGTGAGATTAAGTGAGTTACAGAGGACAGAGAAGTTGGAGAGAAGGGACAGGGGAATTTAGATAGAGGTTAAAATTGCCAAGGCGGAGGAGTCATTTAGTAAAGGACCTAAAGCAAGGAGTATAAGGAGGACCTCTTGTTAGAAAGTTACTGTCCGGTTGGATCAGTAGACAATGAGGCAGGAGAGATGGAAAAGACGGAGGTGCTCAAATAAGGTGAAAATGCTGGGGAAATAAGATCACAGTTAGGAATGGGATTTCACAAAGAGATGGTGGTTTGTGTGGGAAAAGTAGCTGGGTGGAGTCACATGATAAGTGGGGAAGAGTCCCCATCAGTGGGTCAAATTTGGTTAGAAATACATCGCAGTTACAGCATTAAAAACAACACAATGTACCCAGGAACTAATCACATATCCAAGAACTAATCCACAGCATATACACGGGAACATATACACAGCACCTATATACAGTTGTGGATTTGTTCATGTGTATATGCTGTGAATGTGTTCCTGAGTACCTGCTCCTCTGAATGTGTCATTCTACCCAGAATGAACAGCAAGCAAATGGAAGGAAGGAGCCCACCTAATAGTGAAAAACTGTACAATGCCGAGACCTTAACTGTTGTTGGTCCTCGTATAGTACTTTACCTTTCTTGTTGTTATACAAGTTTCACCTGCAGAGTATTTATTTTGAAAGTATTAATTATTAACTTTATCATCACTATAAATATGGTGTTACTTTAAAGTAACAAAAACTGTTTAAATTCACCCCTCAGTGAGGTATTATGGTGCCAATCTAGCTTATAATGGTGGGCCTTGAGTATGTGGGATGATTGTGACATACAAAGTAACTCAGATAGTTCAAAATGACACCAATGAATGTTATTAGTTAGATTATCCCACAACATGGCAAGATATATAACAGAGAATGTGTATTTGCGTGTGTGTGACTGAAGTATAACATTAAACATAATGCTATAATAAAAGCAAAATATATATTATATATTATTATTAAACATAATGCCTTGGTAATGATCATTGTATAAGTGCAGCTCTCACTATGGACTGTGCTTCGGAATTTAAACAGCAACGCAAACCACTTAGTGTCTTGTGAACTGCCACCAGATTTTCTAGCTCCACATCTGTCCAGTGGAGAAAGGCACTACATGATAAAGTACATTGGACAGAATGTTTTAAGGATAGTTCGTAAAGCTTCACACTTTTGAAACCAATGCTGCAATGAAGAGTTTCAAGCCAGGTGAATTACATGGGAAGGCAGTGCACTGGCAGTGGACATGTTGATGACCAATAGAACGAGTGTGAGGATGGGATATTTGGAGGCAGGAGGTCATGTGATGAACCTTCCAGGAATTTGTGTAGGTGACCTTTCACTGGATCCGCTCGGGGTCCTGGTGCAATTGAAGGTAAGGCATGACCCAAACAACTCTTTAATCTTTAGTGAAAGAGATACAGACATGGTAGGGTCTTACCGTGGACTATTCCTTTAAGAGTTAACTTTCCTTTCTGGCTGCATCACCAAATATTCCCAAAAGTAGTTTTGTGCATGTCAGATTTCTTTGCAACTGACATCCCAGACTAACCACAAACATACCAGACACTTCAGTCTAGTCTGGATGCAACATCAAATAGGATAAAATGAACCTGAATTAACTTTGGAGGCAATGCACTCGACTGCCAGATATTGTCAATGGCCACATCTGGACTGTTAGAAAACACTTTTACTGAACAGCAGTAGGTTATTGGTGAAAAATAATAATTGTTAGATTTCCCTGTGCTGAGGTCTCTGGCCAGGGCAGGGGATTGTAACACAATGTGTCACTCCGCAAGCTGCCCAAGATTCCCCAAAAAAACACAAGAAGCGTGGAACAGGCAGAAGGTGAGTGTGTCGGGTTTTGTGTTGGCTGAGTTGTCGTTTATGATGTTTCCAATGATCATGCAGAGTAAACAATGTTAATTGCATATTAATTGTGTTTAATCGTATGCAGGTGGTGGGTATTAACTGAGGATTCACTTGAGCCCTATTAAATAGGCATAGAATAAAACTGTAGTTGTTGGGCTAGGAGATGTATGCTTGTAATGTGTAATTCTGTAAATAAATATAAAAAGTGTGTTAAGATTGGCTCTAATTTGAACCTTCACCAAACTGACTTTCTGGAATAGAACAAATAATACCTTGAATTGGATGCTTACTGGATCTCCAGTCCTGCTGCAGGATTTAAAGGTCTGTAGCAGCATCTTAAGAGGCAAGGCTTTACTTTTACAAGGAAAAAATTTCATTAATTTAATTTCAATATTTGGATGGAGCAGAAAGGTGGGAATGCACATGTCCAAAGCTTTTATTTTTAGTTCTCTGAATGTGGCAAGGCTCAAAATTATAGCAAAGGCAGTGGTGAGTCTCCTCCTGATGCTTCAGGGGATATATTACTGGAACAAATGAAGCAGAGGAAGGTGGCCATCCTTGGCACACCGGGTCAAAAATCTAGGTAGGTATCACAAATTGTATGGCAAGAGATGCTGAGTATATAAGGGCTCAAAACAAGACCCAGAAGATGTGGATGCAACTGATGAAAGGGTTAAGCAACTTTGTTAGGTTAGCCAAAATAGGACTGCCCTCTACTACCTCACATGCACTAGGCATGTAAAGTATGTATAACATGCGATAGTCTATACTTTCCTTTACACTATCTTATAGTACTTTGAATTATCATGTATATTATGCAGGTGGGAAGACTTATTCAGCAATCAGTACCTACAACTCTTCCAATCTTCTTCTTACCCTAACTCTGTCGAAATCATCCCTCTCATCTGAGCATGGCTGTAAATTGAATATACATATTAGCACATCCATCATGATCTGTCACCGTGTGTGCTTCATATAATTGGAACTTCCCATCTCATTCCTTGCATGCAGGAGAAGGGTGCACACAACAGGTGAGAATAATCTCATTGACTTCCAATACATTAACAGATTTTGAAGAGGTTGCCTTTGAGATTGTGACCCGGTTACTTTTAACTTTTTTTTCTAACTTCAGCACAGTGCCAAAACAACTATAACAACAACTTATATTTATATAGCACCTTTAACATAATAAAACGTCCTAAAGCACTTCATAGGAGCATTATATAAAAAAAATGAGCCACATAGAGATATATCAGGGCAGGTGACCAAAAACTTAGTCAAAGAGATAGGTTTTAAGGAGTGTCTTAAAAGGAGGAAGACGAGGTAGAGAGGCGGAGAGGTTTCAGAAGAGAATTCCAAAGCTTAGGGTCGAGGCAGCTGAAGGCACAGCCATCAATGGTGGAGTGATTAAAATTGGTGATGCTCAAGAGGCCAGAATTAAAGGAGCACAGATATCTTGAAGGGGCTCAAGGAGATTACAGAGATAGGGAGGGGTGAGGCCATGGAGGGATTCGAAAAGAAGGATCAGAATGATCAAATTGAGGCATTGCTGGCCATAGGCAGACCTGACAGGCCTATATGAATCTTAACCTGCTCACTAAATGCAGCAAGACCCAGACATCAAACAGAAAACCCTCATAAATGTGCTCCAACTTAGTAAAAGAAATCTCATGTCGCCTTCTTATCTCCTTGTCTTCAGTAGGTAGAAGATTTACTATTCTCAGCATGGTGAAAGCTATAAATCACTAGTAGCATTTATGGAAAATTGCACAGATAGATGAACAGTACTCAGTGCAATAAGTATAATTACAAACTCTACAAATCTTGAAATAAAAAAAACAAAGGAGCTTCCCCTGTGCTAATTCTCAGTATAAAACTCACCCCTGAAACTGTGCACCACCATGAAGTGGGGTAATTGATCCATCCCTTACCTCTACTGGCTTCTCACTGATTGCCAACTTTGTGGAAACTTCTTTGAAGAGGTTTAGCTCTAAACAGCTTGAAGAAGATCCAGAAGAAACAGAATTAAAACTAGCATTTCTTATGGCTACTTGGAGGTTATCAGACATTCACGGGTTGTTTGTATTTGAACTGAATGGTTTGACACCTTTCGTGAGAAGCTCATTGATCTGCTCCAACCTCTCTGAACAACATTGGACTGCAGGAAAGAATAATAGTGCTGAGGCTCTGAACTTAGCATACATTAACATATTAAACTGTCTTTTGTTTCTACAGATACATGTTATTACCTATGAAATAGCCAAGGCAACCTGTAGCTGGCAGAAACAACTAGCAATAACTAATTTTAACTTGAAATGTGGCCAGTAAGGGTAAAAATTATGGGCACAAATGTTTCATAGGATTATACAGAATATACAGCACAGAAACAGGCTTTTCAGCCCAACCAGTCCATGCTGATGTTTATGCTCCACTTGAGCCTCCTCCCATCTTTCCAACTCTAAATCTATCATCATAACCCTCTATATCCTTCTCCTCCATATGCTTGTCTAGCTTCCCCTTAAATGCATCTATACTATTCGCTTCAACCATTCCTTGTGGTAGCGAGTTCCACATTCTCACCACTCTCTGGGTAAAGAAGTTTCTTCTAAATTCCCTATTGGATTTCTTGGTGACTATCTTATATCGAAAGCCTCTAGTTTTGCTGTTCCCCACAAAAGGAAACATTCTCTCTGTGTCCACTCTATCAAAATCCCTTCATAATTTTAAAGACCTCTATTAGATCACCCCTCAGCCTTCTTTTCTCAAGGGAAAAGAAACCCAGCCTGTCAATCCTTTCCTGATATGTATACCCATGCATTTCTGGTATCATCTTTGTAAATTTTCTCTGCGCCCTCTCAAGTGTCTCTATATCCTTTTTATAATATGGTGACCAGAATTGCATGCCGTACTCTAAGTGTGGTCGAACTAAGATTCGATACAGGTTTAGCATAAACTCCTTACTTTTCAATTCTATCCCTCTAGAAATAACCCCTAGTGCTTGGCTTGCTTTTTTATGGCCTTGCTAACCTGTAGCACAGGTGATAGGCGTATTTATACTCTGAGATCCCTTTGTTCTTCTACCCCACCTAGACATGCACCTTCCAAATAATAAGTGATTTCCCTATTCTGCAGACCAAAATGTGCTGCCTCACATTTATCCATGATGAACTTCATTTGTCCATTCTGCAAGTTTATTACTGTTGTCATGCAGGCCCCCACCTGCCAAGAATGAGGAATATTAATTTCACCACATGAACATTAATTTTAAACTGTCACTGGCGTGAAGAAAGAACTGGTTAACAAAAAAACCCACAATGTATCATTGGCTGGAGAGACATTTTTGCATATCAACAGACAGTACTTGGAAAGGACAAAGGGGCTACTCCCTGCTCCAATTTAATCCACAATGGGCTTTTGATTACCAGACATTGAGGGTGGAGGAGCTCGCATTCCAGGTTAACTGCTAAAGTGGCCGAATACACAGAAGATGTGGTCAGACCAGTTTAGTCACGTGATTAACTGTCTGTTGCAGGAATTTGAACTTGTCACTGAGTTTTGAACTCCGAAAGCTGTTTGCTCCTGGACTGAAAAGACCTCTCGTGGCTGGCTTGCCGCAGCCTCTCCTGTCTGCTCATCTCTTTCTCACCAGCTTTGGAATCCATTAAAGACACATGAACCCCAAGAGAGAAAAGTCTCCTGCAGTGAACAAGGTTTAAAAAGAATACTGGGCCCCAACAAAAAGCAAGAATTACCTACAAGCAAGGACTCTACAGTGAGCTCGAAGCACAGTAACAAGAAACTCTTCAGATATTGCCTCAAACCTCTCCACTTTATTTTTCTTCTACTCTTTTCTGTCTCTATTTGCACGTGTAACGCGTATGCATTCTAGCGTGGGCACGTTGTGTATCTGTAGGCGTCAACCGAATTAGAGTTAAAGTTTTAATAAATTTCACCTTTCTTCTTTAAACCTAAGAAAGCCTGTTAGTGCTCATTACTTTACCTTCTCATTGGAAAGTGGTGAACAAAGATTCACAAAGGAGGAGCTAAAAATAGTGTTTAAAAATAAAACCCTGTTACAGTAAGACCAGTTGAAGGCTGAAAGGGACCCCTAGACACCTTTCTCACCTGGTCATAACAAATGTCCTCCTGTAATTTGTTGTAGTCCTGCTCAGTATTGATACAGCCTCTGAAGGCTTTGCAGATAAAATCCTCCTCCAAACACCATCACATCATGTTTTACTTGTTCAGTTCACTCACCCCATCTCCCTGTACAGATAACCAAATTCAATACCATTCAACACTATCGTGCAAGGCTGTGATAACATCAATACAGGCTGAGGGTGAGGAAATTGCTGTACGCCTTATTAGGCAGGAACTGTCTAGTTTATTTTTGTTCTCAGGGTGTGTGTTACTCTGGCAAGGCTGCATTTACTGCCATCCCTAGTTTTCCTGAAGGCAATATGAGTCAACCATGCAGTGTTGGGCTGCAGACCTGGCTGATGTAGTAATCCATTTCCTAAAGGACATCAGTAGGGGTGATTTTTATGACAGTCCAGCTGTTTATTTGGCACCAGATTCTACAGAATTCAAATTCTCATTTGCCATGATGGGATTTGAACTCAGACCTAGAAATGCTCAAGGATTGGTACCATAGCTACTAGGCTACCATACCCATGGCTCACTGCTTCCAGTATCATCCATTCTTATCCACTCAGGCATGATCACAGATACATTCATACTGGGAAAGTTAGGAGGTAATGGATAGAACACAGCTGTGTAGAAGCAGGTGATGTCAATACAGAAAGTGAAACTTTGCCCATTTCCAAACGATGAACTTAGAGACCCCAACCTCATAGAGCCATCATTTAAAAGTATGCTTTCTGACCACAAATCATTGATAGTTACTGGAGTGGCAACCAAACTAGCTGCAACAGGTGAGAGCTAGTGCAGAGAACTCCATTATCTGTATCTGAGCAGTGGTATGGCTCGTAACTCCAATGACATCTACAGCGGAGCTCCCTCTCACAAAAGGTCAATGGCCAAATATTGTAGTCACAAGGACCACTGAAGAACTAAAAAGTGGAATGGGCTGTCTGCCCCAGCTTTAGTTGACTTGGGCATCAGATAGAGAGAACCATGAGTCAGGGACATGGCTGAAATTAGGCATGATTGATGGTGCTGTTCTCATAATGCCAACTCACATGCTAACCAACTCCTCTGACTACAGATATGGCAGAAGGCAAGAAGTTCAAGGGAACAAGGGAACATAGGAACAGGAGGAGGCCATTCAGCCCCTAAAGCCTGTTCCACCATTCGATGAGATCATGGCTGATCTGTGATCTACCTCCATATACCCGCTGTTGACCCGTATTCCTTAATACCTTTGGTTAACAAAAAGCTATCAATCTCAGATTTAAAATTAATAATTGACCTAGCACCAATTGCCATTTGTGGAAATGAGTTCCAAACTCTTACCAACCTTTGCTTATAGAAGTGTTTCCTAACTTCTGTCACAAAAGATCTGCCTCTAAATTTAGGCCATGTCCCTTAGTCCTAGTCTCCCCAACCAGCAGATATAGTTTCTCTCTATTTATTCTATCAGTTCCCTTTAATATCTTGAAAACTACAAAAACTGAGATCTAGGCAATCTGCTGCAACAAAACAAGTAGCTGGGTCGTCTCCAGGCTCAATTCACAGAGGTGGAAGGCCAGCGTAATCCAAAGAGTTTTTTTTTTTAAAAAGGTGGATAGTACAGAGCATCCTCTCTCATTCCAATCTCTGGGGGAATCATTCTAAAAAGAGCATCAGATTAGGTTCACAAAACATTAACAAGAGGCCAAGGGTTCTAGAATGTGGGCTGTCCTCTGCTGGCATGATGTCACTGAAATGGCACAACTCCCTCCCTCCCCCCAAATTTTAGTTGTTCCTCCTCTTCTCCAATAAACATAAATAGTATGTTTCAAGATGGTAGGATGGTTCAAGAATTAAAAGAACAAAATGAAAATGGCAGTTCCAAAATACTTGGCAGAAATATTCACAGTGAGGGGAGGGGGTTCTAAAGCAGCAGTCAGATACTGTTGTACTGTCAGATCCAAAAATATTAATCCAAATTGTTTCCCTTTAAGCTCTCACTGCTTTCAAGACAGAACCTAGCAGCCATAGATACCTGCTTTATAGGTCCATCATCAATCTTGCGTGCATTCTCAGAGGAAGTACATGCCTTCAATAAACGTAACATTTGTATATGTAAATTAAGCCCCATCTGTTGTCAGTAGGAGCTTCCTGCATTCAAGTCCCATCCAACCAGAAATGTGCATGTCACAAATTATGGCTGGAAATCCAGTGACCATGATTTCCACCCTCACCTCCAGCCCCAAACAAAGAACAGGAATAATGTGTTCATTAAAAATAATTTCTACAAATGTTTAGGAATGATGATTAAATAGATTTCGAAGCTGAATAAAATTGAGTGAGCTGACTGAACACTGTACATTTCATTGAATAAATTTAAATTTCTCCCAATTTTCTCCCCCTCCTCTCCTGAAGAAGCTCACTCACGCTAAGGTCCTGTTCTGTGTGTGCTGGGTGCCTCCAAATCCTTTTCCTCAGTGGCCAAACTTCTTGTCCGAGGCTCGCCAATGACCTTCAGCAGAAATTCATAGTATAAAGGGGTACAAAATCACTACCCAATCTGAGTCACCTTCACATCTGATTTTTCAATTCCAGAAGCACTGAAGCTAAACGTAGCACCTGATTTCCAACCATCTGAGAGCACCTAACTCTACACACTCCACAAGTTCAAGCCTGGAATCTTACTGATTTGTACAGCTCACTTCCACACTATACACTGTTAAACTACAGAAAGCTGGTTATGGAAGGATAATGCTGGAGCCTATATCTACTCAGTTTCACATTTATTGTGCAGAGTACAAACATGTAACACCTCACTCAAAACACTCCACCTGTTTTAGTGAGTGTCTGCTTATAAGTGCTCAACTAAGACCCCAATTAACACCTTCATCTGCAAATAATCAAACCATTGATACACAATTAACAGATTAACATGCACTACCCAAACACACCACCAAGGGAGCTATCAAAGGCAATTGTTCAAAGCAATTGAGAATACTTGGTCTAATGGACTAAATCACACAATATTGGTTTAAAGGCTAGAGGAATGTTAAGTACATGTCTCAATTGAAATAAGGTGTTCCATTTTATTACCAAAAAGATATGTTTTAATAACAAGGCCCTGAGTCCACCTGTGTCTCCTCAGATTTCTGGTAGAGCAGGTACAAGAGTCTGCCATTGCCCAATTAGACAACTGCAGAGAGCTCCCCTGATGGTTTAGTGGCTAAGTGTATTGTTGGACTCCACAGTTTGCGAAGGTCTCAGCTTTGATCCTTTATCTGTGATGAGTTAATTGATCCCAGCCAGGGTGTCAAAATCAGGCTCAATGCCCCTGGGCTACGGAGGTGGGGGGAGAAAATAAATCAGCCAGAATTCTTGGTCCTGATTGTTCTCTAGTGCTTCCTACATGGAGGTGAGCTGGGACAGTTCAAGGGTTAAGCTCCCCTTGCTGTTGAGTACTTGGCCGACACTCACTCACTTGATCTTTAAAAGAAGAAAGTCCACCTAGACAACATTCAGTGCTCATGGAGCAATGTTTCAATGCCTTTGGGAGCATTGGGAAGAAAATGGAGGGAAGGGGTTTAAAATTATTAGAAGTACCATCAAAGAATAAGCTTTCCATTTGAGGGGTCAAGGTAGATACATACTTAAATGAAAGGTATTTAGAACAGAGGGCATGAGATACTTCTTTGCACAGACAGTTGTAAGGCTATGGAATTCACTGCCTGGGTTAGTGGTTAAGAAAGAAACTACGTCAACATTCAAGTTTAGATTGGATAAAAGGAGTTGAAGGTAAAAGGAAAGATAACTATGATTGGAACTATTTGTACATGTGGAGGCCAAGCGAAATACCTGAACTGCAGCGACTAAATGGCCTCTTTCCATGTTGTAGCTTCTTTTATTATTTCTATGTATCAATTAAACATTTCAACATACATCTGGAAAACTGCAGGGTCACCTGATAATTTTAGATGGCAGCAGTGAGCCTTGGGCAGGATTAAGCGACGGACACCCTTATTGTTTAAAGATTGCGCGTGGAATTAGTTTACGTTCCAGAAACTGAAGTAAATCTCTTCAGTTGTGAGTTATGATCCACAGAGATAGGACCAGGAGTAGGCCATTTAGCCACACGAGCCTGTTCCGCCATTCACTAAGATCATGGCTGATCTGTATCGTAACTCTACTGAACTGCCTTACTTCCATGACTCTAATACCCTTGCCGAACAAAAATCTATCAATCTCAGTTTTGAAATTTTAACTTGACCCCCCCCCCCAATCTCAACAGTGTCTGAGGTGAGCCAGGGAAGAGTTTGAGATTTCCATTACCTTTTGTGTGTAGAAATGCTCCCTGACATCACCCCTGAACTGCAGAGCTCTAATTTTAATGGTATGCTCCCTTGTTCTAGACTCCTTCAGTAGAGGAATTACATTCTCTCTCACAGGCTGGGGATCCATGTTTAAGGGGTTTGATAGGGTACATAGAGGGAAAGTAATTCCTCTGGCCCCCAATCTCTTCCCAACTCTTCTGATCTCCTCCATGAAGCCTCCAATCTCCACCCCCTCACCCCCGACCCTTCACATCTTCATCATTTTGTTTTTGTTATTGTTCCAATCTATAAAATTAAAATGGCAGATAAATCCTGTAACAATTCTCTGTTTTCTCATTACCTCATTGTCTCTTTTAAAATGGGACTAAAAACAAAAATATTGCAAAGTCTTGTGCCACCTAAAGGCTGAAAGCTTCAAAACAGCTGGCAGCAGCTGCACTCAAACGGACGTATAAGCAGAGTCCAACACTGAGCAGACATCATCATGACTGTAATTTGTGATGGTGTGATTCAAAATGGAGCTTGCCAAGCCTTTTTACATCAGTGCATCAGTGTGAAACAAAAGGAAACCAGACTAAAAGTCTTCATAGCAGCTGTGAAAAAAATCTTCCAGTAACATTCTTCCAATGGTCTTTCAGTACTTTGCTGGTCATTATCGAACTGACAGTCAATGCAAGTTGAGGTAATTCTTTGCAGGCGGGGCTGTCAACTGTTTTGACATGAGAAGATACTGTTCTAACTAAAAGTCCTTTTATATATTTGTTGTTTAAATTAACTGGGAATAGAATGCTCTGCCTAGTCTAATCTAATCCCCTGTTTCAAGAGAAATTCCATCTGCTTTCAAAAAAAACAAAAAATTGAATCTATGCGAAAAGCTTAATAGCCCTAGGGGCTACAGCACTGACTTTCAAATTCAGTGATAAGTGTATAATGAGTCTCAGGGGTTGGTGGTCACTCTAATCACCCTGATGTAGTCAGGACAGATTCGATTGCTTCTCAGCTGTAACATGGTGGAATTTTTTTTTTTAATTGAAAAATGCAACTGAACGATCAAGATGCCACAATATTGAAAAGAGAGATGAGGTAAGTCAGGAAGTAGTCAGTACATGATGTCAAGCTCCAGTCATGAGATCATAAGAGGGACTATATCAATGCAAGTTTGTCCTTTAGGGCAAAAACCAGTTCAAAACCAGCTTTCAAGCCTACAGAACACAACTGTGCTCTGTTACTCACACACAAACAGACCAATGATGCACATCACAGATCACAGGAGTACACTAGAATGGAATTGTTCATTTAGGAATCTCAGTAAAGCTTCTGAATGATAAAACTCACCCAACCCAACTCCCAATTTGTTTCCAAGCTCTGGCAATTTCACAAGTGCAGTGACATGAATGAATAAAAAAGGCTTTAACTTATATAGCAACTTTTGCATTTATATAGCAACTTTCACAACATCTCAAGGCATTTTACAGTCAATGAAGTGCTTTTGAAGTGTAGTCACTGTTGCAATGTAGGAAACACAGCAGAGAATTAGCTCACTGCAAAATTCCACAAACGTCAATGAGATAAATGACTGAATAGTCAGTTTCAGTGATGGTAGTTGAAGGATAAATATTGGCCAGGACACTGGGGAGAACTCCCCTGTTCTTCTTCGAAATAGCACTGTGGGATCTTTTATATCCACCTGAGAGGGCAGATAATTTAATGTTCTTTAATGACGGGTACTTACTATTGCCCATTGTGGAGTATGGTTCAACCTCTCTCACCCTTTGGAATATCTGTGCACTGAAGAATCCTATGGCAAATCCCTGAATACAGCTGCGCAGCTGTTTGAGTCCTGCTGAGGGGGGAAAGATGTCAGTGCCTCCTCGAGGGAAGGAAAGTTTGACACAACACTGGCCCCCACACCGCACACCCCACTCTGCTCAGGTGACTATTGTTGCCTATTGGAAGGAAGGTGAGATTAAATTCCATATTTAACAGTTGCCAGGGGAATTCAGGGACATGTTGGTTGCTACTCATGATTTATTTCTTTGATAATGGTCATGGAATCCATTCCTGATCCAGATGTAGTATTCCAAGCCACTTTCCATTCACTGTCCATGCAGTATCTTTACACATAGTCCCTGATTCTGGCACAATTAAATGCAGAACACCTGCCACTTATACAATGTTCTAGTTTTAACTCTTTTGGCACACTAATTATTTGGCATTGCCAAATAGTGCAACACAGCAGCATATTTTGGGGACTTAAATGTTTTCATGTTTCAGTTAAGTTTGAGGTATTTTTTCATTGTTTTTGCTTAGACTGAGTTGTCGACTGAATGAATTAATGAATGGGCTATGGAATGAGAATTTGCCAACTGGCTGTTTTTATTCCCAATTTGCAGAGGCCTAGATCTAAGAAAAATACTTCCTGGCGAAAGAGCGATGCATCTGTCAAGATTTAAACCGTGCATCACTCTGACCAGTCAAGGAGCAATCTCTTGAGGTTGTGACTGAAGTGCATTGTCAGGTCAGTGTAGGGAAAGGGCAGCTGATTTTGAACATTACCGCACTGTATTCACGCCATCTATTGGCTTAGTGCTAGCACATGTGCTACTAGGAGAGAGAGATTAACCGCAGGGGCCTGTCTTCATTAAGCATGGCTTGATGGTGGTCTATAAAATGATGAAGAGGTTTCATAGCCTACCATGGGGCAAATATTCCATTTGTGACGGAGACCAAAACTAGAGGACACAAATGTAAGATAGTCATTCATAAATCCATGAAGGAATTCTGGAGAAACCTTTTTACCCAAAGAGTGGTAGAATGCATAACTTGCTACCACATGGAGTAGTTGAGGCAAATGGTATAGATGCAATTAGGGGGAAGCTAAATGAGGGAGAAAGGACTAGCAGGCTCTGCTGATAGGGTGAGATGAAGACAAATGGGAGGAACCTCGTGTGGAGCATAAGCACCAGCAGAGACCGTTTGGGTCGAATGGCCTGTTTCTGTGCTGTAAAAAGTCTCATGTACCCTCTTCTCCTGCCACCACATATTCTAAGGTATAAATCTCACTTCATCCACCTCAGAAATTTAACTAGACCAGCCATATAAATACAGTAGCTACAAAAGAAAATCGGAGGCTGGGAATTCTGCGGCGAGTAACTTACCTCCTGACTCCCCAAAGACTGTCCATCATCTACAAGGCACAAGTCAGGAGTATGATGGAACACTCTCCAATTGCCTGGATGGGTGCAGCTCCAACAACACTCAGGATGCTTGACACCATCCAGGATAAAGCAGCCCGCTTGATTGTCACACCATCCACAAACATTCACTCTCTCCACCATTGGCGCATAGTGGGAACAGTGTCTAAAAGATGCACTGCAGCAGCTCACTAAGGATCCTTTGACAGCACCTTCCAAATCTGCAACCTCTACCACCTTGAAAAACCAGGGTGGCAAATGCATGGGAGCACCACCATCTGCAAATTCCCCTCCAAGCCTCACAACATTCTGACTTGGAACTATATCGCCATTCCTACACTGTCGCTGGGTCAAAATCCTGGAAATCCCTCACTAACAGCACCGTGGGTGTACCTATCCCACATTGGACTGCACTGGTTCAAGAAGGAGGCTCCCCACCACCTCCTCAAGGGAAACTAGAGTTGGACAATAAATGCCATGCTTGCCAGTGACACTTACATCCCATGAATAAATTTAAAAAAATAAGAAAAACTGAAAAAGCCCTGCTGGGACTCACACCGAAAACATCCTGGCCCCCATGTTCAAGACTTAATTCTGACTATTTAACCAAACCAGCATGGGACAATGCAAGATTTTTTTACAGCCAATGAAGGAATTTGGAACTGCTGTAATGTAGCAACAGTTTGTGAACAGCAACCTCCCACAAACAACAGTGTGACAATAATACTGCTTTCCAAGATGTTGGTTGATGGATAGGTTTTGGCCAGGCCACCAGGGATAACTCCTTTGCTCTTCTTCAAATAGTGTCACAGGATCTTTTATAACTACCTGAGAGGGCAAACAGACTTCCTTGCAACATCTCATCCAAACGATAGCACCTGCCTCTGTACAGCACTCCTTCCAAATTGTACTGGAGTGTCAGCTTTGATTATGCACTCAAGTATCTGGAGAAGGACTTGAATCAACAATCTGTTGATTCAGAGATGTGAGGGAAACCCACTGAGCCATGGCTGACATTACATCTGTGCCTGAAAATTGTTTACAAGTTATTTTAAAATTGTACTTACAAAGTAGTCTGAATAACCATTCAGAGATCTGAATCACCCTTGAATGTCAATAATTCTCCAACTTTCCTGCTTCGTAGTTCAATTCAATTTGATTTTGTCGTGCACTCAAGATTTTTTTAAACTTTCATGGGATGTGGTTGTCGCTGGCAAGGCCAGCATTTATTGCCCATCCCTAATTGCCCTTGAGAAGGTAATGGTGAGCTGCCTTCTTGAACCGCTGTAGTCAGTGTGGTGAAGGTGCTCTCACAATGCTATTAGTGTGAAATAAGGGATTAGTAATCAGGGATTGAGTGACACAGTGGATTTACCAATTGTCCTATCACCTCTGGTACCTGGGTACAAATCCATGCCACACAGGTGAGATTAATGTCTTCTCCAACACTTGAAGGAAACTTTGCATGAAATGAACCTTGGGTTGTCTCAGCTAAACTTTTAATGGGAAAAAAATGACACTGAATTTCTACAAATGGAAAGTGTTTTAATCACCAGTACAAACACCTTAAACCTTGCTCAGCACAAAATTCACCGAAAGTATAAGCCAAAAGTAAATTTAAAAATTAGAATGAATTTTTTTTACAGTATGACTAACATCAACAAGAAGAAAAGTTAAATTTGATGAATGTGGAAGAGGCATTAATTTCACAAAGAATTCCATCGCCCTCAGCATCAGTTCCTGCCCTTTATGCAGCCTGTTTTAATTATTTTATAAGTTGCTACTGCCTCCTGATTATTCTCCCTTGGGTAACCACCCCCACTTACTTCACCTCTATTCACTTCCCTTGAGAAGGGTTTCTGCAATGTTTATTTTTATTATGAGTTCAGCTTCTGAGAATTTTTGGTGTTGGAGTAACCCTCTTTCAAGTGCTTCCAGATGGCATGCATAGATAAATAGGAACTATACATTACATCATTGTTTAAAACAAAACCACCAAAAAAACCCTCATGATGGGACAACGTCCTTGAAGTTGCTATTCTCTTCGGGACATTCTGGCTGATTTTCAGTGGGACTTTAGCAGCTCATCACCAGGTCCTGGCAATTGTACATGTTGCAAGCACCTTTAATGTGACAGTTGAAATTATTTGTGATTTATATTATTTGAATGCACTTTTAACCCTATCCTCATTACTACATAAGCCTTGGGTGCATTATAACAAGGTGGCTGCTACAGGAATATTCCATTAACAGAGCATCAAATGTTCAGTGGGAACACTGTGGCAGCCAAGGTCCCGGAGCTCACACAACAGTGCTATAATGAACATGTGGTTGTATAATCGCAACCAAACGTCAAGCAATTTAACATTTCAATGGAAAATGTTCTATTTCCAATCACCAACATCTCTCATCTTGTAGATTGGAAGGGCAAGAAAGCTGAAAAATGTTCTACTTTTTCAGTTACCACTCAATGTTTCTGTATAGATTTATCTTGGGACTGGGTGAAGCCCAAGGTTTTGTCATTGACCTTTGACCAGAGTTCAAGTCCAGCCCAGACAAATGGGATTAATGTTTACTGGTTATACGCAATAAATTTCTGGAGTCTTAACCCAATTGTTGATGGGGGTATGCCCACAACACAAAATTGAAATTTTAACTCTCACTCAAAGGCCAGAGTGGAGAGATGGCAAAATATAACAGTAGAAAACACTGTTCTGAGTTTGGTGTTCAGACACATAATTGAGACAAGCTAGAGGACACCCTGGGCCACTCCTCCATCACCCCCGACACCTCGTCCGCATCCCACGCACCTTCCCAGGCTATCACAGGAGGTGTAACACCTGCCCTTTTACCTCCTTTCTCCTCACTATCCAAGGCCCCGAACACTCCTTCCAGGTGAAGCAGTGATTTACTTATACTCTATTCGCTGCTCACAATGCGGTCTCCTCTACATTGGGGAGATCAAACACAGATTGGGCGACCGCTTTGCGGAACACCTCTGCTCAGTCCTAAAGCATGACCCTGAGCTTCCAGTTGCTTGCCGTTTTAATTCACCACTCTGCTTTCACATCCACATTTCTATCCCTTGACTGCTGCAGTGAAGTTCAACGTAAGCTTGAGGAACAGCACCTCATCTTCCGATTAGACACTCTACAGCCTTCCGGACTCAATATTGAGTTTAACAATTTCAGACCATGAGTGCCCATTTTGATTGTTTTTTTACCATGTTCCCATCTTAAATTTGTTTTTCATGTTTTTGCTTTCAGACGGAGCTGTTCATTATTCTGCCATTAACGCTCTCTCTGGATGCTTTGTCTCTTACCAAGGCTATTACTACTATTACTACTCCCTTTGCCTTTTATTCCATGATATCTGTCATTTAATCTCTCCTACCCTCTGCCCTATCACAGACCTTCCCTTATTATTCTTCTCCAACACCACCCCCCTTTCACTTGCTCAAAGTCTATTACATTTCTAACCTTTGCCAGTTCTGATGAAAGGTCACAGACCTGAAAAGCTAACTCTGTTTGTGTCTCCGCAGATGCTGCCAGACCTGCTGTGTATTTCCAGCACTTTCTGTTTTTATTTATTATATATTATATTAGACTATGTTCAGACTGGCCAAGAGAGTGTGGGAAAATGGCGCACTGACACGGAACACAAAAGTCCGAGTGTATCAGGCCTGTGTCCTCAGTACCTTGCTCTACGGCAGCGAGGCCTGGACAACGTATGCCAGCCAAGAGCGACGTCTCAATTCATTCCATCTTCGCTGCCTTCGGAGAATACTTGGCATCAGGTGGCAGGACTATATCTCCAACACAGAAGTCCTTGAAGCGGCCAACATCCCCAGCTTATACACACTACTGAGTCAGCGGCGCTTGAGATGGCTTGGCCATGTGAGCCGCATGGAAGATGGCAGGATCCCCAAAGACACATTGTACAGCGAGCTCGCCACTGGTATCAGACCCACCAGCCGTCCATGTCTCCGTTATAAAGACGTCTGCAAACGCGACATGAAATCGTGTGACATTGATCACAAGTCGTGGGAGTCAGTTGCCAGCATTCGCCAGAGCTGGCGGGCAGCCATAAAGACAGGGCTAAATTGTGGCGAGTCGAAGAGACTTAGTAGTTGGCAGGAAAAAAGACAGAGGCGCAAGGGGAGAGCCAACTGTGCAACAGCCCCAACAAACAAATTTCTCTGCAGCACCTGTGGAAGAGCCTGTCACTCCAGAATTGGCCTTTATAGCCACTCCAGGCGCTGCTTCACAAACCACTGACCACCTCCAGGCGCGTATCCATTGTCTCTCGAGATAAGGAGGCCCAAAAGAAAAGAAATTATATTAGAGAATCCTCTATTCTGGATTTTACCATGTTCCACTCCACCTGGGAATACCTGATTCCAACAGTGGGCAAACAAAATGGCAAGTGCTCCATTCCTCAGGAGCAACATCCCTCACCTTGATATGTGCAAAATTCATTTAAAAATCTACGTTAAAACATTTATATGCTTGAACTAGCTTCTAAATGTATTGCTAAATTCCCATCGAACTATATCAACAACTTGCATTTACATAGCGGCTTTAACATAGTAAAACATCCCAAGGTGCAGGAGAGCTTTCAAACAAAATTTGACACTGAGCCACATAAGGAGATATTGGGACAGATTAAGCTTGGTCAAAGAGGAAGGTTTTACAAAGCATCTTAAAAGGAGGAGGTGGAGAGATTTACAGAGGGAATTCCAGAGCTTAGGGCCAAGGCAGCTGAAAGCAAGTCCACCAATAGTGGAGCAATAAAAATCAGGGATGTGCAAGAGGCTGGAAATCTATAAAAAGCTTTGGGAGCACTCATCAAACTTTAGCTGTCACACTCTTAAAACACCAATTAATTGCAACTGAACAATATTGTTAAGTACACACAAAAAAGGACCTGGTTAATCCTCATTTTTGTAGTAAAGCTTGTTGAGATAACCAGGAGAGGAGACAAACATCTGCCAATCTAGAAAAACTTCCAATGACATTATTCATCCTCTAACTAACCTACAGACCTATTTAGACCTATTTCTTTAGAAAGGAGAAGGCTAAGGGGTGACCTAATAGAGGTCATTAAAATTATGAAGAGGTTTTGATAGGGTTGACATAAGACAATATGTTTTGACTTGTAGGGAGTCCAAAACTAGCAGTTATAAATATAAGATAGTCACCAAGAAATCCAGTAGGGAATTCAGGAGAAATGTCTTCATCCAGAGAGTGGTGAGAATGTGGATCTCACATCCGCAGGAAGTAGTTGAAGTGAATAGCATAGATGCATTTAAGCAGAATCTCAATAAACGCATGAGGGAAATAAAGAATAGAGGGTTATGCTGATAGAGTGAGACGAAGTAGGGTGGGAGGATGGTCATGTGGAGCATAAAAACCAGCGTAGACCAGTTGGAGCAAATTTCCTCTTTTTATGGCGTAAATTCTATGCAATTCTCTGTAGACCAATTTTGCTGCAGCAAATACCAGATTGGCCCATAAAGGAGAAGCCAAGTTTGTAGCTACACATGCACTAGACCACTCATAAGCAACACAAGTAGACATTGGCTAGGCGTTGATGAATTTAAAGGGGAGCAGCCATTCCCCTATTCCAGTAACAGTAACTTGAGTGTAAATTTCAGGATCTCTAGAGTCTATACGCCATTTCTCGAAGAACAAATCAATGAAAATGAAAATTTCGTTGGGCCCTCAAGCCCATTCCCTCCACAACCAGGTGCAATCTGCTGTATCATGGCCCATAGCCAACACAAATGATTGTATTATTTATGTCATGCATTTAAAATGTAGGCACTGCATTCAGAATCCTGGCCACAATTCTACTTCCCCTGATCCTGTACAGAACATCATGTCCTGTTCAAGCCTATACAGTTGATATGAGATTAGTGAGTACGTACACACAGCATATTTTTAGTTTACGTTGACAGCCAATGTCTCCACCAAGACATTTCGGGTATTTATTTCTTGAAATCATTGGGATCACTGGAACTCACTTTTTTTGGGAATCACTCGATCCTGGCGTATGTTTTATATTTATCTTAGCAAACCCTATGACATTTTTTATACAAATGTTCCTTTCCTATTGATTTGGCTCCTTCACAATACATCACTGAACAGAATCTTATCAGCCCCATGGTGGCAGCACCTTTGGAGACTCAAGGGTAGGGAATTTTTGAAAGTTGCGCATTGGATTGTCTACCCGCGCATTCCCACCTCTAAGCGATCTTGTCGGAGGTGAGTCAGTCTGGCACTAGTTACCCACGTAGCTAATTAGTGACAATTAAGGGTCCACTTGGGGGTAGATTGGAGACACTGTCGGGATCTACCCTGCTGAAGCCAAAGCCCGGAAGATGGCTGTAGGCCGCCTCCTGGGGGCAGGCCAGAGGGACGGCGAGGCAGCGAGGGTACCTTTAATTCTGCCCCCACCAACCCCCAGGAGTTGGGTGCCAGAGAGCTACAGCCGCAGTCACAGGCCATCCTGTGGAGTGGTTTCCCCCTCCACAATGATGGCCTGGCAGGTATGGTGGCTCTTATTTTAACCTTTTTCTGAAATCTTCAGAGGGCGTCTCCCACCTTGGGGCGCCCTCACCGTCTCCCACCTACATCGGCAGCTCCAACCTCTGCTGGTGGAGCTGCCGTCCACCCACAACCTTAGTGCTCCACTTGGCCCCTCCCCCACCTGTGGAGCCTGCCATCTATCCCTAATTGGACGGGGCTCCCGGAGGTAGCCTGTCAATTGGCCATCTCCGAGAACATTGTGCAGGTGGGTGGGACTCGGACTCCGTCAGGGTCGGGAACCACATGTGGTCCCAAAGCCTTCTAAATTGATAAGATTCCACCCACCCTGTCTGTCACTCACAGCAGTTCCATGGTTAAGTCTGTCAAGAATGAGATACATCTGCCAAATGTTTCAGATTAACGCTTCAAGAAGAAAAAGTATACTTAAAACCAAAATAAGAATCAAACTGTGTAGATAAAATACTCAGCAAAACTGTGTCAGCTTGGCCTGGTTGGTAATGCACTTACTTCCAAGCCAGAAGGTTCTCTCATTCGTGACTTTGGCTTATGTTGTAGTGTTGCATCGAAGGAGCTTCCCTTCTAAAGAAGAAATGTTGAACCAAGCCACTTTTCCCAGTGGTTGGGGTGAATGTCAAGATCCCAGGGCAATACTCATTGAAGAAAACCAACATTCCTCTCTTAACCAAAACTACCAAGATGACTTTAACTGATGATTGATCTTTTAACTATTTGTGGAAACTAACTGTCCACAAACTGCCTGGCCCGTTTGCTCATTTCACAACAGACACTGCACTGCCAAGTAATTTGTTTTATGTGAAGTGCCTGGAAACATTTCTAAGAGATGTATATAATTACTTTCAGTCATAACTATCACAACTGATGAACACTGTTACATGGGCAGCCTCATTCAGTGATTGCGTATTTATATGGCATGGCCTTTGTCTATTTTATTCCCTTGTCAGAGTGCTCAAGTGAGTTAGTTTTATGTTTTAAATCTAAGGCATTGATATGAAGCCACAGACAGAATGAGCTTTGCAGTTTGGGAGGATTTCCACTCACATTACACAGAGAAAAACTGCTGCAAAGTTCTCGTGAAGCCCAGGCTCCAACTCTCGCATGCACCCCCATGCTCCAAGCATATGAACATACGAATTAGGAGCAGGAGTTGGCTACTTGGCCCTTGGAGCCTGCTCCGCCATTCAATAAGTTCATGGCTGAACTGATTACTCCACATTCCCACCTACCCACAGTAACCTTCCACCCGCTTGCTTATTAAGAATCTATCTACTCTGCCTTAAAAATATTCAAAGACTCTGCTTCCACTGCCTTTTGAGGAAGAGAATTCCAAAGACTCACGACCCTCTGAGAGAAAAAATTTCTCCTCATCTCTGTCTTAAATGGGTGACCCCTTATTTTAAAACAGTGACCCCTAGTTCTACATTCGCTCACAAGGGGAAACACCCTTTCCACACACACCCTGTAAAGACCCCTCAGGATCAACTTCAATCAAGTTGCCTCTTACTCTTCTAAATTCCAGCTGATACAAGCCTAGCCTGTCCAATCTTTCCTCGTAAGACAGCCCGCCCATTCTAGGTTTTCATCTCGTAAACTTTCTCTGTACTGCCTCCAACGCATTTACATCCTCCCTTGAATAAGGCGACCAGTACTGTACACAATGCTCCAGATGTGGTCTCACCAATGCCCTGTATAACTGAAGCATAACCTCCCTACTGTTGTATTCAATTCCCCTTGCGATAAACGATAACATTCTATTAGCTTTCCTAATTACGTGCTGTACCTGCATACTAACCTTTTGCGATTCATGCACTAGGACACACAGATCCCTCTGCATCTCAGAGCTCTGCAACCTCTCACCATTTAGATAATATGCTTCTTTTTTATTCCTCCTGCCGAAGTGGACAATTTCACACTTTCCCACATTATACTTCATTTGCCAGGTTTTTGCCCACTCATTTAACCTATCCATATCCCTTTGTAGCCTCCTTATGTCCTCTTCACAAGTTACTTTCCTCCCTATCTTTGTGTCATCAGCAGATTTAGCAACCATACCTTCGGTCCCTTCATCTAAATCATTTATATAAATTGTAAAAAGTTGAGCCCCAGCACAGATCCCTGTGGCACACCACTCATTGCATCTTGCCAACAAGAAAATGACCCATTTATGCCTACTCTCTGTTTCCTGTGAGATAGCCAATCTTATATCCATGCCAATATATTACCCCCTATACCATGAGCTTTTATTTTCTGCAATAACCTTTGATATGGAACGTTATCAAATGCCTTCTAGAAATCTAAGTACAATACATCCACCTGTTTCCCTTTATCCACAGCACATGTCACTCCCTCAAAGAACTCCTATAAATTGGTTAAACATGATTTTCCTTTCACAAAACCATGTTGACTCTACCTGATTACCTTGAATTTTTCTAAGTGCCCTGCTATAACATCTTTAATAATAGCTTCTAACATTTTCCCTAAGACAGATGTTAAGCTAACTGGCCTGTAGTTTCCTGCTTTCTGTCTCCCTCCCTTTTTGAATAAAGGAGTTATATTCGCTATTTTACAATCTAACGGAACCTTTCCCGAATCCAGGGAATTTTGGAAAATTAAAACTATCGCATCAACTATCTCACTGGCCACTTCTTTTAACACCCTACGATGAAGTCCATCAGGACCAGGGGACTTGTCAGCCCGCAGCTCCAACAATTTGTTCAGTACCACTTCCCAGGTGATTGTAATTTTCTTGAGTTCCTCCCTCCCTTCCATTATTTCTTAATGCCAAAGGGATCAAGGGATATGGGGAGAAAGCAGGAATTGGGCACTGAATTAGACAATCAGTCATGATTTTTTTTGAATGGCAGAGCAGGCCCAAAGGGCCGAATGGCCTACTCCTGCTCCTATTTTCTATGTCTACGTATGTTTTCTACTTCCTGATTTGTTACTTGTATCCTCACTAGTGAAGACCAAAGCAAAATATCTGTTCAATTTATCTGCCATCTCCTTATTATCCATTATTAATTTCCCTGACTCACTTTCTATAGGACCAACGCTCACTTTGTTAACTCTTTTCTTTTTTAAATATCTATAGAAACTCTTACTATCTGTCCTTATATTTCTAGCTAGCTTTCTCTCTACTCTAATTTTACCTTCCTTATCAATCTTTTAGTAATTCCTTACTGTTTTTAATATTCTGTCCAATCTTCTGACCTGCCTCCTATCTTTGTGCAATTATAGGCTTCTTCTTTGTTTGATACTATCTTTAACTGTTTTAGTTAACCATGAATGGCAGGTCCCACCCTTGGAATTCTTCTTTCTCATTGAAATGTATCTATTCTGTGTATTCTGAAATATCCCTTTAAATGTCCGCCACTGCATCTCTATTAATCTATCCCTTAACCTGATTTGCCATTTCACTTTAGCTAGCTCTGCTTTCATGCCCTCATAATCGCCCTTATTTAAGTTTAAAATACTAGTCTTGGACCCACTCTTCTCTCCCTCAAACTGAATGTAAAATTCAATCATATTATGATCGTTCCTACCACATGCATGACCCCTGAATGCAAACCCCATGTGCACCCTATGTTAATCTGTTAATTGTGTATCAATGGTTTGATTATATGCAAGTGAAACGTGTTAATTGGGGTCTTAGTTGAGCACTTATAAGCAGACACTCACTGAGACTGGTGAAAGGTTTGAGTGAGGAGCTACAGGTTTGTAATATTTTTACTTTGCAGAATAAATTTGAAACTGAGTAAATATAGGCACCAGCATTATCCTTCCATAGCAAGCTTTCTAGAGTTTAATACCCTACTGTCCTAAATAAATATGACAATTGAGGAACTCAACCGTAGTAAGGAATACTAAATGAGCCATAAATTGTTCAACCTTATGCTACCAGGTATTGGTCACATATCTGTTCACAAGCAGTAATCAGAAGCCAGGTTCTTGCCTGCAGAGTGGGAGGCAAGACCATCCTGGGATGTGCACATGCATTAAGTCATCATCTGTCTAATTTAGAACCATTGTCTGGAGTGGACTGCAATGCAGTTTGTAAAATACCAATGTCTGTTATCTTTAAATAAAAGTTTTTTTTTTAACCAATGCTATTTATAATATGGAGACATTACTTGTTTATGCGAATAAGGTTTTTAATGAATTTTGCTCTGCCTTGCCATGATCTTAACCCTTGCTCCGATGGGTTTTGGCAAAGTTGACAATTTTACTCATGCATCTACCAGCAGATGGTTTCAGGTGACATTGGCACAAATCTGGGAGTAGGTTGTCCACAAATCTCTTGACTGGAGTTAATGTGCAGCACAGAAGAAGGAAAAATAGTTTTGAAAGTGCACAGGTCCGTTTGTTACAAACATACTGCAGGTACAAAACATAACTGTTTTCAAAATTTTATGTTGAATCTCCTTTGTACTGCAGTGGCACATTTAAATCAAAAAGCATAAGTACTGCCCTTTTATGTTTCCCCTCAAAATTATTAACTCAAAAATAATTTCTTGTTTTTTTGAAATTTTGTAAGTAATATTTTTTCCAACCAGTTACAGATATCAACCAACTGTTGATGTCACAACATTTCGGGTGTGCTCACCACTGCGTGCAAGAAAAAAATGGCTGCCGATGGGAGGGAAGTGACAACTGTAGGGAGAAGGTCAAAGTTCCTTTTTTTTACACTACTAAAAGCCTTTTTTAAAAGAAAAGTGCAACTGTATTTTTTGCTGAAATAAGATAAAACAACCGTTTTTTGTTAATCTAAGTGAAGTTATTGTTCAAAAGTATGACAGAAGGCCCAATGAATTTCTCCTTGTACCAGACACATTTATAATGGAAAGTATTATGAGGTTTGGCCTATAAATGCTGTCTCTCCAGATAAAAGTTTATCAAAAAATACACATTGCTGTGTTTACTTGAAGTGCTTTCTTATGAGTAATAGAGCAATAGACATTTTATATATGGACTTTCAGAAGGCATTTGACAAAGCACCACAGAGGAGGCTTATTAAGAAGCCCATGGAATTAACGGGAAAGTGACAGTATGGCTACAAAATTGGTTCAGTAACAGGATGCAAAAGGTGGTGGTGGGAGGATGTTTTTCAGATTGGGAGATGGTTTGCTGGTGTTTCGCAAGAGTCCGTTTTGGGTCCATTACTCATGCAATTTTTGCAATTTTATAAACGATGGTGCAGCGAGCAGCATTATAAAGTTTGCAAATGATATGAAGTTTGGAAAAGTAGTAGATCATGATCAACATAGTTATAGTATAGCATATAAAATAGATAAGATGGTGAAATGGGCAGAAGCTTAGCTGATGGAGTTCAATTGGGAGAAATGTGAAGTGATGTACTTTGGGAAGACTGGTATGGAAAGACAATACACTGTAAATAGCACGATTTTGAAAAGCGTAAATGAGCAGAGAGACCTTGGTGCCTATATACACACATCCTTAAAGGTGTCACAACAAGCTTTTTAAAAAAGCATATGGTTTACTTGGGATTATAATTAGAGGAATGGAATATAATAATAAAGAGGTCATGCTAAAACTTTATAAATTATTGGTTAGGCCTCAGCTGGACTTCATTAAATAAATGTGGAATAAATAGCTAGTATCTGAAATGGTGACCATGAAACTATCAGAATGTCGGAAAAACCCAACTGCTTCACTCCATGTCCTTTAGGGAACAAAATCTGCCAGCCTTACCCGGTCTGGCCTATGTGTGATTCCAGAACCACAGCAATGTGGTTGACTCTTAACTGCCCTCTGAAATGGCCTAGCAAGCCATTCAGTTTTATCCAAAAAAAACACTAACACTGTGGGAGTGCCTTCAACATTCAGACTGCAGTGGTTCAAGAAGGCAGCTTCCCCACCAACTTCTCAAGGTAGCTAGCAATGGGCAATAAATTCTGACCTTGCCAGTGACGCTCACATTCCAAGAATGAATAAGTTAAAAAAAAACATGGACTGCAGCGGCTCAAAAAGAAGGCCCACTCCCAACTTCTCAAGGACAACTATGGATGGACAATAAATGCTGGTCTTGACAGCAGCACCACATCTTGAGAATGAATAAATAAAAAAAGTGGTCCAAGAAGGTGGCTCACCATCATCTTCTCAAGGGCATGTAGGGATGGGCAATAAAGGCTGGCCTTGCCAACAATGCCTACTTCCCAAGAATGAATTAAAAAACAGCAGAAGAAGCAAGAGAACTATACACAGGAGCATTGTATTAGTGGGCGCTTTCAAGCCTCACTGAAAAATAAGTGTTGCAGTACAGTTAGTCAAAGGAATGAACTCTCAGATATTTACCTTTCATTCTCTTAATTTGACACAATATGTAAAAATGTGCTTGCAGCGTTTAATAATCTGAAATGCGGCCAAAAGCAATAATGCAATATTAAACTGGAACTATCTTCTGGCAGAGTGTAAATTCTTCACTAATGACTGCATGTCCTATTTTTAGACATCCTATTATTCTAATGTCTAGACCTGGCTTCACAGTTCTGAATGATAAGGCTAACATATCCTGGAAGCCATGGTAACGAACTAGGCCCTCAGTTTCTACAAATAGGCAGCACCTCCCACAGTGAATGTGAACACAATTAAACGTGATCAGAGCCTGTCCTCAGTTTTTCTAATTGATGGGGTAAATTCATTCCCTCACTACCCAATCCCACCACCTCTCTCCACATCACCCCACCCCCCAACACCAACCCCCTACCCCCCCCTCCCCCAACACCAACCCCCCCCCCCCCCCACCCCCCGCACCCCCTCCCCACCCCTGCCCCTGATACTTTAAATGCACTGGAAATTGTTGCTCTTGGAGAAACTGATTTAAATTTACACTGTTCTGGAAGAAGGCATCATTAATAACCTCCTGCATTTATCAGTGAATCTATTTACAGTGATCAGGTTGGCTTCATGGTCCTGTTTGCAGGCATCTGGCAATGCAAAATATATGCAAGTTGTGCCAATGTTTTGCACGGGTTATGTGCAGCTTTTCTGTAGCAACACACAAACCCAGTGGTGTGAGGGATCACACTGCTCTCTGCAGCCACAATAATATAAGAAAGCATAGAATGAGAAAGGGACATTCAACTATGAAGGCCACTCCTTTTACAGAACATGTGCAGTCTCATGATGGAAAGTGGTGTAGAAAGCAAGCATGCAGGATGTTCATCCACCATCACATCTCCATCATTTAACACTGACCTTCTGCCCTCCAGGGCTTTCTGCAAATCCCCCTTCTCCCAACTCTAGCACCCAAGGAAGATCAGCTCCATCTCTACCTATCCTTATTGTTCTACAATTCTTATTTGCAACCATATATTTATCCAGCTCCTTTACTCAAGGAGTTAAGCACATAGCCTCAACTGTCTCAACATGACCTTCAAACTGCAGGTGAAAGCATGTCTGCCTCCAGTGCAAGTTGAAGCTTAAATAAAAACAGAAAATGCTGGAAATACTCAGCAGGTCTGGCAGCATCTGTGGAGAGAGAAACAAGAGTTAACGTTTCAGGTTTGTGACCCTCCATCAGAACTGAAAGGCCATCGATCTGAAACATTTAACTCTGGTTCTCGCTCCACAGATGCTGCTAGTATTTCTAGCACTTTCTACTTTTATTTCAGAGTTCCAGCATCTGCAGTATTTTGCTCAAGTTGCGAATTGTTCATTGAAATCTGTAGCCTCCAGTTCTGTGCTTGTACTCTTAATTCAAATAGCCTCCCCACTTCCATGTCATCTCAGCATTTTAAAGTGCTGGATTATGTTATCACAGCCTAGAACATGTCCCTCTTTTTCATTGAAATTTAGTTCTGCAAGCTTTTGCTCGTAACTTGGCCCTGTGTGTTGGAGCTCGAACATCCAGCTCACATTAAGGACAATCTCTGGTTTCACTTCCTCATCTGAGTAAGGAAAAACAAATGGCTTGGATCAACAACAATGTGGATTTGGAATCTCTGGTCAGCAGTTGTGATCTTCTTTCTTAATGCCACTGAATACTCAAGTGGACTCTATAGTGGTGCTGCTCTGCTTGTCTGATGCACAGAAGGCACAGTAGAAGTCTAGCTAGAAAAAACACATTTTCAGGTGTATCTGGGACAGAAGCCATCTGTGGACAGTCACCCTTACTGAATCCCAGGAATGCAGGTTACTCGGGATTGAAAGTTATGAAGTCCATTACATATTAGAAAGAAAGACTTGTATTTACATAATTCCTTTCATGACCTCTCGACGTCTCAAAGTGCTTTTGTAGCCAATTAAGTAACTTTGAAGTGTGATCACTACAGTAATGTAGGAAACACAGCAACCAATTTGCACACAGCAAGTTCCCAACAACAGCAATGTGATAATGGCCAGATAATCTGGTTTATGGATACTGATTGACCAGAACATCAGGATAACTCCCTGCTATTCTTTACATTGGATCTTTTACATCCACCTGAGAGAGCAAACTGGACCTCAGTTTAACACCTCCTCAAAAAGGATAGCACGTCCAGTAATCCTCTGGAGCATCAACCTAGATTTTTGTACTCAAGTATCTTTTGAGACTTGAATCCACTACCATCTGACTCAAAGGCAAGAAAGCTACCAATTGAATCACAGCAAATACACAGATCTATAAACTACTAGCCAAATGGACCAGTCAGCGGCTTGTCAAACAGAGGGTGAAAATGGATTCCACAAGCTTCCAAACACTCCAATCCACATGGCACAGATGAGATGCATAACAGCAGCTCTGGAATAGACATTACTGTGAGAAATATTTTTTAATAGTATGATCTACTTCAGGAAAGGAAATCTGACATTGGCTTTTATTTTAGAAAGTAATTTTCATATTGTCCTGCAATGAAACATCACTAGTGACTTTTGTGGGATTGACTGCATTGTGTGAAGACACTTGGAGGCTGGAGACTGGTGTGGGAGAATGAGGCCAAAGTTGACCTGTATGTGAGAGGGGACTAAGGGACCCTACGGGTTTATTTATGAGCTCAGGGAAGGCACTGTTACCATGTTTTTTCCGAGCATTTAAGTTTCTAGACCTGTCTGCACTATTTGGTCTCTCAGGCTTTGGCACTGTGTTTGTCTGTGCTGCTAGCAAAATGAAGATATCATTTATAAAAGGTAACCTTGCATGCCTACCCAGGAATGAGGTTAAGGAGTCTAGTTTGACTTGCCTTTGGAAAACTACAGAGGAAATTCTGCTTTCCTTTAGTAGATTGAATGATTTGCGTAGAGTCCATAGTACAATTGATTGACATATGGAGGAGTGAACTTGATGCCCTCAATAGCCTTTACACTCATTCCATGTTTTCTTATGTCCTTAACATTGGTTGCCTGAGTAAGTTTTTATCGACAATGTCTTCATTACTTTCTGATCATCCATTGTCAACTTTTCTTTAATTTTTTTTTATCTGTGTTGGGAAGATCAAGTCCTTGATATCACTGATCCTGTCCTTACTCCCAACATGGCTTTCAGCTCTGAGTAAAGTGACTCTTCAGACTTTGTCACAGTGAAAATACCCTTAAAGAAAAAAACTCTCTTGCTTTGCATAAGAACTTGCAAGACAACCTGATACCATGTGCACGTCCACTTCACAACATCACATTATTTTTGGGACCTTGCTGTGTTGGCTGCCATGTGTACAGCCAGGTAAGAAAGGGGTCTAGGGTTCCCTCTTTTTGTCTTCACCTGGTCTTACTGTAACAGGGTTTAATTTTAAACACACTATTTTTCTTAGCTCCCCCTTAGTGAATCCTTGTTCGCTAACTTCCAATTATAAGGCAAAGAAACTAGCCAAGCAGATTTTCTTAGGTTTAAAGAAAAAATGTTGAACTTTAAACTTAAACTCTAATTCAGTTAACGCCTACAGATACACGACGCGCCCACGCTAGCATGCATACGTGATACACACATGCAGATAGAGACAGAAAAGAGCAGAAGAAATAAAGTGGAAACGTTTGAAGCAATATCTGAAGATGGCTTTGGTTACTGTTCTTCAAGCTCGATGTAAAGTCCTTGATTGTAGTTAGGTCTTGCTTTTTGTTGGGGCCCAGTATTCTTCTTAAACCCTGTTCAATGTAGGAGACTTTTCTCTCTTGAAGTTCATGTGTCCTCAGTGGGTCTAGAGGCTTGTGAGAAAGATAGGAGCATAGGAGCAGACAGGAGAGGTCTTCTCACTCCACGAGCAAACAGTCTTTCCTATTTCAAGTTCTTTGTACAATTCAGAAAACCCCAGGTTTCCAAGCAGGTTAGTCACGTGACTAGCTTGTCTGACCATGACTGTTTGTGGATTCTCTTCTCTTAGCCAAGCCTGGAATGTCTCTTCTCACACACAATACCTGGTGCTCAAAGTCCATTGTAAGTTAAATTGGAGCAGCGAATAGCCCCTTTGTCCCTCCAAGCACTGTCTGTTAGTATGCAAAAATGTTTTTCCAGCCAAGTGTCTGATGATTTTTTTACAAGTCCTTTCTTCACTCCAGTAACAGTTTAAAATCAACGTTCATATGACAAAATTAATATGCCTCATTCTTGACAGGTGGGGCCTGCATTACACCTCCATACCCAGTGGAATGAAATGCGATTTGAGAAAAGCACATTTCATTAAATAGGTTCGAGAGCGAAAATATGATACAGGAAAAAGCATGAGTCTCTTTTTCTCAATCATTCACATTCATTCATAAATGCTAAGACTTATTACAGCCTGTCTTTTCTTGGTAGTAGTGTTGCTTTAAACTTTCCTTTTTTTGGCATCCCAATAAACATGTGGTTCTTTGGGGATGTTTTCCTTCAGTTTGCCCATTTCCATGACTGCCTAGGGCCTTTGTTCCTGTTGAGATCGGCAAAGGAGGAGGGTTAGGTTTAATTAGCTCTAAGTTGGAATTCTTTTCCAGGAGAGTCAGTAGTGGGCGGGTCTATCCTGAACTCTCTTTCAATGCTTTGCTGAGTCATGCAAAGACTTTTGACTTCAGGGAATGGGTGGTTCTCTTTTTTTCTGACTGTGGGGGAGGATTCTTTGCTAATCTTCCCTTTGTCCTCTGGGACATTCCTGCCTGCAGGTGTTTGTGCAGACTCTACTGCACTCCCCTGTGGTACTTCGACTCATCACCCTCACGGGTCCTCTGCCCCCTACAGGTCTTTCTTTTTCTCTGCAGGTTCCTGTAAATGCTGTTAGCAACTCTGGTGGCGTACTTCTCGTGTCTGCATTTACACAAGAGGATGCGGGATCTAACTTTTCAAAGTTTTCGGGGTTGGCTGGCCAGACAGTAGGGGTTTTCATCTGGGATTCCTCCCGGACTTCCTTTAACCTGCCCTCTTGGTCACTTTTACCCCTTCCCTTTCTAAACTTTTGCCAGCCTCGTGACTGCTGTCCCCTTTTGTTCTCGGCGCGGGTCCCTTACAGTTCACCAGCCCTCTGCTGGAGGGTCTTCCTAACTCCAGTACAGGACTGAGGGGTGCAGGTTTCATTGTAGGTTGGGGTTTTCCCTCAACCTGGCACATGTGGCAACTCCTGCAGTACTCCACCACAACTTTGTGGAGTTTTGGCCAGACAAACTGCTGTCTTATGTGGGCTTTGGTCTTTCATATACCAGCATGTACAGCCACTGTAAGTTTATGGGCCCTTCTTAATATTTCTCTCCAGTACCTTTCCTCATCAGTACCTCATTCTTTAAATAATAGCAATCAGGGACTCCCTCTGCTTCACTTTCAGTCTGGGTAGCCTGTTCCAACTCTTGCAAAACTGGGTCAGCTCGCTGAGCCTCAGCTAGGGAAAATTTATTTAATTCACTCCCTGGATTTTCTAACTTCCCAAAGAAAGTCTCAGACAGACAGACCTCATGGTCGTCTGCCTGCAGTGCCAATGCAGTCTCCTCTGGGGGAGCTGGTTTGATCATGGCCTGATCCACTATGCATTCAAGGGAACTGCAGGGGACCGTCTCCTGCCACTGCCCTGTCTCTCTGACCTGCTGTGGTCTTTCTTTCACAACTGTGGGAGGGGCTACCACCTTCACCCCCACCAGATCATTACCTAGGAGCAGGTCAACCCCGTCCACAGGCAAACTAGGGACAATCCCTACGGTCACCAGTCCGGAAGCTAGGTCGCACTCCAGGTGCACCCGGTGTACAGGTACAGGCATAGGGCAGCACAGTGGCGCAGTGGTTAGCACCGCAGCCTCACAGCTCCAGCGACCCGGGTTCAATTCTGGTACTGCCTGTGCGGAGTTTGCAAGTTCTCCCTGTGACTGCGTGGGTTTTCGCTGGGTTCTCCGGTTTCCTCCCACAGCCAAAGACGGAGGTTGATAGGTAAATTGGCCATTATAAATTGCCCCTAGTATAGGTAGGTGGTAGGGAAATTGAAGGAAGGTGGGGATGTGGTAGGAATATGGGATTAATGTAGGATTAGTAAAAATGGGTGGTTGATGACCGGCCTTTCCCAATAAAAGGGATCTATTGGCCCTTGTGTCCTTGAAAATTACTATGGGCTTGCTTGCCCCACTCAAGGGGTATGGGGTTACTTTCCCTCCAAACACAAAACCCTGATAGCCTTCAGGAATCCTATTAACTTTTTCTGCACTTGTAGTAGTAAACTTCCTGGGTTGCACTCGTACTGCAGTTAAAGCTACAGTTTGCTCTGCTGTGCTTTCCCTCAGGTTCGCTTTGTTACTGAGCGGATGTGCCCTGATTAACCCTACCGGTTTTCCCTTTAGTTTCCAGCAGTAAGCCTTTAGATGACCTGCCTTATTACAATGGAAGCACACAGGTCTCCGGGTCTCACTCCTGCTCACAGCACCTTGCTTTTTAGCTAAAGGAGGACCCCCTGTGTCTCCTGCTTTTCTTTCTCTCCAGGACTGCTTGGGCTCCTATCACCTTCCCACCCTTTGTCCTTTTCGGATTTGTGGGGATGACGAGGAAAGGTTCTCCCCTGGGAAACTGAATTATAAATTAAAGCAAACTCATCAGCCAGAACTGCTACTTGCCGGGCTCTCTAGACCCGCTGCTCCTCTACATCGGTCTTTATGGAGAGTGGGAGAGAGTGTTTAAATTCCTCTAACAGAATTACTTCTCTGAGATTCTCATAGCTGATCTGTACTTTAAGAGCCCTCAGCCACTGGTCAAAAGCCAGCTGCTTACTTCTCTCAAACTTCAGATAAGTTTGATTAGCTTGTTTCTTGAGGGTTCTAAACTTTTGGCAATGGGCTTCAGGTACTAATTCATATGCCCCAAGGATAGCATTTTTTGTCAGTTCATCATTTGATGAACTCTCATCTGGCAACAGGGAATAAACCTCATGGGCTTCTCCAGTTAGCTTGCTTTGTAATAAAAGAGGCCAGGTCTCAGCTGGCCATTTTAGCTGCCTTGCCAGTTTCTCACACTCCTGACTTGTGCCTTGTAGATGGTGGACAGGCATTGGGGAGTCAGGAGGTGAGTTACTCACTACAGAATTCCTTGCCTCTGACCTGCTCTTGTAGCCACAGTATTTATGTGGCTGGTCCAGTTCAGTTTCTGGTCAATGATAACCCCCAGGATATTGATAGTGGGGGATTCAGTAATGGCAATGCCATTGAACGTCAAGGTGAGATGGTTAGATTCTCTCTCATTTGAGATGGTCATTGCCTGGCACATAACTAAAGTGTGCCAAGTATCCACTTTTAAGTGTGTCCGTATTACCTTGCCCCAAACAAGTCTCCGCCCACAATACTGGCCAGACCATAATACCCCCTAACCCCCAGATCTCAAACACAAGTATCCTCATATTGCACTTTTTAAGCAGTGAAGGTGGGTGGGGGGGAGCTGGGGTGTCAGGATACTGAAAAATTAGTGGAAATTCCAAATTCCAAATGTTGGTGGTTAGTGGATGAAGTTCTTAATAACCAAAGTGCATAATGAATTATTGAGGGTTTTGTGTGACAAACTTTGTCTGAAGCGCTGGAAGGAATTTAGCTATTTTCCATTTATATATAAAGACTGTAATTACAATGGATCATTAACCCATTATTGACTTTTCTGTTAACCACGTGTTAAAAGCAGCAGTGTGAAACTGCTTTTCTAATCTTTACAGATGGTTTGAGATGATGCCCAGCTTGAGGGAAAAAGAAAAATGAAGCTACCGTATAGTCTTTTTTTTAATAAGAAAAAAATGTAATATGAAAATTAGAATTGTGTATATTGGAAATGAAGTGACGAGGTAATTTTTAGAGAATAAAATACTTGCAATTATCTCATCGAAACATGTAAACGTCCTTCACACAGTCAATTACCTTTGGACTATGCTGATTGCCCAATGGGCAAAAAGGGCAGCTGTACTGTGCAATTCAGGACAATGAGATGAGTAACCAATTAATTCATTTGGTATTATTCTGTCAACTTGGTTCACTTGGGAGAGTTCTTGCTTCTGAAGCTGTGGATTCAAACTCCACTATGGATTTAAGCCCATAATCCAGGCATCATCAGGACTGGGGGAGTGCCACATTGCCAGAGGTGACATCTTTCACATGAGATGCTGAATCATTTTTATTTGCGTAAGGTTAATACTACAGTGCAAAAGGTCTTCCTGACGCTTAAGTAGATTTCTTCAAAATAAATTTCTGCAAAATTAGGGCTTGTTTCTGTATCCTTATGCATGAGGTAAAAAAAAAGCTTTAACATCTGAGTGACCCTGACAGCTTGGAATATTCCTGGACCTGACAATGATCTAAGGATTCAGTTCCCATTACGCATCCTGACTCAAATGGATGAAATATTCTGGTTATTCCCAGGCTGAGCTCCCACTCAGCAGAATGAATTACTCACACGACACAATGTAAATGTTTTAGAGTCAGTACTGAATAGTTTGCACAGCAATATGGAAGTTAAAGTGCATTGTTTATTCCACGTAAGGTCGAAACAGGAAATTTGAACACTGAATAATGGGGGTAATTTTGCCTTATTGCTTGAGTGTAAAGTTGGTGATAGCGAGTTGGTATCTCGTTTTGCATCTTTCTCCATTTTATTTCTATTCACTTCATGCAGTCTCCTGGATGCGGTAAAAGGGAAATAGAAAAATATATCCAAGGCCAATAAGGGAAAAAGCTACTCTCTAAAATTCCTCTCTGACCCCTCAGGCAATTGAAAGCAGTCCAGGAGATCACGTGGGCCAAGTGCTGTCCATAACAACACTTAACTCTTCTATGATGTGATCTCAGTCCCAACCAAAAGCCCCTGCTTTCTCCAACTACGTTCATTTTTACTGCACCAAATATTATATTAAAAGTCATAGACATAACTTTAAAGCTTTAGGTGAATGTTTGACATTAACATAGGGCAGGAATCCATAAAGTGATTCATTTTGGTAGGAAGAACAAGGAGAGGCAATATAAATTAAACGGTACAATTCTAAAGGGGTTGTAGGAGCAGAGGGCCTGTGGGTATATGTGCACAAATCATTGAAGGTTTCAGGGCTGGTTGAGAAAGCGGTTAATAAAGCAAATGGGATCCTGGACTTTATAAATAGGGGCACAGAGTACAAGAACAAGGAAGTTAAGATAAACCTGTATTAAACACTGGTTCAGCCTCAACTGGAGAATTTTACTGCCCCCCAATGAGCAGGCTGGTGGTAGGGGGCCGGAAAATTGAGTGGACGGCGGTGGGGGGAGGGTGCCGCTCCCGACGTCTTCCTGCCTCCACTGCAATTTTATGCGGGCGGTGGCGACGGGAAACAGCATGTCCGCCCCAGGCCACTTAAGAGCCACCTCCTGCCACCACAGGTATTTTACCCATGGCGGGCAGGTGGCAAATGCCCCAAGAACACTGCCAGATAAAACCTGGTGGCCTTCTTGCGGGCTGGGGACCTCCAGATCGGGCACCCTGTGCTTCACGGAGGGTTGCCCCCGAAGCCCCAACAGGCCCCAATACACAACACTACCCCACACCTCCCCCAACTGACCCCCCCTTACGTTGCTAGGGCCTGGCCGATTGTCCCCGGGGAGGCTCCAAAAACTCACCTTCTATCCAAGGCCGTCCTTCCTCTTCCTGCTGAAGCTGGGTGTAGTCCCAGTAGTAGCCACTGCTCCTGATGGCACTGTGGGGACAAAGAGATGCCAGCCCACTGATTGGCTGGCAGCTCCAGTAGGTGGGACTTCCTGCCTCAAGGGCTTGGGGTGTGAAAAATCCTAGTTTGCCTCCCCAGGCTCGGCAGAGGCGGGCTCACCACCAACTTTTCAGCTGGTGGGCAGGGCCTCCCACCCTTTAGGAAGGAGGAGAAGGCATTAGAGGGGGTGCAGAGAAGAGTGACGAGAATGGTGCCAGGGATGAGGAAATTCAGTTACCTGGATAGGTTGGAGAAGCTGGGTCTGTGAAGATTAAGAGGAGGTTTGATAGAGGAGGTTTGATAGAGGTGTTCAAAATCACGAGGGGTCTGGATAGAATAGAGAGGGAGAATCTGTTCCCATTGGTGTAAAGATCGGAACCATCAGGGAGAAACTGCTGCAATTTGTGGAAGTATCCAGAACCAGAGAATGTTGCTTTAAGGTGATTGGCAAAGGAAGCAACAGTGCCATAAGGTAAAACTTTTCATACAGCAAGTGGTTAGGATCTGGAATGCACTGCCTGAGAGTGTGGTGGAGGCAGATTCAATCAAAGCATTCAAAAGAGAATTAAATAATTAGCTGGAGGGAAAAAAACTTTCAGGGCTATGGGGAAAAAACGGGGCAGCGGGACTAGGTGAATTGTTCTTGCAGAGAGCTGGCACAGACATGACAGGCCAAATGGCCTCCTTTTGTACTGTAACCATTCTATGGTTCTATGAATATCAGGAGAGCGGATCCTGCACATTAGTACTAGTTTTAGGGGCAAGTAACTGGGGTGTTTGCCCAGGGTGCCAGGTGATGGAGGGACTGGAGTGGAAGGGGAAGGTCCATTAGGCTAAGTTAGCAGTGCAAGTCACCGAAGTGGGGGTGGGAGAAGGAGGGGGAGGGTCCCACTATTCAGCCTCTATCCAGGGCCCCCATGAATCTAACCCCAGTGCTGCTGACCAAGAATATTTAGTTTATAATTGTCCCCACTCAGAAGTTGATGTGCCCTTTTACTGCTTATCGTAAGACACTACTTATGATTCACTCAATTTAGGAAAACAAGCTTTTGATCACAATATCCTCAGTTAATTGGACTGTTTCATTCAATCTATCTGCTAATAAAGCATAAAATTAGTATAAATAGCTAATAGCCCATCACTGAGGGCAGTGTAGACCCAGTAATAATCCAAAACCAATTTATTGCTGCTCATTAGGAGATGCATGCTACAGTGGCTGGAGGTAATATGTGAGAAAACTTTGAAATGACCTCTGCTAAATGACAGGAGTTAACTTATTAATAATAGCAAACGCCATTAAACTTGATATTTCCCCAGCAAATTCTGGGGCCTCTTTTATTTTAAAATTATATGAGGTCGTCTTTTTAACTGAGTGTTTTGACAGATTTTTATACTCATCGATGGGAGGGGCGGTAGTGTTGGGAAATTAAATATTTTCAACATCAATCAGACAAAGATCAAGTCTAACAGAAGCAGGGTTGTCGGGGTTTATCCAGCAAGCCTGCATTTGTCAGACCAGAGGAGAGAGTGGGTTGGAGAATTAGTGCTTCAGTGTCGTTGCCCGATCATAAAACTTTGTGCTGGAAGTGCAGAATCACTGAATATACCCCATGGAATCCCTTCTACTCTGCTTCAATGATATGACTTACCTTCAATCCACAGAAACATCCCCGAGTGCCCATTTTCTGCAACTGCCATCTCCTCCCAGCCCCACAACCCTACAAGATTTCTGCACCCCTCCAATTCTGGTCTCTTGCATGTCTCTGATTTTAATTGATCCACCATTGATGGCCATTCCTTCAGCTGCCTAGGCCAAATACTCTGGAGTTCCCTCCCTAAACCTCTCCTCTTCCTTTAAGGTGTGCCTTAATGCCTACACCTTTGGCCAAGCTTTTGGTCACCCGTCCTAATATCTCCTTATGTGGCTCGGTGTCAAATCATTTTTGCTAACATTCCTGTGATGCGCCTTGGAATGTTTACTATGTTAAAGGCGCTATATAAATGCAAGTTGTTGTTTGTAGTCACTGTAAGCGAGACTGATGATTTAGAGCGAGTTTGTGGTGAGTTGGTGGCTACACTCAAAATGTCTGAAAATCAGTTCAACCGGAAACCCTTACAACTTGCAAAGAAAAGACTTCCATCCCACCAGCTTGGGCTGCAGTCAAACCCAGTTTTAATATAATGTACCCCAGCTCTCCTCCCCAAAATTAGATGGCCTTCATTCAATAATACTTAAGTATTGAATTGAAATATTTCTCAATAATGCACCTCCCTTCTAAGAGGATAGATTGGATCTAATAAAGTCTACTTGTTAAAAATAGCAACTTCCATTGTGAAGATGCCCCATTTTGTTAAGGTGCCATTGCACCAGAGAACAATTACGGCACAGAAGGAGGCCATTAAGCCCATCGTGTCCGTGCCACTCTGTGTAACCAGAGGCTTTTTGCTTTAAGTCATTATTGCTGTTTCTGGGACAATCCCAGATTAGTTGACGTTGAGCACGCATTGATAAAGGAAAATAACTGGTTTTCCTTTCTCATTTTTTTGTGTCACACAGAAGGTTGCACACACATTAAAGTGTCACACCTGAAGAATGATGGGTGTGTCTCAAAGCTTTGCTTTCTCCTTGTTTCCATAGTTCTTCTTGCCGCATTATTCGAGTAGGAGAAACTATCAGGGAGTTTTAAGGAAAAATACTGGATAAAACTCAATAGTTGATCCTAATCTTGAAGCAAACACTATCTAGTCTTCATAGAGAAGAACTCCAAAGGCTGCTAGCACCAAACGTAGCTATGATTTTACACAGAATGGAAAATGATGGTTTTCACTGTTCTAGGAACTGAACCTATGCTCAGAACTCTATTTTAAAAAATAGACGTTTTAAGCATTGCAGAAAACAATAGGAGAAAGCTATCAACACAGGATGTTGTGAACAGGCAATTAATAAACGTTGGATTCTCCTAAACCCTGGTGCCAATTCCTTTCTTGGGGGTGGGAGGGGTAGTGGAGGGGGTCAAAGGTTGTCAGTTAAGCTCATTCGTTGTACTTAACCTCATCTGTTGCCATGTCATCACCTATTTGTTTAAGTAATCCTAGCTACTGAAGTTTACTTGTTGCTATGCAGTATTCTCCATAGCCTTATTGAAAATAATTTCTTGATGACTTTTCCATTCTCCCTAACGTTTATCTTGATGTTTATGTAGATGTTGTGAATTTTGTTCCCAAGGCAACATTGCTATTCAAAAAAAAAATTTTTTTTGCCATATTTCCACGTGTAACGTGAATAAAGGAAATACCTTTCATCTCACGTTGGGGAATTGCTAACCTATGACCAATTGCTGTCATTGTAAAGAATTTTGTTTGTTTAAACTGAAGTAAAGAAAGTAAAGACTATTTCTAGCTTTGGATCCTTGTTTTTATTTAGAGATACAGCACTGAAACAGGCCCTTCGGCCCACCGAGTCTGTGCCGACCAACAACCACCCATTTATACTAACCCTTATTCCCTATCACCTACCTACACTAGGGGCAATTTACAATGGCCAATTTACCTATTGTGGTAGATAACATCACTTTACCAAAACTCAAATGAGTCATTGACATCCTGGAGCCACGGAGGAATGCACCCTCAAGAAACTGAATCACCGAATGGAATCTTATCTTCTGAAAACTCTTATCAGGTTCTGACAAGTATTGACAAGTGATCAAAACAGAAGGCACTGGTACATGATGAATCATGGTGCTAAGATGTCGGGTAGAGCTCCCCAGTGGTTTAGTGGGAACATGCAGTGCTTGGTGTGGCACTCAGCCACAAGGACCAAGAATGTCCCAGATTCCAGGTTCCTGGGATGATGGATTACAATTGCATGGATAGACTGGAGAATCTGGAGTTGTTCTCCCTACAGCAGAGAAGGCTAAGAGGAGATTTGATAGAGGTGTTTAAAATCATGAAGTGTTTAGTTAGAATAAATAAACTGTTTCCATTGGCTGAAGGGTTGATAACTAGAGGGCACAGATTTAAGGTAATAAAAGCAAAATACTGCGGATGCTGGAAATCTGATCTCCCTACATAACTTCAGCAGATCCTCCAGAGAAATGACATAGACATTCGTAGCTGCAAAGATACCAGGCTCAGGTGAAGAGGTGAACAGGCTCTACGGTGATGTCTCCATGGCCAAGCAGCCTTCTGACACTCACTGCTTAGGTCCACCTCCACCACCAGAGGAAAACTGTGGCTGCAGTATATAGGATCTGCAGAACTCACTACAGCAACACAACAAGCTTATTCCAACAGCAACTCCCAGCCTCGTGACATCAACCACCAACAAAGGCAAGAACAACACAATCCTGGGAACACCAACGCCTCCATGCTCCCCTCCAAGTCACACACCATCTTAACTTGCACATTAATCATTGTTCCTGCATTGTCACTTGCTCAATATACTGGAATTCCATACATACCATCATTGTGGGAGCACCATTAGCATAAAGACTGCAGTGGTTCAAAGAAAAAGCCCAGCATCAACTTCTGAGGCCATTTGGGAAAGACAATAAAAGGGTAGCTTTATCAGCATTGTATACATCCCCAGAACAATTAAGCAATAGATAATTTCAGATTTGTGTGATCCATTCTGAATGAACCTTCATTAATTCAATTTAGCGTTAGCCTCCTTAAGCTGATCTACAGCGACTACTGTACAGCTGATGAATGCAACCTACTTGACATCCAGTTAAGAAATAAGGACAGATCTTTGGGAAAAGGAAAGCAGCCATCTTTAGTGGTCGAGTGGAGGGTGACTTATGACCATTCGATAAGGGAAAAAAGTCTAGACAAACCATAGTGCATTCTCCCGTGATAGATGTCATCCATAGACAACTTCATGATACCTTCAGAGGGAAATGGCATTTTCCAATCGAATATCAACACAAAATGTTAAAGATACACCCTCTTGAAGCTCGTTAATGAACTGTGTCCCAAATTTTCTTGTACAACTTCTCAAAGGCTGGCAATGCCTCTTGTTGCTGTGGAGTTCAGCTGATTGCTTTTTGTCCTATTTTGTCTTCTCTCCATTTTTCACAGCTGCAGTCATCTACATGACCATTTCCCTCCTCAGGGAGACTGAAGCCTCATTTGACCTCAGCTGTAAATTTACATTTGTGCCAAATTTACAGCTGCTTGCAATTATAATACGGAGTGTAAATGGTAAATTAATTATCTCTGATCCTCAATCCAAGTACAATGTTTAGTATCCTGATGCTAGTTTAGTATTTACTCAGGAGCAAGTGGATTCAAATCAGGCATCAGTCTGCTAGTTGTCAGAGAGAAAGTGCCCTTTTCTCATTCCATGTCTGCTTTCCCTATATTAATAATGCTTTTGTTGGACAGATAGCATTGTATTAGGTTATCTGGTGAGGATGCTTCATAATTGGATTGAAACCAGGAAATTGAGCATTTTGTGTTCATTCCTTACTGGCTACATCTGTGTTCCAGAGATGTTTTCAAAAAAATCTGCTGCCCCTGTCCGACCTCCCATTCATCCATCGGCTGGAATTTTACACCACCCCAGCGGGTCGGATGGTGGCGTGGAGCAGCGTAAAATTGAGCGGCAGGCTCCGGGAGGGCTAACCGCCCTGATTCCACCTCCGACCAAGTTTACGGAGGTCCGGCGAGGGGGGGGGGGTGCGGTAAGAAGCCGCTCGCCCGCCCAAGGCCAAACAAGACCCTTAAGTGGCCACTTAACGGCCACTTAAGGGCCCTTGCCCGCCTCCACAGGCATTTTGCCGTGGCAAGCGGGTGTCCCGGGGACGTGAAAGGCCACCCAGCCTGAGCTGCCTGCCTTTCCACACCCCGGGGGGGAGCCTGGCAATCGGGCACAGGATGCCCGATTGAGGGCCGCCCCCGCCTCCCAACCGAACCCCAGGATACAAGACGCCCCCCTCCCCCCAAACAGCCACCCTAGCCTCACCAGGGCACGACCAATTCCCCTGGTGAGGCAACCCAAACATACCTTCAGTCCCGGCTCCTTGGTATCCTCCTCGGTCTGCTGGGCTGCAGTCCCAGCATTGGCCACCGCTCCCAGTGGCACTGCTGAGACTAAGAGCTGCTGGCCTGCTGATTGGCCGGCAGCTCACTGAAGCAGGACCTCCTCCCTCAAGTGGGTGGAAGTCCCGCCTTGGGCCAATTAAAGCCCGGGGATCCTTAAAATACAGAACGGATCCCCAGGCTGGGCGGAAGCGGGTTCGGCACCGACATTTACGTCGGAGTCTGGCTCCCATCCGTCCACTGTAAAATTCCGGCCATCATCTCTCTTCTCGCTAACTTATGTTGGCTCCCTGTCCATCAACGTCTCTATTTTAAAACTCTCAACCTTATTTTCAAACCCTTTCATGGCCTTACCCCTCCCTGTCTTTGTAACCTCCTCCAGCCCTTTAACCTTCTGACGTCTCTGTGCTCTTCCAACTCTGGCCTCTGACACATCCCCGATATTCCTCACTCCACCATTGGAGGCCGTGCCTCCAGCTGTCTCGGCCCTCAGCTCTGGCATTCCCTCGGTAAACCTCTCTACTTCTCTATCTCTCTCTCCACCTTTAAGAGGTTCCTTAAAACCTATCTCTTTGGCCAAACTTTCAATTACATCTCCTTCTGTGTTTGATAATCGCACCTGTGAAGCAACTTGGGACATTTGTACCAGTTAAATGTGCTATGTAAGTGCAAGTTGTTGTTATAAATTGCAACACATTCTCATTGGAAACAAAAATTGGGAGATCTCTTTTCGGCCATTTTGGACTATCACCAAAAGTTAAAATTACCCCCACTATGTGTTTGATTAACAGCTTCTGTTGAAGTTAACAGACAATCATTTACATTTACTTATCCCTGGAACCTTTTGAATGCATTTATCATGCAGTTTCTATTTCAAATTGGGCAGTCTGTTTGAAGTCATCAAAGAGAGTTAGCCAAGGGAGATCGTTTCTGTAGAAGAACCACTACATAAGAATATTACCAATTATCGTTTTTCACAGCCATTGTTAACCAATCATTATTTTTTCTTGGATGCTAAACTTAAAAACTACTCTAACATTTATCCTGTGTATTGCTACCATTCACTTGTTCTTTCACAGATAAATAACTTTAGTAGCTTAAATCAATGTGAAATAAAAAAGGAAGAGTTGCATTTATATAGTGCCTTTCATGACCTTCAAACATCCCAAAGAGCATTTACAGCAAAGTACAGTCACTGATGTGATATAGGAAACACTGCAATTGTTGGGTGAATGGGACTTGGTGCGAGGTCAGATATGGGCAGCAGATTTTTTTGAAAACATCTCTGGACCAGAAAATGGTCTGGATGTGGCCAGTAAGGAATGAGCTTGAAATGCTCAATTTCCTGGTTTCCAGTAATCCAATTATGAAGCGCACAACAAGCTCCCACAGGCAGCAGTTAGATCATCTGTTTAATATTGGCCAGGAAATCAGGGAGCACTCCACTACTTTTATTGCTATATTTGCACAGGATCTTTTACATCCAACAGCTGAGACCTCTGTTTAGCATCTCATCCAAAAGAGAGGACCACTGATAATGTAGGGCTGCCTCAGTACTGCATTGAAGTATTGTCCTAGATTATGTGCTCACGTCTCTGGAGTGGGACTTAAACCCACAACCTCCTGATTCAGGGGCAAGAGGGGCAACTGAGCCACAGCTAATACCAATACAAATAAAAACCATACACTCAAGGCCTAGGCATTAATATGAACATCCACTCCAAAGTCCCCACAAACCTTACCTGGGATCAAAGGGTCACTAACTGCTTTCAGGTTATAAAACAATTACATTAAAAGCATTCTTTTTTTTTAAAGCTGCTGGATCCATGACATGCCACATTCTTTTACCTTCCCTGAACACAGCATGAGCAAGAAAATAGCCCTTTTTGTTTCATTGAATTTGATGATGAATAATATGTTGCATTCCTTCATACTGAATGTTGGCCTCTGCTTTTTGCATTCTGGATGTCTGTTTTAGTGTCATTTTGCTGGATCATGTCTGCCATCTTGTGGCACAAAGCCTACCACAAATCGAGAGACTTATTTTTCCTTAACCGTTCCTTCAGACTTAATTAAAGCAACATTTATCATAAGGCTCCATTCAGCCTTTAGGAGAAAGTATTGCGAAGTTAGCATTAAAGAAAATCAGATTGGTGTTCATTCTTGCCTGCCTGAAATGACACCAAATTCCTAAAGTATTAATTACTATGTGACTATTCTTAATCTGAATAAATTTAACGCTGCCTGAAAGATGGGATTTGTCCAAGCAAAAAGAAACTACTGTCTGTCAAAGTTCAAGGAAGAAATTCTATCATAAATATCATGTCTTATCTCAAGTAGAAGAAAAGTACAGAAGCTGCTATTTAATTGCTTATCTGTCCGTGCCTACTTCACCCCATTTGCTGGAGGTGCATTTTTGTTCAGTGATTTGAGGCAACTTGTTCTCCTGGTTGTTCCTTCTCCCTCAGTGTGAGCGTCCACATACATCTAGTCAACAGTTCAAGAACTCACAAATATCATGCTGGTTGGGATTCAGACGTGAACCTTTATTGTCAATCTACTGTGCACTTCTGCTTTGTCTCATTATTTAATTACAAATTAAAACAGGGAAGCAAATTTCCCCTCCCTCAGATACCAAAAATGCACCTCCTACAAATTATAGAATCATAAGGATGATATAGCACAGAAAGAGGCCATTCTGCCCAACATGCCTGTGCTGGCTCTTTGGTAGAGCTATCCAATTAATTCCACTCTCCTACTCTTTCCTCATAATCCTGTAATTTTTTTCTGTTCAAATGTTTATCCAATTCCCTTTGACCGTTACTATTGAAACTGCTTCGACTACTCTTTCAGGCAGTGCACTGCGGATCATGACAACTCACTGGGTAAAGAAAATGTGTTCTGATTTGATCTCTGGTTCTTTTGCCAATCACCTTAATTACTGGTTACCTACCCTTCTGCCACTGGAAACTGTATTTCCTTATTTACTCTGTCACATCCGTTCGTGATTCTGAACACCTGTATCATATCTCCTTTTAATCTACTCTGCTCTGACGAGAATAATCCCAGCTTCTCCAGTTTCGCCAAATAACTGAAGTCCCCTCATCCCTGAAACCATTCTAATTAATGTCTTCTGCACCTTTCTAAGGCTTGATATCCTTCCTAAATTGCGGTACCAGAATTGAACACAATACTGAGGCTTAGCCAGTGTTTTATAAAGTTTTAGCATAACTTCCTTGCTTTTGCACTCTATTTTACTGTTAATAAAGCCAAGGATTCTGTGTGCTTTTTTTTTAAACAACTTCTCAACTCACCTTCAGAAATTTGAGTACATACACCCCCAAGGTCTCTGTTCCTGCATCCCCTGTAAAATGGTTTCATTTTGTTCATACTGCCTCTTCTCCTTCTTCCCAACACTCGGGCAGGGAGTGGGAACAGAGAGATATGAAATTAAATCACTGCTTCTGTAACTTTCCTCTAACTTGAGATAAAACAGATGACATTTGGGTAGAATTTCTCACTTCTCCTTTCTGAGACTTGCAGTCATCGGCTATGTTCCTGAGCAAATCACTTTTGCCAAAAAAAAATCGAAGATGGCAAGCTGCATCTGTCACTTTGGCCAGAAAAACAGCCAAGTGCCTATAATGAAGACAGAGTATATACATTTGTAACAAATTATCGCACTCTTTGTAGCACTTTGCATTCAATGGATTACTTTTTGAAGTGTAGTCATCGTTGTTCTTCTGTGGCAAGCATGGCACAGCAAGATCCCACAAACAACAACTGAGACAAACAACCAGATAAGCTGCTTTTTTGTTCGTCGAGGACGAAATGTCGGCAGGAAAACTCCCTCATCGTCTTTGAATAATGCCTTAGAATCTTTTACAGCCAGCTCAACAGACAGAGAGGGTCTCGGTTTAACTTTTCAACAGAAAGGTCACTCCCTCAGCTCTGCACTGAAGTGTCAGCCTGGGTTAACTGCTCAAATCCAAATTGGAGCTTAAAGGATAAGACAATAAACAAAAGACCCATCATCCCTCTCAATTGGATATAAAAGATCCCATGACACTATTTCAAAGAACTGTAGGGAAGTTCTTCCTATTGTCCTGCCATTTACCCTCAACCAACATCATTAAAACAGATTATCTGGTTATTATTACATTGCTGTTTGTACGATCTCGCTGTGCGCAAATTGGTTGTTGCGTTTCCTACATTGCAACTACACTTCAAAAGTACTTCATTGGCTGTAATGTGCTGTTGGACATCCTGAGGTTGTGATAGGTGCTATATAAATGAAAGACTTTCTTTTTGAACCTACAACTTTCTGACTCAGGAAGTTCTACTAATGAGCCAAACTGATACCATCGCTTGCATGTGAGTAAAGCATAATTCTTGTAACAATCAACAATATATTACACTTTTTGTAATAATGTATTAAACGTCTTGATATATTTTCTTCACTATTTCTTATCCCTTCCTCCAGTCTTCCTCCTTTTTCTTTCCTTCCATCGTTCCTGTATTTCGATTTGTTTCTAAAATTACTCGTTGAATTTCCACGTTTCATCTTTCCACTAGTTAAATGGAGTCATGAACCCATTTATTTCAAAGGGTAACCCCTTCGTTAAAATTGCAGGGATGAATTTCAGACAAACGCATTAAGTTTTCACACTAATATCCCCCTCTTGCAATATTCGGGTCTCAGTCATTTTGCAGTCCACTCAGCTGTGGAATTGGTAAAGGGTTTTCAATTGCTGGCAGAGGCCAATTTCAAACAAGTTCTGGCAGCTGATATCTCAATCTACTCATCAGCTCCTCCACCAACACATACCTAATAAGCCATAGTATTTTATTTTGGTTCATGTGGGGAAGAACAGTCCAACGCCTTAGATTTTTGCCTTCACTGTCTGGACTGGGGGAGGTGGGGTAATCAGGCAGTGTGGACCGTCCGCCCACTATAAAACCCACCTGATTTTCATTCCACTGATTTCTGTTCTGCCCAATTACTCCCCAGCGGGTTGAAGATGAAAATCCACCCGTGATCCATATCCATGTACACATTTGTTGGGAAACAAAAGTGGAAAATAATAGAGATGTGAAAGCGAGATTTGGAAAATATGGAGGGGTGGATTTTGGTCTGGCCACATTTGTGGGACCTTGTGCACAAATTGGCTGCCGCACTTTCTACATTCCAATAGTGACTAGACTTCAAAAGTACTTCATTGGTTATAAAGTGCTTTGGGATGTCCTGTGGTTGTGAAAGGCACTTTATACATGCAAGTCTTTCTTTTCTTTATATTCCTGTATGTATTCAGCATGGGAGGAGAAGAAATTGGGAAGATATATACAGCTTCGATAAGAATAAAAAAGAAATTTTTAGATTGTCATTAAATTAGGAAATGAGCGCTAATTAAGTGGAAATAGCACCAAACAAGAGAGCAGACTTTGACACACCAATAAAATATTACTGTAAAATTTCCAAACTGATACCATCACCATTTTCTGCAGCTCTTTCCAGTTTAAGAATGTAATGGATATATAATTGATAAGGAATGAATTTGCAGGGCTATGAGGAAAGAGCGGGGTGTGGTCATTGGGGATAATTGGTTCACTCTTTCAAAGAGCCTGCACAGGCACAATGGGCCGAATGATTTTGATTCCAAGAATGCTGCAATATTTGAACTTGTGAAGTTTCTGAGATTCCTGATGACCACGGTGCTGACAAAGTGTAACTCCAGTCGGATGATCTGTCAAAACGTGGTGCCAGCAGTCTTGTGTTTTGAATCATTTCTAAGGTTGGCCGACCGCAGAGAATTCAACATGTAAATAAACCAAACAGAGAAGGAATTTAAACAAAGGTAATGAATCAGTGTAACTACACATCCTTCTCCAATGTACAGTATGTGACAGGCCAGGCTCTGCTGATGACAATGCTTTCTGAACTTTCTATATATTATGCAATGAATCACAAGATGTAATGTCTTCTTCTGCTAAAGCCTTTAGCCTGAGGTTCATGAGTCACACCTCGTACATTTATTGCTGTTTTTCTACATCTCTTTGCAGTTTTAGTTTAATTCATTTTCAGGCAATTTCAAGCACTCTGAACTAGTATTTAACACAAGCTTTTCTTGTTGTGATCAATCCTTTGAAGCACCTTGCCCAGCTTCCCATTCCAGTTCTGACAAAGGGGGTGAAACTGATCTTATCTGGTAGTGCCAAATGGTCTCATTGTGAATTGGCAGCCTGCCTTACACCACCACAATGGAAAAGAAATTCAAGACAGAGGGTAAAACCACCTGCTGATTCGCTACAACGCCATTTCGCACATTGGCAAAGACCAATTTCACTCCCTGAGTGTCTCTACCTGAATCATTAACCTGGCTTTTCCCTTTCCATATTTTGATGGAACTGCTGTGTATCCCCAGAATTTTTCACCTCTATTTTGGATATTCCACATTTCCACTTTTGAAAATCTCTCACATTCTAACTAGTCCTTTTCCAGGAACACAAAACTGTAGAACCTTTTACCTTCCTCACTTCCCCCTTCCTCCTAAAATCTAAGGCCATTAAAACCCAAGTTTTGAATCACATAATCATGTTTCTCGATTTATCTCATTATCAGCCTTGGGCTTATCCTGCCCTTCAGGCCTGGACTTCTTAGCTTAGCCTTTCAATTTTAAAAAAAGAGTAAGAATAATTAACTCGGGGAAAGCCAACTTCAATGGGTTAAGAATGGAGATGGGGCAAATAAATTGGAGTCAAAGGTTGGCAGGAAAAATGGTAGCTGAACAATGGGCTACCTTCAAAGAAGATATAGTTCGGGCACAGTCAATGTATGTTCCCTCGAAGGGGAAAGGTAAAGTAAACAAATCCAGAGCTCCCTGGATGACAAAAGAGGTAGAGATTAAGATAAAGAAGAAAAAGTGTGCTTATGACAGATGCCAGGTCGAAAATACTATTGAGAACCAGGCAGAATATAGAAGGTCCAGAGGGGAAGTGAAAGAACAAATAAGAGAAGGAAAGAGAGAGCATGAAAAGAGACTGGCAGCTAACATAAAAGGGAATTCCAAAGTTTTCGATAGACATATAAATAGTAAAAAGGTGGTAAAAGGAAGAATGGAGCCAATTAGGGACCATAAAGTGGATTTACGCATGGAGGCAGAGGGCATAGCTGAGGTATTAAATGAATACTTTGCATCTGTCTTTACCGAGGAAGAAAATGCAACCCAGGCAATAGTGAAAGAAGAGGTGAGTCAGACACTAGAAGGGTTTAAAATTGATAAAGAGGACATATTAGATAGGTTGTTTGTACTTAAAGTGGATAAAGCACCAGGACCAGATGAGATGCATCCAAGTACACTGAGGGAAGTGACGGTGGAAATCGTGGCGGTACTTGTCATAATTTTTCAGTCTTCCTTAGATCTGGGGGTGGTGCCAGAGGACTGGAGAACTACAAACGTTACACGCGTATTCAAAAAAGGTTGTAAAGATAAGCCCAGCAACTACAGGCCAGTCAGTTTAACTTTGGTGTTGAGGAAACCTCCAGAAAGAATAATTCAGGACAGAATCAATAGTCACATGGACAAATGCAAGTTAATTAAAGAAAGCCAACATGGATTTCTTAAGGGAAAGTCATGTTAAACTAACTTGCTAGAATTTTTTGAGGAGGTAACAGAGAGGGTTGATGAGGGCAATGCTGTTGATGTGGTGTACATGGACTTTCAAAAGGCATTTGATACAGTGCCACAAAACAGACTTGTGAGCTGGGGTGAATAAATTAGATTATAGGTTATAGTTCGTGGAATAAAAAGGATGGTAGCAACATGGATACAGAATTGGCTGAATGACAGGAAACAAAGAGTAGTGGTCAATGAATGTTTTTTGGGCTGGAGGAAGGTTTGTAGTGGAGTTCCCCAGGGGTCAGTGTTGGGACCCTGCTTTTCCTGATATATATTAATGACCTAGACCTTGGTATACAGGGCACAATTTCAAAATTTGCAGATGATATGAAACTTGGAAGCATTGTGAGCTGTGAGGAGGATAGTGTAGAACTCCAAAAGGACATAGACAAGTTGGTGGAATGGGCAGACAGGCGGCAGATGAAGTTCAATGCAGAGAAATGTGAAGTGATTCATATTGGTAGGAAGAACATGGAGATTCAATATACAATAAAGAGTACAATTCTAAAGGGGGTACAGGAGCAGAGGGACCTGGGTGTATATGTGCATAATTCATTGAAGGTGACAATATAGGTGAGAGAGCAGTTAATAAAGCATACAGTATCCTGGGCTTTATTAATAGGGGCATAGAGTACAAGAGCAAGGAAATGATGTTGAACTTATATGAGACACTAGTTCGGCCTCAGCTGGAGTATTTGGAGTATTGCATCCAGTTCTGGGCACTGCACTTTAGAAAAGATGTGAGGGCATTGGAGAGAGTACAGAAAATATTCACAAGAATGGTTCCAGGGATGAGGAACTTCAGTTATGAAGATAGATTGGAGAATTTAGGACTGTTTTCCTTGGAGAAGAGAAGGCTGAGTGTTGATTTGATAGAGGTATTCAAAATCATGAGGGGTCTGGACAGAGTAGATAGAAAGAAACTGTTCCCACTCGTGAAAAGATTGAGAACGAGAGGGCACAGATTTAAAGTATTTGGTAAGAGAAGCAGCTAGTGGTTAAGGTCTGGAATGTGCAGCCTGAGAGTGTGGTGGAGACAGGTTCAATTGAAGCATTCAAAAGCGAATTAGACTTTTTTATGAAAAGGAAAATATGCAGGGTTACGGGGAGAAGGCAAGGGAATGGAACTGAGTGAATTATTCTTTCAGAGAGCTAGTGCAGACATGATGGGCCAATTGGCCTCCTTCTGCATTGTAACAATTATGTGATTCTATGAAAAGCCATAATTATAAGTTAAAGATGGATGATTCGTGTTTCCAGTCTTCATGAAGACAGAGCAGACCATCCACAACTCATAATGTAAGTCTTACATTCCTTAATACAGTTAGACACTTTGTAAAGTACAAAGTGAATTTTCCTAAAGCTCTGATGCCTCCTGATTGATCTCCAGAACCAGAAAGGATGCTTTAGAATCATAGAATCTTACAACACGGAGAGAGGTCATTTGATCTATCATGGCAGTACCGGCTAATTGTAAGTGCTTTCCAATCTGTCCCACACCTCCACTCTTTCCTCATAAACTTCTCCTTTCCAAGTATGTATTCAATTCCCTTCTGCAGGTTACTATTGAATATGCTTCCTCCACCCTTTCAGGCAGTGCATTCCATTACACCAGTGACTACACTTCAAAAGGATTTCATTGGCTGTAAAGTGCTTTGGATTCTCCGGAGGTCATGGAAGATACTGTGCAAGTCTTTCATTTTCAGGAGAGGAGGAAAAGATTTAAGTTACATAGAAACATCAAAATCTACAGTGTAGAACGAGGCCATTCAGCCATTGTGACTGTGCCAGCCAAAAAAAGCTATCCAGCCTAATCCCACTTCCCAGCTCTTGGTCCACAGCCGTGTAGGTTACACCTCTTAAAGTCCATATCCAAGTATTTGTTAAGTGTGTTGAGGGTTTCTTCTTCTACCACCCTTACAGGCAGTGAGTTTCAGATCCCACTGCCATCTGGGTGAAAAAATTCACCGCAACATCCCTCTAATCCTTCTGTCAATTACTTTAAATCTATGCATCCTGGTTATTGACCTCTCTATCAACTTTATCTAGGCCCTCATAATTTTGTACACCTCAATTAAATCTCCCCTCTCCCTTCTCTGTTCCAAAGAAAACAACCCCAGCCTATCCAATCTTTCCTCATAACTAAAATTCTCCATTGCTGACAACATCCTTGTAAATCTCCTCTGCACCTTCTCTAGTGTGATCAGAATATTCCTGTAATATGGTGACCAGAACTGTACACAGTGTTCTAGCTGTGGCCTAGCTAGTGTTTTATATAGTTCTACAGTTCTATCATAACCTCCTGTTCTTATATTCTATGCCTCGGCTAATAAAGGAAAGTATCTTGCATGCCTTCTTAACCACCTTTTCTATCTGTCCTGCTACCTTCAGGGGACTGTAGACATGCATTCCAATATCCCTCTGTTCCTCTATACTTCTCAGTATCCTAGAATTCAATGTATATTTCCTTACCTCTTTTCCCTCCCCAAATGCATGACCTCACACTTCTCTGGATTGAATTCCATTTGCCACTTTTCTGTCCACTTGGCCAGTTCATTGATATCTTCCTGCCGTCTACAGCTTTTTTACTCACTGTCAACCACATGGCCAAATTTTGTATCATCTGCAAACTTCTTAATCACACCGTCTATGTGCCTACATGCAACATGCAATCTTTAGCCCTCAGACTCAACTCTTCTACTCCATGAGGAGCATAAAAAGCTGATGTCAGACTGCGGTGCAAAATGGGTCTGGATTCAGAGCAATGTCTTTAAAGGTGTGTGAGTTGTGCACCTGGGATTGCAACACCAAGAATGTTCCACAGGTTTGTATCTTAATCGGGATCTGATGGAAGCAAAATAGTCGCTATAAATCACTTCAAATAAACTGGTGTCTCATCAGATTAAAATCTGGGAAGGGCAACAAAGCCTTGTGTTGGTAAAGGCTTTCCTGTGAAAATGTGAATGACTACAAAGACCAGTCAGAGTTAAGGCATTTCCATGAGGTGAATGGAAGAAAACAAAAGACAGACTCAGAAAAGGGTCAAACCAAAATTAATTTCTTAAAGTTCCATTCTAAGCCTCTTACAAACTTATTTATTAATGAATAAATAGTTTAGTAGGACTTTGGTCTTCTCAAGATTAATTTTTGTTCCTTAATGTTCTCCCAAAGCTCAAGGCTGTGATCTTCCTCACTCACAGATTTCATAAAGTTCAGAAATAAACTGATCTGTGCTAAAATATGAGGCCGATAGGCACTTAAAATTCAATCTCGTCATCAATCTGCTCGTTGATCTTGAGAATGTGAAAAATTTGAGGAGAAATTATTTGATGAAATTCCTGCACCTGTAAAGAACCCAAAAAGGAAAGATACAAATGTTGAAAATCTGAAATAAAAACAGAAGAGAAAGAGGGTCTTTAAACACAAAGTTAACCTGCCCTCTCTCTTTTCTGACAATGCATTTACAGCATTTTCTCCTTTCACTGCAGCATGTACTTAAAATATTACAGAGTATTTACAACACAGAAACAGGCCATTCGGCCCGACTGGCCCATGTCAGTGCTTAGGCTCAATATGAGCCTCGTCCCACCCCTCTTCATCTAACCTTACTCCTTCCTCCCTCATTTGTTTATCTAGCTTCCCATAAATGTATCTATGGTATTCACCTCAACTACTCCCCGTGGTAGCAAGTTCCACATTATAACCACTCTCTGGGTAAAGAAGTTTCTCCTGAATTCCCGATTGGATTTATTAATGGCTATCTTACGGTTATGGCCTCTAGGTCTGGTCTCCCTGCAGGTGGAAACACCTTCTCTAAGTTTACCCTACCAAACTCTTCCATAATGCCAAAGCCCTCTATTGGTGCCCCAATGAGCCAGAGCAAAATCTTTTTGTTTAATCCAATGGGCATGTGCCTTTTAATTTTTTACACATTTTACTTGAGTGGATCAATGTGATATTGACATTTTAAATCAGATATTATTAGCAAAATGCAACTGATTGATGACCCTCTCCCATTTTAAAATGATGTTCTTCCTGAGTAAGAACAACAACTTGCATTTGTATAATGCCTTTAATATAGGGGTGTTCCAAGCTGCTTCACGAGTGTGTAATGAGACAAAAATTGACACTGAGCCAACAGAGAAACCTGGGTAATTCAAAGCTTAAAGAAGTGGGTTTGTGGGTTTTAAGGAGGGGCTTAAAGGAGGCAAGAGAGGTGAAGTAGGTGGAGAGGTCTAGAGCTAAACCTATGGGGCACGGCAGCCTATTGGTACTGTTACTGGATTTATAATCCAGAGGCCTGGACTAATAATCTGGAGATGTGATTTCAAATCTCACCATGGCAGCTGGTAGAATTTAAATTTAATTAATAAATCTAGAATAAAATGCTAGCCTCATTAACTTGTTGCCATTCACTTCCATTGAGGTGAATACCATAGATACATTTATGGGAAGCTAGATTCTGGTTCACTAATATCCTTCAGGGGAGGAAATCTGCTGTCCTTTCATGGTCTGGCCTACATGTGACTCCAGACGCACGCCAATGTGGTTGACTCAACTGCTCTTTGAAATGGCCTAGCAAGCCATTCAGTTGTAAGTGGTTCACCACCACCAGCTCAAGGGCAATTAGGGATGGGCAATAAATGCTGGCCTTGCCAGCGACACTGACATCCTAAGAATGAATAAACAAAATTTCCAGAGTTTGGGGCCTAGACAGCTGACAACACGGATATGCTGCTCCCCATCCTCCCAGTGGTACTGTCTAATCAGCAGATAGGAAGGTGTTTTAGACTTAATGTCCCATTGACCCCATTCTTCCCTGATGAGCTGCACTTCAACACTTAGGGACATTACAGCATGCATGATTTGTGAAGCTTTGTTACCTGCTATCCTCAAGATTGCTTTCTACTATTTAAGGAAAATTCCAGCTCTTGTAATCATTACATCCAGTGCTGTTTTTTGATAATTTTATCAACTTCTCACCTGCAGCACAGCCTTACGCTGCACGAGGATACAGGTCATTGAAAAAGAATAAAACACATATAAGAAAGAAAGAATATTTTCCTGAGCAGATTATCAGTATCAAAAATATTGTAGTTGAATACAGTAACACACGTCCAATCATTGGAGAGTGCAGACTCCTTGTAAGGTATCAGCTTGGCTCAGTTGCTAGCTCTGGGTCAGAGAGAGTGTGGGTTCAAGCCCCATTCAAGGTATTGAGCACATAATCTGGGCTGACAATTCAGGGCAGTACTGAGGACATTTTGTATTGGCAATGGTCCCATTGCTTAGATAAGGGATATGATAAATAGATGTGAAAGGTCCTGTGACATTATTCAATGAATTGGGTTTTCTCCTGGTGCCCTGGCCAACACTCATTACTCTTGATTGATTAACCATTCATTCATCACATTTACTATTTGTGGGGCCTCGCTACTGCACTTGCTGACGGCACAACAATGAACTTCTAAAGTAATTTATTGGCTGTGAGGTACTTTCGGACATCCGGAGGATGTGTACAGTGGTAAATAAATGCAAGTTCTTTCTTCACTTATATCAGTAATCGCCCAAAATGTCTTTTCCCTTTCCACTCAGACCGTCCCTTCTGTTTAAAGTGTATGCCTTACACCACTTGATAGAGACACAGAAGCAACCAATGTTCTTCCAGAGCTGATCAGTATCACAGTTCAATCAGTGAAATCCAATTCTTGGGTTTGTATTTCTAAATGTTCACTGGGTTACCAAGTAAATAACTGCAAAATTATTGGTAGACTAGCATCACACAGGAGGCCCTTGGACTTCATGCTTTGGAGTTATTGTTGGACAAGACTGAGTTTTCTTTTCAATCATTTTAATTGAATTGTTGGATGTATGGAAGTAATAATATTTCTTTTTGGACCCTGTTGTGACATTCCCATTTAAAAATCAGACCTTCTGAAGTAGTTTTGTTTGATCTGGCAAACACTTGCCCTTACTCCCTCTGCCAACCCCCAAACAAAATCCAGCCTATGCCATTGACTTCCAAGAGCTCACATGGGCTATAACTGTTCTAGCTGCCAACACTCACACAAATTAAAATGAGTGTGTTGCCAGAGGTAAGGTTGCCAACTGTCCAGGATTGGTCCTGGAGTCTCCAGGAATTGAAAATTAATCTCCAGGCTATGGCTACGAGCAAAACCCGGGAGAAAGGTCATAGGGACATTTTTAAAAATTGTATGCTTTTTAAAATTTTCTTTGAAAACTTTCCCTTGTTAGTTACAATAAAAGTTGGAGATAGGGGAAAAGGGCTGATTGATTGAAGTTGAGAATCATCCAGTTGGTTAAAGAAGAGTCTATTCGCTTTTCAATTGGCTGTGGGAAGGCTAGCTGCCGTGAGGATGGACATGTCAGGCAACCAATGGCGGGAGGTGGTGCAGGGAAGTGGGAGACGGGAGGTCATGTGATGAAACCTACCAGAATACGTCCACTCAGGGTTGGCAACGCTAATCAGAGGGTACTTGTTGTCCATGCAACTGCATTTGTGACAAGAACCAGAACCTTCAAGAAGCGGAGGACAGAAAAATAGAGAGAAAAAATATTTTAATCCTAAACAGTCAACCCATCAAAGGATTATAGCGGGCTGCCTCAGTTCCTTGCTATAATCTCAGTAAAATGATTGCATTCCAGCCGCCTCTCCAGGCTCAGAAAAAGCATCGAAGGATCAAGTGACTGGGCCTTTGAAACCTTGATGAGATTATGCCACCTCTTTCTAAGGGGCGGTATTGTATACCAGCTAACCATAGGCCAAAGTCTTCCTCTTATTCAAACAGAAGGGCAGGACTTTTGGGTCAATGATTCTGTGGCATTCAGGTTTACAGCAAGCAGCATATTAAAAAAAAAAGCCAAAAAAATCCCAACTGTTGTCTTTCATCTTTTCTTTGGACAGGTAATATTTGCTTTGATTAGTGTAACAGCTCATTTGTACAGTTTTGAAGTTCCACCAGTTCCGTTTTAATTCCTCGATGCTTTCCATGAAATCTTCTAGTTTAAACAAAACCTAATGATCCCCCTCCATTGCATATCACCACTTTCATACCCCACCCAGTGAGTCTCCATTTCAAATGGAGGCAAGTTGCTCCTCTCTCTTCACCACGAGCAGGAGTTAAAATTAGTGGGGCCTTACCCTACGAGGATCAGGTGTACTTCCTAGCAGACTGGCCTGGGGGCTCTGTGATGCAAGTAGGGAACCTCAACAATTGAGAGCTACCCTTCCCCTTTACAGTGTACTGACACGAAACTGGTGTTCATGAGGGCCCCGGTGAGAAATCTTTTCTGCAGCTCAAATCTCTGTTGCCCTGAGCCATGAGGAGGGGAACAGTTGTTGCCAGGAGTGCCACGAGCTGAATTCAAAAGCACATGATCAACATACAAGGTGCTTGAAAGACCCACAGGCAGAGAGCTGGGAGCATTGGCCAGGCAGTGAGACTTTGTATGGAGTGACCATAAGAAATGGAAATTATACAAAACCGTCAAAATACAGTTTCTGTCACAATTTGGATGTTCTAAACTTTGCTTTGACTATTGCAAAAAATCTTTAAACAAAATTTTAAAAGCTACAACATCCAGTGATCTTTTTTGCAAATTCGGAAGCTCGAACTGAAGCAAACAGTGACCTTGCTGGGTCATTTTTCCACAATTTTTATTTGTTTCCCTGTTCAAAAAACATATTTTAGGAAGGATGAGAAGGCATTGGAGAGGGCACAGCAGAAAAGATTTACAAAAATGGTACCAGGGATGAGAGTCATCAGTTACATGGATAGACGAGAGAAGCTGGTGAACTGGGAAGGTTGAGAGGAGATTTGATAGAGGTGTTCAGAATCATGAGGGGTCTGGTAGATAGGGAGAAATTTTGCATCGATGGAAGGGTTAAGAACCAGAAGACACGGAATTAAAGTGATTAGCAATAGACCAGAGGCAACATGAGGAAAAACGTTTTTACGCAGTGAGTGGTTAGGATCTGGAATGCACTGCCTGAGAGTGTGTTGGAGACAGATTCAATCATGGCTTTCAACAGGGAATTGGGTAAGCACCTGAAGAGAAAAAAAATTGCAGGGCTGCGGTGAAAAGGCAGGTGAGTGGGACTAACTGAGTAGCCCTTACAGGGACCTGGCACTGACACGATGGGCCGAATGGCCTCCTTCTGTGCTGTAACCATTCTATGATTCTATGAAATCTTCTTGTTGTCACAGGCTATTCCCACATCTGATCAGTTATCCGGACAGCTGAACCTCTGGCAATATTGGCCTGGCCTGTTAGCCCTCTAAGATACTAAGTGAGTGGCTTGTGGATTTCCCTCTTCCAGGGGAAAATACATTGATGGCAATTTTCAACTGTTTATGCTGGTCAAAATAAAACAATCACCTTCCCCTCTGAATGCCCAATGTGACTTTCAGGTGAGCCTGTGAATGGGTGAACATAGAACATAGAACATAGAACAAACAGTACAGCACAGTACAGGCCCTTCGGCCCACGATGTTGTGCTGACCCTTTAACCTACTCTAAGATCAAAACTACCTACATTCCCTTCATTCTACTATCATCCATGTACCTATCCAAGAGTCGCTTAAATCTCCCTAATGTATCTGCTTCTACTACCACCGCTGGCAGTGCATTCCACGCACCCACCACTCTCTGTGTAAAGAACCTACCTCTGACATCTCCCCTAAACCTTCTTCCAATCACCTTAAAATTATGCCCCCTGGTGATAGCCCTTTACACCCTGGGAAAAAGTCTCTGGCTATCCATTCTATCTATGCCTCTCATCATCTTGTACACCTCTATCAAGTCACCTCTCATCCTTCTTTGCTCCAATGAGAAAAGCCCTAGCTCCCTCAACCTTTCTTCGTAAGACATGCCCTCCAGTCCAGGCAGCATCCTGGTAAATCTCCTCTGCACCCTCTCTAAAGCTTCCACATCCTTCCCATAATGAGGCGATCAGAACTGAACACAATATTCCAAGTGTGGTCGAACCAGGGCTTTATAGAGCTGCAGCATAACCTCGCAGCTCTTAAACTCAATCCCCCTGTTAATGAAAGCCAACACACCATACGCCTTCTTAACAACCCTATCAACCTGGGTGGCAACTTTGAGGGATCTATGGATGTGGACCCCAAGATCCCTCTGTTCCTCCACACTACCAAGAATCCTGTCTTTAAGCCTGTATTCTGCATTCAAATTCGACCTTCCAAAATGAATCACTTCACACTTTTCCAGGTTGAACTCCATCTGCCACTTCTCAGCCCAGCTCTGCATCCTGTCAATGTCCCGTTGCAACCTACAACAGCCCTCCACACTATCCACAACTCCAGCAACCTTCGTGTCATCGGCAAACTTACCAGCCTTCCACTTCCTCATCCAAGTCATTTATAAAAATCACAAAGAGCAGAGGTCCCAGAACAGATCCCTGCGGAATACCACTGGTCACCGAGCTCCAGGCTGAATACTTTCCATCTACTACCACCCTCTGTCTTCTATGGGCCAGCCAATTCTGTATCCAGACAGCCAAGTTTCCCTGTATCCCATGCCTCCTTACTTTCTGAATGAGCCTACCATGGGGAACCTTATCAAACGCCTTGCTAAAATCCATATACACCACATCCACTGCTCTTCCTTCATCAATGTGTTTTGTCACATCCTCAAAGAATTCAATAAGACTTGTGAGGCATGATCTGCCCCTCACAAAGCTATGCTGACTATCTCTAATCAAACTATGCTTTTCCAAATAATCATAAATCCTGTCTCTCAGAATCCTCTCCAATAATTTGCCCACTACCGATGTAAGACTGACTGGTCTGTAATTCCCAGGGTTATCCCTATTCCCTTTCTTGAACAAGGGAATAACATTTGCCACCCTCCAATCATCTGGTACTACTCCAGTGGACAGTGAGGACGCAAAGATCATCGCCAAAGGTACGGCAATCTCTTCCCTCGCTTCCTGTAATAACCTTGGGTATATCCCGTCTGGCCCCGGGGACTTATCTATCCTCATGTCTTTCAAAATTTCCAGCACATCCTCCTTCTTAACATCAACCTGTTCGAGCATATCAGCCTGTTTCACGCTGTCCTCACAAACGACAAGGTCCCTCTCACTAGTGAATACTGAAGCAAAGTATTCATTAAGGACCTCCCCTACCTCCTCCGACTCCAGGCACAAGTTCCCTCCACTATCCCTGATCGGCTCTACCCTCACTCTGGCCATCCTCTTGTTCCTCACACAAGTGTAGAACGCCTTGGGATTTTCCTTAATCCTACCCGCCAAGACTTTTTCATGTCCCCTTCTAGCTCTCCTAAGTCCATTCTTCAGTTCCTTCCTGGCTACCTTGTAACCCTCTAGAGCCCTGTCTGATCCTTGCTTCCTCAACCTTAAGTAAGCTTCCTTCTTCCTCTTGATTAGCTGTTCCACATCTCTTGTCATCCAAGGTTCCTTCACCCTACCATCCCTTCCTTGCCTCATCGGGACAAACCTATCTAGCAGTCGCAGCAAGTGCTCCCTAAACAACCTCCACATTTCTGTCGTGCATTTCCCTGAGAACATCTGTTCCCAATTTAAGCTCCCCAGTTCCTGCCTAATAGCATTGTAATTCCCCCTCCCCCAATTAAATATTTTCCCATCCCGTCTGCTCCTATCCCTCTCCATGACTATAGTAAAGGTCAGGGAGTTGTGATCACTATCACCGAAATGCTCTCCCACCGAGAGATCTGCCACCTGGCCTGGTTCGTTGCCAAGCACCAAATCCAACATAGCCTCCCCTCTAGTCGGCCGATCGACATATTGAGTCAGGAAACCTTACTGGACACACCTGACAAAATCTGCTCCATCCAAACTATTTGCACTAAGGAGGTTCCAATCAATATTAGGGAAGTTGAAGTCACCCATGACAACAATCCTGTTACTTCTGCAACTTTCCAAAATCTGCCTCCCAATCTGTTCCTCCGTGTCTCTGTTGCTAATGGGGGGTCTATAGAAAACTCTCAATAAAGTGACTGCTCCTTTCCTGTTTCTGACTTCCACCCATACTGACTCAGTAGACAAACCCTCCTCGACGACCTCCCTTTCTGCAGCTGTGATACTATCCCTGATTAGCAATTCCACTCCCCACCTCTTTTACCTCCCTCCCTATTCCTTTTGAAACATCTAAACCCCGGAACATCCAACATCCATTCCTGCCCCTGTGATATCCAAGTCTCCGTAATGGCCACAACATCGTAGCTCCAAGTACTGGTCCATGCTCTAAGTTCATCACCCTTATTCCTGACACTTCTTGCGTTAAAATAGACACACTTCAACCCATCATACTGGCTGCAACTTTGCCCTGTCAACTGTCTAACCTTCCTCACAGACTCTCTGCACTCTGTATCTGCCTGTTCAACAGCTACCCCATCCACTGATCCGTAGCTCCGGTTCCCATCCCCCTGCCAAACTAGTTTAAACCCTCCCGAAGAGCTCTAGCAAACCTCCCGCCCAGGATATTGGTGCCCCTCCAGTTCAGATGCAACCCGTCCTTCTTGTCCAGGTCCCACCTTCCCCAGAAGGTATCCCAATGATCCACATATCTGAAACCCTCCCTCCTACACCAGCTCTGTAGCCACGTGTTCAGCTGCACTCGCTCTCTGTTTCTAGCCTCACTAGCACGTGGCACCGGTATCAATCCTGAGATTACTACTCTGCTCGTCCTGCCTTTTAGCTTCCAACCTAACTCCCTATATTCGCTTTTCAGGTCCTCATCCCTTTTCCTAGCTATGTCATTGGTACCGATGTGTACCACAACTTCTGGCTGCTCCCCCTCCCCCTTAAGAATCCTGTAGACTCGATCCGAGACATCCCTGACCCTGGCACCCGGGAGGCAACATACCATCCGGGAGTCTCGTTCGCGACCACAGAATCTCCTGTCTGTTCCTCTAACATTGAATCTCCTATCACTATCGCTCTCCTATTCTCCCCCCTTCCCTTCTGAGCCACAGAGCCAGGCTCAATGCCAGAGACCTGGCCGCTGTGGCTTTCCCCTGGTAGGTCCCCCCCCCACAACAGTATCCAAAACAGTATACTTATTATTGAGGGGAACGGCCACAGGGGATCCTTGCACTGTGTGCCTATTCCCTTTCCCTCCCCTGACGATCACCCAGCTTCCTTTATCCTGTAACATAGGTGTCACTACTTCCCTATAACTGCTCTCTATCACCCCCTCAGCCTCCCGAATGATCCGAAGTTCATCCAGCTCCAGCTCCAGTTCCCTAACGCGGTCTGTGAGGAGCTGGAGTTCGGTGCACTTCTCGCAGGTGAAGTCAGCAGGGACACAAGTGGTGACCCTTACCTCCCACATCCTGCAAGAGGAGCATTCAACTGCCCTAGCTTCCATCCCCTCAGCTCTAAATTGACAAAAGAGATTTTAAAAAAATAAAGGAAAACCTTATTTTACCAAACCCTCCACACAAGAGTCCTTTTTGTTTGGTTAGAGGAGGAGAATGGGTGAGAGACACTACATGTGTAGTGTTTCGGGTTTAGCCACTGCCCGAATATATAAGTTCACTTACCCAGCAGTCCCCGTGTCCACGTCCGCCGAATCACGAGGTAAGTACTTTATAGCTCAACTTACCCTCCCGGCTGCCCCCTGGCTCGCGCTCTCACCACTCCCGCTGCTCAAATGGAAGGGTAACCAGAGATTTCATTTGAAACAAGAAAACTTCAACTCAACTGTGCAAATTGGAGTCTTTCAGGGGTTGAAGGGCACCCGTTTGCAATATTCAGGCCAAATGAGGCAGAGCACGGGTCACACACACTCTGCCTATTGGTACTGGGCCCTCAGCCGAATAAGCAGTGGTCCTTAAAAGGACAGCTGTAGGCCATGCACGCGACGGCAACTGAAAGTTTTCTGTGTATTTTTTGGGGGGGAGATGGGGAAGATGGGTGAGGGTGAGCAGCGGGAATTCTTCTCCTGCCCCCAGAAAGGTAACGTGCCCTGCCGCCGGCTGCTCAATGTTCGAACCTCCCACTCCTTTTTAAAGTCTTCTTCCGGCTTGGCTGTGCCACAGAGCTGCCAGATCGCACACCCATCATTGTTCACTGACCACTCAGCAGATCACCAACCGAATGCAAATGGGTCCCCACCTTGAAAGTATTTGCGTCTCCCACCATAAACTGCCCACCCAACACTAACGATTGTTGAAAATGGCTCCTCATTTCCTCCTTGGAATGTTAAGTTACTGCAGTGGCAATGATGGATGGGTAGGAGGGACTCGAATGGATCCGTGACTTCAAAATTTAAGTCCTGCAAAGCAATGTTGGCAAGGTGTCAGCTGTGGCTCAGTGGATAGCACACTCCTCTCTGAGTCAGAAGGTTGTGAGTTGTGAGCACAAAATTCAGGCCGACACTACCAGTGCAGTACTGAGGGAGTGCTGCCTTGTCGGAGATATCAGTCTGAATTTTACTAGACCCTCGAGGTTGAGGGTCGTGGCTGGGTGGGGGGGGGGGGGGGGGCAGAAAATCCTTCCAGGAGAGGCCCACCAGGGGCCTCAACGCCGGGAAGGCCCCGCCCCATTTTACTAGCAGTGGTGAGGCCTCGGGGCAGAGCCACCACAGCTCGGTTAAAAAAAACCTAATTACCATATTTAAATAAATGATAAATAAAGAATAATTACTTACCTCGTCACGACAGCCATCCCACGCCGATATTCTGGCCGGTTGCCGGAAGTCCCGTGCCTTCGGATCGCCAGGCGTAACACTGGTGGGGGGGGGGGGGGGGGCGGAGCGAAATTTTCAGGTGGGGAGGAGCAGGGAAAACTCCTACTATTGGCTAGGGGGATGGTGGGAAGGGATTGAAAAGCAAAGGAAACAAAGTTCGGGGGTTAAAGTTCATGCTGGGACAAAAAAAAATGTTTGTGTGGATGAGACAATAAATGAAATGTTTGGTCATTGTGGGGTGGGAGAGGGGCTTCGATCTTTTATTAATTTTATAAATTTAAATGTTTCCTCCATTTCACTTTTAAAATTCTAATGACCTGTAAAGGTTTGGAGCCCTTTAAAAATGACACCGGACACCGTTGCTGGGGACAGCGCGCCTGCCCCCTCTAAATCATCGGGGGCGGTCGTTCAACCCCCTCCATATTAATGAGCCGCCATGCAAAATATCGCAGCAGCTCCGCGACGTGCAGTCCTTGGCAGCGCGCAGGTAAAATTCAGCCCATCGTCTTTTGGATGAGACATTAAACTGAGGCTCTGTCTTCCCTCTCAACAACGTAAAAGATCTTATTGCACTATTTCAGGAAGAATGGAGGAATTCTCTCTGGTGTCCTGGTCAATATTTATTCCTCAATCAAAATCAGATTCTCTGGTCGTCATCATATTGCTGTTTATGTGAGCTTGCTGTGTGAAAATTGGTTGCCATATTTCCTATATTACAACACTGACTACACCTCGAAGGTACAATGGCTGAGATACGCTTTGGGATATGGCAGTGAAAGGTGATGTATAAATGGAAGGTCTTTCTTTTCAATTACACAATACACTGGAATATAATTTATAAGATTCCTTTTTACAAAGTGAAAAATACCTGAGGTATTGGAGTCAGAATATTTCAATCAGAATGTGCTAGGTTGTTTTTTTTTTGGGTAGACAATGACTGACCTTGCTGTGCATGTCCTTTACCAAATTTCAGGGTATGGTGACTAAGGGATGCTACATGACACTAATATTTATCCAAGTTTGCTGAATACAGTGAAACATTGGATCATGTGTGATGCATAGTTTACCCTGCAATATGAGGTTGACTCTTAAATGCCCTCTGAAATGGCTGAGCAAGCCACTCAGTTCAAGGGCAATTAGGGATGAGCAATAAACGTTGGCCTAGCCAGTGACGCCCACATCCCATGAACAAATAAAAAAAAGGCCTCAAGTCAGAAGTCTCCTTTGGATCTGAATGATTTTACCTCACTGGGTCTGTCATTTCAACGAAACAAGTTTCAAGTAGGCAACTAGCACGTTGGAGAGATTTTTCACACACCCAAGTCAGCTTTGGTTTTGTCTCACCCCAATTGCTATGACTGCTCATTGACATAAAGGACAATATCTACCTCCGCTCCTGGGTACAACACAAGCCTGTTGCTTGGTAAACAAACTCTAACTCCCATTTCCTCTGTCTCTGTCCCTCACACTTGAGCACAAAAATCAAGGCTGACATGGCAGTGCAGTACTGCACTGTCTGAGGGGCCTTCTTTCAGATGAGATGTTAAACCAAGGTAAGAGCAAAATACTGCGAATGCTGGAACTCTGACATGAGAACAGAAAGTGCCGGAAATACTCAGCAGATCAGGCAGCATCTGTGCAAAGAGAAACAGAGTTAACGTTTCAGATCTGTGACCCTTCATCAGGCGGCACCTCACACAGTGCAGTACTGCACTGGCATGTCAGCCTTGATTTTATATGTTCAAGTGTGCTACCAACTGAGTCATGGCTGTAAGAGACAGAGGAAACGGGAGCAAGAGTTTGGTTATCAAGCAGTAGGTTTGTGTTGTACCCAGGAATGGAGGTAGATATTGTCCTTTATGTCTATGAGTAGTCATAGTAATTGGGGTTAGGTTATCTGATGAAGGGTCACAGACCTGAAACGTTAACTCTGTTTCTATTTACACAGATGCTGCCTGACCTGCTGAGTATTTCTGAGAACTTCCTGTTCTCATTTCATGTTAAACTGCAGCCCCATCTGCCTGTTTGGGTGGATGTAAAAGTTCCCATGGCACTATTTTGAAGACTAGCAGGAGAGTTATCCCTGGTGTTCCGGCCAAAATTTATCCCTCGATCAACATCACAAAAAACTCATTTTCCGGTCACTACTACATTCCTATTTGTGGGAGTTGCTGTGCGCAACTTAGCTACTGCTTATCCTACATTACAACAGTGACTACACTTCAGAATTACTTCATTGCCTGTAGAGCGCTTTGAGATGTCAGGTGATCATGAAAGGTGCTATATAAATGCAAGTCTTTCTTCTTATTTGATTTGATCAATATTATTGTGTTCTCGGATATGGTCTTGTTCCTTCCAAGTGCCAAACCTGCCATTCTATACTGTCTTCCTCTACACCTTGGGACATTTTAGAGGCATTATCTCGCTGTTATTGCATCCTCTAATGTTGAAACCACAATCCATTTTAGTTTGCTCCACTAACTTATTCATTCTCAGGCTATCAAACAATGGAATTCGTACTTCTGTCATTCCTTCCCCTTAAAAATCTTCAGGCTTTTCAAAATCGGTTAATGTCCACTTTCTAATGATATCTACTGTTGGTTTTCTCAATGGAGGGAAGCATAATGGCAATAGACATCCCTCACAAGCAATTTTCTCCTCTTCCCTTCCGCAGGCGTTGACTTTTGCTGGGATATGGTTTCCTGGGCACTAGGTGCATTCTAATACCTCACCTTACTTATGCATGTGTGAACCTTCATAGTGTGCTGGAAGGATGCTTGAATGGGAGGGGAAGACAGAGGCATTAAACCTGAACCAAATCCCATCCCCACTTAGCATTCACACACACCAATGGGGCAGGAGGGGGATTAATTTTAACTGTAGGCGATGATATAAAATGAGAGAAATTAAACTGGCCGCCCATTGTACACCCTGGGAAATTTTTCTTGACACTAATGTCAATAGAAGAAAACAGCAGGCAGCTAAATTGATAGTGCCTATTTTACAGCACCATCCACATTTAAAATTACTCCTCAAGTGTTGCTTGATAGCAACCAACATGGAGAAGCCTGGCTAATTTCCATCTCCCTAGCACGGGAACACGGAGGATACTATAGAACCCAAACTGAGATTGTCTAATTTACCAGGGATAGAAACTAGGATTTTCATTAGGGCTGTGTGGTTCATTCTCACTGGATAAACTTCCTGTGCCACTGTGAGAGCCCAATTTGCATGTATAAAGGCTATCAATCCCCCCAGCTACATAAATAAACCCAGATTCCAATACTCGACTCTTCTGAAATCAGACCCAGCAGTAGAGGAAGTGTGTGCAGCCATCAGATCAGCAGGAACTCAAGAAAGCATTCCTTAGTTTACTGTGGTCCTGTCTCTGGCTATCTCCAGCAATAATTAAAGCAGCACTGTCATTATTAAAAAGCAAACTTGTTTTTCTTTCTTTCTCTTTGAACGCACCTGGCAAGGTTGCAGCAAATCACTTTGCGATCCATTACTGCATCAATTCTATGTAAGTATTCATATTAAATAAGACAGAGCTCTTTTAAGCATAAAAGCAACAGAAATGCAACTGAAAGCTTTTTTAAAGTAAAAAAAAGGCTAAATAATATAGACAACAGTGGCACCTGCTGGCAAAATCCATTGCAGCAACAATATAGAATGAGTAAGGCTTTGCAGCTTATTTGATTTTGCCTTCGAGATCCCAGGCTGCTGTCCCTCTATTCTCAGGGGTGGCATTAAGAGTGTCTGGGGAAGATGATATATGAGGTTAACCCTTAAACATCTGCAACACAACAGTAGACATTAAGCAGTTGTACAATGATTGACAGTATTTCTACGCTTGAGCAATTTCTTGAATAAATCCAGTATCCTGGAAACCTGCTACAGCTGGTGGCAATGCTCTGTATACTTCCATCACAACTCTGAACTTGCACCCTCTTCTATCTGAATGTATTATTTTGGGTTAATTTTCTCAATCCAGTTACATTTATTAAATATCTGTACAAGATACTCTCAAGATCTCTACTTCCAAGGTGGAAGAGCCCAATTTTCAAGTCTTCATAGCTCTTCCCTCTGACTCACGGATCAGCCTTGTTGCTCTCCTCTGGCGTCCTTACATCAAGATAATATGGTTCGAGTTGGACTGCCACCAGATATCTTTCCATGTTTCTTGCTTCCTCTGGAATTAAAGCATTATCTTGTGCACATTGTACCTGTTATTGTAACATGACTGCAGTAAATAGTAAGCCCCTTATGCTGCTGCAAAACAGTATTTCTATTATGAACAGTATTCTCTATTGTTCTTACTTTCTCCAGTTGGCTAATAACACCCGTGTATGCTCCAAATCAGGTTTATTAGCACATTTAGCAAAAGCAATAAAAAAAAAATTATAAAATCCGCTTCAAAATAAAGTATCAAAATGTCTTCTTCTGCTGTAACCATTTACACCTCTGTACCATCTCGTTTCTTTTTGTCCCATTACCACCCTCACTGTCAACTAATCACTCATGCCATACACAGATGGCATCCACAGATCCCTTTGTTCTTTCTTGCCTTTTTCTTCCAAGCTCTATATTTGTTTAAAAGCCGTTTATCTCTAAACTTCTTCCAATACTGATGTGTTATCAACCTAAAACGTTGCTCTCCGCACAGATGCTGCCTGACCAGCTGAGTGTTTTCAGCATTTCTCAGACTCAACAAACTGCCTCAAGAACACATATGCTTCATAAAGGCCAACATCAAGTCATAAGGGCAGAATGTGCCCATGTTTGTAGATACTATACAGAAAATGCTTTTAACGGTGTCCATAGATGATCATCCAGGGTATAGACACAGTAAGCGACAGCAGGTTAATTTCTGACTTTGTGATAGTCACATCAGAATTGCTCACTTCAATTAAAAGATCAAAGAAAGCAGCATGTACTGCCACCAGAAAACTCAAACCAAAAGGCAGGCTCATCTTGCCCAGCATTAAAATGAATCACTATATCTTAGACATAATCAGATTCCAAAGAAATGATTTCAAAGCTCAAGCTCCACATTTGTTGGTTAAAATTCAACCATGTGACAAGATGGAAAAAGATGCAACACGCAAATCTAAAAGAAAAAAATCCATAGCAAGTCCACTTAGCAGCTGAAAAGAGGAAGTCAGGCTAGCATTTCAAAGTGACTCAATCATAACTGCCAGTATTAGCTTAAAACGACAATGTCATTCTGATTCAGACATTCAGATCGATTTGAACAGGAATTTGTGTTTCCCTTTTTATTGTTCAATTAGAATTTCAGCCTTCATCGCAGAAAATCACTGAACTTGGAAAACAAAGTCACACATCAGACTTGGAGGAAAAGAAAAAAGGATCTTTATTGGTAAAGTCCCGTTTAAATTTATGATACATATATTACAAATACACCTATCAGAGAAGGAGTGACTGATCATGCCTACAACTGGTTAAATACATATATTTCCATTTTCCTAATCATTGATCCTATTCCCAAAAAAATGCAAAAACATTAAATCATTATTGCTTGTGACCGTTTTTGAGCAGCCTCCTTCTTTAACAGTCGGCAGTAATACATTGCAGCAAAATGCTTTGAAGAAAGCACAACTATTATATTGAAAAGCCCTTTCTCACCCTATAACTCTTGTTGCAATTACTTTGTGGTGAAACCATCTTTGGGCAAGTGATTCCAAGTGGTGCAACATCTTGTGGCAAATGGACATTTGTACAATTACTGTGTGGATTTCTATGCTTGCAACATACAGCACAATTCGGTGCCTGAATTTTGCATAAAAGATCAGAATGGGGGAGGCGGTGAAAATAACCAATCTCTGAACGGTACGAAATTATTTGCCTTCATTAACAAATGAAATGCACCAAACACAGCATCTTCTGAAATAAGCACAATTGGTAAGGCATATTTTTAGTTTTGAAAACCAACATTAAGTCTCCAGACTTACCATTTTTTACAACTGATTAAAAAACATCCTCCAGGGGATTTTAAACAGAGAAATCAGACAACTACATTAGGTACAACTTTGATTATAAAATGTCAAGATCATTTTACTTTATATAAAAAAAATTTAGATGCCTTCTACTTTTTCATGAGACAGGTTTATAAAGAGTAGATACATTCGTAATTTTGAAGACTTAAACTAGTACTTTTGTGTTCAATACAAGCAGTAGCAGACATTACAAATCTTTACTGCTCTAAACATGCTGCATCAGGTCACAGTGAATCAGATGACTACATAGACAATTACTGCCCAAACACAGACTAGATCACTGCCTCCGAGATTTTCCATTTCACAATGCTTTTAAAAGAATCAGAAATTGACTATTTAGAAAATAATTCCTTTAGTGTTTTACCTCAAAAATAAATAGCAACTTCCCCCACAGTTGCTTCCACATGATTGATCCAGTTTCCTATGACATGTGGAGTAAGGAACACTCCTCTGTTACACCCACATACACAACACGATTAAAAATTCCTACCTCCCAGCATACCCAAAGTAAAGATACTACATAGGAAGCATATCATTCCAACTTCAGAGTTATTTAAAATCTGACAACTCTAACCTATCCCTGTTTTGCTTAAGGGGATCAATGTGGGAAGAGGTATCAATAGAAAATGCCCGTACCTCATCATTGTGCTGTCCTATCTTTTAATGGGTCATCCCAGTCGTAAGCCTAACTGAACCTCGTCATTTTAACGCTCCCACTAGCAACATGCAATAGTGGTACTAGCAGACCATTATCACAATACAAAAGCAGCTGTACTCTTCTAGGTAAAAGACAGCCTTCTGACAGTTTAATATCCTTTCTGCATCCTACGTATTACAAATTCAACTCACAAGTATGTCTTTTTAACTACTGAAAACTCCCTTAAAAAGCTTTCTAACCTACATTACTCCTGTGTTTTCTTTAGAAAAGATACCATAATCACTTCAGCACTTTGCATGCTGTTTCTGTCTTTTATTCTTGTGCTTTATTTGTAAACAAACCTCCAATCCTTGGTTCCATATCTAGTCAGTTTGTCAAAAAGAAAGATCCTTCATTAACCCCAGGTCACAATCCTTCCCCCACAACCTCACAAACTTCTCAAAGTTCACTGACATTCCTCAAATAAATACTGACAAGGCATCAATGATCTCCCACTTTTTAATCAATGATGTGATGTATATGTTTGGTAATATTTTGTGATTAGAATTTTTTTTTTTTGGACAATTTGCAGCTGGCTAAGCTAGACTTAGTTTTTCCTTTTTAAAACCAGGTCATTTCCCATGGCACTGTGCATGGGGAGTGAAGACCAGGTGTAGTCTAAAAAATGAAGCACAGTTAGATGGCAAGAGATAATTGGACTAAGGCACACAGGCATAATTCAGCCCTTTTAAAGTAATACCATCTGCCTTTATATTTCCAATAAAATTGCTATGTGCTCATAATGAAAACTGTCTATGTAAACATGTATACGTTGAATCTCCACTGGCAGGAGGGTGTAATTACAGCACAATCATTTTCCATCGGCAGTTAACATCACAAAATGTGAGCACAGTAATTATGCATGAAAACAGCTGGCCGACCATAAGTGCGTGCAGATGCGATATTTTGAATACATTGTATCAATGGTTTAAAAGAGCAGCTTCAAACACTACTTCGTCAAATAGGATGGGAAAAAAAGGTTTCATTATCCGTATTATCACTTATAGAAGTTCCTGTGCACAGGGATGGGGAAAATGAGCATCAAAAAGTTACAGTGCAATGCATAAAAAGACATCCTGATAGGAAACGACTAGCTCAAAATGGTGTGCTACAGCATTTTTTATAAGTATTAAGTTTCCTTGTAAGTGATAAACCATAGATAACTTTATTTACAATCAAGGCATTGGAGGAATTTAGCCTAACGTAGAGGGTATATAACAAAAAAGGTAAGTGGCCGTAAGCAGTGCCTTTTACTGCTTAGCTGAAGTCACGATTCGACAGAATGAGAGGAGCAATCAGAGTCCACAAGTACAACAGCAGTCCAATCCAGCTCGAGGAGATCTTCACCCAGACTGCCGGCCAGGGACTTTGCACAGTTGAGTAATCAGAGCTAGGGCTAAGATGATAGCACAAGGGTTAATAAGTAAATAAAATTCATATAACTGCCAGTTAATAATCAGTAGCAAGGGATATTAATGCAATACACTGGGCTGACATTTACTCTAGTTCTCAAGCCCATACAATTGAGTTAGTAAACAGAATTTACAATTTAAATAGGTTACAGGCATGCTTACAAGTAAACTGGAAACTGAGAGAAATATGAACAGTAGAATTAACTGAAGCAAATCAAGAGAGTCTGCAGGGGGCAGTGTTAAGTATAAAAAGATCGGAAGAAAAATAGCCTTCCTTTGCTCAGATATTTTCTTTGAAAATTACTAATCTAAAGGCTGAACAAAGCCATGTTTTAGTCCCTTTACAAATTCAAGCAAGTAATATATGGATGAAAGCTGGCAAAACCTGGGGTACAACTCCAGAGGCAGTACCTTCGCTAACTGGCCACCCATCATACAAGGTAAGCATTAGCAGGCTACTTATATCCAAGCCCTATTTTATTCCTTTCAGACATACTTGCATGCTTTCCAAGATGAGTCATTGTACAACAATGAGGAGCAAAAACGGCAGTTGAATATTTTTACATTTTAAATGTCCCCTTAGCCTAGAGCTGCTGAGACCAATTAACTCAGCTGTAATAAGTGAATGGCTGCGATTGCTGACAACTCCACCACTAGGTGGTGCTGCAATGGCACATGCGCAAATGCAGCCTGTGCCACTAAAAGATCACCATCTGTGACGTCAGGCAGCTGCCAGGATTAAAGATGGTGCTGCTCAAATAATCACACGATGGCAACCTAAACACATGGCAGCACACAATGGCCGGAGGGGAGGAAGCGATCGTGGAGGGGAGCGAGCGGGCAGGGAGGTGGGGGGGCAGTGAATGTGCGGGCGGGTGGGTGAGCAAGCGGGCCAGGGGCTGTGGGCGAATGGTCGGGGGGGGGGGGGGGGGGGGGGGGTAGGAGGAGGAGAGCGCACCCGCCACCAGAAAGCTCTTGGGCTGTGCTCTCCCCACACCCGTTCTCTACCAGCTCCCCACACCCCCTTCTCCCCACACCCCTGATCTCTCCGGCCCGGATACCCCCACCATCTACTCGCGTTACGCGATAACTTCATCTGCGCATGCACCAACCAGTCCTGGCACTGCGGAACACAGCGCACGCGCAGAGGGTAGGAACCAATCTGCGCATGTGCGCAGGTTGGTGCAGTCGGATGACGTAAGCTGCCGGCTGCGTTGTCAGTAATCACTTTGTAAGTGAATTGAATATAGAATGCTCTGGGCTGTGTGGCTTAATGCTGTACTGAGTGATGAGAGGAGTAACAAGGCCAAATATGAGCCAGTCATTACAAGGTGGCACTAAGTGGCTTTAGGTAACTGTTCCTTCTAATTTTTGCTCTTTACATCCTTCTGGGCAAATACTTAACTTCTCAACTTTACCTGCCCAGTAAAATGTATTCTAGATGGGACCAGAATCCTGTCTTGAGCAATTAATGGAACCAAACTACATTATGCCATTTCATGGCATGCTCCTTCAGCCTTCTCTCTGAAAACTAAGCCATAGGCTTAAGTTTTATTTAGTATGCAATGTGGTAGAGGGCACCTTTTCTATATTTAGCATTGCCTGGTATTGATCTAACAATGCAAGACATACCGGTACCAGTTTGTAAGTGTCATCATGATGTAGAGGGAGGCCAGGAAGAGGCAAAAATGGAAGAAGGAATAGCTGTAGGTAACTGCATCCTGCTCGTTATCCTCTGCACGATGAAACCCATCTTCACGGGGTGCAGAGAACTCTCCCATCGTCCCTTCGCCTTCTTCAGTCATCAGCAGCTTGTTAACTTGAGCATTAGTAGATGATCGGATACTGCAGGACAAAAAGAAATTGTGCTATCAGGGAAAGTTGTTTATGGTACAGTTCCCTTTGTGTTTTTTATTTCAAAAAAAACTAAAGCTCACAACCAACAAACTTGCGTTTGGCGTATACCTCATTTAACATGATTCCTTTCTCATTCTCTCTCCAATTTTTTCTGATTTAAAGACAACAAGCAACTCCTTTAAGTACATTTCACTGTTCTGATTAAATATCTGAACACTTTAAAATGCAAAGGTTGCTATGGATGGCAATAAAAGGAACTGCTTGGCAAACTAAAGTTGAAGAGTTCAGATGTAGAGCTCTCCAGAGGAAGCTAGGCAAGGCAGCCAAATGGATAGCAAATAATTGATCTGTCTTTACTTCACTGAATTAGTCTCAGTTTCCTGTCCACCATACTTAAATCAATACTTTAAAAAAAACACATAAGAAAGAAAATAATGCACAAGAGATTGTTTGCTCTGAGAAAACAGGAGAGTACAATGCACAGCACAGAGAACTGGCTGGATCAGGAAACAAGGGAATAGTGCACAGGAAATTGGTGGAGGGCCCTCTGAAAGAAAAAAAAATCAACCAACAGTGCAGTGAACTAATATATCTAAATAAAATAATTTTTATTTCACTTCAAAAAATGTTTTAAATCTGGAATGACAATTTTCATTAATGGCAATTTTCATCCCCAGAATTGTGTGCGGTGAGGGAAGGATAGGGAAGACTACAAACACCACTCCCTCCCCATCCCTACAGCTGTCATCTATACCGCTGCACTGCTGACAGGAACGGATATTGTGCGGTCCACTGGTGAGCTTGTTCCCACAGCCGTGAAGGAGACCACTGCCAACAGCATTCCATTTAAATGAGAACCAAGAAAAGGGAACACCTTTTCATCACTAACTAGTTTGCAATTAGTTGAGGCCTGGATTCAAACTCCTAACTTGCTTACTGAACCCCATATCTGTTGTGTTTTTAAGATAAATTTTATGGAGACTTTTATTTGCAGAGGAAATGCTAAAAAAACACAGAAGGCATGCAGATACTGACCTTGCATAAAACACACAAAGGAGGAAGATGATCAATCCTACAATGCTCTGGGCATCCCACCACTGGATTACTGAACTGGAGGGTGGAGCAACAGTTGAGTTGCTGGTTGTTTGTTGGACAATGCTCAGTAGACTGGGGTTACACTTTCTTTCTGCACAGAAAGACAGAAAATACTGTAAAACCCATTATTCCCCAATTCACAAATCTATGCTAAGCAGTGAACAAAACAGCCTTTATTTTTTTTTAAATCTTTGAATGCTTCATTGCCAAGTCCCTTGAAAGCACTCCATTATTGCACCATATGGACCATTTCCATCACCACAGCCAGCCCCCGTGGCAGAATCCACCAGCATCAAACTGCCAGTAAGGTTTATATTGTTGACTTTTGTCAGTGGGATCTGGATTAAGACTGCCCAACTTCATTTCAGACCACAGATCAGAAATAGTGAGACAAGAAAACAATTGCAGGGGAATTCGCACTGTATTTAACCATATTTAAAGATGGCCCTTCTCTTCCTAGTACAGAAACTGATGTAAAACTGCAAAGTTAAACTTACCTGGTTCATTGGTCATGGCTGACCAGGTCACATACATTGTATAGAGAGTAATGATAGAGGCTTGCAGCAAACCTGAATGAGGCTGAGCTTCCTGCAGAAATAAAATGAGAAGTAAAGAATGCAGTAAACAAGTAGGCAAGCTCCCAATTTGCACAAGTGACTAATTATATTAAAATAAATAACAAGTAGCACTCAGGGGTGGGGGGAGGGAGCTGCAAATGTATACATTGTCTACCTACATCTTGAATTAAATTATTAATTGGCTTTATTAATAGAGGAAGAGTACAAAAGCAAGGAAGTTATTTTAAACCTTTATAAAACACTGGTTAGGCCTCAGCTGGAGTGCTGCGTGGCACCATGCTCTTGGATGAAAGGTTGAAGAGATTTATTAGAATGATACCAGGGATGAGTGACTTCAGTTATGTGGAGAAACTGGAAAAATTGGGGCTATTCTCCTTAGAATAGAAAAGGTTAATCACTAATGATGAAAATAGGGGAAAACAGGGGGGACGGTGGCATAGTGGTATTGCCACTGGAATAGTAACCCAGAGACCCAGGATATTAATCTGGGAATAAAAACAAGAAATGCTAGAAATAAGCAGCAGGTCTGGCAGCATCTGTGCAGAGAGAAGCAGAGTTAACGTTTCAGGTCAGAGACCCTTCTTCATAACTGACAAAATATTAAAAATGTAAAAGGTTTTAAGCAAATAAAGCAGGGGTGGGGCAAGAGATAACAAAGGTGAAGGTGTTGATAGGACAGGGTCAGAGAATAACTGACCAGAAAGTCATGGAACGAAGGCGAACGGTATGTTAATGGTGTGCTGAAAGACAAAGCATTAGTACAGAGAGGGTGTGAATGACTGTAAAGCAGAGCACTCCAAGCACAAACATAAAAAAACACATTAAAAAAACCAAAACAGTGGGTAAGCACAGTGGAAACAAACTAAACAAACTGAAAAACCTAAAAGAACCAAATAAAAAAAAAATGAAAAAAATAACCTGAAACGTTAACTCTGCTTCTGTCTGCACAGATGCTGCCAGACCTGCTGAGTATTTCCAACGTTTCTTGTTTTTATTTCAGATGTCCAGCATCTGCAGTATTTTGCTTTTATTATATTGATCTGGGGACATGGGTTCAAATCCCACCACAGCCGAAGGTGGAATTGGAATCTGAATTCAATTAATAAATCTGGAATTAAAAGCTAGTCTAATGATGGCCATAAAACCATCGTCAATTGTTGTAAAAACCTATCTGGTTCACTAATGCCCTTTAGGAAAGGAAATCTGCTGTCCTTACCTGGTCTGGCCTACATGTGACTCCAGACCAACAACAATGTGGTTGACTCTTACATGCCCTCGGAAATGGCCTAGCAAGCCACTCAGTTGTACCTAACCGCTACAAAGTCAATAAAAAAGAATGAAACCAGATGGACCACCTGGCATCGACCTAGGCACCAGAAACGACAATGGCAAACCCAGCCCTGTCAACCCTACAAAGTCCTCCTTACTATCATTTGGAGGCTTCTGCCAAAGTTGGGAGAGCTGTTCCACAGACTACTCAAGCAACAGCCTGACAGTCATACGCACGGAATCATACCTTACAGACAATGTCCCAGACACTCCCATCACCATCCCCGGGTACATCCTGTCCCACCGGCACATCCTGTCCCACCGGCAGGACAGACCCAGCAGAGTGGTAGCACAGTGGTATAAGTTGGGGGCGGGGGGGTGGGGGCGTTGCCCTGACAGTCCTCAACATAGACTCTGGACCTCAAAGTCTCATGACATCAGGTCAAACATGGACAAGGAAACTTCCTGCTGGTTACCACCTACCGCCCTCCCTCAGCTGATGAGTCAGTACTCCTCCATGTTGAACACTGCTTGGAGGAAGCACTGAGAGTGGCAAGGGTGCAGAAAGTACTCTGGGTGGGGAACTTCAATGTCCATCACCAAGAGTGGCTCAGTAGCACCACTACTGATTGAGATGGCTGAGTCCTAAAGGACATAGCTGCTAGACTGGGTATGCAGCAGGTGGTGAGGGAAAAACTTACTTGACCTGGTCCTCACCAATCTGCCTGCCGCAGATGCAGCTGTCCATGACAGTATTGGTAGGAGTGACCACCGCACAGTCCTTGTGGAGACGAAGGCCCGCCTTCACATTGAGGATACTGTCCAACGTGTTTTGTGGCACTATCACCGTGCTAAATGGGTTAGATTTCAAACAGATCTAGCAATGCAAAACTGGGCATCCATGAGGCACTGTGGGCCATCAGCAGCAGCAGAATTATACTCAACCATAATCTACAACCTCATGGCCCAGCATATCCCCCACTCTACCATTACTACCAAGCCAGCAGACCAACCCTGGTTCAATGAAGAGTGCAGGAGGGCATGCCAGGAGCAGCACCAGGCATACCTCAAAATGAGGTGTCAACCTGGTGAAGCTACAACACAGGACTACCTGCATGCCAAACTGCATTAGCAGCATGCGATAGACAGAGCTAAGCGATCCTATGACCAACGGATCAGATCTAAGCTCTGCAGTCCTGCCACATCCAGCCGTGAATGGTGGTGGACAATTAAACAACTAACTGGAGGAGGTGGCTCCACAACTATCCCCATCCTCAATAATGGGGGAGCCCAGCACATCAGTGCAAATGATAAGGCTGAAGCATTTGCAACAATCATCAGCCAGAAGTGCCAAATTGATCCATCTCGGCCTCCTCCTGAAGTCCCCAGCATCACAGATGGCAGACTTCAGCCAATTCGATTTACTCCGCGGGATATTGAGAAACGACTGAAGGCACTAGATACTGCAAAGGCTATAGACCCTGACAATATTCTGGCAATAGTACTGAAGACCTGTGCTCCAGAACTTGCAGCACCCCTAGCCAAGCTGTAACAGTACAGCTACAACACTAGCACCTACCCCAGCAATGTGGAAAATTGCCCAGGTACGTACTGTACACAAAAAACAGGACAAGTCCAACCCGGCCAATTACTGCCCCATCAGTCTACTCTCAATCATCAGTAAAGTGATGGAAGGTGTCATCAACAGTGCCATCAAGCAGCACTTGCTTAGCAATAACCTGCTCAGTGATGGGTTTGGGTTCCGCCAGGGCCACTCAGCTCCTGACCTCATGACAGCCTTGGTTCAAACATGGACAAAAGAGCTGAACTCCAGAGGTGAGGTGAGAGTGACTCCCCTTGACATCAAGGCAGCATTTGACTGTGTATGGCATCAAGGAGCCCTAGCAACACTGAAGTCAATGGGAATCAGGAGGAAAACTCTCTGCAGGTTGGAGTCATACCTAGTGCAAAGGAAGATGGTTGTGGTTGTTGGAGGTCAAATCATCTCAGCTCCAGGACATCGCTGCAAGAGTTCCTCAGGGTAGTGTCCTAGGCCCAAACACCTTCAGCAATGACCTTCCTTCAATCATAAGGTCAGAAGCGAGGATATTCGTTGATGATTGCACAATGTTCAGCACCATTCGTGACTCCTCAAATACTGAAGCAGCCCATGCAGAGATGCAGCAAGACCTGGACAATATCCAGGCTTGGGCTGATTAAGTGGCATGTAACTTTCACACCACACAAGTAACCAGGCAATGACCATCTCCCCTTGACATTCAACAGCATTAGCATCACTGAATCCCCCACTATCAACATCCTAGGGGCTACCATTGACCAGAAACTGAACTGAAGTAGCCACATAAGTACAAGAGCAGGTCGGAGGCTAGGAATCCTGCGCCGAGTAACTCACCTCCTGACTCCTCAAAGCCTGTCCACCATCTACAAGGCACAAGTCAGGAGTGTGATGGAATACTCTCCACTTGCCTGGATAGGTGCAGCTCCAACAACACTCAAGAAGCTCGACACCATCCAGGAAAAAGCAGCCCACTTGATTGGCACCCCATCCACAAACATTCACTCCCTCCACCACTGACGCACAGTGGCAGCAGTGTGTTCCATCTACAAGATGCACTGCAGCAACGCACCAAGGCTCCTTCAACAGCACCTTCCAAACCCGTGAACTCTACCAACTAGAAGGACAAGGGCAACAAATGTATGGGAACACCACCACCTGCAAGTTCCCCTCCAAGTCACACACCATCCTGACTTGGAACTATGTCACCGTTCCTTCACTGTCGCTGGGTCAAAATCCTGGAACTCCCTTCCTAACAGCATTGTGGGTGTACTTACCTCACATGGACTGCAGCAGTTCAAGACAGCTCACCACCACCTTCTCAAGGGCAATTAGGGATGGGCAATAAATGCTGGCCTAGCCAGCGATGCCCACTTTCCATGAATGAATGAAAAAAAAGAAAAAAATAAACTTTTCAGTGGTAAAGGGTCAGTAACCAGAAGACATAGATTTAAGATGATTGATAAAAGAACCAGGATTTTTTTTTTTTTTTTGCAGTGATTTGTGATCTGGAACGCATTGCTTGTAAGGTTGGTGAAAGCAGATTCTATAGTAACATTCAAGAGAGAATTGGATAAATACTTGAAGGAAATAAATTATGGGGAAAGAGCAAGGGACTGGGATTTACTGGATAGCTCTACCAAAGAACTGGCACTGGCACAATGGGTCAAACAGCTTCCTTCTGTGCTGTATCGTTTTATGATTCTATAACATCCATTGATCTTGGATTAAGTGATACTAATACCATGCTTCCGTTAATACAGAGACGACAGATTTTCACTGGTCACAAAGTCAGTCTTTCAGAAACCACACAAATTGAGCTGTAATGAACTGGGTTCCGATAAAGGGTCACTGACCCGAAACGTTAACTCTGCTTCTCTTTCCACAGATGCTGCCAGACCTGCTGAGTGATTCCAGCATTTCTTGTTTTTATAACCCATCTATTTAATTTGTTCCTCAATGAATCCACGTTTGTCAATATTACTGTAACATCCTAGGACATCTACCCACTTGACCCATTTTAATTTATGATTATTTATGTCGATATGAAGTCAGATTTAGTTTATAAAGGATCAATTCCCAGGGTTGCAGTATTTTTGATACCTTACATTATTAAATGCCTGTAGTTACTGGACGAAGGTTGGCTGGGAAATTAAACAAAGTGATTCCTGACAACACAGCCCGCCACTGATGTCATCAGGCTGCGTCGCGGTGCACACATGCGCAGACGGTCTCCTGCTCTCTGCGCATGCGCTGCGTTCCGGCTTGCCAGGACTGGTTAGCTGCATTTGTGCATGTGCCACAACATTGCCCCCTAGCGATAGCATTGTCAGCAAATGCAGTCAATTAAATGAGCTGGCGTGAAGGGAAATGATACAACTATTAACCTGTTTGCTTTTATGTCTGAAGCAGCATTGGAAAGTCAATGAGCATCTCAGCAGTTCGAATGGTAATGGAAGTTTGATTTTCATCCATTGTACATCAACAAAGGGCTTAGCTGAACAGACAAAACTGAGGCTCTGAACTTATGGCCATTAGAACAGTGAAGTTTCTTTTATATAAGTACTTAATGGGCTGTAAAGCACTTGGGAAATTGAGTTTCTGAAAGAAAAAAAGAAAAAGAAAAAAAAGACTTGCATTTATACAGCACCATAAGGTGCTTTACAGCCAATGAAGTACTTTTTAAGTGTAGTCACTGTGTAAAATGGGAAAGACAGCAGCCAATTTGTGCACAGCAATGGGATAAAGACAGATAATCTGTTTTTGTGATATTGATTGAGGAACAAATATTGGCCAGGGACACCGGGGATAACTCCCCTGCTCGTCTCTGATATCGTGCCATGTGATCTCTTATGTCCACCTGTGGGCAGAGGGGGCCTCGGTTTAATGTCTCAACTGAATGACAGCACCACCAAAGTGCAGCACTCCCTCAGTACTGCGCTCTAAGTGTCAGCCTAGATTTTTGTGCTCAAGTCCTGGAGTGGGACTTGAACACACAACCTTCTGACTCAGAGGCGAGAGTGCTACCAACAAAGCCACTGCCGACATGGTCTATATATCTAAGGGGCTATATAAATGCAAGTTTGTTCTTTTGTTTACATAGCATTTCACATATGAAAGGTTAACCTTTCAGATTGAAACTCTATCAGAAGTAAAGGGTTCAGAACAATCTCCATCTGAAACTTCAGCCCAACTTTTTCTCAGATTCTGACAAATACCATAGATTTCCATCATTTTTCTCTTCATTTCAGATATGGTAACTTCTCTTGCTCATGTTAAACCTCATACTATGCTCAATATTTCACTCAGTTTAATGTTTATACACCAAGCAATATCTACAGAGCAGGTAGCTACTGACATTTTTCTTTTTAAAAAGGTGGTTTATGGAATTGTACAAAATTTACTGACAATTGGCTGAGTGATGGCACATCACAGGTTACACCCAGACCTAAATCTGCCGTCACTTGACAATCAGGCACTTTCCAATATGGATCAATGGACAGTAATCAGGAGTGGGAACCCTGGCTGATTTTCACTTATGTAGCCCAGGGATGCAGAGGCCAACTAAAGCACCCAGCTGATATCAGTCAACTCAGCACAGGTCAGACTCAAACCAGGAACCTTCCAGGTCGAGATGATTTACCATACCGAGTAGTGCATTTACCCACAGCGGCATCAAGTAGTTGTGTTTGTTACAACAGAAACCAAAAATCAAGCTTAGATTTATATAGTGCCTTTAACAAAATATTCCAGGACCTGCCAGTGTAGGGTCAGAAAGCCTAGTTATAGAACAGCTGGTGAATTTTTGACAAGTAGATAGATATTTATTTCTGTACCAGTAATGCAGATCATGCTCACAAATTCTTCAGGTCATGTTCTTACCTGAATCTTTGGCAGGATGGACACAATGGAGACAATGATGCAGAAGATGAGGTTCAGACTGATGAAGACCTTATTTGCTGTACAGTCATCAGGCTTAGTGTAAAAAAGATACAAAACCACGACTGCAGCTATTGAGAGGATGTAGTTAAGGGCCGTAAAGAAAAGTAAGGCTGTAATGTAGGAGGGAAGACAGTATAAAAATGTGCACATTGATTTCAGAACTATGTTAATCAGATCAATATAAATAGATATTATAAAAAATGATACAAGGTATTATTTAGGTCAATGATACTATTTGAAGTAAATGACAAACTGGTCCTAATCAAAGTGGAAAATGCTTGCAATATTTTGTCATATTCCTTCAATGCTGTCACTGAGGTGGCACTAAGCATGAATATTTAACACACTCATTCATCATTATGACTATATTCACTTAAATTGTGAAAGACACCTAGCAATACAATGACAGATTTTGCATTTCCAAACTTGGGATGTGCCTGGAGAGCATTTTGGGCAACATAATACCAGGGCAAAGTTCTGATAAGTTACAAGCTTGTCAGTTGCTGCTGGGATCAGAAGAAAATTTGGTCATGCATATCAACAAGGACAGCAAAACCTCCATATTCTGTATACGTTAAAATAAAGTTCACGGAACTGTGAAAATAGGGATTAGCCAGTTTAGGAACTTGACAATTTCAAAAACAAACGTGATTAAATTGACAAACAGCAATAGTAGAGTGCCACTAATCCTGCTTATTCCTGCAAATCCAGCCTATACTTTCTACCACAGTTAGGCATGTGGTAGATTTTCTTGGCTTATCACAAATTTGACACATGTATATTATGTACCATGACATACAGCCAACCAATTTCCTATTACAGAAACTAGTTAACTTGTTTGTACAATAACAAAATACAAAGAACGTCATTGCTGAGTTTATTTAAAATACAGTCACCAATACACAAGAGGGAAGACATTCTTTAAAGCTGTGCAGTATGGTTCTTGAACAATATTAATTCAAAACCTCAAACTACTCCCACTCCTAATTCATCCTAGCATTTAAAAAGCTCCCAACACTCTCCCCATGTGAGACTGAAAGGAAAAGCAACAGTTGCACTATTTGATGTTTGTTACAGTTCAAATGGACAAAGTGCGACAGCTTCATACACTTGCCATTATGCCTTACTGAAATTCTGGTGGTGTCCCTGAAGAGTAAAGACAGCATAATGAATTGGTGCTCTGATCAACAAAGGTCACCAATAGGAGGAGGGTCCACACTATGATTCCCAACACAATGAGTTCTAGATCTCAGTTACTGGATCAAATGCGGTAATTAAAGAAAAATAGCAGGCTAGTCACTCGTGTCCATGTGGCCCACGAGTGAACAAGACAATGGTAGAACTGGAAGAGGCTTTGAACGGATTGTCTCCTTATCCTCTCAACAGCCCATGATTGGCGTGTGAGGCAGGCATCTTTTAAAAGCATTTTCATAGTGGAAACAAGGAGGATAAAAATTGTTGACATTTTTACATACCAGCAAACCAGCATTTGGCATTTCCCTCTTCCATGTTCTGAACCCACGACTGGCTCCAAGAGTGAGCAAAATCGATGAGAAGTATCAGCTGGATGAGAATGAAGCAGAAAGCCCCAACCACACCAAAGTAGAACCACACTAAGAAAATATAAAATATAAATTAGCTAATTAAGACAAAGGACTTTAAAAAATACTAGTGGCCTACTGGGTAAAAGACCTCGCTTCAATTCTTAGTCAGTGCTAAGTTAGTTGATCTGACCAACATCAAATGACCTGCTGCAGTTGGCAGCAGTCAGTCAACAGCAATCCTGCTCCTGATAATGATCTGAAGACTGCTTTTAGAAAGTAAATACGTGAGGATGTAGGGTAAGAACATGACAGGAACATAGGAGCAGAAGTAGGCCATTCAGCCCATTGAGCCTGCCCCGCCATTCAATACAATCATGGGATCTTCCACTTCAATGCCTTTTTCCCACACTATCCTCATATTCCCTTATGTCATTTGTATTTAGAAATCTGTCAATCTCTGCTTTAAACATACTCAATGACTGAGCTTACACAGCCCTCTGGGGTAGAGAGTTCCAAAGATTCACAACCCTCTGAGTAAAGAAATTTCTCCTCATCTCTGTCCTAAGTGGCTTCCCCCTTATTTTGAAATTGTGTTCCCTGGTTCTAGACTCCCCAACCAGGGGAAACGTCTTACCTGCATCTACTCCTGCTCCTATGTTCCTGTCATGTTCTCACCCTACATCCACAGGTACTTACTTTCTAAAAGCATTTTGTAGGTTTCAATTAGATCACCTCTCATTCTTCGAAACTCTAGAGAATACAGGCCCAGTTTCCCCAATTTCTCTTCATAGGACAGTCCCACCATCCTGGGAACAAGTCTGGTGAACGTTCGTTGCACTCCCTCTATGGCAATAATATCCTTCCTAAGGTAAGGAGTCCAAAACTGCACACAGTACTCCAGGTGCAGTCTAACCAAGGTTCTATACAATTGAAGCAAGACTTCACTACTCCTGTACTCAAATCCCCTTGCGATAAAGGCTAACATACCATTACCCTTCCTAATTGCTTGCTGCACCTGCATGTTAGCTTTCAGTGACTTACTGACAAGGACACCCAGGTCCCTTTGTACATCTACATTTTCTAATCTCTTACCATTTAAGAAATATTCTGCACATCTGTTCCTCCTATCAAAGTGGATAACCTCACATTTGTCCACATTATATTCCATCTGCCCCATTCTTGCCCACTCATTAAGTCCGTCCAAATCCCCTTGAAGTTGCTTTGCACCTTCCTCACAACACACATTCCCACCTAGTTTTGTGTCATCCGCGAACTTGGAAATACTACATTTGGTCCCCACATCCAAATCATTGATATATATTCTGAACAGCTGGGGCCCAAGCACTGATCCCTGCGGTACCCCACTAGTCACAGCCTGCCAAGAGAGAATGACCCATTTATCCCTACTCTGTTTTCAGCCAGTTAACCAGTCCTTAATCCATGCCAGTACATTATCTCCTATCCCATACAGGAGTAGGTCATTCAGTCCCTCGAGCCTGTTCTGCTATTATATTAAATCATGGGAGCAGGGAGAGAGAGATGGTGCTGTGAAGGTCTGGCTTTTAACATTTTTCACCAGCTCTTGGCTTCACTGTTAAGAACATAAACCCAGCTCCTGCTGGCAAGCAACGATGCAGCTGAAATTCAACTGAAACGCCTCAATTCTTATACTTACAAAGATGAAAGTGTGACCAAATAGCTGTCCCAAAGGATAATTTTCTTCCATTTAAAAAGATATTCATCATATGACAAGAAATTAAGTTATTCAAATCAGAGCTTATTTGATCCCCACTCTTGAAAGCTGATCTCAGTCAGGATGTTGGTGGGAATGCAACAACTGACCTCAGTTCCATAGGTTTGGGACAGGGAATAAAATCTGCCAACACTTCTACTCTTGTTTCATCTCTGATAGACATTGCTTATTTGGATGTCAGCAGAAGCCAGTGTAGGGGAAACTGGCATAGGGAACCATGGGATATTTGAGGTAACTTAGGTCCCTGTAACTTGAGAAAGCTTGCCTGCAAGAAACACGAATTATATGAATACATATGAATATATGAACTATATTGTATGCTATGGCATTTCAAGTGCTCATCTAAATACTTCTTAAATGTTGAGGGTTCCTGCCTCTATCACCTCTTCAGGCAGTGCATTCCAGATTCCAATCACCCTTTGGGTGAAAACATTTTTCCTCAAATCCCCTCTAAACTTCCTGCCCCTTACCTTAAATCTATGCTCTCTGGTTATTGACCCCTCCGCTAAGAGAAAAAGTCTCTTCCTATCTACCAAATCTATGTCCCTCATAATTTTGTATACCTCAATTAGGTCCCTACTCAGCCTTCTCTGCTCTAAGGAAAACAATCCTAGCCTATCCAGTCTCTCTTCATAGCTGAAATGCTCGAGCCCAGCCGACAATGTGGTGAATCTCCTCTGCACCCTCTCCAGTGCAATCACATCCTTCCTATAGTGTGGCGACCAGAACTGTACACAGTACTCCAGCCGTGGCCTAACTAGCGTTTTATACAGCTCCATCATTACCTCCCTGCTCTTATATTCTATGCCTCAGTTAATACAGGCAAGCATCCCATATGCTTTCCTAACCACCTTATCTACTTGCGTTGCTGCCTTCAGTGATCTATTGACAAGTACACCAAGGTCCCTCTGACCCTGTGTACTTCCTAGGGTCCTACCATCCATTGTATATTCCCTTGCCTTGTTCCTCCCAAAATGCAACACCTCACACTTCTCAGGATTACATTCCATTTGCCACTGCTCTGCCTATCTTACCAGCCCATCTATATAGTCCTGTAATACAAGGCTTTGCTCACTATTTACGACACCAATTTTCCTGTCATCTGCGAACTTACTGATCATACCTCCTATATTCACGTCTAAATCATTAATGTACACTACAAACAGGAAGGATGTTTTGAGCACAAGGAAGATCAAATCTGTAATCTTGTGCCACACATCAACAGTGTACTAGTCCACTGATGAAGCGTTAACTCTGCTTCTCTCACCACAGATGCTGCCAGACCTGCTGAGTATTTCCAGCATTTCTTATTTTTATTTTATTATTATAGCACTAGTCCACATGCTTATCTGCTGACCCACACGGGGATATTGGATAAAATTGTCACATGCAGTTTTCAATGTGACAGGAACGAGACTGAGATTGACAAATCATATTGCACTTTTCATACAAATGTTTCTTTACATAAAGTTAGTATTCACAATACCTGTTGTAAAGGTTCCATCAGGAATGAAGAAAGCACCAACAGTGATTCCCACTAACGCCAGAAATTTGAAAAACCAGAATCTAAACAAACACACAAACAAATACCCGTCATCATGAATGCTTACCCACAGCAGGGGTTACCAAGACATTACGCACTCAACTGAAAATGTGGACAGCTGGTTAGTTCATTTCAAGATTCCTCTTTCACTACTTGGTCAGTTGGCAGTTTGGAGACTTAGCTGATGTCACAGCCTACAGCTGCCCCCTAATACTAAGGGCTAAACAGAAGAAAAACAAAAATCAGCCAGAATTCTGGGCAAAGATCTGGCAAATGGAGTATAATGTGGGAAAATGTGAAATTGTCCATTTTGGCAGGAGGAATAAAAAGCATCTTATCTAAATGGTGAGAGATTGCAGAGGTCGGAGATACAGAGAGATCTGGGTGTCCGAGTACAAGAATCACAAAAGGTTAGTATGCAGGTACAGCAAGTAATTAGGAAAGCTAATAGAATGTTATTGTTTATTGCGAGGGGAATTGAATACAAAAGTAGGGAGTTTATGCTTCAGTTATACAGGGCATTGGTGAGACCACATCCAGAGTACTGTGTACAGTACTGGTGTCCTTATTTAAGGAAGGGTGTAAATGCGTTGGAAGCAGTTCAGAGAAGGTTTACTAAATTAATACCTGGAATGGGCAGGTTGTCTTATGAGGAAAGGTTAGACAGACTAGGCTTTTATCCACTGGAGTTTAGAAGAGTAAGAAATAACTTGATTGAAACATACAAGATCCTGAGCGGTCTTGACATGGTGGATGTGGAAAGGATGTTTCCTCTTGTGGAAGGATCTAGAACTAGGATCACTGTTTAAAAATAAGGGGTCGCCCATTTAAGACAGAAATCAAGAGAAATATTTTCTCTGAGGATTGAGTGTCTTTGCAATTCTCTTCCTCAAAAGGCAGTGGAAGCAGAGTCTTTGAATATTTTTAAGGCAGAGTAGTTAGATTCTTGAAAAGCAAGGGGGTGACAGATTATTGGAGGGTGTGCGGGAATGTGGAGTTAAAGTTACAATAAGATCAGCCATGATCTTGTTGAATGGCGGAGCAGGCCTAAGGGGCTGAGTGGCCTACTCCTGCTCCTAATTCGTATGTTCCTATGTTAATTCCCAAATTGCTATCCAGCAACCCCTGCTCAAAAGCGTGTAGATGTCAAGCAAGGACAGAACTGGTCTTGGCTGCAATGTCCCCATGGATTACCAACACTTGTGTCTGGGCCATTTGGGCGAGTAGGTATCCAAGGGTTGCTGGTGGCCGTGGATGGTACCCCAGCAAGAATTAATGCCATCACAAGAGTTCAGGTGATTCACCATGGGCTTTAGACCCTGTAGTCTTTCCACTATTTCAATACTGTAAGCTCTTCTGATAGTTCTCCCAGTGTTTTGGCCAATATTTATCTTCAACCAAATCCTAAAACAGATTATCTGGTCATTATCACATTGCAGTTTGCAGGACCTTGCTGTGTGCAAATTGGCAACTGCTTTTCCTACAACAGTGACAACACTTCAAAAGTAATTCGTCTGTAAAGCACTTTGTGATATTCTGAGATCATGAAAAATGCAATACAAATGCAAGTTTTTCCTCTTTCTTGCATTAATTTTCTGATCTTTGCTGAAATTTCATTCTACACCCTTGGTTTCCAAACTGGAATAAATTAACTTGAGGTGGGGGTCGCAGGGTGGGAGGTGGGGCTGGGGAGTGGTGTAGTATTCATGGTGGCCCCTATTTCAGAATTTATCTGTACTTTCCAACTTATTAGTATGTTATTTCTGTTTTTGCATACTGGTAAAAAAAAAAAATGTTTTTTGCTGGTGACAACATCTCTATTGATATTAAATCAGGTCTTTCACACAAACCAGAAACTCCTCAAAGCCAGTTTCGTTAATGTTACTGCTCAGATTATGATCAAACAGATATCTTCTATTTGAAGTGGCTCACCCATTCTGCAGTGCGCCCCTTGGGTCTTTGCTGCTCTTCACTTGGATCATAATCAAAGCAAAGAAGAAGAAGAAGGCAGCCAGACCAAAGCACATGCGATACACGGACTTATAACCCACAATGACATCACAGTTAACATGCGCCTGAATGAAGGGAACACCTGAACTTCCTTCACAAAATCCAGGAATCTGAAAATAAGAGATAATAAAATTAATGTTACATGGTAACCTTGGATCATTTTTTATTGTTTATAGACAACCTCCTCCACCACTGAAAACTGCTCTATGAGGGGATGCAACTTGACATTTAAAAAGATAACAGCATTGACTGAGGACAGCTGTAATGCCTCCCATGCTCAAATTGCCAGCTTACAATTCCTCTTCAGGCTCACACATTTATAATGGCTGTTTTGGCTCACACCCAGAGGACCATGCTCCAACATAAGACATACCTTCAAGACGGGGGGGGGGGGAGGGGGAGGGGAAGTGGGGGTTGGCAGGGAGAGAGGGGAACGCAGTAGAAATAGAGAAAAGGAAACTTGGGGGGAAAGAATTAGTCAAACATGCAACTGCTTTCTAAACAATTTAGTCCTTTGAGGACTGTAGCAGTGGCTTTTTTTTTATTAAGTCTTAAGATACTGTGAAGGAGAAAGTAAAGAAGGTTCTAGCCTGTCTCAATAAGTACAAGAATAAAGCCTTTGTAATTCAAATTCAAACATAATAACCTTAAAGGGTCCTACAGTACCAGTTCCAGTGACATCATGTAATAAGAACATGGTTACAGCAATGCTAGACTTGGTATGGTAATCTTTAATTCACTTTATGAATTATTAATTGCACATGTTTAAAGCAGTACATCACAATGAAAAGACTCATTTTCTCCCCAGATGATATTTGATTATCTCATCAAATGCTCAAACACCCTTCAATCTCTGTTGAGTTCAGATGTTGTAACTTTCTTGTAGGAGTGGCACTGGCTAAAGTGTTGTGTGAACCTTTGGGTTTCTACAGCATATGCTGGCACATTTTGGGGGTAAATCATAGCATGGTTACAGCACAGAAGGAGGCCATTCGGCCCAATTGGTCCCTGCCAGTGTTTATGCTCCACATGAGCCTCTGCCCACTTATCTTGATTTAACCCCATCAGCAATAACCTATTCTTTTCTCTCTCATGCCTTTATCTAGCTTCATCTTAAAGGCATCTGTGTAATTTGCCTGAACTACTCCAATTGGTTTTACGTTCCACAGTCTAACCCCTCTCTGGTTAAAGAATTTTCTCCTGAATTCCCCACTGGATTTATTAGCGACTATCTTATACTTACAGCACCTAATTTTCACCTTCCGCACAAGTGGAAACATCACGCCAACTGAAAATTCTCAATCTCTGACCCAAGTTTGCTGCTTCTTAAATTTAAATTACTAATACAATATTATTTTCCAAGAATACATGACTCATGATTTTGACTTCAGCTCAAAATGGATGATTATGGTTGATAAGACAACTAGAAAGCTTCCAAACAATGTCGAAGCCTTATGGTTTACAAAGTCTCCAAACATAGCAAATTCCAGACCCAGTCAAAGCAGCTTAGCCATCTACTTGATTCTCAGTGGCATTGTCAAGATCAAGTGAAGCCTTCAAGTGACGAAGGGTTAGAGGACAGGGTATAATTGAATCATGGTGCACAGAAGTAATTCAGATCCCATTCTGTCATATATCCTGTCCTTATTTTTGTACAACACTCTGACTTTGTACTGAAAAGCAAAACCTATACCAATTTTGGGGAGCTGAGTTGGTTGGAGTTTAAGAATTTCTCTGCATTACAAGTTGAGCTGGAAGATACAAAACTGAAGCACAATAGCACCAATGATAGTGGGGTATAATCACAGCCTGACAAGCAGGCAGTTTCTATTATAAATGGTGGGCATAGGAACAGAAAAAAGATATAGAGAAATGGGAGAATTTACCTGTATTAAAATAGCCAAGAGATTTCACATGAACATGTGAATTAGGGGCAGGAGTAGGCCATGTGGCCCCTCGAGTCATTTGATAAGATCATGGCTGATCTGATGTGGCCACAACTCCACTTTCCTGTCTGCCGCCATAATGCCCGACTCCCTTGTCTACATATTATGCATACATACATTTATATTAAGCAGCATAATTTTGTAGCCACAGTTTAGAATCTACGCTACCAGGACCAAACAGAATATACACCAGGATTTACAGAAAGTCAGAAGAGGCTCCAGGTGAAGATTTCAGGAACTCCATGAATACACAAGTCACACCTCAAGACTGGAGTGTGTAAATAAAATATTTTAAAAAGGAATGAGACATGAATCAGAGAATTATAGGCCATTCAGTCTGACAATGGAAATAAATAAGAATGTTGTCAGGCATTTTTAGGAAGTATCAGTATAGAAGAGATACCAAATGAATATAATCACTAGCAAAATGATTTGTTGTGACAAGAGATGAATTTTAGTGCCTCGGACATTTTAATAGAAAATTATGGTACTTGGCAAACACATTGTGCTACAAACATGTGTAGAAATTCTGTTTTTCTGTCAAGTACACTAAAACTCTCAGAAGACATTTTAAAAATATGAAGGCAATTACAGTTAATGTCAACATAGCCAGACAGACTGAAAACTAAACAAACAGAAAAAACACAGAAGGCTTTGATAAGTAAAGATGTTATTTGTGAGGACAGCTCTTGCTGCTCTACTGCTTACACCAAATATAAAAACAGGAAGGCGATTTTCACATTAAACTAGCCGATGCTATCAAGTATTTTATTAGGTGTTACTATGGAACATACAAAGAGGTCTGTTGAAAATAAACAGACGCACGAAGGTGTGTCAAATGTTGCATAATCTTAAAAATGTAAGGTACACAGGAAACATGAAATCTGTGCTCAGTGGATGGATGCCAACTGGCGAAAATAATGATGATTTGGGTATGATTTCACTGTAAAGATTCAGCTAAAATAAGCTGGCTGTCAACAACACTAATTAATGCTGCAACACATCCCTAGGATATCTGACGACAAGTCAAACAAGTTCTACTCTTGTAGAGCTAAAAAAAATTCTGCTTAGTATACTGGGAGCCATTTCGAGCATCTTGTTTTCAAAAGGAAATTGGTATACTGCAGGAAGTTTAGGGCAAACTGAGTGCCAAGGAAGATTCCAAGACATAAAATGCCAAGCTGCGAAGATCAAACTGGACTTGCTTATACAGAAAATAGTAAAGAGGACTATTATCTTGGCCCTAAATGTTGTGTGTGGATATTATGAACTTTTTTCCTCAAATCTGAGCCCCTCTCTTGAAAATATTGACTTGCTGGGATAGGGTTCCACATGCCAGAATCCCCACCCTTGCATCATTCTTCATGTGCCATGTTGCAGGTCACACACAAAGAATGGCTATTTTCAGTGAGGTATTTGGTAGGCTGCTGGTTTCCATCAAACTATATCCTAGCAAATGAGAGGGGCTTCAGGAGAGAAGATGGACTAAAGTGGAAGAAATATATATATTTAGATAAATTCAGTACTTACCTTCTTCAGTTGGGCCTCTATGCCTGGCGCAATCAAGATACAGGAAACAATTGTTCCGAGAAGCAAGAAGAAGCCGTAGGTGAGGCGAGTCACCACCGAGTTCTTGGTTGAGGGACAACAGCCAGAAAGCAGGCATGGTGCACTTCCACATAGACACGAGGCCTAAAATAGAAAATATAATCAGAATTATAACTCAATGCAACTTCCAATTTATCTTTTAAACTTGTATTTATGGAGGTGCCTTTAACGCAGAAAAAAATACACCCCCATGGCATTTCACAGAAATAACTAAAAGAGTCATTGTTATTTTATACAGACAAAACACAATAGACCTCAAATCTTTTTCATTCCCTTCCTTGCATAATGAAATCAAATTACTCCACTTTCCCAATAATTGCATCCTGATTATGATTGCCAACTTCATGCCACTTCTAAGTCTTAGTGCTTAATCTTGGCTGAGACAAGCCCAATATTGGGAGAAGGGATTCAAGAAGAGAGGAGAGAGGAAAAGTCATGAAAAGATTGACCGTTCATCACCAAAATGTTCCTTTCAAAATATTAGGCCAACAGAGAGCCTTATTTCGATATATAATTCACTTCTTCTTCAAAACCACTGGCCCAGATTTAGTGTTGAGAATAATGGTGAAGCCAACAGCGCGCACTGTTCTGATGCAGTATATTGGACAGCAACTTCCAGAGTAAAGGCCTGCTCAGGTCTGGAAAAAAAAAACCCGACCCAACCCAGACAGAACCACATCGGACCTGCGCCTGACCCGACCACCGGAATGTTCACTTTCTCCAGCTGATAACATTCGTTTTACATCCATAGTGCACTCACTGTAATTACCACTTTGGGATGGATGGAATGGAAGGAAGCTGCAGCATGAGCGCAATGACGTCAGAGATGTTCACTCGCTCACTGCGCAGACTCAGTCTGTGGACTCCGGATGCACGTTTCCCTCCTTGACATCCCGGACTCCCAGCTCAAGCAGGCTTTTCAAATTTTGACGCTTACTTACTCAACTTCCCTTTTCCTCCCAGCAGAGCAAAAGGTAGTACTGTGTGTGTCCAACCCGGACCTGGCCCGACCAGAGTCTGAAAGCTAGACATGGAACGATGACCCAACCCGAACCCGACACATGTCGTCGAGTCCCATCGGATTTGGGTCAGGTAGCAGGTCTTTATTCCAGAGTACCCACATGCACAATTAAACGTGGAAATGCAAGATTGCAGTCCGAGTTATCCTGCTCCTCCACAGGTTGAGCTATAACAGTACCTCACCGAAAGATTCGTGTAGGGGTGAAGGAGCGGTACCCACTAAACAGAAAAAGTTGCCACGCTGAATCAGATGCCCAATGTCAGCAGGTCTCCACTCAAAATCCCACAAAGATTCTATGGGAAGCTGTCAGCATAGTGATGGCGAATGACATTTCTTCTTCACTGACCACAAAATCCAAGCCATTAATTAAGTGCTAGGCAATGATCATCGTCAACAAGAGAGAATCTAACCATTCCCCCCTTGACAGTAAACGGCATCGCTGAATGACCCACCAATATCTTGGGGGTTACCATTGACCAGAAACTGAACTGGACCAGCCTGGTAAATACTGTGGATACAAGAGCAGTTCAGAGGCAGAGAATTCACTTCCTGACTCCCCAAAGCCTGCCCACCATCTACAAAGCACAAGTAAGGAGTGTGATGAAATACTCTCCACCTGCCTGGAAGAGTGCAGCTCCAACAACACTCAAGAACCTCAACACCATCCAGGACAAAGCAGGCCACTTGAGTGGCACCACATCCACCACCTTAAGCATTCACTCCCTCCACTAACGGTGCATAGTGGCAGCAGTGTGCTCCATCTGTAAGATGCAGTGCAGCAACTCGCCATGGCTCCCTCAGCAGCACCCTCCAAACCCACGACCTCTACTAGAAAAATAAGGGCAGCAGACACATGGGAACATCACCACCTGCAAGTTCCCTCCAAGTCACACACCATCCTGACTTGGAACTATATCACTGTTCATTTACTGTCGCTGGGTCAAAATCCTGGAACTCCCTTCCTAACAGCACTTTGGGTATATCTACACCACATGGAGTGATTCAAGGAGGCAGTTCACCACCACCTGCTCAAGGGCAATTAAGGATGGGTATTATATGCTGGCCTTGCCAGCAATGCTCAAATCCCAACAATGAATATATTAAAAAAAACAACCAACTTGGAACAAGCCTGGGAACCTTCTGGTTTGAATGGTTGTTGTCAGTTCTCTTAAACAAACTTATTAACTACTGGGCATCTCAATTGGTTATAACATAACCAAAAAAGCTGCAGAAAGAAAGAGAAAGAATGAAACAAAAATTAAAATTAGTAATATATTTTCACAGGTTAAAAGTTGGAATATTACAGACCACTTAAAATGTATAACTCTCAGTCTCTGGCACTAAGGCCTATTATATTGAATGCTTTTTCAATTCATTATAACACCATGATCATGAATTATGACCAGTATTCTGGAAACAGCAGCATAGAAGAAACATGACAGCATTGTCTGTGGGTTTTTCCATCAATACTTGGAATACATATACCCCCCTCCTCTGTATCACTGTAAAGTCAGGAGAAGAAATGAATAATCTGCTCTCAGCTCTGCCAAAGTTGTTCTCCCACCAGCTGGTATGCACAAATATCCTACTGGAAAGCAGCACTAACACAGACAGGCATGAGCATTTCTGCATCTCTGTGTACATTCTCTATATCAATATTCTCCATTCTGTAGAATTCATATCTTTCCCCAAGGTATGAAAAACAATTCTCTCATCTGGATACACACACCAAGTCCAAAGACCAACAGGTTTATTTCAGACATCTCAATACAAGTTTTTGTTTTCTGCCAGTTCTCTTATCTCCAGAGACTAAATTAATTAAGCACCTGAACAGATGAATAAATAGAAAATCTCATGCATACTTCAACAAACCAACATTTGAACTGCACGAGCTTCAAGTAAAATGCTGGCTTTCTCTTAGTTTAATGTAATTACCAAAAAGTCATTGGGTACTGAGTTTGGATGATCAGCCATGAATGGTGGTGCAGGCTCCAAGGGCCGAATGGCTTACTCCTGCTCCAATGTTTCTACGAATAAAGAACTTGCATTTATAAAGTGCCTCATCATTTCTCTCTCAAGCATCCCAAAAACACTTCATCTACAATGAAGTAGCTATCACACAGCTGATCCATCATCAAAACCACTTTTTCACCTCCAAACTATCACCTACCACCACCCCAAAGCTCCAAGCCATGCTTTTATGACATTCTGGCTAGGCCTCTCTAATCCTCTCCCAGGAATACTAGAGAATCAAGGGACTATCAAGAATGAGGAACTGAAAGAAATTAGTATTAGTAAAAAAAAGTAGTACTGGAGAAATTAATGGGATAGAAAGTTGATAAATCCCTTGGATCTGATGATCTACATCTCAGAGTTGAAAGAGGTGGCTGTCGGGACAGTGGATGTGTTGGTGGTCATCTTCCAAAATTGTATAGATTCTGGAACAGTTCATGCAAATTGGAAGGTCGCAAATGTAACCCCACTATTTAAGAAAGGAGGGAGGGAGAAAATGGCGAATTACAGACCTGACATCAGTAGTAGGGAAAATGCTAAAATCTATTATAAAGGTGTGATAACTGGACACTTGGAAAATAATGGTAGGATTGGGCAAAGGCAATATGGATTTATGAAAGGGAAATCATGTTCAACAAACTGGTTGGGAATTTTTTTTGAGGATGTAACTAGCAGAATGGATAAGGGGGAAACCAGGGGATGTGGTGCATTTGGATTTTCGGAAGGCTTTCGATAGGTGATTAGTAAGTAAAATTAGACCACATAGGATGGGGGGTTAATATACTGGCATGGATTGAGAATTGGTTAATGGACAGAAATCAGTAGGAATAAACGGGTCAGTCTCAGGTTGGCAAGCTGTGACTAGTGGAGTACCGCAAGTGTCGGTGCTTGGGCCCCAGCTATTTACAATCTATATCAATGATTTGGACGTGGGGACCAAATGCAATAATTCCAAGTTTGCTGATGACACAAAACTAGGCGGGAATGTGAGATGTGAGGAGGATGCAAAGAGGCTTCAAGGGGATTTCGACAGGCTAAGTGAGTGGGCAAGAACATGGCAGATGGAAAATAATATGGAAAAATGTGAAGCTGTCCACTTTGGTAGGCAAAATCGAAATGCAGAGTATTTCTTAAATGGTGAGGGATTGGGAAATGTTGATGTCCAAAGGCACCTGGGTGTCCTTGTTCATAAGTCACTGAAAGCAATTAGGAAGGCAAATGGCATGTTAGCCTTTATTGCAAGAGGATTTGAGTACACGAGTAAAGAAGTCTTGCTGCAATTGTATAGAGCCTTGGTGAGACTGCACCTGGAGTACTGTATAGAGTTTTGGTCTCCTTACCTAAGGAAGGATATACTTGCCATAGAGGGAGTGCAACAAAGGTTCACCAGACTGATCCCTGGGATGGTGGGATTGTCCTATGAATAGAGATAGAGGGGACTAGGCCTATATTTTCTTAGAGTTAGAAAAAAAGTGAGATGATCTCATTGAGGTATACAAAATTCTTAGAGCTTGATAGGGTAGATGCAGGAAGGATGTTTCCCGTGAAGTGTGGCTAGAAGGTGGGGGTGGGGTATCTAGAACCAGGGGGATACAGACTCAGAATAAGAGGCAAGCCATTTAGGACCGAGATGAGGAGGAATTTCTTCACTCAGAGGGCCTGGCAGGGTAAATGCTGGAAGGTTGATTTCTCCTGGCTGGAGAGTCTAAAACTTGGGGTCATAGTCTCAGGATAAGGGTTGGCCAATTAAGACTGGGATGAGGAGAAATGTTTTCACTCAGAGGACTGTGAATCTTTGGAATTCTCTACTCCAGAGGGCTGTGGAGGCTCAGTCATTGAGTATATTCAAGACAGAGATCGATAGATTTCTTGATATTAAAGATATCAAGGGATATGGGGATAGCGCAAGAAAATGGTGTTGAGGTAGATCGGCCATGATCTGGTTGAATGGCGGAGTAAGCTCGGGTGACCAAATGGCTGCCTTCTGCCCCTACTTCCTATGCTCCTACATTTGTCATCTTAAAACTTAAATAGCAGCAGGAGTAGGCAATGCAGCCCCTCGAACCTGCTCGTCATTAAATAAGATCGTGGCTGATCGTAGAATAATAGAAAGTTAAGGCACAGAAAGAGGTCATTTTGCCAATCGTGTCTGTGCCAACCGAAAAACGATCCACCTATTCTAATCCCACCTTCCAGTATCTGGTCCGTAGCCCTGCAGATTACAGCACTTGAGATGCAAATTCAGACTCCTTTTGAATGAATTGAGGGTCTCTGCCTCAACTACCCTTTCAGGCAGTGAGTTCCAGACCCCCACCACCCTCCAGGTGAAAAAGGTTTTCCTCATCTCCCCTCTAATTTTTCTACCAATCACTTTAAATCTATGCCCCATAATCACTGACCTCTCTGCTAAAGGTGAATAGACCCTTCACCTCCACTCTATCCAGGCCCCTCACAATTTTGTACATTTCAATCAGATCTCCCCTCAGCCTTCGCTGTTCCAAGGAGAACAACCCCAGCCTATCCAATCATTCCTCATAGATGCATTTTTCCAGTCCTGGCAACATCCTTGTAAATCTCCTCTGTACCCTCTCTAGTGCAATTACATCCTTTCTGTAATGAGGTGACTAGAACTACACACAGTACTCAAGTTGTGGCCTAACCAATGAGTTATACAGTTCCAGCATAACCTCCCTGCGCTTATATTCTATACCTCGGCTAATAAAGGAAAGGATTCCATATGCCTTCTTAACCACCTTATGGACCTGTGGACATTCACTCCATGACCCCTCACTACTTCTACACTGCTCAGTATTTTCCCGTTAATCATGTATTCCTTTGCCTTGTTTGACCTCCCCTAATGCATCACCTCACTTCTCCAAGCTGAATTCCATTTGCCACTTTTCTGCCCATCTGACCAGACCATCAATATCTTCCTGCTGCTTATAGCTATCCTCCTCGCTATCTACCACACGGCCAATCTTTGCGTTGTCTGCAAACTTCTTAGTCATGCCCCCTACATTTATGTCCAAACCATTTATAAACCACAAAAAACAGGGGTCCCAGCACTGAGCCCTGCGGAATGCCACTGGAAACAGCCCTTCAATTACCTTTGTTTCTTGCCACTGAGCTAATTTTGTATCCACCTTGCTGTATTTCCCTGGATCCCATGGGATTCTATTTTTTAACCAGTCTGCCATGTGGGACCTTGTTAAAAGGCTTGCAAAATTCCATGTAGACCACATCAACTGCACTACCCTCATCTATCTTCCTTGTTACTTCTTCAAAAAATTCCATCAAGTTGGTCAAACAAGATCTTCCCTTAACAAATCCAAGCTGACTATCCTTGATTAACCTGTGCCTTTCTAAGTGACAGTTTATCCTGTCTCTCAGAATAGCTTCCAATAATTTGCCCACTACTGAGGTTAGACTGACTGGCCTGTAATTATTCTGTCTATCCCTCGCTTCCTTTTTAAACAGAGGTACATTAGCAGCTCCCTAATCCTCGGGCACCACACCTGTATCCAGTGAGGACTGGAAAATAATCAGACCTTCTGCTATTTCCTCTCTCGCTTCTTTTAGTAGCCTAGGGTACATTTCATCCAGCCCTGGTGATTTATCAGCTTTCAAGGATGTTAATCCCATTAATACTTCCTCTCTCCCTATGTTTATCACATCCAATACTTCACACTCCTCCTCCTTAACTACAATATCTGCATCATCTCCCTCTTTTGCAAAGATAGATGCGAAGTATTCATTAAGAACCATACCAACATCTTCCGCCCCCTACACATAGGGCCCATAAACGTAACCTACTCTCTCCTTAGTTATCCTCTTACTCTTTATGTATTGGGAACATCTTGATTTTGCTTGCCAATAATCTTTCATGCCCTCCCTCCCATTGCTTTCCTAATTTCCTTTTTGATTTGATCCCTCCACTTTTATACTCCTCTTGGCTTTCTGTAGTATGGAGTTCTTGGTGTTGTACATAAGCTTTCCTTTTCTGCCGTATCTTACCCTGTAAGCTCCTTGACATCCATGGGGCTCCAGCTTTGGCCATCTCACCCTTTTTCTTTATGGGAACATGTTTACCCTGAACCTCTTGAATCTCCCCTTTGAATGCCTCCCACTACTCTCACACTGATTTACCTTCAAATAGCTGTTTCCAGTCCACTTTCGCTAAATCACTCCTCAGTTTAGTAAAATTGGCCTTTCCCCAATTGAGAACTCTAACTCCTGTTCTATTTCTGTCCTTTTCCATATTTATGTTAAAAATGACTGAATTCTGATCACTACCAACAAAATGCTCTCCCACAGCCACACCTTCCACCTGCCCATCTTTATTTCCTAAAACCTAGTCTAAAACTATGCCCTCTCTTGTTGGACTTGCTACATACTGCCCAAAAAAGGTTCTCCTGAATGCACCTCAAGAATTCTGCTCCCTCAGTTCCTTTCACACTAAAACTATCCCAGTTAATATTGGAGTAGTTAAAATCCCCTACTATTACTGCCCTATTGTTCTTGCAGTTCTCAGAGATTTGCCTACATGTCTGCTCCTCTATGTCTCGCTGACTGTTTGGGGGTCTATAGTACACCTTAGCTCAATCCATATGGCCTCATTTGATGAACCTTCCAACAAATCATCCCTCCTCACAGCTGTAATAGTTTCCTTAACCAAAATTGCCACTCCCCTTCCTTTCTTATCCCCCTCCCTATCGCATCTGAAAACCCTGTAACCAGGGATGTTGAGCTGCCACTCCTGACCCTCATTAAGCTATGTTTCTGTAATAGCAATGATATCATACAGCTATGTGTTTATCTGTGCCCTCAACTCATCTGCTTTATTTGCTATACTCCTTGCATTGATATAGATACCCTTGAGCAGTGCCACTTTTTAAAAATTTCTAACCTTTCTTTCCTCGGTCTTCCAGACTCACCCATTAATTTTCTGCCTTCCATTTTCATTTCTGATTTTGTCCCAACTGAGTCTACCCTCAGGTCCCCAAATCGGTTTACACTGTACCCAACAGCACGAGCAAAACGTCCCACAAGGAACTCAGTCCCGGCTCTGTTCAGGTGCAACCCGTCCACCCTGTACAGGTCTCATCTCCCCCAGAACCTGTCCCGATGTCCCAGGAATCTAAAGCCCTCCCTCCTGCACCATCTTTCCAGCCACACATTCATCGGTCTTATCCTTCTATTTCTATACTCACTTGCACGTGGCACTGGGAGTAATCCGGAGATTACTACTTTTGAGGTCCTGCTTGCTAATTTCTTACTCCCTAAATTCTGACTGTAGGACCACATCCCTCTTTCTACCTATGTGGACCACGACTGCTGGCTGTTCACCTGCCTCTTCAGGATGCTCTGCAGCCACTCAGACATCCCTGACCCTGGCACCAGGGAGGCAACACACCATCGTGGATTGCAGCCACAGCAACTCCAGTCTGTTCTGCTGACTATTGAATCGCCTATCATTATGGCTCTTCCCGTCTTCCCTGTACCTGCCTGCGCAGCTGAGCCACCCATGGTGCCATGGACTTGGCTCTGGTTGCACTCCCCAGGTGAAGCATCACTGTCCTCAGTATTTAGAACTGAAAACCTGTTGGGAGAGTGAGATGCACTCAGGGGTCTCCTGCACTACCTGCCTGATTCTTTTTGACTGCCTGGTAATCACCCATTCCCTCTCTCCCGGCGTACTCTTAAGCTGTGGGGTGACCACATCTAGAAACGTGCTATCCACTTAGCTCTCATCCTCACGAATACACTGCAGTGTCGCCAGCTGCTGCTCAAGTTCCAAAATCCGGAGCTCAAGCTGCTGCAATTGACAACACTTCCTGCACAAATAGCTCTCCAGGATACGGGAAGCATCCTGGAGCTCCCACATGGCACTGGACGTGCACTCTCGAGGTTGAAGCAGCCCTGCCATTCCTTTATTAGTTGACCCTTTGTTACTGCTAAAAAAGCTTACTGATACGACAACACCTTAGAACTATTAATAAAACTTTATTGGAATGATATATCCTACTAAAAAAACACAGTTCACTAGTTAAAATAAACCTTACTCAAAAACTCAGCTACTCACTTGTTATCCTTATTATTAACACTTACGTTTTACTCTTTATTAGTCTACCAATTGTTGAGACGCTATAACCCAGCTATTTACAACACACACCCTAACAGTGATGCACTAACCCAGCTATTTACTGATACTCCCTAACAGCAGTTATTCACCAACCAATCACCTTGCAGCTTTCCTGTGATGTCACTCTTCACTTAGTTTTCAAACTCCGGCGCACCTAGACTCCTGTCGGTTACTCTTGTAAACTCTGCTGGTCTCACTCAGTTTCGCTCCTTCCCGCTGCTCTGTAAATTCTGCCAGTCATTCTCAGTCTTGCTCAGTCCCACCACCGCTGCTCTTTTAAACTCTGCCAGTCTTGCTCCTTCCCGCCGCCACTGTTCTTTCTTTCAAAATCCACCAGTCTCGCTCAGTCTCTTTCCTTCCCGCCACCACTGATCTTTTAAACTCTGCCCGTCATGCTCCTTCTTGCCACCGCTGCTCTTTTAAACTCCGCCGGTCTTGCTCAGTCTCTCTCCTTCCCACTGCTCTTCTAAACTGTGCCAATCTCATTCAATCTCTCTCCTTCCTCCCCGCTGCTCTTATAAACTCTGCCGGTCTCGTTCGGTCTCCAATCTCTGATCTTTTACTCAACTCCACCTTCCTACCCTATCACCATATAGAATCACAGAATGGTTACAGCAACGAAAGAGGCCATTTGGCCCATTTTGTTCATGTCAGCTCTCTAAAAGAGCAACTCAGCTAGGCCCACTCCCTCATGCTTTCCCTGTAGACCGGCAAAATTCTCTCCTGGGGCTTATCCAATTCCTTTTTGGAAGCCTCGATTATATCCGCTGACACCACACACTCAGGTAGCGCATTCCAGATCCGAATCACTTTCTGCCTAAAAATGTTTTTCTTTGTGTCACCGTTGATTCTTTTGCCAATCACCTTAAATTGGTGTCCTTTGTTTCTCAACCCCTCCGACAATGGGAGGTTTCTCTCAATCTACTTTCTAGACCTCTCAAGATTTTGAACACTTCTAGCAATCTCCTCTTAATCTACTCTTCTCCAAGAAGAAGAAACCCAGCTTCTCCAATCTATCCACGACACGAAGTCTCTCATCCCCAGAACCATTCTCTTAAATCTTTTCTACACCCTCTCTAAAGCCTTCACATCCTTCCTAAAGTACCCGGATTCTCTTAGTGCCCAAAAATTTCAGCCTTGAATATACTTGACAGCACCATAGCCCTCTGGGGTAGAGAATTTCAAAGATTCACAGCTCTCTGAGTGAAGAAATTTCTCCTGATCTGAGTATTAATTGGCCAACCCTTATCCTGAGACTATGACACCAGACTGCGAACATTTGATTCCCCACACATTGTACTTTCTTTGTTAAAAATCCATGGCATTAAAGTACAAGATATGGCCAGACATCCAAGAAACAACAAATAAGAGCAATCATCTCTGCATACTTCCCGAGATACATTTTTTTTTGTGAATAGCTCAGTCATCCAACAAAAACTAAACAAAAATACCACCCGCACTGTACCTCACACAGACAAGCTTATTAAAAATGTCTGAAACTAGGGAGACCTTCTATAAGGCACCATATAGCAGACTCACAACTAACATCAGAACATGTGGAGTCCAGGGATAAGTAGCAGAATGAATAACAAGTTGGTTACAAAACGAAAGAGAGATTATGGCTTAAAGGTAGTTTCCCAGACTGGCAAAAGGTGGAAAGCGATGTTACACAAAGATTGGTGCTGGGACCACTGCTGTTCTCCATTTAAATAAACAATTTGGAAATAGAAATTTTAAGTAAAATTTCAAAATTTGCAGACAGGAGGACTGCGACAAAATACAGGAAGACATTAATAAACAAAACGCAGAATGGGCGTGGAATTGGCAAATGAACTTCAAATAGATAAGTGCGAGGTGGTACATTTTGGTAGGAAGAATAAAGCAGCCACGTACTTCTTGGAAAATAAGTGTTTAAATGGAGTAGAGGAGCACAGGGATCTGGGGGAGGGGCTACTGGTACACAAATCACTAAAAACAGCGACACAGGTTAATCGGCCGTTTATAACATATAAGCACTGGGGTTCAGTTCTAGAGGGATAAAATTGAAAAGCAGGGAAGCTGTTAACCTTGTAAAGAACCTTAGTTAGACCACAGCTGGGAGTATTGTGTATAGTTCTGCATTATAAAAATAATATGGAGACACTGGAGAAGGTTCAAAAGTAGGTTGACTAGGATACTACCAAAATGGAGTGGTTATACCTGTCAGGAAAGCTTGAACAGGTTGGAGTTCTTTCCACTAGAAAAAAAATAGACAGAGTGTGACCTGATAGAGATCTTAAGATGATTAAAGATAAGTTAGATGTAAGGAAAATGTTTCCACATATGGGAAAGATCAGAACTAGGGGTTATGAATATAAAATAGTCACTAATAAACCAAATGGAGAATTCAGGAGAAACATCTTTATCCAAAGAGTGGAACTCACTACCACAAGAAATAGTCAAGCAACTAACAGATGTTATTGAAGGATAAACTAAACATATGAAGGAGAATGGAATAGATGGATATGTTGATGGGGTTAGAAGGGTGGGAGGCATCTCTAACACGGACATGGACTGGTTGTGCCAAATGGCCTGTAAATACTATACACTATTAAATAACATTTTTGGGAACAGTTTGGGAAAACATCCCTATTCAGTTAAATGAATAAATCAGATAGATGGTTCCATATCAATTCTAATTTTATACTGCAAAAAATGAATTTAGTATGATAAACCAGAATAAATAATTATACACTCATGACATACAGGCAGATCTAGACAGCTCCACTGACTAATCAACTAGTCATAGAATCATAGTCATTATGTCACAGAATGAGAGGTCATTCAGTCCATGCCAGCTCTCTGTAGAGCAATCCAATCAGTCCCATTTCCCTGCTCCATCCCTGTAGCCCTGCAAGTGCGCATCCAATTTCCTTTTGAAATCAATCATCTCTGCTTTTACCACCCTCATAGGCAGCGATTCCAGGTCATCACCATCCAGTGTGAAAAAGTTCTTCCTCACCTCCCCACATTATCTCTTGCCCAAAACCTTAAAGCTGTGACCCCTAGTCCTTGTACCATCAGCTAATGAGAATAGTTTTTTTTTTGTCTACTTTATCTAAACTTGTCATAATCCTGCACACCTCTATCAAATCTCCCCTCAATCAGCTTTGCCCCAATCTATCCTTAGAGCTAAAATCCTCATCCCTGGAACCATTCTAGCAAATCTCTTCTGCACCTTCACAAGGATCCTCACATCCTTCCTAAAGCACTGACCGGAACTGGATGAAATACTCTAGTTGTACCCTAAACAGAGCATTATAAAGGTTCAGCATAATTTCCCGGCTTTTGTACTCAATATGTAAAATTATGAAGCCAATGATCCCATATACTTTGCTAATGTGTCCTGCCACCTTCAAGGATCTATGCACACAATTCCCCTATCCGTGCCATTTAATATATACTGCCTCTCCCGAACCCTTCTGCCAAAATATGCCACCTCACACTTGCCTGTATTAAATTTCATCTGCCACCCATCTGCCCATTCTGCTAGCCTACGTTCTGTTGCAGTCATTCTCACTGTTCGCCACATCTCCTAGTTCGGGTTCATTGGCAAATTTTGAAATTTTACTCAGTATTCCAACATCCAAGTCATTTACATACATCAAAAAAGTAGTCCTCGCACTGAACCTTTGAGAACACCATTGTCTACCATCCTCCAGTCTGAAAAACAATTTACCATGACTCGCTGTTTTCTGTCCTTAAGCTAATTTCTTTACCAATTGGGCACTGACCCTCCTATTCCATGAGCCTCACTTTTGTTCATCAGCCCTTTATGTGGTACCTTGTCAAACGCTTTCTTAAAATCTATATAAACATCCATTACATTCCTTTCATCAACCCTCTCTGTTACTTCCACCAAAAAATTCCATTAGTCAAGCACAATCTGCCATTTACAAATCCATGCTGGTTCTCCATAATTAACTCAAACCTCTCTAAGTGCCTGTTGATTTTTTTTACTCTGATTATTGTTTCTAAAACCTTACACACAGCTGACCAGCCTGTAGTTACTAGGAATATACTTACACCTTATCTTGAATAACTATGGGGAAAAAAATTGTTCAAAAACATTAGGCCAGATTGTGATGGGCACAATGTCCTAGATTGGTGCAATGCAGTTTTGATCCTCCACTCCCAAATCCCCAATCTCAGTCACTCAGCTGCTGATGTCAGGCATCCGGAAAAACGGGGAAAAAATGATTAGGTCAGCTGCAACCAAAAGCAATACTTGGTGTTTGTCCTTTGAAGCAAAGATGACCATGTCCATCATCTGGGGTGTTGGTAGGGTTCCGGTGGGTACGTAGGTGACTGCTAAGGCCGATCTGTGCCCGGAAGGTTCTACTGCAAATAGGGCAGGATACAGTGCTGGCTCCGGATTTCCTCGCCTTTTCTCTCTGACTCTGATATGCGCTTGCTTTTGAAGGAGGCCACACTTATTTTAAAAATTTGGTTACGGCAAGTGCAGCGATCCAGGGCAAGCTTATCCCAGGACTCAGGGTCGATAAAACTCCTAAGCAAAGCCTTTGATCGCCACGAGAGCGCACCCAGACTTAAGCTCTCCATAGATGATTAGCTTTGGTAAGCGAGTGTCAGGCATTCTGGCTACATGAGCCCAACTCAGCTGTGACTATCTCAATATGGCTATGGATGCTTGGCATGCCAGCTCGGGTGAGCACCTCAGTGTCTGGTATTTTGTCCTGCCATCTGCTCGAGAAGCTTCCAAAGGCAGCTCAAGGGAAAGTGGTTGAGCTTCTTGGCATGACACTGGTACACAGTCCAAGCCTTGCATGCATAGAGCAGAGTGGGCAGGACTATTGCTCTATAGACTTTCAGTTTGGTAGGCAGACTTACACCTCTTTGCTCCCAGACACAAGAACACATGAAATAGCAGAAGTAGACCATATGGCTCATCGAGCCTGCTCCGTCATTCAATACAATCATAGCTGATCTTGGGCTTCAATTCCACTTTCCCGCCCGCTCACCACATCCTTTGATTCCTTTCGAGACCAAAAATATATCTATCCCAGCCTTAAATGTATTCAATGACGGAGCATCCACAACCCTCTGGAGTAGAGAATTCCAAAGATTCACAACCCTGAGTGAAGTAATTTCTCCTCATCTCAGTCCTGAATGATTGGCCCCGCATCCTGAGACTGTGTCCCGTGTTCTTGATTCCTTCATCAGTGGGAACAATCACTCAGCTTCTACCCTATCAAGCCCTTATCAGAATCTTTTATTACTCAATTAGACCGCCTCTCATTCTTCAAAACTCCAGAGGATATAGGCCCAATTTACTCAGCTCTCATCATAGAACAACCCCCTCATCCCAGGGACTAATTTAGTAAATTTTCACTGCACTGCCTCCAGTGCACGTATATCCTTTCTTAAATGTGGAGACCAAAACTGCACAGAGTATTCCAGGGGCAGTCTCACCAAAGTCAGTACAATTTTAATAAGAATTCTTAATTCCTGTACTTCAATCCCCTTGCAATAAAGGCCAACATGCCATTTGCCTTCCTAATAGCCTGCTGCACCAGCATGTTAACTTTGTGTGTTCCTTGTACGTGTACTCCCAAGTCTCTCTGAACATCAACACTTACCAATTTCATACCTTTTTTAAAAAACAAAATATTCTGCTTTTCTATTTTTACAACCAGTGAACAACTTTACACTTCCCTACATTATACTCCATTTGCCATCTTGTTACCCCCCTCAGTTAACCTGTCTATCTCTTTGCAGCCTCTCTACATCCTCCCCGCAGCTTACATTTCCACCGAGCTTTGTAGCATCAGCAAACTTAGATAAATTACTCTGTCACTTCATCCAAGTCATTTAGAGTGTAAATAGCTAATCCTTGCAACACCCCACTATTCACTGCCTGCCAACTTGAAAATGCCCAATATATGCCACTCTGCTTCCTGTTAACCAATCCTCTATCCATGAGCCCTTATCTTGCCTATTAATCTTTTATGTGGCACCTTATCAAATGCCTTTTAAAAATCCAGGTATACTATATCTACTGGTTCCCCTTTATCTTCCCTGCTAGTTACATCCTCAAAAAACTCTAGTAAAACTATGCTGACTTTTTCTAATCATATTATGCTTTACCAAGTGCAATGTTGAGTCTTCTTTAATAATAGTTTCCAGCATCTCCCCAACGACTGATTTTAGGCTAACTGGCCTGTAGTCCCATTTTCTCTCTGCCTTCTTTCTTGAAAAGCGATGTAACATTTGCCAACTTCCAATCTGATGGGACCATTCCTGAATCTAACGAATTCTGGAAAATCATAGCCAGTGCATCCACTATCTCTGCAGCTATCTCTTTTAGGACCCTAGGATGTAGGTCACCTGGTCCCAGAGACTTGTCAGATTTTAGTCCAATGTTTCTCCAACACTTTTTCTCAGCTGATATCAATATCCTTAATCTCCTGACTCTTTTTAGCCCCTAGGTTACTGCCTGTTGCTGCTATGGAACTTGTGTCTTCCACTGTGAAGGCAGACACAAAATATTTGTTCAATGCCTCTGCCATTTCCTCATTCCCCATGATGATTTCTCCTGTCTCTAAGGGTCCAACATCTACTTTAGCTACTCTTTTCCTTATTATATTCGAAGCCTGCCAAAGGCTACACTTACTTTAACAATTCATACATTTGTCTTGTCAGAGATATAGACAGCTCGAGAGACTGTGCTACGAAATAAGTGAGCTTATCGGCAGCTGACAGGTCCAGGTCATGGGCTGAAACATGTCAGGTTTCAGTCCAAGTAATACTTACAAGTCAAAAACATGCACTTGCTCCACCCAGTATTCCTACTAACTGTTAAGAGCTGTAAGTGTCCCTTTAAAAGGACACTGCCCCAGTGATGCAGAAGATTAAACACCTGACTGTGATGATGCAAATGACAAACTCCATCAGGATCAGAGTGACTCTAAGAAAATTAGCAAGCTCTTATTCGTCCACAAATAAAATACACACACCAAAAAGTGTTTAAACAAAAATAAAATTACAAAAAAAAACAATTTCAAAATGAAGAAAAAAGTTATGAGGAAACGAAAATTGGTCTGACACCAACTTCCTCAAACAGGAAGTGAAAGATGAATTATAAACATAAAAACAACTTCAGTCCAACTGTGCAAATTCCCAGCTCTTGGGGGGGGGGGGAAAGTCGATAATTAAATGCAGCTTTAATACAGAAATGAAAAGGTATTTCTGTCAACATTATGGGGAATGTCAGGTCTGTGATTTACGGTCAAGAAACCCAACACAAACCCACTTAAACAAACGGGCTTCTTGCTAGGCTTGGGAACAGGCCGTCAGGCCTGCTCAGAGGGGGAGAGCCCGGGGCAGGAGAGAGAGAGAGACTAGGCATGGGAAAGGTACTCACACAACTGACCACAGAGCAGATTCCTAGACAGGCTCCCATATTAACCGATCCCGAACTCTCGACCTCGCCACTGAGAAGACTCCGTCACAGCTGCTCACTCTCCCAAGCTCCGGTGACTCTGCCTCCCCCTCGGCTCTTTCCGGAAACACTCGGCCAATCGGAGTTCGGCTTCAATCGTCGCTGCAGCGCCACCAGCAGGCTGGGAGGACCTCTGCCCAAATACTCCCCAGTCAAGGAAAGGCAAATTGTGCTGACTCCACAGTAATCTCCTCATCCTCACAATGTCACAAAAAAGTTTTACTTGAACTCAAAGAAAATTACAAAAAAATAAAATTTCAAAATAAATAAATGAAGGCAGAAAGTCAGGAGGTTGCAGCACTGATGGCGTTAATACAAAAGCAAAATATTGTGGATGCTGGAAATCTGATGAAAGATCACAGACCTGAAACGTTAACTCTCGTTTTTCTTTCCACAGATGCTGCGCATTTCCAACATTTTCTCTTTTCAGTACTGGTGGTGTCCTGTTTTTCATCTGAGACTTTAAACCGAAGCCCTGTCAGCCCTCTTAGTTGGACATAAGGCGCCATTCGAAAATAGCAGGGGATTTTCCCCCCAGTTTCTGGTAAATATTTATCTCTCAAACAACATCACTAGAAAAGAAATATTCTCATTCATTTCATTGCTGTTTTGTGAGAGCTTGCTATGTGCAAATTGGCTACCACATTACCTACATTACAACAGTGACTACACTTCAAAAGTACTTCATTGGTTGTAAAGCACTTTGGGATGTCCTGAGATCATGAAAGGTGCTATGTAATTGCAAGTCCTTTTTGTCTTTCTATTCCACCCTGACAGGTTGGCCTTTGCAGATCATAGAGTCCTAGAATCATAGAGTTATACAGCACAGAAACAGGCCCTTCGGCCCATCGTGTCTGTGCCGGCCATCAAGCACCTAACTATTCTAATCCCATTTTCCAGCACTTGGCCCATGCCTTGTATGCTGAGGCATTTCAAGTGCTCATCTAAATACTTCTTAAATGTTGTGAGGGTTCCTGCCTCTACCATCTCTTCAGGCAGTGCATTCCAGATTCCAACCACACTCTGGGTGAACATTTTTTGCCTCAAATCCCCTCTAAACTTCCTGCCTTTTACTTTAACTCTATGCCCCCTAGTTATTGACCCCTCCGCTAAGGGAAAAAGTCTCTTCCTAGCTATCCTATCAATGCTCCTCATAATTTTGTATACCTCAATCATGTCCCCCCTCAGCCTTCTCTGCTCTAAGGAAAACAACCCTAGCCTTTTCAGTATCTCTTCATAGCTGAAATGCTCCAGCCCAGGCAACATCCTGGTGAATCTCCTCTGCATCCTCTCCAGTGCAATCACATCCTTCCTATAGTGTGGTGCCCAGAACTGTACACGGTACTCCAGCTGTGGCCTAACTAGCGTTTTATACAGCTCCATCATAACCTCCCTGCTCTTATATTCTATGCCTCAGCTAATAGAGGCAAGTATCCCATATGTCTTCTTAACCACCTTATCTACCTGGGCTGCTGCCTTCAGTGATCTATGGACAAGTACATCAAGGTCCCTCTGACCCTCTGTACTTCCTAGGGTCCTACTATCCATTGTATATTCCCTTGCCTTGTTAGTCCTCCCAAAATGCATCACTTCACACTTCTCAGGATTAAATTCCATTTGCCACTGCTCTGCCCATCTTACCAGCCCATCTATATCATCTTGTAATCTAAGGCATTCCTCCTCACTATTTATGACACCAGTAATTTTTGTGTCATCTGTGAACTTACTGATCATACCTCCTATATTCACGTGTAAATCATTAATGTACACTACAAAGGCTCCCAGCACCGATCCCTGCAGTACACCACTGGTCACAGGCTTCGACTCGCAAAATCAACCCTCGACCATTACCCTCTGCCTCCTGCCACTAAGCCAATTTTGGATCCAATTTGCCAAATTGCCCTGGATCCCATGGGCTCTTACCTTCTTAACCTATCCCCCATGCGGGACTATATCAAAAGCCTTACTGAAGTACATGTAGACTGCATCAACTGCTTTACCCTCATCTACACATCTAGTCACCGCCTCAAAAAATTCAATCAAGTTAGTTAGACACAATCTCCCCCTGACAAAGCCATGCTGACTATTCCTGATTAATCCCTGCCTCTCCAGGTGGAGATTAATCCTGTCCCTCAGAATTTTTTCCAATAGTTTCCCTACCACTGATGTTAGACTCACCGGCATGTAATTGCCTGGTTTATCCCTGCTACCCTTCTTGAATAATGGTACCACATTCGCTGTCCTCCAATCCTCTGGTACCTCTCCTGTGGCCAGAGAGGATTTGAAAATTTGTGTCAGAACCCCTGCTATCTCCTTCCTTCTGGTCCTGGGGATTTATCCACTTTTAAGCCCGCTAAAACAGCTAATACTTCCTCCCTTTCAATGCTAATATGTTCAAGTATATCACAATCCCCCTCCCTGATCTCTACACATACATCGTCCTTCTCCATAGTGAACACAGATGAAAAGTAATCATTTAAAACCTCACCTATGTCCTCCGGCTCCACACACAGATTGCCACTTTGGTCCCTAATGGGCCCTACTCTTTCCCTGGTTATCCTCATGCCCTTAATTATAAAATGTCTTAGGATTTTTCTTTATCTTGCCTGCCAATGTTTTTTCATGTCCCCTCTTCGCTCTCCTAATTACTTTTTAAGTACCCTCCCTACACTTTCTATACTCCTCCAGTGCCTCCGCTGTTTTCAGTGCTCTTAATCTGCCATAAGCCTCTTTTTTTCCTTATCCAATCCTCTATATCCCTTGATATCCCTGGACTTGTTGGTCCTACCCTTCACCTTAATGGGAACATGTTGGCTCTGAACTCTCACTATTTCCTCTTTGAATGACTCCCACTGATGTGTTGTAGACTCTCCTACAAGTAGCTGCTCCCAGTCCACTTTGGCCAGATCCTGTTTTATCATATTGAAATCGGCCCTCCCCCAATTCAGTACCTTTATTTCTGGTTCATCTTTGTCCTTTTCCATAACTGCGTTAAATCTTACAGTTATGGTCACTATCCCCGAAATGGTCCCCCAATGACACTTCTACCACTTGAGCGGCTTCATTCCCCAGGATTAGGTCCAGTACTGCCCCTTCTCTTTGGGACTTTCGATGTGCTAGCTCAAAAAGCTCTCCTATATGCATTTTAAGAATTACGCCCCCTTTAAGCCTTTTGTGCTAAGACTATCCCAGTTGATATTGGGGAAGTTGAAATCCCCTACTATTAATACCCTATTATTTTTACACCTCTCTGAGATTTGCCTACATATCTGCGCCTCTATCTCTCCCTCACTGTTTGGAGGCCTGTCGTACACTCCCAGCCAAGTGATTGCCCTCTTTTTGTTTTTAAGTTCTACCCATATGGCCTCATTTGAGGAACCTTCTAAGATATCATCCCTCCTTACTGCGATAATTGACTCCTTGATCAACAGTGCAATGCCACCTCCTCTTTTACCCCCTCCCCTGTCACGCATGAAAATTCTATAACCTGGAATATTGAGCTGCCAATCCCCTCCCTCAACCATGTCTCTGTGATAGCAATAATATCATATTCCCATGTGTTAATCAACACCCTCAATTCATCTGCCTTACTAGTAAGAGTCCTTGTGTTAAAGTAGATGCAATCCAGCATTCCATTTTTCACTTGTGTCTTAACAGGTCTATATTTGCTCTGCCTTCCAGACTGACTCAGTTTCTCTTCTATATTTGACTGTGCATCACCCGCTACTGTAACTCCACTCTGTATCCCATCCCCCTGCCAAATTAGTTGATACCGCCCCCAACAGCACTAGCAAACCTCCCAGCAAGGATGTTGGTCCCGTTCCAGTTCAGGTGCAACCCGTCCAACTTGTACAGGTCCCACCTTCGCCAGAAACAGACCCAGTGATCCAGGAAACTAAAGCCCTCCCTCCTGCACCATCTCCTCAGCCACACATTCGTCTGCTCTATCCTCCTATTCCTATACTCATGAGCACGTGGCACTGGGAGTAATCCAGAGATTACAACCTTTGAGGTCCTGCTTTTTAATCTGCTACCTAGCTCCCTAAATTCTCATTGCAGGACCTCATCCCTTTTTCTACCTATGTCGTTGGTACCAATGTGTACCACAACCTCTGACTGTTCACCCTCCCCCTTCAGAATGTCCTGCAGCCGCTCCGTGACATCCTTGACCCTAGCCAGGGAGGCAACATACCATCCTCGAGTCATGCTTGCGGCCAAGAAACGCCTATCTGTGCCCCTTACGATAGACTCCCCTATCACTATAGCTATCCCACTCCTTTTCCTCCCCTCCTGTGCAGCTGAGTCACCCGTGGTGCCACAGACTTGCTGCATTCCTCTGAGAAGCTATCTCCCCCAACAGTATCCAAAGTAGAAAATCTGTTAGATAGGGAGATGGACCCAGGGGACTCCTGCACTACCTGCCTAGTTCTTCTACTCTGCCTGGCGATCACCTATTCCCTCTCTGCCTGAGCAGTCTTTACCTGCGGTGTGATCCCCTCCCTCGTGCTATCCACGATGATCTCAGCCTCGCAGATGCTCCAAAGTGTCTCCAGCCGTCGCTCCAGATCCGAAACATGGATTTCGAGTAGCTGCAGCTGGAAACACTTCCTGCACACGTGTTCGTCCTGGACACTGGAAGTGTCCCTGACTTCCCACATTGCACAGGAAGAACACTCCATATTGTCATGATCACCACTAATAAAGAAACTGTGCTTCCTGTAATGAAACCTGAACTACTGTCTATGCTTCTTCAGTCTGACTAGAAACTAACTGTGAATATATTGTGACCCAACAAACATAGTCTTCAGAAGAAGGAATTTTCCTCCACACAAGATCAGGTGGCAGGTTGTTCAACCTTGCCCGTCTAAGAGCGAAGACCAAAGTACGGAAAGTCCTCATCAGGGAACTCCTCTTTGCTGACGATGCTGCATTAACATCTCACACTGAAGAGTGTCTGCAGAGACTCATCGACAGGTTTGCGGCTGCCTGCACCGAATCTGGCCTAACCATCAGCCTCAAGAAAACGAACATCATGGGACATGACGTCACAAATGCCCCATCCATAAATATCGGCGACCACACTCTGGATGTGGTTCAGGAGTTCACCTACCTAGGCTCAACTATCACCAGTAACCTGTCTTGATGCAGAAATCAACAAGCACATGGGAAAGGCTTCCACTGCTATGTCCAGACTGGCCAAGAGAGTGTGGGAAAATGGCACACTGACACAGAACACAAAAGTCCGAGTGTATCAAGCCTGTGTCCTCAGTACCTTGCTCTACGGCAGCGAGGCCTGGACAACGTATGTCAGCCAAGAGCGACGTCTCAATTCATTCCATCTTCGCTGCCTCTGGAGAATCCTTCGGGTTCCGAAGAAGGGTCACTGACTCGAAACGTTAACTCTGCTTCTCTTTCCACAGATGCTGCCAGAGCTGCTGAGTGAATCCAGCATTTCTTGTTTTCGTTGTTAATTACAGCCCTGTTAGCCTCCTTCCAATTATAAGTAAAGTGATGGAAGGAGTCATCAACAGTGCCATCAAGCAACAAGTTTTGAAGGTTGAGGGGTGATTTGATCGAGGTGTTTAAATTGTTAAAAGGATTCGAAAGGATAGATACAGAGAAACTATTTGCTCTGGTGCAGGGAAATCAAGAACAAAGAGACATAATCTTAAAATTAGATCTAGGCCTTTCAGTGACAGTGCCCAAAGATTCATCTTCTAATCCAGGAGAGTTGGCAACTCTACGGAAGAGTTACAACTAGTGGGTGCCTAAGATCTCATCAGAAGGAGTGCATGTCCAGCAATGTAGCACTTCCTCAGTATTTTGCTGGATTGCCAGCCTGGATTGTGTGCTTATGTCCCAAGGATCAGAGCAACATAAATTACAAAATCATCTTCCTCAAAAGGGCGGCACAGTGGCGCAGTGGTTAGCACCGCAGCCTCACAGCTCCAGGGACCCGGGTTCGATTCCGGGTACTGCCTGTGTGGAGTTTGCAAGTTCTCCCTGTGTCTGCGTGGGTTTTCTCCGGGTGCTCCGGTTTCCTCCCACAAGCCAAAAGACTTGCAGGTTGATAGGTAAATTGGCCATTATAAATTGTCACTAAGTATAGGTAGGTGGTAGGGAAATATAGGGACAGGTGGGGATGTTTGTTGGGAATATGGGATTAGTGTAGGATTAGTATAAAATGGGTGGTTGATGTTCGGCACAGACTCGGTGGGCCGAAGGGCCTGTTTCAGTGCTGTATCTCTAATCTAATCTAAAAAACATCTTCACAACAGATTATACTGTCAAGACCTTTTGGAGCAGGCAGCCTTCCTTATGTTGGTTTCCCACAATAATTGTTCTCCAAAGGTTTATCTTGGAGGCTTCCGAATCCCAATATAAATATAGGCGTGAAATGGAAACTGTTATGTCTTTCTTACAAGTCATATTATTTCAACAATTGCTAATAATTAACAAGAGGAAAATGGCAAAGGGTTATGAAATGCAAAATTCCACTTGTATGTCAGAAATAATAAATCACAGCTTCTCCAGTTTCAAAATGGATTGTCTTACTTCCAAATATTGGTATAAATAAGGAAGTCAGTTCACAATCCACCTGTACCGAAGGGTGTTCTTTTACTCATACTATATACAGAGGAGCTGACTCTGAGACATTATTGTTTATACGATGTCAGACAGCATTGATTTGTTACCCCTTACCAGCGTAACTCCAAGTTTATTTCCATTAAGCTTAATGGATTTGTTATTTGGTGACATTGCCAAGCAACCCAGGAACTACAGCACAACAGAAGACTTTTCAGCTCCAGCAATAAATGCAAGAGGCCTATGTGTGTCTGAAGAATTCTCTGCATGGGCTGATTAGCAGCCAGTGTAAACAAAGGTCTCAAGCTGTGATCTGAGTACTTCTTGTATAATGATGATTATCAATCATCTTGTGTTTTTCTCAGCAGTCTAGACACTACACTGTCTGTAATCAGTGCAGCACTTCAACACTGAGTAATGAGCTGCATCCAGCTTACTTGTCTCCTTCAATAACCCCCACAGCTATTTATGGGGTAGGGTTTTGCATAAGAGCAGAGGATTAAGGGGAGGAAAAACAGTGAGAAGTCCCACTTCTGATCACTCTCCATTGACTGGGGCTGAAAAACATGTGTGTGTTGGCATTGGTAAAAATAGGATTTGCTGTGATGCACTGTCTACTAAGGCCAAATACCCTGCCAACACTGACTGGGCTCATATGTGAAGATGGCCATTTGAATGAGGTTTGGGAAGGCTGCCGGTGTTTGTGGAATGGAATGCCAACAAATGTCTGCATCTTCAGGAGAGAAAGGAAGAAATTAGGAAACAAACTGGCGCAAAATGAGTAGTAGCTGTTAATTGGTTTGTTGGATCTAATGGCTGCTTCCTCTTTCTAAGAACTTTTATGCGCTATTCTGATTCAGCACAACTCAAACAGCTTATAATCAATATGAAAATTAAAAATAAGGTGAAAGTGCCAAATATTTAAAACAATATACATAAAAGGACCAATTTCCGGATGTTGCACTCAATAAGTGGTCATTCACAGTCGATGTGGGGTCTACAACGTTTTGTTATTTTAAAGACCTAAAATTGAATGCAGTGGGAAATAGGCAAATGCCACACTTTCCCTTCCTTATCTCTTGATTTTGAAGCTTTTTGGATGCTGCATTTTTATTATTGAGATATGGACATCACCAGCAAGGCTGGCATTTATTTGTCCTTGACCGGTGGTGGTGAGCCTTCTTCTTGAACCACTGCAGTCCATGTGTTGATGATATTCCCACAGTGCTATTACGTGGGGAGTTCCAGGATTCTGACTCAGCAACACTGAAGAAACGACGATATATGTCCAAGTCGGGATGGTGTATGACTTAGTGGTGAACTTGATAGTGTTTCCATACACCTGCTGCTCTTGTCTTTGTCCTTCTAGGTGGTAGAGGTCACGGGTTTGGAACGTGCTGTCACTCGAACTATCTGCAATAGCTTGCTGCTGGCTGACTTGGATGAAAGTGAACGTAAGCTGGAGTTTGCATCAACATTTGGTATTCTCGGCTGCATCCCAACTAAATGCCATGGGCTTCTTTCACTAGCTTTTGCTTCTTTTTTATTCCTTCATGGGTTGTGAACATCGCTGGCAAAGCCAGCATTTGTTGCCCATCCCTAATTATCCTTGAGCCATGAGAAACTATCAAGAAGTTGTAAAGGTTTGAGTGCCCTGAAAAGATTACAGCAGCTGAAAATAACATTTATAAATCTTAGATTATTAAAGCTAATATGAATATTGTCACAGTTCTGTCACTTCACGCTGAGTTGTAAAGTCCAAGCAGAATCTGTAACATCATATTTCTTTCTACCTGTGCTCTACGTGCATGGCACTGATGGAGGATGCTGTGCCCACCCTGGGATTGAGCAGGGCACCTGTCCTATCTTAGTCTTTTTCTCTTTATATACATTCTGCTCAGCTTTGCCGATTGATTCTTGTTTCTCTTTGGTGAGTTATTTGGAAAAGGGGATTGCATTGAATATAATGGTTCATTTACAGTGATGGCCATACTTCAGAAGTAATCCATTGGTTTATAAAGCACTTTGGGATGAATTGAACACTTAATGAGGTAAATGCAAGTTCCTTTTCTCATTTAAGTATTTCCACCACATCGTTTGCTGTTTACATATGCAGTTGCATGTTCCTACAGTTAAATGTCTGTTAATACAATTTGCATTTCATTACAGAAAAGGTAAAGTTTTATGAATCTTAAAATCGCTTTGGTGTTTGGGAAGACAGTGGGGTAGAAATTTGTCTCGTGCACAAAACAGGGGGGTATTGGATCGATTGTCCGTTCTATACCGTGCTAAGTAAAAAAAAAAATTTTATTCATTCATGGGATGTGGGCATCGCTGGCTAGGCCAGCATTTATTACCCATCCCTAATTGCCCTTGAGAAGGTGGTGGTGAGCTGCCTTCTTGAACCTCTGCAGTCCAGGTGGGGTAGGTACACCCACAATGCTGTTAGGAAGGGAATTCCAGGATTTTGACCCAGAGACACTGAAGGAACGGCGATTATAATTCCAAGTCAGGATGGTGTGTGGCTTGGAGGGGAACTTGCAGGTGGTGGTGATGTTCCCATGCATCTGCTGCTCTTGTCATTCTACGTGGTAGAGGTTTGGAAGGTGCTGTCTAAGGACCCTTGGTGAGTTGCTGCTGTGCATCTTGTATATGGTACACACTGCTGCCACTGTGCGTCGGTGATGGAGAGAGTGAATGTTTGTGGATGGGGTGCCAATCAAGCGGGCTGCTTTGTCCTGGATGGTATCGAGCTTCTTGAGTGTTGTTGGAACTGCACCCATCCAGGCAAGTGGAGAGTGTTCCATCACACTCCTGACTTGTAGATGGTGGACAGGCTTTGGGGAGTCAGGAGATGAGCTACTCGCCTCAGGATTCCTAGCCTCTGATCTGATCTTGCAGACATGGTATTTATATAGCTACTCCAGTTCAGTTTCTGGTCAATGGTAACCCCCAACATGTTGATAGTGGGGGATTCAGCAATTGTAATGCCATTGAATGTCGAGGGGAAATAGCTAGATTCTATCTTATTGGAGATGATCATTGCCTGGCACTTGTATGGCGTGAATGTTACTTGCCACTTATCAACGCAAGCCTGGATATTGTCCAACTAATTATTTAATACAGTTGACTGCAGTGGAACTGAATATCAGGGGCTGCATATAACAGGCAGGGGCTGATCAAATAATGCCCGCTTAGTGCCACCCCCCGAGATGAACTTCTACCCCAGTATGTTCAGTGACTCCATGTGGAGTGCCACATAAAAAGCTTGTCAGAAAAGTTGAAGCCCATGGAATAAAAGGGACAATGACGGCATGGATATGAATTTGGCTGGGTGACAGGAAACAGAAAGTAATGGTGAATGGTTGTTTTTTTGAGCTGGAGGAAGGTATATAGTGGAGTTCCACAGAAGTCAGTATTAGTACCATGTTTTTTCTTGATCTATGTTAATGACCTAGACTTAGGTGCTCAGGGCACAATTTCAAACTTTGCAGATGACACAAAACTTGGAAGTATTGTGAACTGTGAGGAGGGTTGTGATAGGCTTCAAGAGGACTTAACAGGCTGGTGGAATAGGTGGACACATGACAGATGAAATTTAATGCCGAGAAATATAAAGTGATACATTTTGGTAGGAAGAACAAGGAAAAGCAATATAAAAGAAAGGGTACAATTCTAAAAGGGGTGTACGAGCAGAGGGATTTGTTGTACGTGCACAAATCATTGAAGGTGGCAGGGCAAGTTAAGAAAGTGGTCATTAAGGCATATGGGATCCTGGGCTTGAAAAATAGAAGCAGAGAATACAAAAGCAAAGAGGTTATGGTGAATCTTTATAAAACACTAGTTCAGCCTCAGCTGGAGTATTGTGTCCAATTCTGTGCACTACACATGCACATGAAGGATGTGAAGGCATTGGAGAGGGTGCAGAAAATATTTACAAGAATGGTTCCGGGGATGAGAGACTTCAGTTACAAGAATAGATTGGAGAAGCTGGGGCTGTTCTCTTTAGAGAAGACAAGGTTAAGAGGAGATTTGATAGAGGTGTTTAAATCATGAAAGGGTCTAGAAGGTTTCTAGAGAGAAACATTGGCGGAAGGATTGAGAACCAGAGGACACCGATTTAGGCTGATTGGCGAAAAATGCAAAGGTGACATGAGGAGAAACTTTATTAATGCAGTGAGTGGTTAGAATCTGGAATGCGTGCCTGAGAGTATGATGGAGGAAGATTCAATTGTAGTTTTCGAAAGGGAATTGGATAATTATGGAAAGAGAAAAAATGTGCAGAGCCAAGGGGAGAGGTAGGCGAGTGGGACTAGGTGAGTAGCTCCTACAGGGCGCCGGCACAGAGAGGATGGGCCAAATAGCCTCCTTCTGTGCTGTAACCATTTTATAACATTCTATAACCCAAAAGCAACAGCAACAGTTCTGAGGAAGGGCCTGTATTTGGAAAAATTACGTTGGTATCAACCTAAACAAAAAGAGATCCTATGACTAGAAGAGCAAGCAAAACCTTTAGTTTATTGTTTATTTTTTCTTTTCAGAGATTGATGGAGCTGCTGTGTATTTTCAACATTTTTTTTCTTTTATGACAGGAACCAGAATGTTTTCCAATAAGCTTCACAATGACTGCAGTATTGAGATTCATGACATGTGGCCCCTTCTCCTTTCCTCCAAACTTGCCTGCAGCCAAAGCAGATTACAACAGTTCCATTATACGCAAGGACAGCAGGCAAGGCTTGTTTTTCTAATTTTTCAGTTTAAAGCTTTTCTTTCAAAGATGGAAAAGTAACATAACACTCACCTTAATGAAACACAGTCACACCATACGTCAGAATTACTCAGTTGATAGAAGCCCTTCCAATTCACTGTAACAACTATTTTCAGAGGGAGAAAAATATTTCAATCCAAAAGGAGGCAAACATGGAAAATATGTGATTTTTAGACAGAATGCTTTGGTCGATTATGTTGGCATCAATCTAAACAAAAAGAGATCCTATGACTAGAAGTGCAAGCAAAACCTTTGGTAAGTACCACTGGCATACTCCCAAAACCATTCAAGTCTGCTCTGTGGGTGCACTGGAAGTGTATTTGGGAAAGAAGATGTTTAAGCCTCAGGTTTGATGATCTCAGTTGAAGTGTTGGGGTGTAGGTTCACTCCCAAGACCTTCCATATGATCTCAATCTCAGCGAGATTACCAAGGATTGAAAATAAGCTTCGTCCCACACTTTCTAGATTGGCCTAGATTGGGAAATGGTTAGGTACATGGCAATCGGAGACTTAAACATTGGTTAAATTATAATAGCACTTAATGATGCAGCCGCTTATCCCCATTATATCTTTGAGCCTTTTCTTCCTGTCCCATTCTATATCTGTCAGCTACTGTAGTTTAGACTGTTTATACATGCTGACAGCCTCAAATGTACCTTCACTGCTGCTGATATCCAGCTAAGCTTTGGTAATACGCCAAGGTTAACAAAGAAAACGTTTCCAAAATTTTCTATGACTACTGCATCTATTCAGTGTGTCCACAGAATCCTTCTGATATCTTTGAAATGTGGCAGAGTATCACAATGTAAGAACATAAGAAATAGGAGCAGGTGTAGGTCATACAGCCCCTCGAGTCTCCTCCACCATTCAGTAAGATTAAGGCTGATTTTCTACCATAACTCCACTTTCCTGCTCGATCCCCTTATCCCTTGATTCCATTAGTGTGGAAAAATCTATTGATGTCAGTCTTGAATATATTCAACAACTCAGCATATACAGCCCCTCTGGAGTAGTGAATTCCAACGATTCACAACCCTCTGCATGAAGAAATTTCTCCTCACCTCAGTCGGAAATGGCTGACCCCTAATCTTGAGACTATGCCGCCTAATTCTCGACTCTCCTGCCAGGGGAAACAGCCTTTCAGAATCAAGACTTCATTTAAAACTTTAACTATCAAGCGAGTTTATTGAACTGTTTCCCATTTCTACTGTGAAAATAAATGTGCAGAATCTTTTCAAAGTAAACAGATAGTTACAGATCTACAAGCATGGTTGGCGACTGAATATATTGTGGGTGGAGCTCGGATGAGATTGGAATCCTATTGGATTCATTCAGGCTAACTGGCAGCCTAAGCTGGTCATATTCCATCTATCCCTGTCATTTATTTCCTCCCCTGACTTCTCCCTTTTTCTAAGGGCACTGACTTATTTTGGGATATGGTTCCACAGGCACTGGTAGTGCTCCAGTTCCCCATACAATCAGCCACACCCAGTGAGTGTCAGTAGGTTATTCCATCTTCAGCTGATTCGATCTTCACCCAACATCTGCAAGCTATCCAGCAGAGGTCAGTGTAGATTGATCGGGAAAGGGAGCCATGGTTGAATTTTATGCCCCCACAATCTTGAAGCTGATTGTAGAACACCTACTGCTACCCAATCCGAGACCAACTAATTAATCAGAAAATCTTTAATCCAGTTCTTAACCAGATACTTATCCAGTTCCTTTTTAAAGGAGTTAGTCCTACACTTGATAGTCGGCAGAGGCCAGCTCATGTTATTGGTAAACAATAAACAGCACCACAGTATCCAGATCTCCTTGTTCCTTTCTTCTTCAATCTGTCCAGTTTTGTAACAATGCTCCTTGCATTCTAAAAATTCTGCTGGCTGTTTTATGCAAAACGCATTATATTTGTTTCCACCAGAGCTCTTCCCTATCGGGGGTGGGAGATATCCTAAAGGAGCAACTCCTCAGGAAACCCCATCTCCATGTGGACGATTTCGGTGACTGGCAAAGAGGAAGGCTGGATGTCACTGCATTGGCACACAAGATATCCTGGCATTAGGTCCAGCCTGGGGCTAAAGCAAACCAGGTGCTAAAAAGCTACATTTGGCCCTGATTCCACTGAAGGTGTCAAGCAGGCTTGAGTGTGTGGAGAGGTCCTGTCCGGGCTGACCCCCAATTGGACAGAATTTCTCATTGGCACGAGGCCCTGAAACCTCCCTCATGAGGCTCCACCTCACAAACTTGAGCTGTCTCTCGGAAATTCCCTCCGTGTCATTTCACCACGCTCAGAGAGGTCTCCTGTACAGCAACTCCTGCACACTCCCAATTAACTCACCCTTGTCTTCCATCTGGGCACACCATAGCGTTCATTCCTGATGTCCAACAGAGGTGGGAGGCCCCAGTGGAGGGGTCCTTCCTGCACTATCGGGGATTTTGGGCAGAGAGTGTTGAACAGTACAGACAATACTTTTTCAGGTCACTTAATAGAGTCCCAGGCCACCTGTAACTTTTCCAGCCTGGGTGAGTCCGTGTTTCATGTTTATATGGAGTGTGAGAGAGAGTGCAGCTCTATGAGAAGGAACGGCTGCTCAATTTCTGGTTGTGGTTCATTCCCACACTCCTGATCTTTGGCCATCTGGTACTGAATTGGGCAGGCAAGTCAGAGGTCCTCCTTGTGGGGCTGCTCCTGGGCCTGGCCAAGTTGGCCATCCACAGGTTCAGGTTGGACAAAGCTCATGGATGTTGTATGATTGTCTTAAGTGATGTCCTTTTAAGATCTCAGTATGCTAATGAACTGAGTACCTTGAAGTAGTCATATGACTCAAAGCCAGAGTCACTTTGCAACTGTAGCACCCAGATGAAGGTTCTGTAAATAGTTAGCTCTGTACAGTATATAATAGCTTAGCTTTTAATAAACCTGTTTGAGATCTTCAGCAAACTGGACATCTCATTAATGTTGCATCAGACAACATAAAGGACTCATTACAGTGGGGTTGTTTGCTCTGGCTGCCTGCCGCTCTTCTGTGACTTTATCCACACCCAGGAAGCCCTGGGGAAGGACCATGCTTTGTCCACCAGTATGCTTGTGGAAATCATAGAAATCATAGAAAGTTTAAGGCACAGAAAGAGGTCATGGCCTATCGTGTCTGTGCCAGCCAAAAAATGATCCACCTATTTTAATCCCACTTTCCAGCATTTGGTCCATAGCCCTGAAGATTACGGCACTTGAGGTGCATATCCAGACTCCTTTTGAATGAGTTGAGTGTTTCTGCCTCAATTACCCTTTCAGGCACCCACCTCCCCCCACCCCCCCACCCCCCACCCCCACCCTCCAGGTGAAAGATTTTTCTAATTTTTCTACCAATCACTTTAATTATATGCCCCATAGTCACTGACCTCTCTGCTAAGGTGAATAGGCCCTTCACTTCCACTCTATCCACGCCCCTCAAAAATTTGTACATTTCAATCAGATCTCCCCTCAGCCTTCTCTGTTCCAAGGAGAACCCCAGCCTATTCAATCATTCCTCATACTGCATTTTTCCAGTCCTGGCAACATCCTCGTAAATCTCTTCTGTACCTTCTCCAGTGCAACTACATCCTTTCTGTAATGAGGTGACCAGAACTGCATACATACTCAAGTTATGGCCTAACCAATGAGTTATACAGTTCCAGAATAACCTCCCTGCTCTTATATTCTCAACCTCAGCCAATAAAGGAAAGGATTCCATATGCCTTCTTAACCACCTTATCAACCTGTCCTGCTACCTTCAGGGATCTGTGGCTATTCACTCCACCTTGCTACATTTCCCTGGATCCCATGGAATTTTATTTTTTTAACCAGTCATCCATCTAGGATCTTGTCAAAGGCCTTGCTAAAATCCATGGAGACCACATCAACTACACTACCCTCATCTATCTTCCTTGTTACTTCTTCAAAAAATTCGATCAAGTTGGTCAAACAAGATCTTCCCTTAACAAATCCATGCCGACTATCCTTGATTAACCTGTGCCTTTCTAAGTGACAGTTTATTCTGTCTCTCAGAATAAATTCCAATACTTTGATCACTACTGAGGTTAGACTGACTGGCCTGGAATTATTTGGTCTATCCCTCACTCCCTTTTTAAGCAGAGATACAACGTTAGCAGTTCTCCAATCCTTGGGCACCACACCTGAATCCAGTGAGGACTGGAAAATGATGGTCAGACCTTCTGCTATTCCCTCTCTTGCTTCCTTTAACAGCCTAGGGTACATTTCCTCCGGCCCTGGTGATTTATCAACTTTCAAGGATGCTAATCCCATTAATACATCCTCTCTCCCTATGTTTATCACATCCAATACTTCACACTAAAGGCCTGCTCAGGTTTGGAACAAAAAACCCGACTCGAACCCAACAGAACCACATTGGACCCGAGCCCGACCTGGCCCGAGTCCTTCCATTTTTTCCCACGCCCGACTCGAGCCGCGCCCGATCCAACCCGAGCCCGGCCCAACCCAAGCCCGACCTGACCACCAGAATGTTCACTTTACCTACCTTCCGATTCGGAATCCATTTTTCACTTTTTCAGTTTGTGCAGATAAGCAACAAAAACTGTAATTGGACTTGAAAGGTTGTTTAAAAAGATGAAGATTGGAGCCACAACGTCAGTGATTGTTTGGTCATGAGTTAAACAGAAATCCATGGAGTTATGCCCAGACAGGTTGTGCCACACTGTACCAGTATCTGTACCAGTACCTTTTGCTTAAAATAAACACAGCAATTGCCCGAAGTACTGTACTGTATGTGTGTAGACTAGAATCCTGACAGTGATCATTTTATATTTTTTATATAAATACTGTTTATTTTATAATAATTAATCACTCAGGACCTTCCTGGTCTCTCCATCTCAGCCGCTCACTGGATAAACTTGCAGCAAGTATTTCAACCTGTAAAGCAGGAGTCTAGGTAATGTATAATGATATTCTGAGCCTCTCTAACAAGTATACCGTTTTGGATACTGTTGGGGGGGATGGCCTATCAGGGGAAAACAGCAGCAGCCAGAGCAGTGGCACCACGGCTGGCCCTGTTGTTCAGCAGGGAGGGACAAAGCGCAGAAGAGCAATAGTTATAGGGAACTCTATAGTCAGGGGCACAGATAGGCGCTTCTGTGGACGTGAAAGAGACTCCAGGATGGTATGTTGCCTCCCTGGTGCCAGGGTCAAGGATGTCTCTGAACGGACAGGGGGCATTCTGAAGGGGGAGGGTGAACAGCCAGAGGTTGTGGTACACATCGGTACCAACGACATAGGCAGGAAGAGTGATGAGGTCCTGCAGGGGGAGTTTAGGGAGTTAGGTAGTAAGCTAAAAAACAGGACCTCTAGAGTTGTAATCTCTGGATTACTCCCTGTGCCACGTGCCAGTGAGGCTAGAAATAGGAAGATAGTGCAGCTAAACACATGGCTGAGCAGCTGGTGTAGAAGGGAGGGTTTCAGATATCTGGATCATTGGGTCTCTTCAGGGACAGATGGGACCTGTACAAGAAGGACGGGTTACATCTAAACTGGAGGGGCACTAATATCCTGGCTGCAAGGTTTGCTAGCGTCACTCGGGAGGGTTTAAACTAGTGTGGCAGGGGGGTGGGAACCAGAGCAGTAGGACAGATAGTGAAATAAATGAGGAGGACATAGTAAATAAGGCCAGTAGGACTAAGAGGAAGAGCAGGCAGGGAGATGTTGCTGAGCACAGCAGGACTGGTGGTCTGAAGTGCATTTGTTTCAATGCGAGAAGTATAACAGGTAAGGCAGATGAACAGAGCTTGGATTAATACTTGGAAAAATGATGTTGTTGCTATTACAGAGACTTGGTTGAGGGAAGGGCAGGATTGGCAGCTAAATGTTCCAGGCTTTAGAAGCTCCAGGCAGGATAGAGGGGGATGTAAAAGGGGTGGGGGAGTTGCATTACTAGTTAAGGAGAATATCACAGCTGTACTGCGAGAGGACACCTCAGAGGGGTCATGCAGCGAGGCAATATGGGTGGAGCTCAGGAATAGGAAGGGTGCAGTCACGATGTTGGGGGTTTATTACAGGCCTCCCAACAGCCAGCGGGAGGTAGAGGAGCAGATATGTAGACAGATTTTGGAAAGATGTAAAGGTAACAGGGTTGTAGTGGTGGGTGATTTTAACTTCCCCAATATTGACTGGGACTCACTTAGTGCTAGGGGCTTGGATGGGGCAGAATCTGTGAGGAGCATCCAGGAGGGCTTCTTGAAACAGTATGTAGATAGTCCAACTAGGGATGGGGCCATTCTGGACCTGGTATTGGGGAATGAGCCCGGCCAGGTGGTCTAAGTTTCAGTGGGGGAGCATTTCGGGAGCAGTGACCATAATTCCATAAGTTATAAGGTACTTGTGGATAAGGATAAGAGTAGTCCTCGGGTGAAGGTGCTAAATTGGGAGAAGGCTAATTATAACAATATTAGGCAGGAACTGAAGAATTTAGATTGGGGGCGGCTGTTTGAGGGTAAATCAACATCTGACATGTGGGAGTCTTTCAAATGTCAGCTGATTAGAATCCAGGACCAGCATGTTCCTGTGAGGAAGAAAGACAAGTTTGGCAAGTTTCGGGAAGCTTGGATAAGGCGGGATATTGTGAGCCTAGTCAAAAAGAAAAAGGAAGCATTTGTAAGGGCTGGAAGGCTAGGAACAGATGAAGCACTTGAGGAATATAAAGACAGTAGGAAGGAACTTAAGCAAGGAGTCAGGAGGGCTAAAAGGGGTCATGAAAAGTCATTGGCAAACAGGATCAAGGAAAATCCCAAGGCTTTTTATACATATATAAAGAGCAAGAGGGTAACCAGGGAAAGGGTTGGCCCACTCAAGGACAGAGACGGGAATCTATGTGTGGAGCCAGAGGAAATGGGCGAGGTGCTAAATGAGTACTTTGCATCAGTATTCACCAAAGAGAAGGACTTGGTGGATGATGAGCCTAGGGAAGGGAGTGCAGATAGTCTCATTATCAAAAAGGAGGAGGTGTTAAGTGTCTTGCAAAGCATTAAGGTAGATAAGTCCCCAGGGCCTGATGGGATCTACCCTAGAATACTGAGGGAGGCAAGGGAAGAAATTGCTGGGGCCTTGACAGAAATCTTTGCATCCTTATTGGCTACAGGTGAGGTCCCAGAGGACTGGAGAATAGCCAATGTTGTGCCTTTGTTTAAGAAGGCAAGGATAATCCAGGAAATTATAGGCCGGTGAGCCTTACGTCAGTGGTAGGGAAACTATTAGAGAGGATTATTCGGGACAGTATTTACTCCCATTTGGAAACAAACAAACTTATTAGCGAGAGACAGCATGGTTTTGTGAAGGGGAGGTCGTGTCTTACTAATTTGATCGAGTTTTTTGAGGAAGTGACGAAGATGATTGATGAAGGAAGGGCAGTGTATGTTATCTATATGGACTTTAGTAAAGCCTTTGACAAGGTCCCTCATGGCAGACTGGTACAAAAGGTGAAGTCACACGGGATCAGAGGTGAGCTGGCAAGATGGATACAGAACTGGCTCGGTCATAGAAGACAGAGGGTATCAGTGGATGGGTGTTTTTCTCAATGGAGGAATGTGGTGTTCCGCAGGGATCAGTGCTGGGACCTTTGCTGTTTGTAGTATATATAAATGATTTGGAGGATAATGTAGCTGGTCTGATTAGTAAGTTTGTGGATGACACAAAGGTTGGTGGAGTTGCGGATAATGATGAGGATTGTCAGAGTATACAGCAGGATATAGATCGGTTGGAGACTTGAGCAGAGAAATGGCAGATGGAGTTTAATCCGGACAAATGTGAGGTAATGCATTTTGGAAGGTCTAATGCAGGTGGAAGGTATACAGTAAATGGCAGAACCCTTAGGAGTATTGACAGGCAGAGAGATCTGGGCGTACAGGTCCACAGGTCACTGAAAGTGCCAACGCAGGTGGATAAGGTAGTCAAGAAGGCATAAGGCATGCTTGCCTTCATCGGTCGGGGCATAAAGTATAAAAATAGGCAAGTCATGTTGCAGCTGTACAGAACCTTAGTTAGGCCACACTTAGAATATTGCGTGCAATTCTGGTCGCCACACTACCAGAAGGACGTGGAGGCTTTGGAGAGGGTACAGAGGAGGTTTACCAGGATGTTGCCTGGTCTGGAGGGCATTAGCTATGAGGAGAGGTTGGAAAAACTCGGATTGTTTTCACTGGAACGCCGGAGGTGGAGGGGTGACATGATAGAGGTTTACAAAGTTATGAGCGGCATGGACAGAGTGGATAGTCAGAAGCTTTTTCCCAGGGTGGAAGAGTCAGTTACTAGGGGACATAGGTTTAAGGTGCGAGGGGCAAAGTTTAGAGGGGATGTGCGAGGCAAGTTTTTTACACAGAGGGTGGTGAGTGCCTGGAACTTGCTGCCAGGGGAGGTGGTGGAAGCAGATACGATAGTGACGTTTAAGAGACATCTTGACAAATACATGAATAGGAAGGGAATAGAGGAATATGGGCCCCGGAAGTGCAGAAGGTGTTAGTTTAGGCAGGCATCAAGATCGGTGCAAGCTTGGAGGGCCCAATGGCCTGTTCCTGTGCTGAACTGTTCTTTGTTCTTTGTTCGGGCAATTACTGTGTTTAGTTTAAGCATACTGGTACAGTGTGGCATAACCTGTCTGGGCACAACTCCATGGGTTTCTGTTTAACTCATAACCAAACAAGCACTGACTTCATAGCTCCAATCTTCATCTTTTTAAACAACCTTTCAAGTCCAATTAATACTGTGTGTGTCCGACCCGAGCCCGAAAGCCGGACCTGGAAGAGCGACTCGACCTGACCCAAACCCAACACATGCCGTAGGGTCCTGTCGGGTTCGAGTCAGGTAGCAGGCCTTTGCTTCACACTCCTCCTCCTTAAATACAATATCTACATGGCCTCCCTCTTTTATGAAGACAGATGCAAAGTATTTATTAAGAAACATACCAACATCTTCCACCCCTACACATAGGTTACCTTTATGGTCTTTTGTGGGCTCTACTCTCTCCTTAGTTATCCTCTTACTCTTTATGTATTGATCAAACATCTTTAGGTTTACCTTGATTTTGCTTGCCAATATTCTTTCATGCTGTCTCTTTGCTTTCCTAATTTCCTTTTTGATTTCACCACCCCCACACCAACTCCACCACTCCCCCACCCACCCCACCCCCATCAAATTTCTATACTCCTCTTTGCTTTCTGTAGTATTAAGTTCTCGGTGTCGGACATTAGCTTTCCTTTTCCGCCTTATCTTACCTGTAAGCTCCTTGACATCCATGAGCTCCAGATTTGGCCATCTCACCCTTTTTCTTTGTGGGAACATGTTTACCCTGAACCTCTTGAATCTCCCCTTTGAATGCCTCCCACTACTCTCACACTGATTTACCTTCAAATAGCTGTTTCCAGTCCACTTTCGCTAAATCACTCCTCAGTTTAGTAAAATTGGCCTTTCCCCAATTGAGAACTCTAACTCCTGTTCTATTTCTGTCCTTTTCCATAATTATGTTAAAAATGACTGAATTCTGATCACTACCAACAAAATGCTCTCCCACTGCCACACCTTCCACCTGCCCATCTTCATTTCCTAAAACTAAGTCTAACACTGCACCCTCTCTTGTCGGACTTGCTACATACTGCCCAAAAAAGATCTCCTGAATGCACCTCAAGAATTCTGCTCACTCAATTCCTTTCACACTAAAACTATCCCAGTTAATATTGGAGTAGTTAAAATCCCCTACTATTACTGCCCTATTGTTCTTGCAGTTCTTAAGAAATATGCCTACATATCTGCTCTTCTGTCTCCCTTTGACTATTTGATCTATAGTACACCCCCAGCAGTGTGATTGCCCCTTTTTTGTTCCTTAGCTGAATCCATGTGGCCTCATTTGATGAACCTTCCAACATATCATCCCTCCCCACAGTTGTAATAGTTTCCTTGACCGAAATTTCCACTCCTCCTTGTTTCTTATCCCCCTCCCTAACCTGTCTGAAAATCCTGTAACCAGGGACGTTGAGCTGCCATTCCTGTCCCTCCTTAAGCTATGTTTCTGTAATAGCTATGATTTCATACTGCCACGTATCTATCTGAGCCTTCAGCTCATCTGCTTTATTCATTAATACTCCTTGCATTGTAATAGATACCCTTGAGAACTGCCAAACCTTTTTATTTTCTAACCTTTGTTTACTCTATGTTCCAGACTCATCCATTAATTTTCTGCCTTCCATTTTCATTTCTGATTTTGTCCCAACTGAGTCTACCCTCAAGTCCCCATCCTCCTGCCAAACTGCTTTAAATCCTCCCCAACAGCACTAGCAAAACGTCCCACAAGGAACTCAGTCCCGGCTCTGTTCACATGCAACCCGTCCAACCTGTACAAGTCCCATCTCCCCCAGACCCAGTCCCAATGTCCCAGGAATCTAAAGCCCTCCCTCCTGCACCATCTTTCCAGCCACATTGTCTCATCCTTCTATTTCTATACTCGCTTGCACATGACACTGGGAGTAATCTGGAGATGACTACTTTTGAGATCCTGCTTGCTAATTTCTTAAACAGCTCCCTAAATTCTGACCGCAGGACCACATCCCTCTTTCTACCTATGTCATTGGTTCCGATGTGGAGTTCCATAATAGGTGTTGGTGTAGGGTTGCCAATTCTTGTTCGAGATATTCTTGGAGGTTTCATTACATTGTATCCAGCCTTCCACTGTCCCGTCCCTGCCACTGGTTGCCCAACATAGCCATCCACATGGCACACCGACTTCTGACATCAATTGGCAAGCGAACAGACTCTTTATGACTCAATGTGATGATTCTTTACAGTCTTTTGTCCCCAGCTCCTATATTTTTTATAATTAATGAATAAAGGTGTTCAAAGAAAATGGGAAAAAAACACAATTTTTTAATTCCCCATGTGATTTTTCTCCCTCAGCTTGCTTGCAGTAGTGTCCTGAAGATTAATTTTAAATTTTTGGTGGCTCCAGGATTTTCATGGAGGGTTGGCAATCCTAGAGCAGTGCTGCTTTTGGAAATGGAAAACAGTCACACTGATGCAGAAGCGAAAGCCCTTCTCAAATAGGGGGGGCAGTATTTTAGGGTTTGGGTCGGGACCCCAACATCGGGGCCAAATGGGAGCCACAACCCTGCACTGTGTCAAGAGCAATCACCTGGCAGTTATTTTTCCCGAATAGGCCAATTAGTGGCCAGAGGGTTTGGGGCAGGCTCTCGAATAGGAGGCTCTCCAACTTGGAAGGAGTTGAATGCCATTTTAGGTAAGGGAAAGAGGTTCCCTCCATCTTGAGGTGCCCTCTCAGCAACTTTTAAAACTTTTAAACTAAAATATGGCCACAGCTGCCAGATCGTGGAAGGAGAGCCTCTCCACAGACCTCGAAGCCTGCCTGGAACGCTGCCCTCCCCCCCCCCGCCCCCCGCCACCAGTCTGCTGCCCAAAAGCTGCTTCCAGGTAGCTGGCCTGTTCCCAACGCTAGGGGGGGCCCCACAGGCCGACTGGAAAATTCCAGTTGGCCTCTGGTAACTGGCCTTAATTGGCCATTAACTTACCTGAATTGGCTGTCCACCAATGGCCCGGGAATGGGATGGTGCCTATAAACATGCATGCTGGCCGGCAGTGGAAATTTCATGCCCGCTCTGCCTCCGTGCAATTCTGCCCAGGGTTTCTGGTTCTCATTGGATGTATTCCTGGAAAGTTGATCAGCTGACATTGGATCATATGGCATCTGATCACATGACATCTGATCGCATGACACTTGCGCACAGTTTGCAGTTCTTATCGTGAACGTTGAATGTCTTTGCTCTTGGATGTGTGTGAGCAATTGCAGTGGTGAACCTCCAAGAATGAGAAGGCCGCTCGTGAGTACATGCCAACCCACAGGGGTGCAGCTCCAAAGTAGCAAGTTCCTGGGAAAGAATTCAGGAATCTGGAATTCAGGGGAAACAAGAACATTCACACAACCATAACAGTATTGGAAGACAGGAAAGGACATAATAGAGAATAGGAGGTCAGAGGTAAGATTCAGACCTTTATGTTGGATCCATTCTGGGAGTGTATTAGAGAGGTTGGCACAGGTAGAGACAGGAACTGTTGAGGGGAAACGAATTGCTTAGTATGAAGGGAGATGGTGAGTTTTGGGGCAAGCTGGGAGAGGAGGCAGCTTCAGCAATGCAAATGGCACGAGTGATGTGCGAGTGTCGGCTCATGAGTTTTTGACTTTGTTAGAGTTTGTCATTGGGCAAGGTGAGTGTTAAAGATAGTCTCACTCACTGGTTTTCAGTCACTGAAGTTTTTATTGTGTTTTAGCTGTGGATAGTGTTTCTTCCCACATCCAATTGAACTCCCCCACCTCCCTACCTGTCGCTGGAGCACTTTCTTAATACCAAAGAAACAGCGAGGCCCCAATGGATATCCACAATTGCCTGTGCCCCTGAAACCGCTCTATTTGTTTGGATGGGGTAGTGTTTGTGCAGTATGTCCAGGAAGCTTTTCTGACTCAGTATGTAGACTGCCCGACCAGAGGGGAGGCAATATTGGATTTGGTACTAGGTAATGAACCAGGGCAAGTGATAGAGCTGTTGGTGGGCGAGCACTTTGGAGATAGTGATCACAATTCTGTAGCATTCACTGTGGTAATGGAGAGGGATAGGTATGTGCAACAGGGCAAGGTTTACAATTGGGGGAAGGGTAGATATGATGCTGTCAGGCAGGAACTGAGGAGCATAAGTTGGGAGCATATGCTGGCAGGGAAGGGCACGGTCGAAATGTGGAACTTTTTCAAGGAGCAGATAGTAGGGGCCATTGATAAGCATGTCCCTGTCAGACAGGGAAGGGATGGTCATGTGAGGGAACCGTGGTTGACAAGAGAGGTTGAGAGTCTTGTTAGGAAGAAGAAGGATGCGTATATAAAGTTGAGGAAAAAGGGCACAGGCATAGCTCTGGAGGGATACAAGATGGCCAGGAAGGATCTGAAGAAAGGGATTAGGAGAGCTAAGAGAGGGCATGAAAAATGCTTGGCGGGTAGGATAAAAGAAAACCCCAAGGCCTTTTACGCGTATGTCAGAAATATGAGGATGACTAGGGGGACCGTAGGTCCGGTCAAGGACAATAGCGGGAGACTGTGTGTTGAGCCGGAAGAGATAAGTGAGGTTTTGAATGAGTACTTCTCTTCGGTATTTACGAATGAGAAGGGGTGTATTACTGAAGAGGACGGTGGGAAGCAGACTGGTAAGCTCGAGGAAGTGCTCGTTAGGAGGGAAGATGTGTTGGGGTTTTTGAATAACTTGAAGATAGACAAGTCTCCCGGGCCTGACGGGGTATATCCAAGGATGTTATGGGAAGCAAGGGATGAAATTGCAGAGCCGCTGGCAATGATCTTTTCATCTTCTCTGCTGACGGGGGTGGTACCAGGTGATTGGAGGGTGGCAAATGTTGTGCCCCTGTTCAAGAAAGGGAATAGGAACAACCCTGGGAATTACAGGCCAGTTAGTCTTACTTCAGTGGTAGGCAAGTTGATGGAAAAGGTGCTGAGGGATAGGATTTCTGAGCATCTGGAAAGACACTGCTTGATTCGGGACAGTCAGCACGGTTTTGTGAGGGGTAGGTCTTGCCTCACAAGCCTGATTGAATTCTTTGAGCAGGTGACCAAGCAAGTGGATGAGGGTAAACCAGTGGATGTGGTGTACATGGATTTTAGTAAGGCATTTGATAAGGTCCCCCATGGTAGACTTATGGAGAAAGTCAGGAGGCATGGGATAGTGGGGAATGTGGCCAATTGGATTAAGAATTGGCTAACTGATAGAAGGCAGAGAGTGGTCTTAGATGGTAAATACTCAGCCTGGAGCCCAGTTACCAGTGGCGTGCCGCAGGGATCAGTTCTGGGTCCTCTCCTGTTTGTGATTTTTATTAACGACTTGGATGAGGAAGTCGAAGGGTGGGTCAGTAAATTTGCAGATGATACAAAGGTTGGTGGAGTTGTGGATACCGAGGAGGGCTATTGTCGTCTGCAAAGGGACTTGGATAGGTTGCAGTGCTGGGCTGAAAAGTGGCAGATGGAGTTTAACCCTGAAAAGTGTGAGGTCGTCCATTTTGGAAGGACAAACATGAATGCAAAATACTGGGTTAACGGTAGGGTTCTTGGGCATGTGGAGGAGCAGAGAGACCTTGGGGTCTATGTGCATAGATCATTGAAAGTTGCAACTCAAGTGGATAGGGCTGTGAAGAAGGCATATGGGGTGTTAGCGTTCATTAGCAGAGGGATTGAATTTAAGAGCCGTGAGGTGATGATGCAGCTGTACAGGACCTTGGTAAGGCCTCATTTGGAGTACTGTGTGCAGTTCTGGTCGCCTCATTTTAGGAAGGATGTGGAAGCCTTGGAGAGGGTGCAGAGGAGATTTACCAGGATGTTGCCTGGAATGGAGAATAAGTCTTACGAGGAAAGGCTGAACATTCTAGGCCTCTTCTCATTAGAAAGGAGAAGGATGAGGGGTGACATGATAGAGGTTTATAAGATGATCAGGGGAATAGATAGGGTAGACAGTCAGAAACTTTTTCCCCGGGTGGAGCAAAGCGTTACAAGGGGTCATAAATTTAAGGTGAAGGGTGGGAGATATAAGGGGGATGTCAGGGGAAGGTTCTTTACCCAGAGAGTGGTCGAGGCATGGAATGCCTTGCCCGGGGAAGTTGTTGAGTCAGAAACTTTAGGGACTTTCAAAAGGCTTTTGGATAGGTATATGGATAAAGGAGAATGATGGGGTATAGATTAAATTGTCCTTGACAGAGGACAAAGGATCGGCACAACATTGTGGGCCGAAGGGCCTGTTCTGTGCTGTATGTTCTATGTTCTATGTTCTATTGTGTGAGTCAAGCACACGCTAATGCTCTCTGTGTTGTCTGAGGGAGTAGGCTGTACCGAGTCAGGAAGGAGCAGGAAAAAGAATGAATTGCTCCCCCTTCAGATACAGCAGTGGTGATCAACTGTCCAGCTTACAGATGTTTCTGCTGTGTGGTTTGCAGCAGTTCCCGGAAGATCAATCCTGAAATCCACAAGACTCCAGGACAATTTGGGAGGGTTAGCAACTCTATTCTAAGGGGTTGGTTGAAGACTGAAGTTGACCATGTTCTATCTGATCTGACTCATGCTGTCATCGTGTGCATTGGTCAATGGTCTGTCATGAGAAATTTTTCATTCTGCTTTATTTTCATGATGCTGTATAAATTCTGTTCTTCTGTTACACATGATCACCTGATTAATGTGTTCGCTATGGTGTATACACAGGAGAAAAGTGAAGAGAGATTATTAGAAGCTACACTTTCTACGGTTGGTTGATATTTCCTTTATTTTACAGCACTTGCCAGGAGACTGATATGACATTGTGACATGGGTTATAAAGCTCCATTGATTATCTCAATGATAGAAACACATTTTCTGTGTTCTTTCTTATTTGATGTGTGCAGATGTGATTAATGAGCTAAGAGAAGTTGCTGAAGATCATTATTCAACTTTTACACTAACTCATAAGTTGTCCCATGCCAGGCACCCAAAAGACAGAAAGACTTGCAATCATATAGAGCCTTTCACAACCTCAGGATGTCTCAAAGTCCTTGACTGCCATTGAAGTACTTTTGAGGTGTAGTCACTGTTGCAATGTGGGAAGCGTGGCAACCAATTTGTGCATAGCAAGCTCCAACAAACATCATTGTAGAATGATCTGATCATCTGTTTCTTTTTCAGTGATGTTGGTAGAGGAATAAATGTTGGCCAAGACATTGGGGAGAACTTTTCTGCTTTTCTTCAAAGTAGTGCCATTGAATCTTTTATGTCCACCTGAGAGGACAGATGGAGTCTCAGTTTAATGTCTTGCCTGAAAGGCAGCACCTTCAACAATGCAGCAGTCTCTCAGAACTGTCAGCCTAGATTTTGCACTTAAACAATGACCTTCTGCCTCAGAGGCAAGTATGCTACCAACTGAACCACAGCTAATATCTACCATGGCTTAGTATGATTCTTCTAAAAATAAGTGTATGTATTTTTAATTTTTCCATTTCTGAAGGTGGAGACATCAGCAAGTTGAAATGGAATGCTTCTCTACTTTTGGAACCCAGTGTCAACTTCAAGTACTCCTGAGAGAAGTACAAGACAGGTTATCTGGAGGGTAAGTTGCTCAAATGACAGGGTAGAAATTCCACTGCACCACTCCTGAGCTACAGCAAGTGCATACTAAGCTGCCTGGAAAATTGCAGTCTGGTAGTTTGCAATGTGCACTCCTACCATGAGTCAAGAATGGCAAGTTAAATTTTTATCACACTGTGTTTTGCTCTGCTATTGTGACATTTTCCTTACTTTACACCAGGCAGTGTATGGCCTTCATGAGTGAAATTATAAATGTAATGGTAATTTGTGATAAATTATGGATAATGCTTGCACTGTAAATCTGTGCTGAATAGGGAGTGTGTTAAAGCTGCCCAGCCATTTTTGTAGCTGCCAGTGAGAGGCATCAGTATTAGATTTGATCCCAAGAGGTCAAAGAGCAATATGATAACCTATTGCATCACTTGAGCCTTATACCACTCCTAAAATGTCATCTAATCACTGCTCAATCTCAGCTGTATATTAGGAAAACCAGCTTCACTGTAATAATGTATTCTTTACACTACAGCCTAGATATCTCCCTCAGACACTGATGGAAGAAACACGGCCAGACCTTATGGCCTCTGTTATTGGAATCTCCACCAGAAATCTGTTCAGAGATTCCTGGAATTACCACAGGAACAATGTGGACTGATGTGCTGAGACACCATCTATCAGTTTTACTGGCCAAATTCCATATGCCTCTCAGGTTGGTGTAGACTGGAGACCACATCTTCCCTGCTTATTGTTAACACAGAAATCAGCTCAGCAATGGCTAGTTAGAAAGAAAGAACTTGCATTTATATAACATCTTTCACATCATCAGACTCTCCCTGAATGCTTTACAGCCAATTAAGTAATTTTGAAGCATAGTTGATTATAATGTAGGAAATGCGACAGTCAATTTGTACACAGCAAGGTCCAACAATCGCAATCTAATAAAGAGGAGTTCATCTGTTTTTAGGTGTTGATTGAGAGATAAATAGTGCCATGGGATCTTTTACATATACCTGTTAAGATATTTTATAATGTTGTATTTGAAAAGTTAACTTGTTTGTTTCCATAAATGGTGTGAGTTAAAACTAACCTGAAGTTAATATAGAAACTCAGGTCAGTCTTTGCTCCTGTTCTAGTTTCTTTATGTATTTCTCTGCTAACCACTTTGATTATGCTTTTATCACCTTGTTTGGCGCTTTCTCTTTTTTAAAGTCTTTTTTTTCTTTGTCTGGAGAGTCTGTCAGTCACCTCAAATAGCTCCTATTTCTTTGTAGCAGGCTTGCAATTAGATCTGCATTGATAGCTCAAGGCTGTTCCATAAATGTAATGTAATGTGAACCAGGGAACATTCATAGTGCCTGTGCATTTCTCTCAGTCTATTTTAGAACATTCAGCACCAGGGGCTTGCAAGAATTTTTTTTTTACATGTTACATAAAGGAACAAAGTGCATTATGAAGCTGAAATATTTCAGTGCTTAGACAGTTAATTTTCAGAATTACTCCTCCAAAGTGGTTTCATCCAGTTATCAAATGTGCTTTTTAAAAAAGTATAGAATAATTTTCTTGGGGATTTTAAAGTTATTTTTAAGTGCAATGTTTTTGTGTTCAAGAGGATGACTGATATCACTGTTGGTGTGTGGAAATCTTATTTCCTGGTTTTTGCACTCTGTCAACATGGTCCAGGTCAGGTGTTCCACAGGTAACACACAAAGCAAAATTACATCTATTCAGCCTCAACAACATCACTTACTGCACCAGTGTGACATGTCTTTGATTTCCCCACATGAGCTACTACTTAATTCCATACAAGTTGTCAATTTTGTGTCAATTTGTGCCATTATATTTCTGCACAATTGAGTTCCTTCCAATTGGTTTAGTAGGTTGGGACACTACTGTTTTGCCCAATACAGACACAAGGACTTAACCAATGAATGGGAGTCTCCCACATGGAAGAACGGAAATTGGAAAGCAGGTCAACACAGTCTGTTCCTGCATGCCTCCCAGAGACAGTCACACACCATTATTCTCAGCATGAATGGTGTGTGGTACAGAGACTTAAAAGACTGGAGAAAACAGCAGAAAACTAAGACTCAAAATATTTAATGACTATAAAATGCGCACTGGATGTATTTATCTCGGTCTATGAAGAGGAACATAATTTCACAGATTGAAAGTGCCTGATATTTTTCATCCCCTTTCCTCCTCTATTACTGGAATACCTCACCCAAATGATTATTCTTTATGTGTTAGCTTGATCAATCAGTGTCAGCAGTCAATGCACAGCCAAGTTTGATCTTGTCCTCACCCAATATCCACACATAGGCACTTTTCAAGAGTAGTTGAGGATAGTAGTTGGACTGAGAAGCATGTCTGAGGCCAATAGTACAGTACCAGCTGCTGCCTGGCTAAGATGAGCAAACTCAGCCCAGACACAGGATTGAATTTGGGATGCTCTGGTCTGATAGGCAGATTAGTTTGACTTCGATCATAGCCGAGATGTTGGAAAGAATCATCATAAGAAGTGTTCTGTATGATCACATGAATAGAGAAGGAGCTAGCAGAGATACTCAATATGGCTTTTTTGGGGAAAGAAAAGGTTTGTGTCTTACTAATTGAATTTTTTGAAGATATTACTTGTTCGTGGACAAGGGTAGCCAGTCAGCATCATCTACTTGAAAAATGTTCAGACGAAGGCCACAAGAATGATTTCCAGTTCAGACATAGTTATCCAAAAGGCTTGAAAAGCTGGATGCATATACTTTAGCAATGTGTAGACTCCAGGGTGATTTGATAGAGGTGTTTGAAGGGACTCGACTGTGTTCTTAATTGATAGAATATTTCAATTAGATAGAGAGGAATGAGGGGTTGTGTGTGTAAGTTAAGCAAGGGTAGAACTAGGTCAGATGCCAGGAGGTTCTTCTTTTTGGAAGAGGCTAGTAGACCCGTGAACCAAGTTTCCGGCCCCTACAGTGCATGCTGACTTTCTGCATGCTTTCCAAAGAAAGTTGGACCGTTCCTGGTTAGGACAGAAATCACGGAATATAAAAGGTAGGTGGAATACTAAGTACATGGTCAATATGTTCTTTTGGACTAGTTTTGATTGCCTAAGGAGTTTAGACAGGAATTTTCATGGTTTTTCCCCAAGACTGGCCATGGGGTTTTTAATGTATTTTGCCTCTCCCAGAAGAACACATGGCCACTGTCTGGTGTTGGTTGTTATGACTCATGAATCGGGGCAGGCTCAATGGACCAGCTAGTCTTTTCTTTTCTATCGTATCTGTATGTTTGTATATAAAGAAAGACTTGGGTTTATATAACACCTTTTACAACCTCAGGACTTTCCAAAGCACTTTACAGCCAATAAAGTACTTTAGTAGTGTAGTTACTGCTGTAATGTAGGAAAACAAGGCAGCCAATTTTCACACAGCAAGGTCCCACAAACAGCAATATTATAATGACTAGATCATCAATTTTTTTTAGCGATGGTAGTTAAGGGATAAATATCAGCCAGCACACTAGGGAGAACTCCCCTGCTCTTCTTTGAATCGTGCCATGGGGTCTTTTATATCAAGGGACCTTTATGAAATGTCTTCTCTGAAAGATGGCAACACCTGGCAGGTTTGTCCAGGCGGGGAAGCCATCACTGCTTCCACTTTAAGGCTAAAATGGTGATTATGTCATTGGAGCCTGATTTGCATATTTAAAGAGGACCCTGCTCTCTTAGACGGGTGCCATTGCTGTCTGTAATTTAAAATTGAAGCTGGCCAGCTAGGGGCAGGAAAGGAGTGGGCGAGTTCCTCGCTCTACCTTAACTGCCCCATCAGCCTGGTTTCCACCAAGAGTTCAAAGGAGTTAAAATTAACCCCATTGTATAAAACCTTTGTCGATAGTAATGTACTAATCTTGCAAGTAACTCCCTTTCTCTCCTCTCAGTCTGTGCCATTGTTAAAACTGTAATATTGTGAGCAAGTATAAATAGAATCATTATTTTACGTTCAATACATTTAGTATTCTGAAAATCTTATCCAGGATTAGTCACATAAGAGAACGATATATTCACAGCAATGGGATATGATCATCTGAAGCGGATACATCACAGTTACTTTAACTGTTTTAAGTTTAAGACCTTCTGTGAATTCAGCAAGTTTTTTGCATGGCTAAAAAAGATGTAACTGGACTGGAATCTATTTGTATGGTCAAAATGATTGAAAAGGTTTCTTGCAGATTTATAAATAACAGGCTGGCAAATCATTTACTGACCACATGAGGAACAAGACTGCGACACATCAGCAAGAAGTTCCATCTATTGGAGCATTGTCACAAACTGCTGACATCAAGATTATATTTTATCTGGACATAATTAGAAAAATGAAATGCTTGAGAAAAACTTTCACACACAGTATTGTTTATTGCCAGGCTAAATGGAGCAAGTCAAAGAAAGTATTTGATAACACTATAGGCAAAGGATATTGAACTGCTTGTTTAGAGTTTACAAAATTCTGTCTCAAAAACAATGTGGATAGTGACTGTATTCAAATCTATGGGGCCAAAATTCAACAATGTTGTGCTTTCCTACAGGCATAAAATGGGTGCAATAATAATCAATTTAGCAGGGCAAAGATCCACACCCAAACTACATGGTTGTTGGAGCCATTGCTAAATTGGTCAGGGCCTTTATTTAGAAGGCCATGGTGCCCAGCTAAAATGAGTGCAGGCTTCACTTCAATATTGACATGAGGCTCTTGTGCCTATTTCTGACCCAGATTCCTCATATTGTTTAGAATAGTCTCACTTCAACTAGTATTTCTGTATTTTGAGCTGCCTAACCAGGCCAAGGGATTGCTGAGAAGCCACCCCAAAAAAGGCCCCAAAACTACGTAAAATTTTCTGAGGAAGCAGACAGGTACCACAAAACCATTGCAGGCCACTACCGCAGTTTGCTTGCATTATGATGTTCAGGCCAGAGCACAAAATTAGTTTGATCTGCCCTCTACATTCTAACATGCAGTTGTTGTGACCACCTCAACCCAGTTTGGGCGTGAGCTAATTTAGGCCCCGCTGTGTTAGGGAAAAGCTGCGAGCAACTTTTCTTCAGCTCCTAATGACACCTTTCCAAATGCTCCACTCAGGTGTGCCGGGCTGTAAATTGCCTGGGTGCCGTACAATTGCACTGGGGGGGGGCTCCAAATGTGCGCAGCGGGGATCCCCCCGCCTTTTCGGCCCAGCGCTGGGAGCACCACAAAATTCAGCCCGTTAATTCACTTCTCCTTAGATTCTGCCAGAGCTGCTGAGTATTTCCAGCATTTTCTGTTTTTATTTTATATGCCATTGTAAACTATCATCTTGCACCCAACAACACAAATAGACAAGTATTCTTCCTGTATCGAAGACAGCTTCACACTTCCACTGGCCCGTTTTTATCACTTTTTAACTACAAGCCTGACAAGAGAAACTTGCATTTATGTAGTGCCTAAAGCGTATTAAAACCAAGATGCTTCACAGGAGCGATATCAAACAAAATTTGACATCAAGCCACATAAAGTGATATTAGGACAAGTGACCAAAAGCTTGGTCAAAGACGTGGGTTTTGAAGAGCAACTTAAAGGAGGAAAGGTAGAGTGGCAGAGAGAATTAGGGAGGCAATTTCAGAGCTTAGGGCTGAGACGGCTGAAGATATGTGTGCAAATCATGCAGTGAAGTAAAGCGGGGATGTGCAGAGATCTTGGAGGGTTGTAGGGCTGGAGAGGGCTACAGAGATAGGGAGGAGAGATGCCATGGAGGGATTTAAACACAAACAGGAGAATTTTTAAATTGGTATTGCTGGATTGGGAGCCAATATAGATCAGCAAGCACAGGGGTGACAGTCATGGTACTAAGTGTTCGATAACAAGACTTGCCCTTTCACCTCTGGGACCTGTATTCAATTCCAATTCAAGTCAATTTGCCTCTCTGCTCTCCTGTTGAAAGACTTTATGACAGTCCAGTGCAGTACTGAGGATGTGCTGTACTGTCAGAGTTGCAGTCTTTCAGATGAGATGTTAAACTAATGTCTGCTCTCTCAGGTGGATGTAAAAGGTCCCCTGGCACAATTTGAAGAAGAGCAGGTGAGTTCTCCCTGGTATCACAACCAATGTTTAATCCCTCAAGAAATATCATTTACACGGATTATCTGGTCCTGATCACATTGCTGTTTGTTGGATCTTGTTGTGTGCAAATTAGCTGCCATGTTTCCTGCGTTACAACAGTGACAACACTTCAAAAGTACTCAATTGGCTGTAATGTGTTTTGAAACTTCCTGAGGTTCTGAAAGTCACTGTATAAATACACATTCTTTCTTTCTTCGTGTAAAATGAGTTTGGACAGGAAAACTCAATTCCTAGTGGGTGTGAGCTCATAGTACAAAACCCATTTGCAATTTGCACCAAGAAGCCCCACCTAGATACTGACAAAACTCACCCACAAAATGTTTATTGAATCAAGGTGAAGAATGCTAGTGCATGGGTATGGAATACTTTTCCCATTTTGATGCACGCTGTCAGAATTAACCATGAACAGTTCAGATATAAAAGAGACTAAATATTGTGCCTCAAAAATGTTTTTTCTGCATCATCATTTTTTTTCATTCTCCAAGCTGGACATGCTAGTTAGTTCTGAATAACTTGTCAGTTTTGTACCATAGACCTGTGGCCTCTCGGAACCAGTTTAATATTGCCCAAACTCATTTCAGATAGGATCCTTTAAATCAGCAGAGGGCTGATCTGGGCTGAAGCTCAAGACAGACCCTGGAGTTCCAACAGGCTGTAGCAACACAGGAAATGGAGTAGGCCATTCAGCTCCTCGAGCCTGTCCCGCTATTCAGTTAAATCTGTGATCTGTAGCATACCTGCCTTGGTTCCGTAACCCTTAATACCCTTGTCTAACAAAGACCTATTAATCTCAACTTTGAAATTTTCAATTGATCCTTAGATCTGGGGGAGAGAGTTCCCAGAGAAACAGGCCCTTCGGCCCACCGAGTCTGTGCCGACCATCAACCACCCATTTATACTAATCCTACACTAATTCCATATTCCTACCACATCCCCACCTGTCCCTATATTTTCCCTACCACCTACCTATACTAGGGGCAATTGCTAATGGCCAATTTACCTATCAACCTGCAGGTCTTTGGCATGTGGGAGGAAACCGGAGCAAACCCACGCAGACACAGGGAGAACTTGCAAACTCCACACAGGCAGTACCCGGAATTGAACCTGGGTCGCTGGAGCTGTAAGGCTGCAGTGCTAACCACTGTGCCACTGTAATGCAGGGAAAATCTGTGTAGTTTCGTACTTAGTCTAGTGGCTGTGACCAAAATTTTATTTTGCCCTTGTTCAGGCACTGAGGGAAAGATTTCCACCAGTCAATGTGTGTTCCTGAGATTGTATAATGTAATGTGAAGATCTCCCATGTGTATTATTTCTAGTATTTCGGAAAGGACCTTATTTATGATTTTGCTGGAAATTGCAAACAAATAAATTCTTAACTCTGAGTTTAGGATGTCAGACGTATTGTAACCAGACAAAATATTCCAACAGCATCCCCAGGAGTGATCATGGAACATGTGGTAATGGGAGCGAAGCTGGTTGAGGGACTGATTGAGGAGAGAATGATACTACCACTATAATATAAACAAAAAATGCCAGCAATAGTCAGCAGGTCAGGCAGCATTGTGGAGAGAGAAACAGAGTTAATGTTTCAGGTCGTTGGCCTTTCATCACAAAATAAGAGCTCATAGAATCATCGAAAGTTTATGGCACAAAAAGAGGCCACTTGGACCATCCTGTCTGCTCGGCTAAAAAAAAAAGAGCCACCCAGCCTAATCCCACCTTCCAGCAAAAATGTGGCAGATGGAGTATAATGTGGGAAAATGAGAACTTGTCCACTTTGGCAGGAAAAATAGAAAAACAGTATATTATTTCATTGGAGAGAGATTGCAGAACTCTGCGGTACAGTGGGATCTGGGTGTCTTGGTACATGAATCACAGAAAGTTAGTATGCAGGTACAGCAAGTGATTAAGAAGGCAAATACGTACCAACATACGAATTAGGAGCAGGAGTAGGCCACTTGGCCCTTTGAGCCTGCTCTGCCATTCAATAAGTTCATGGTTGAACTGATTATTCCACATTTCCACCTACCCCCGATAACCTTCCATCCCCTTGCTAATCAAGAATCTATCTACCTCTGCCTTAAAAATATTTAAACACTCTGCTTCCATCACCTTTTGAGGAAGAGAATTCCAAAGACTCATGACCCTCAGCGAAAAGACTTCTCCTTATTCCTGTCTTAAACGGGCGACCCTTATTTTTAAACAGTAACCCCTAGTTCGAGGTTCTCCCACAAGAGGAAACATCCTTTCCACATACACCCTGTCAAGACCCCTCAGAATCTTATATGTTTCAATCAAGTTGCCTCTTACTCTTCTAAATTCCAGCAGATACAAGCCTAGCCTGTCCAATCTTTCCTCATAAGACAGCCCGCCCATTCAAGGTATTAGTTTAGTAAACCTTCTCTGTACTACCTCCAACACATTTACATCCTCCCTTAAATAAGGAGACCATTACTGTACACAGTATTCCAGATGTGGTCTCACCAATGCCCTGTATAGCTGAAGCATAACCTCTCTACTTTTGTGTTCAATTCCCCTCACGATAAACGATAACATTCTATTAGCTTTCCTAATTTTAGACTGTACCTGCATACTAACCTTTTGCAATTCATGCACTAGGACACCCAGATCTCTCTGCATCTCAGAGCTCTGCAATCTCTCACCATTTAGATAATATGCTTCTTTTTTATTCTTCCTGCCAAAGTGGACAATTTCACACTTTCCCACATGATACTTAATTTGCCAGGTCTTTGCCCAATCACTTAACCTATCTATATCTCTTTGTAGCCCCATTATGTCATCCTCACAAGTTACTTTCATACCTATCTTTGTGTCATCAGCAAATTTAGCAACCGTACCTTTGGTCTCTTCATCTATGTCATTTATATCAATTGTAAAAAGTATGAAATGTTGTTGTTTCTTGCAAGGGGAATGGAATATAAAAGTAAGAAAGTTTTGTTACAGTTGTACAGGGCGTTGGTGAGACCACATCTGGAGCACGGTGTGCAATTTTGGTCTCCTTACTTAAGAAAGGATATAATTGCATTAATAGCAGTATAAAAAGGTTCACTCCACTGATTCCTGGGATGAAGGGATTATCTTATGAGGAAAGATTGGACAGGTTGGTCCTAAATCAATTGGAGTTTAGGAGAAGGTCCTGAGGGGACTTGACAGGGTGGATGCTGAAAGGATGTTTCCCATTTGGGAGAGACTAGAACCAGGGCACACAGTTTAAAAATAACAGGTCTCCCATTTAAGACGGAGATGAGGAGAAATGTTTTCTCTCAGACTGTTAGGCTGTGGAATTCTTTTCCCCAGTGAGCGGTGGAGACAGAGTCATTGAATATTCTTAAGGTTGTTAGATAGATTCTTGATCGACAAGGAAGTCAAAGGGTATCAGGGGTAGACAGGAAAGTAAAGTTGAGGCCACAATCAGATCTTATCAAATGGCAGAGCAGGCTTGAGGGGCCAAATAGCCTACTCCTGCTCCTAATTCATCTGCATGTTTGTATAAGTCATTTATTTATACAATTAAGTAATTAAGGTAACCACACTTTAATGAGGTGTGAAGAGCTAATTGAAGCTGCTTGAAAACCAGACTTGACCCAAAACACAGTAACCAGAGCTCTTGGCATCTATGGGACAGGCAAATGGCTATCACTCGTTGTACAGGGTTACCCATAATAACCACGAATGTTTAAGTAATGGGAATAGTATTTCATCCATCCCCAACAGCTAATCTTCTATGTTTCTGTTAATGCATGAGAAATATTTTTTAAAACCGGGACAGAAAGATATCCCATTGGGATTGGGAGTTGGTGGTGCTGTAATAGGAACAAATTGTGCTCCAAATGGGAAAAACTGCTAAGTAAATAAATGAATATGATTCATAATTCTGGCGAGGAATTACAAAATCATTGCAGAGGAGCAGCCTGTCCATAAAACTGTGTAACGTTTCCAAGTTGCATTCCTGGCTTATGGCCAGGTAAAAAGAAAAGCTGGTCATTACCTCAAACAGAATGTTAAGATGCTAAGAGACCAGCCTCCTGGGAAACCCTCTGAAAAACAAAGGGTTGAAAGGTTAAAAAAAAGAAGGGATTGAAAATGGTAAAAAAAAATTAAATCAATGCAATGCACAGCTGTGAGCAAACAAAAGCAAAATACTGCGGATTCTGGAAATTCGAAATAATAACAGAAAATGCTGGAAATATTCAGCAGGTCTGGCAGCATCTGTGGAGAGAGAAATAGCATTAACGTTTCAGGTCTGTGACCTTTCATCAGAACTCAGAAAAGTTAGAAAAGGTTTTGAGAACTTGAAAGAGGAGAGGGTGGGAAGAAGAACAAAAGGGAAGGTCTGTGATAGGGTGGAGGGCAGAAGAGATTAAATCACAAAAGGTTTCATGGTGCAAGGCCAAAGGGAGTGTTAATGGGAAAAGTAAAGAAACGAAAGATGTGTCGAGAGGAGGTGTGAATGGCAGGACAGCTGCCATCTGAAAACGAAGTAAGGGAATTAAGAAAGAAAGGAGAGAAAAAACAAAGTAGCAAAGAAATATGAAACAAAATGAGGGCAGAGGTTATAATCTAAAATTGTTGAACTCAATATTGAGTCTGGAAGGCTGTAAAGTGCCCAGTCGAAGGATAGAGGTGCTGTTCCTCGAGCTTGCATTGAGCTTCATTGGAACACTGTAGCAGGCCAAGGACAGAAAGGTCAGAGTGGGAGCAAGATGGAGAACCAAAATTACAGGCACGCTTTCGGATTGAACTGAGATGTTCTGCAAAGCAGTCATCCAGTCTGCATTTGGTCTCCAGTGTAGATGAGACCACATCGTGAGCAGTGAATACAGTACAGTAAGATGAAACAAGTGCAAGTAAATTGCTGTTTCACTTGGAAGGAGTGTTTGGAGCCTTGATGAGAAGGGACGAGGTTAGAAAGTCAGGTGTTGCATCTAGAACATAGAACATTGAACAGTACAGCACAGTACAGGCCCTTCGGCCCACGATGTTGTGCCGAACCTTTAACCTACTCTAGGATCAAACTACCTACATACCCTTCATACTACTATCATCCATGTACCTATCCAAGATTCGCTTAAATCTCCCTAATGTATCTGCTTCTACTACCACCGCTGGCAGTGCATTCCACGCACCCACCACTCTCTGTGTAAAGAACCTGCCTCTGGCATCTCCCCGAAACCTTCCTCCATTCACCTTAAAATTATGCCCTCTGGTGATAGCCCTTTCCACCCTGGGAAAAAGTCTCTGGCTATCCACTCTATCTATGCCTCTCATCATCTTGTACCCCTCTATCAAGTCACCTCTCATCCTTCTTCGCTCCAATGAGAAAAGCCCTAGCTCCCTCAACCTTTCTTCGTAAGACATGCCCTCCAGTCCAGGCAGCATCCTGGTAAATCTCCTCTGCACCCTCTCTAAAGCTTCCACATCCTTCCTATAATGAAGCGACCAGAACTGAACACAATATTCCAAGTGTGGTCTAACCAGGGCTTTATAGAGCTGCAGCATAACCTCGCAGCTCTTAAACTCAATCCCCCTGTTAATGAAAGCCAACACACCATACGCTTTCTTAACAACCTTATCAACTTGGGTGGCAACTTTGAGCGATCTATGGACATGGACCCCAAGATCCCTCTGTTCCTCCACACTACCAAGAATCCTGTCTTTAAGCCTGTATTCTGCATTCAAATTCGACCTTCCAAAATGAATCACTTCACACTTTTCCAAGTTGAACTCCATCTGCCACTTCTCAGCCCAGCTCTGCATCCTGTCAATGTCCCGTTGCAACCTACAACAGCCTTCCACACTATCCACAACTCCAGCAACCTTCGTGTCATTGGCAAACTTTCTAACCCAGCCTTCCACTTCCTCATCCAAGTCATTTATAAAAATCACAAAGAGCAGAGGTCCCAGAAAAGATCCCTGCGGAACACCACTGGTCACCAAGCTCCAGGCTGAATACCTTCCATCTACTACCACCTTCTGTCTTCTCTGGGCCAGCCAATTCTGTATCCAGACAGCCAACTTTCCCTTTATCCCATGCCTCCTTACTTTCTGAATGAGCCTACCATGGGAAACCTTATCAAACGCCTTGCTAAAATCCATATACACCACATCCACTGCTCTTCCTTCATCAACGTGTTTTGTCACATCTTCAAAGAATTCAATAAGGCTTGTGAGGCATGACCTGCCCCTCACAAAGCCATGCTGACTGTCTCTAATCAAACTATGCTTTTCTAAATAATCATAAATCCTGTCTCTCAGAATCCTCTCCAATAATTTGCCCACTACCAATGTAAGACTGACTGGTCTATAATTGCCAGGGTTATCCCTATTCCCTTTCTTGAACAAGGGAATAACATTTGCCACCCTCCAATCATCTGGTACGACTCCTGTGCTTGCATGGAAAGGTGCTGTAGGAAAGGGAGAGGGTGTTTGGGGTCACTGAGGAGTGGGCCAGGATGTTGCAGAGGGAATGATCCCTTTGGAGTGCTGAAAAGGGAGGGGAGTGGAAGATGTGTTTGGTGGTGGCATCACATTAGAGGTGGCGGAAATAGCAGTGGTTGATCCGTTGAATACAGAGGCTGGTGAGGTGAAAGGTGAGGACAAAGGGAACTGTATCATGGTTCTGGGAGAGAAAGAAAGGGGTGAGAGCAGAAGAGAATGAAATAGAACAGTCATGGTTGAGGACCTGTCAATCATGGTGGAAGGGAATCCTCGGTTGAGGAAAAAGGATGACATTTTGGAAAGTTGCATTATCTGAACAGATGTGACACAGATGGAGAAACTGGGAGATCAGAATAGAGTCCTTGCAGAAAGCGGGGTGTGAGGAAGTGTAGTCAAGGTAACTGTGGGACTCAGTGGGCTTATAATGAATATTAGTTGATAACCTATGCCCAGAAATGGAGATAGATAAGCTCAGGAAAGGAAAGGAAGAGACAGAGATGGACCATGTGAAGGTGAGAGAAGGATGGAAATTGGAAGTAAAGTTGATTACATTTTCCAGTTCAGGGCAAAACAGGGATCAGCACCAATATAGCCATTAATGTACGGGAAGAATAGGTGAGAGAGGAGACCTGAGTAGGGACTGGAACAAAGAATGCTCCACATATCCCACAAAAAGGCAAGTATAGCTAGGATCCATGTTTATGTGGAGGAAGTGGGTGGAATTGAAAGAGAAGTCATTCAATGTGAAACCATATTCAGCCAGGTGGAGGAGGGTGGTGGTGGATGGATACTGGATAGGCCTCCATTCAAGGAAGAAACAGAGAGCTCTCAGACCATCCTGGTGGGGGATGGATGTGTAGAGAGATTGGAAGTCCATGGTGAAAAGGAGACGATTAGGACCAGGAAAATGTTGAAGTGATGGAAGAGTCATGGATGTCAGTTGGAAGAGACTGGACAAAGGGAGTAAAAATAGAGTTGGGATAGGAAGAAATCAGTTCAGTGGGGCTGGAATTGGCTGAAATGATGGGTCTATCAGGACAGTTCTGATTGTGAATTTTGGGAAGGAAGCAGAAGCGGGCTGTTTGGGCTTGGGAGACTATGAGTTTAGAAGCCATGGAGGAAAGATCTCTGGAGGAGATGAGGGCAGTGACAGTCCTGCAAACAATGGCTTGATGTTTGATGGTCGAGTCATGGGTGTGGGGAGGTCGGAGGAAGTGTCAGAGAGCGAGGATAAGGCACTCCTCAGCTTACTTTCCAGTATTTGCTTACGGTTGTAAATGGTAAGCAGGACGGCCCCGTTTCTTTGATACGCTGGAAAATAATCATCATTTAGCTGCTGGCTACAAGCATAAAATTAACTTTGCTCCAGCTCAGAATTTTGCTCCTCAGTAAAACTGCAGGCTACTCATCCTAAAGGTCATTGAAGAACAACAGCTAGAGTTTGGCTAAGTGACGGGCATTGAGACGGCCCTTATCAAAGTTACAAATCACATCCCTTCTGACAGTGACTTTGGTGCACTATTCTTCCTCATCCTTCTCACCCTCTCTACAGTCTTTGACATGGCCAACCACACCATCCTCCTCCAGTGCCTTTTCTCCATTACCCAGCCGAGTTCCACTCTTACCTATCAGTCATAGCAGGAGAATCCCCTGCAGTGATTTCTCTTCACTCCCCAACTGTTATCTCTGGATCTATCCTTTGCACCCTCCTATTTCTCATCTACATGCTGTCCCTCAGCGACATCATCTGACTGCATGAAGAGAGGTACCACATATACGCTGATGACACACAGCTCTACCTCATCAGCCCCTCTCCCAACCCCAACTACTACGTCACTGCTTGTCTGACATCCAGTCCTAGATGAGTCTCAATTTCCTCTAATTAATCATTGAGAAGACCAAAGCCATTGTCTTTGGCCCTCACCACAAACTCCATTGCCTCATTCCATTCTCCATCCTCCATCGATTCCATCCTCCCCCATGACCACTGTCTCAGGAGACCATTGGAATCGTTGAGTCTGGAGATAACAAAAGTGGGAGTGAGGGTATCAGAACAGATAGGCTGAGGCAAGGATGGAGTTGGGCAATGGTACTGAGGTGGAAGTAGGCGGTCTTTTATAATGGAGAGAATATAGGGTTGGAAGCTCAACTCAAGGTCAACTCGGATGCCGAGGTTGCAAACAGTCCAAGTGCAAAACTAATTGAAAGATATTGATTGCTATGATTAGTCAGCATCTCCCTATTGCTGTACATTGCGACAGGATGATTGAAAGCGAATTAGATGGACCTTGCTCTTTTTTCTATCAATTCCAATGTTCCTAGCGAAGGAGTCAGCACATATCCGAGAAGAGAATAGGGGAGGATAGAAAATTGGAGGAACGTTGTTTTTTGATGGTAAGCCAAACATCTGGCACTTCTTAAGAAACTGACTGGTGATTTTTCAAACTCAGACCACAGATCCATTTGGATTGGTGAGTAAAATGCTTCCAACAAACATAAACATCATCAGTTAAGTGGCCGGAAGAATCGTGTGCTGCACTGACTGTTTGCTGAATACAATAATATTTACCACACTGGAGAACATTAGCAGTAGTTCTGAGAACCTGGCTGTGTTATGATTAAATTATGTGGACGGGATTGGGCTGGGTAATTTGTTATTTATTCTCTAAGCTTAGTATTTGTCTAAAGGGGCACTCTCTTCATTACCTGGCAGGGAGAATTGCTGGCCTAGACATGCATCATTTTCATTATGAGGTTGACCTTCACAAGTGGCACTATGATACCTTCACAGAAAAAGGACACGTTTATAAAAAATTCTATTATTGCACCAAGTTATTGATAAACAAAAGAAAAAAGGTTGCCACACCCTTCTAATAAAGACTTCCCCCTTAACGTCTGAAAGAATGTCACATCCTCATGTAGTCTGGATGTTCCAAAGTTCCCTATAGCCAAGGAATTACTTCTGAGGTATAGTCACTGTTATTTTTGTAGGCATATGCAGCAACTAACTTGTTCACAGTGTTATGCCCAGTAAAGAAGATATCATATTCCTACTTCTAAGATATGAACTTTATTCAATGTGGACTCTTTGAAATTAAGTTTTCTTTTTAAAAAAGTGGACACTGTGCTGCAAGAATGGCCACCGAAGGTCAGATGACCTGGTCTGTGTATTCAAAAACTGCCTCACTGTCTCGACAGGACAAACGGATACTTTCCAGACTAAGAGGTGTGATCTACATCCATCCTGAAACCATCAAGAAACATTCCTGAACTGAACGGTCTTCTTCTGAGATAAAGAAGGTGTGAAGGAGCCACATCAAAATAGAACAGTACCCATCCAGACATCCATTTGTAGCCATGGATTCCACATCCTGGTCCATTGTTTGGTCACACAGGGGAGAAGGCCATGTGTCAAATAACAGAAATGCTAATGTGATGAATCTTTACCTTAAAAGCCAACCCTCTGGAGAGACAGAGGAAAATCACACCAACATTACAGAAAGCAGTTCAGCCAGGGGCTGGAAGAAGCCCTGCTACTAATTCTACACTTCAATCTGCTGCAGCAGAGAACTGAAAATGACCACCACCTCCAGTCTGAACTCTTAACCACCAGAAATCTACAACACCTCAACAACTTCAAGACTACAAAGTTAAGTTAACCCAGGCCTGCACCTTTAAAAGAGACTGTTCCCCTTAGAAGATTTGACAGGTTTACTGTTAGTCATGAACACCTACCTCATTTTAAACCACTTATCATTTTCCTCTCTATCTATCTATTCTTGTGTATGTGTGTGTGAGTGAATGTGTGTGCAAGCTGCAAACATTTTGGGGAAGGAATATTGTTTAATAAATAGTTATTTGTCTATTTACCTGACCCTAAAAACACTCAGTGGCTAACTAATAATTTTTAACAAAATATGATTGCAGTCGTTTGGAAGGTGAACAGTGCGAACCACTCACACCCCGTACCACCTGTCTGTAACAACAGCAAAGTTCTGTGAACAACAAATGAAGTAAATGGCCAATTAATCTGTTTGGTGGTGTTGGTTGAGAGATTAATATTGGCCAGGGCATCAGGAGAACTTCCTGCTTTTCTTCAAAAAGTTTCATGGGATTTGTGTCCATCCAGCTAAACAGGCAGATATGTCCACAGTTAAAATCTCATTGCAAAGACAGCACCCCCAGCAATGCAGCATTCCCTCAGTACTGCAAAACAGTATCAGCCAAAATTATGTGCTCAGCTGCAGTAACTGAGCTTGAATACATAACTTTCTCAGAGACAGAAGTGCTACCACTGAACTAAGCTGATATGAATTCTGTAAATTATTTTGATCTACTTATCCTCTCAAGGCTAAACTATAGGTTAAGATAAATTAGGTCAATAGGATTGTGTAGAACTACAAGTTATTACAACTCTATTCACTTATCCAACCTGGATTCAAATCCAAACCCAGATCAATGGGATGAAAAACTCCTGACAGTCAGCTGCACAATTCCTGTGTGAAATTAGGCTGGACATTCATTTAAAAACTCAGCACTAAACACTGTTTATTACAGATGCAAATCACAATCAAAATTAGAGAAACAATAAAGATGGCTGGTGTAGGATGGGATCTTTTACAGAGGTTGCGTCTGAGGTATGTTGTTCGGGAAAAGTACAGGCACTTTATTCTACATCTGGTTGTGTTATACTCAACATTAGAACAAAAATTGTAGGAATCGTTCCCTTCCACTGACACCTCTCATGTGGATGAGCACAAAAAAGTTAACAAAAATAAGTCAGGTTACAAGCTGTAACTCTTCATGATCTTGAACTACAACATCTCATATTTATATAGTGCCTTTCATGTAATAAACCGTGCTTTACATGGGGTATTATAAAACAAAATTAAACACCGAGTCATGAAAGGCAATATTACGACAGATGGCAGGTAGCCACTGCTTAAGTTGCAAGAGGGAGGAGAAGGTGCCTCAATGGTGAGGTCCCCTTGGAAACGAGGTAAGTTTTATTGAGGCAACCAGGGCCTGGCAGGCAGACCTTGGCGATCGTTGGGGGTGGGGTAATGTGGGTGCTATTCTACCAGTGGCACTTTAGCTGTGGGGGCAGCCATTGCCGGCAAGGGGTGAGGCCCTCTGTGGGCCATGGAGTGGCCGTTAAGGAGGATTCCCCCCCCCACACCCAGTGGGAAGCCTCCAGGGTTTACTGCAGCAGTGGACCCTCCAATACGGGCAAAATGCCGGAGAAGGCAGGAAATTGTTCTTAATTGGGCCCTTAAGTGGCTCAATTGGATGCTGTGGCAGTGCCACAGAGGTTCCCACTGCAATATGCCATGGTGACAGGAAGATATCAGACTCCCCTCCCGGCACCTTCACCTGCCATGTTACCAGCCCTGTTACCTTCCAACCATTTCCAAAGGGCTGGGAGAATTCAGCCTATTATATTTTCACAAAAAATTCTCTCAATGGTGTCATAATTGATATATTTTACATAAAAGTACAGAACACAAGAAAGTCTTGAATGAGAAAAAAAATTGGCCATAAAATCCATTGCAATCTCTCCTTTATCTGTTTACCAAATACATTTCTTCTGAGGACATATTCTGCACCATCCAAAATTAAACCAAGATAAACGCTATATTTATGTATATATATATATATATATATGTATGCATATATCTGTTCTTACATTATAATTCTTATACTTCCATTGATATCACATTTCCAATGCGTGAGCATGTTAGAATTAGAATTAGAACATTACAGCGCAGTACAGGCCCTTCGGCCCTCGATGTTGCGCCGACCATCTGACCTACACTATTCCATTTTCATCCATATGTCTATCCAATGACCACTTAAATGCCCTTAAAGTTGGCGAGTCTACTACTGTTGCAGGCAGGGCGTTCCACGCCCCTACTACTCTCTGCGTAAAGAAACTACCTCTGACATCTGTCCTATATCTTTCACCCCTCAACTTAAAGCTATGTCCCCTCGTGTTTGCCATCATCATCCGAGGAAAAAGACTCTCACTATCCACCCTATCTAACCCTCTGATTATCTTGTATGTCTCTATTAAGTCACCTCTCCTCCTCCTTCTCTCTAACGAAAACAACCCCAAGTCCCTCAGCCTTTCCTCGTAAGACCTTCCTTCCATACCAGGCAACATCCTAGTAAATCTCCTCTGCACCCTTTCCAAAGCTTCCACATCCTTCCTATAATGCGGTGACCAGAACTGCACGCAATACTCAAGGTGCGGCCTCACCAGAGTTTTGTACAGCTGCATCATGACCTCGTGGCTCCGAAACTCAATCCCCTACTAATAAAAGCTAACACACCATATGCCTTCTTAACAGCCCTATTAACCTGGGTAGCAACTTTCAGGGATTTATGTACCTGGACACCAAGATCTCTCTGCTCATCTACACTACCAAGAATCTTCCCATTAGCCCAGTACTCTGCATTGCTGTTACTCCTTCCAAAGTGAATCACCTCACACTTCTCCGCATTAAACTCCATTTGCCATCTCTCAGCCCAGCTCTGCAGCCTATCTATGTCCCTCTGTACCCTACAACACCCTTCGACACTATCCACAACTCCACCGACCTTCGTGTCATCCGCAAATTTACTAACCCACCCTTCTACACCCTCATCCAGGTCATTTATAAAAATGACAAACAGCAGTGGCCCCAAAACAGATGTTACGAACCATTGGATTTGATTATCTCAATTATTCTTGCTACGCTCAATCCCAAGTAGAATCCCAATTGGCTTTTTAAAAGGAGGTAAATTGATCCAGTATTAACTTCTCCATCTGGGAATCTATTCTGCAAATGCAGCATTGATAAATCTAAATCATCTTGCTCTTGTCCTATGTGAGACTTGTTAATTTTATACTCATGTCCTCAATAATGATATTCCTAGTAAAACTCATTTTTATATATAGCTTTATTACAGAAAAGCTTTTCACTTAATTAATTACTTTTGAAGTGTAGTGACCATTGTACAGCTTAATAAACTTACAACCTAAGTTAAATGACTTTAACAATGTTTGAATTCAGCACATTGTGTGTACAAATTTGTCAGTCTTATAGTGGGCCATTCCTATGTTTCATAAGGGTCATTCATAATTGTAAAATATTACTCAATACAATTGTAGCTAAGTCATTACAAAAAATAGCCAGTTTAGGGGTTATGGAATCATGGAATTTCCTCCCTAAACCTCTCCGCTTCTTTGCTGGTCTCTCCTTTAAGACGCCCCTCAAAATCTACCTCTTTTACCAAGCCTGTCCTAATATCTCCTTATGTTGCTCGTTGTCAAGTTTTGTTTGATAAAGCTCCTATGAAGTGCCTTGGGATGTTTTACAATGGTAAAAGTGCTACAAGTTGTTGTTGTGAAATATTATAGTGATATTAAGAGGTCTGTTGATTAAGAGATGGTAGCATCAGTACCCTAAACCTATTTAAAATACACCCTTGTAGCATACTTCATTGTCAGTAAGGAACTGTGAGATACATGAAAGTAATCTCACAAAGACATAGCCACAGAGCTCAAATCCTCAAAGTCACATCCCCACAATTAAATTGTTAATATTACTTCAACATTACATGTTGTATTCCTATGTCAGCACAGCACAATCATTTCTGGGGAAAGAAATTTCTTATTGCTTTGAAAGTGTACAACTTGAAAAGCCATTAGCACTACTTCCAGGTCATGGAATGAGCTTCCAACCAAACATGGTGATCAGGAATCATTTGGTCCCTGTGTTAGAGTGACCTTGTAAAGATCTTGACTGAAGGTTTCTTGTGGGTACTTCTTGTGAAATTCTAAACGCGCTCTTTTGGAACTGTTGTCTGAACTTGTGTGATATAATTAGCTGCAGGAAGGGTGGGATGATAGGGGAGGTACTGTTTTGCTGAAAATTGTGTGATTTTATTTCTAATCAAACATAAATTAGATTAATGACACAAACACTTTTAATTGGCATTACATCTCTCTAAAGGAGGCTGCCGTTCCAATAAGGCACGCATTTTATACATAGATTTGAGAGCTGCCAAGTCAGGAAGCACTGACCCAGGGTACAAAACATAAACATGCGTGTTTCAGTGAAACTGCATTTTATCTTGGGGATGGGGGAGAAGTTGCCAAAAATAGTCACTATTCGGAAAGTTTAAAAATTTGGCTTTATCTTTCTCTCCGTGATTCCTTAATCCTCCGTGTCATCTGCAGTCCATTACTGCTACAAAACGTTGAACATGGTCCAGCCATTCAGGGAAATCTGCAGGAATAGTCTCCGAGATCTGCAGAAAGCAACCGCGCCGAGAATCCAATATCAGAACAGTCCAACACACGATCACAGTCAAGACAAAAAAAAACTGGTTCCAGCAGAGATCCCACATCGCAGAAATCCAGCTTTTATTTGATTATTTGCATGCACATTCACAAAGTAGCTGTTTGTTGGTTCCAATTTATCACAGTTGTGCGTGAGGATTTGAACTGCGTGCTTGGTGCTGTCTTCCCAAGTTCCCTTCATTGTCTCCATTTGCTCCGTGTATTGTATTTGGCAACGCGGCTAGAATGCAAATACATGGGGCATTGTTGTGGAGCGGGCCACTTTTTCCAGACAGTAGGGGTGACATCAGATCTAAACATCAAAACCGAGCAAAGAACACTCCCTTTTAGGATTCAACACGAATAACAGTAGATTTTTTAAACAAATAAACACTCACTATAGCAAAAGACGGAGCTCTGCTCAAACCCTGATAAATATCCTGGACAGTAACCGCGCCTCCTCCCCCCGCTGCTGCGATGGTAGTGGTAAAGACACTGTCTTGGTTCCCGATACATTGTGTCACTCGTGAAACCTTGCACAGAATGACGCGATGTGGATGTGTGAATTGTAGGGGGATTCCTGCTTTCTTCCTAACTTGATCTGCACCCAGTATCTTTTCAGCTCAATGATAATTTGTTCCTTGCAGTTTCATTTTCATCACTCAGGTAAGAGATACCGACTACAATACTTCATTTTTTTTAATTGGATGCCAAACTTGCGTGAATTGCATTCAGGGTTATTAATTGTCAGATGCAGGAAGCTGTTTTCACCATTTTTTCCTCCCTATAAATGAAGACATTTCCCCCTCTATTTTGAAAGCCACGGCAGTCTCATAACCGACTTATTTCAGTCGAATTGGTGTCAGTTTCTTGAATTCAGGACAACGGCTCCCTGCTCGGATTAATTTAGAAGCAAGGCTGCGAGTCAAAGAATTACACTTAAATATCAGTGGGCCAACTGGTACTAGTCGAAGTAATTGCAGAAATACAGCGGTGGAGATTTTTTCAATGGCTTTGAGGCAGAAGGGATTCGTAATGTCTAGTTTAAAAAAAACTCGTCGCTCCTCCCCCCACCAACCTCCAGTAAATCTGTCCTGTAGGACACGAAATAGCTCCAACTAAATTTTGAGTTCCCCTTAGATTCGTTAGTGACTACATGGAAATCACATGCATTTGTAAATCATGTGATTGGCTTGTCCCTGAAGGAAGTGTGGCGTGCTGTGCTAACTGGTAAGTGAGAGGATTTACTGCCAAGGGTATTTCAAGATTTTGGGTGAAGTTGTCTCCTCGGAGCAGAGTTATTTAATTTCATATATTTTAACTTGTAATTTTGTAATGGTCCATTCTAATCATAACACCATGTTTAGTTACTAATTTAATAGGTATTTAAAATAATGCTTATAGCAACTGGAAATGAACCTATCCCACTGTTGACGTGTCTTGGTTTTATTGCGTTTCGGAAGTTATTCTCTGCTCATAGTTGGCTTCGCCACTGTTTACATTGAAACTGTAAATATTGGTTTATTCCATATTTCCAGCTGTTTCTCAACTCAAAACGTGTCGGTCTGGGGGTGTTTTTTAATATATATATCCGTTCTTAGGATGTGAGCATCGTTGGCAAGGCCAACATTTATTGGGAATTTCCAGGCAGGCAGAGTTCCTGGAAGACTTAGAATCAGATTTTTCCCATAAAAATTTACAATTTCGAGGTGTTGGCCGGCCTTAGCAGATATTCTCCTGCAGCAGAAATGTACTTGGGCGGTGTGAATCTTTGTAGTGCAGTCTTTTCATTGCTTGCATTAACATGACCCCAATTGGTGCTGTGTATACTTCTAAAAGTTACTGCACTTCAAAATAATTGTATGTGAAGAGCTTTGAAAGATGTGATAAAATGCAAGCCTTTTTAAGGAAGCGGTTTGTAGTGGTGAGTGCAAGGGACTAAAATATGATTTCATCACTAACAGAATGACCCTTTGTGTCTTCTTCTAAATAAAGACTTGCTTTTATATAGCGCCTTTCACGACCCCAGGACGTCCTAAGGGTTGTCCAGCCAATGAAGTACTTTTGAAGTGCAGTCCTTCTTTCAGGAAACTTAGCAGCCAATTTGTGCACAGCAAGCTCCCACAACAGAAATGCAATACTCGCCAGATTCCCTGTTGGTTAAGGGATAAATATTGACCAGGACACCAGGGGTAACTAAATAATTCCATGGGATTTTTTTTATATTTGCATAAGAGGGCAGATATTGCTTTGGTTCGATGTCATCTGAAAGACTTCAGAGTGCAACATTCCCTCAGTCCTGCACTGGAGTGATGGCCTATATTTTAGATGTTGTAATGTGTTTTACAATCTTGCTGTGATGATGCCGCCTTTCAGTATTTCTGGTTCATGAGGGATACATGTAAAGAAAGTTTTCTGTCTCTGTACAACGCAATGTCTCAGTAAGCTTCATATGGAAGTTTATTTTTGTCTTCGGGACTTTCTTTTTTAAAAGGTGGTGTTAAAAGGTCGAAGGGCTTCCTTCTTTTCCCTCTCCCTTGTTTTACCACAGCCGGTTTAATTCTTTTTCTGAAAGTGGATATAGTGGCCAATTCAGTGTTTGGTTCTTGTTATGATCATTGCAAGTAAGTAATCGGACAGGTTGTTGTGAATTTAACAAAGAAAATGGTTAACTTTATTGTACCTAATCGGAACTAATGAAAACAATAAACTACACGCAACTTTCTCACATGCTTGAGGTTTACACACACCCACAAATAGGTTAGAGTGGGGAAAGTAATTCGGTTGAGTTAGTCTCCATAGGGGAAAAAAGGGGTATACAATCTGTGGTGTCTGGTGATTCGGCTGGCTTCTAGCTGAATTCAGTGGCCCTGAGGCTTTTTAGTTTGAAGAGGTAGATGACTGGTTCAGTGGTTCTCTTGGAGACGGGGCGATGCAGATGATTTCCTCGAATGGGGTTTCTGATTGTAGCCAGAGTATGCAAAGGTAATCAGTCAACAGGCAGGATTTGAAAGCTTTAAAGCTGGAATAGAGGTTTTTCAGACAATATATAAATGTAATTTGTTGATGTAAACAACAAATGAAAGAGGTATAAATAAACCCAATAGTCAGCTTTTCCTGCAAACTATATTATAGTGGTATTTGGAGAATATCTTTCCATCATTCAAATTTAACACATCTGGGTAGAAGCCACTATGGAAAGTAGAAGTTGTGGGCTTTTTATTTAATAGGTATTTCATCACATTTTATTCTCTAAAATATTTGTCATTCCTTCCTAGAAGTAGTAAGTCATGAACAGAAAAATGTAGTAGCATGCAGGAGAACAGATTCTTAAGTGGGACATTTTCTTCCTCCAAATTGGTGTTTAGGTAATACTACTAACTGAGATGACTGAGATGGTGGTAGGGAATGCAGTATGTGGCCTTGGTGTCCCTGAGTTAGGGAAATTGTGGGTCTATGATGGGTTTAGCTTTGTCCACGAGCGAGGAATTTCCATTAAAGGCTGCGGCAAGGTTGATGCCCTGACGGCTCAGCTGGTGAAACCAGGGAATATTTGAGCGATACGGAGGAGAAAGGTCCCAGCTTTGATTCTTGGTCTGTGCAGTATCAGCTCACCTCAGCATGGAGAAAAATAGGGATGCTAAACCTGTCCTTGGCTTAGAGAAATTGCAGGTATACATGAAGCTGTCCTCCCTCCTTCCCTTCCTTTCACTGGCTAATTGCCAAGTTGCCTGCTGACAACTGACTGTAAATGTCCACATATGAATAATCACTGGGAATGAGATAGTGGAAGGTGTGTAGCAGAGTACTCAGAGAAACTAGGATAGAAATAAATCTTGGGTAGTATCGCAAAGGTCACCTGTTGTATGCCCTGCCCAGTATTGAGTTCCATCGATTGCTGGAGCTGGATATTGATTTGTGTATATAATGAGCAGGCAATGTAATACAGCCCTATTTGTGTTATTGCCAAAGACACATTTCTACCACAATGACCTCAAAAAAAAAAAGACATCAACAAATGAATAAATAGCTTGGGGCAAGATAGGCTGCCCCAGTAATTGCGGTGATGGACAATGTGTAGAGAAGCAAGTAGTCAAGACTGTGGAAAATCTTCAGGGAAAAGAGATGGCAGGGAAAGAAGGGTGGGGAACATACTTTGGGAGAAATAAAATTAGGACAGCGTTTTAAGCATTTTAATTGTTTTTTTTTGGTTAGGTGTTCTATTCCTATCACAATTGCTGAGTGGTTTTGTACTGTATATTAAGTAAAAGATTATTTAGCTCATCCAGCTTGCTCTATTTATAGCTTCACAGCCAGGATCCATTCAGATAATTTCATCTATTTCCTTTCCAGCTGTTTTTGACAACCTTCATTCGTCGTGAAATTGTGCAGAGGTGGGAGTAGTAGCCTGGAATAAGTGATAAATGAAGCAAAAATTGAACACCACTCTCTGCAAATGTAGTCCACAAACTGAGAGAAATAAAGAAATATGAACAACAGTTGGAAAATCACCTGAGTGATCTTTAGCTTTAACTGGAGTGCTTTTGCTGAATGCACTCTACATTTATAACTCTTCCTGACATCATTCATAATTGCGTCAACACTGTTTGAATTGAATTAGATTTCCTGTGCAATTATGATTGTCCAGAATACCCCCCTTTTTGTATCCTGTAGACCATTCGAATAGATTCACTTGGTATACTGTACTGTCATTTAAGACTCTTCTATAGCCTAAATGGCCTGAGAGGAAGTGCCACAGCCACTGAAAGCCGACCACGAGGTAGTTTCATGCTGTGCCTTTGGAGTTTAGTTTAGAGATACAGCACTGAAACAGGCCCTTCGGCCCACCGAGTCTGTGCCGACCATCAACCACCCATTTATACTAATCCTACACTAATCCCAGATTCCTACTACATCCCCACCTGTCCCTCTAATTCCCTACGACCTACCTATACTAGGGGCAATTTTATAATGGCCAATTAACCTATCTGCAAGTCTTTGGCATGTGGGAGGAAACCGGAGCACCCGGAGGAAACCCACGCAGACACAGGGAGAACTTGCAAACTCCACACAGGCAGTACCCAGAATCGAACCCAGGTCCCTGGAGCTGTGAGGCTGCGGTGCTAACCACTGCGCCACTGTGCCGCCCTTTGAAGTGGCATTGATAACAAAGGTCAGGATGCTGCCACTGATTATTTCCCATTGTGTCTGCCATGTTGATTAAGACCATGAGTGGGTAGTTTTAAAAAAAAAAAGGACCATCTTCACTGGATGGAAGCCACACTATTAACGTTCCATAATAAAACGAGATTGAGTGTCAGCGTGTATTAATTAATCCCTTCAATTCATAATTAGTCTGCTGGGAGATGTATGCGGCTGTTTCAAAGTACATATTTTGATAGTGGCCTCTCTTTTGCCACCAGTGTCATCCATCATAATGACATTGGAATGTCGAGCTCAGGATGTGAATATTCCAGTTCTTTGATAATCCTGATTGCCCTTCTCTAACCAATGTTGGGTGTCATTTTGTTTCTTTAAATTCTTTTGTAAAGAATATAAGAGACTCGAAGAAAGGAATATTTGGTTAATATCTCCTGACCTGCAAATTAAGTTCCCATGGAGACACGATCCTCTCAGAGCTCCAGTGCTAATTTGACATCAAACTCAAAGGTAATTTTTTTTGGTCCTGAATAAATTGAACTGAGAAATGTTCTTGGATTCTGTTGATTTTACAAATTCCACCTATTTTGCTTCTGTTTTGTATCTATTCACTCCAGTTATTTTTCTTGCCATCTACGATCACCCTATGTCATTCTTCATAGGAGAGGGTCGGACAGGTGATCAACTCCTGGACCTCTGCTGCTCTGAACCTGACCAGTAGGAAGTGATCATGAGTGACCTAGGTTGCATCTGATCCATGGGCCAGCCAATTGCTTGGAGCCTCTCCCATTCTACTGGTGTTAGTTTGCCAGAAGTACAGTGGAAGCCCATCTAGCTACACAAATGGGATTTCCACTGCAGTACTGGCAAATAAATGCTAATAGTGTTGGAACAGCTAAGAGGAAATTCCTGACTCAACTAATCGGAAGCTAAATGAGTTTAATGCACATTAATGTGTAAATTCAGCAAATGATGGCGACGAAGAGATGTGCTGTGATTTGCAAATCGCTCGATGGTTTATGCCACTCCACCACTGGCTTTGCAAAAGCAGGAGCTTGCTGTCAACCTTCCCATGATTGTAAAGAATTTGCTGCATTTGCGTTGTTAAAACAAATTGAACATGCTGCAGCAAGTTAGGGCTTTTCATGATGAGAATTGTGTTCCTGCAACGTCAATAATCCTCTTCAGCCCAGAAAGAGAAGAATTTAAACTGTGGAGTCGCATTCCTGCCGGTAAGTTGTTCAAGGTTTCTAAAATTAAATTTTTTTCTTTTCCTTTCTGACTTTTTTTTCTCTGCAATCTTTCTTTCTTTCTTTCCTTCTCTAATTTCTTTCTGTGCTTAATCAGACTCTGATTCACCTTATTACCTTCTCTCGTTGCTCTGTTCCTTTCTTTGTCTCCATATTGAGATTTAAAGATAAACTGTTGGTCCTGTTGCCTGGCATGGTCCCAGATGCCCCATTGACCTTGCTGTTACCAGCTCGCACCTCCAGCGATTTGCTGTGAAAGTACTGTTCCAGCTGAAGAGCAAGGGGAAAAAAATCCAACGAATGGATATGCCGCAAGATGCCTTGCTCCAGCAAATTCTGGGCCATTTTTCTTTCTCCCTCTGCCATCCTGCTACACCCATTTTAAAAACCACTTGAGAACTTCACCAGTGAAACCCTGTTATGACCTCTCCATGCCCCAAGTTTATGGTATGCTGTTATACAGCTGCATCTCCTCTTCCAATGTTTGCAGGGTATTTCATGTGTGTGGATGTCATTATGCTGTTTGACCATGGCTGATTTTTGTTTTCTCATTCTTAGCTTGAGGATATTGTCATTACCCATTAGTACAGTTCACTTCTCCCTTTTTTTAAACAGACATTCCTGGAATGATTTAATTTGTGTTTCATTTATATGGCTAAATTTATTCTCTGCACCTTCCACAGATGAAATATAATAAAGCAATCCTGCATTTTCATGATGTAATACTTCCTACATTACAACTGTGACTGTACTTTTAATGTACTTAATTGGCTGTAAAGCACTTTGGGATATCCTAAGGTTGTGGAAGACGCTATATAATTGCAAGTCTTCCTTTCTTTCATTAAACCAAATTAAGCAGGCAGTTCTTTAAAAGAAAAAACCCTCCAATTTATGCTTTTCTTTTAAGACTTATCTTGAATGAACATAGTACAGGATGGATGAAAGCAAGAGCTTTGAAAATAGATTGAATTAATCATCTGTGCACCAGTCTCCTCACCACCTGGCTTGGAAACAGCACATGAGCAGGACCAACAGCTGAATCATTTGAAAATACACCAAGGTACAAAAGTCTTTTTCATGAAAAAATAAAATCCTTCAAAAAGGATGTTTGCTTTCAACAACATGACTGAAAATAGGCCCCAAGGTATTTAACCCTCCCCAATGAAAACGGTAGTACATCAATTCCCAAAGCAAATGCAGATGAATTCCAACTGTCACATTGATTTTCTTTGGTAATTTTTATAACCAATTTTACCTTGCAGTATTGGCATTATGTCACTGTCGAGTACAGCTTTGTGGCAGCTATTAAAAAATAGACACTCAAGTTTTTATTAACTCCACAATAGGCAGAGATACCACTTGGTTCTAAGCCTGCTCATTGTATGTCCTCAGAAAGAGGACTGTGGTGAAAGAAAGAGTGGGACAGACATGATAGCTGAATTGCCACCTGTGCTCTGATTCTAGAATAAACTTACACTAGAAAATTTACAAAATGCTTGATGATTTACCCTTTGACTGATACCCAAGAATGTACTTCAATGTGTATTTGAGACATTGTCTAATTCCCAGAGGTAAATTGAGTTTATGAAGCTTGCTTCAAGAGGTAACTGGCGCCACTATCTTCAAGCATATGGCAAATCTTATTTGCTTCAAAGGTAACAGACATATATCATTTTTGTGAAGATGACTTTGCACATAACTGATAGTGATGCATTTGACATGGCTAAAAGTAGTATCAACAGAGTCCTGGTTTTCGGCACAGACTGCTGGCTAGTCCCTCTCACGTTGGCAATATCAAAACACACAGCAAACTTCAGGCTTGGCCTTGTATCATTACATCTACCAGCAGAACAATTCACATCTTGCATACAGCAAAAGAACCAACTTGATGGTCCTGACCTTTATGGGGAGGTGGGAGAGACTGAAAAGTGGAGAACCTGGTAAGGCTGGGGACGTGGAAGTCCTGCTGAACTTAAAGCAGGACCTTGGTGTATGCTTTTTTCCGATTTCCCACTTGGTGACCACCTAAATTGACAGACTGGCGGATTGGAGAAAACAGTGGGGGTGGGCAGCCCCAGAAAATTGGTAGGGTGAAAGGTCAGTATTTGGGGGGTGGGGGGGGGAGTAGTTGGGGGAGTGTCATAGGCTGCAATTGGCTAGAGGAGGAGAGACAGACCATTGGGGCCGGTGAGGTGGCAGCAGGCAATGGGGGGAGAGAGGGGCTGTGGTTGGAAGAGGGAGCCTATTGGCTTCCTTGATGGGCTGGGGAGCACTCTTGTTTCTTGTATTGTAGAGCTGTGGCAGCTCTTGCCTCCCTTTTCGCTGCTGGGTTTCCTGACCTCTTGGAACCCATGTTGCATCTGTAAAATGTTAAGTTGGGCTCCCAACTGCACAGTTAAAAACAGCAACGGGTGTTTTACGTGCTGGTTTGGGGTTGCATTCTTGGTATTTTCAGTTTTAACCCCATGACCACCTCCTGCCCATCATTGGGTAGTGGGTGGGGTGTTAATACCTAGGTCAATATGTCCAGTGCTCATCTATCGCACTTTGTGAAAAATATTTTTTAAAAAAAGAGAAAGAAATTGGGCATTCAACCTTGCTGCTTTTGTCCTGGAGCCTGAAATTTACACACCATCCATTGCAACTATTCAGATGTACTAGAAGTCAGCTTCAATGAATGAGATTCCCATTAGGATCTGTTGCTTTGTGCTTATAAAAGGGCAGGATAAGGTAAAGGCTAAACACTACAATTGTACTCAAGACCTCTGATTCCATGTGAGCAAGCCACAGGAGATCTGGTAGCTTCCATATAGCATTTCCCAAAAACAATATTGCTGTCATTAATTACTGCATATGTGTTCCTAATAAATGGAGTAGAATATATAATAAATTAAGAGTAAACTATTACAACAACTTGCATTTGGCTGGCACTTAGGATGTAGAGAAACATTCCAAGATGTTTCACAGACCAAAATGAATAATATATGTTGACACGCATTGTGTTGGGCACAATAGGGTATTTTAGAATCCATCAATTGGTGGCTGTTAAGTCTAATGGCTGGATGTTAAACTGTCAAATAATTAAGGAATTGGGTGTGCAGTAGCTTAGACACTGGCCTGCGACTTCTGTAGTGTGGGTCATCTCCAGCTGAGACTGACTGTCTGAGAGTGTTCTTTCTGCTGACTAGAAATGCCCTGTGTGAAATGAGTTTGCCCAGGCTTAGCCAACAGCACAAGACAGCCTGTAATTTGGTACTAAAGTGATAATCTCCTACAGAGAGGCCACGGGATGTAGGACATCCAAATTGTCTTATGGATGCATTAGTGGTTTGGAACTGAAATACATTGGGGTAAAGTGGAGGATGCCATACTCCATGTCTAACCATGCTGTATAAAGTGTTCTATTCTTTGGCAGTAACATGCTGCATCTTGTTGAGCTTCAAAATTCACAAGGACATTAAGATTAAAAATAAAATTTGTGGGTTATTACATTACAAATTAGGTAGCATTGCCACTTCTGCAGAAAACGAACAGTAACAATTTCACAAAAATAAATTCTAAAGTTCCAAAAAAAATGCATTCACAGAATGAATAACCTATACAGCTGCATTCTGGAATATTCCTTGAATAGTCATATCTCTACAGCCTCCCAAGTAGCATTCTACAGAAATTTAATACCAACAGTAATGGAAAGGACTGAATTAAGTCTGCATATTCAGCAGAGAACTAAGTAGAGTTCACATCCAGATGAGAGGATTAGCTTTATTTAGCACCAACCTTGCTGCAATAAAATCCAGCCAATGTAATAACTGAGGATTTAATATATGAATGAGGTGCAATTATCCTAGAATAACTGCATTAGTATCAAAGCAACTTTCTCATTGCATTTCTAAAGCAACTTAACTGTCTTCTGTTTAACTTGACGTGCACTCAAAGAAACATTTTAATCTAAAATTGGATTAAGGCCGTCTTTTTTTAAAAAAAATGAATTTTTGCCTTTATGAAAGTGTGGGATGCTAGAGCCGGGGAATGGAATGGTTTCCATTTTGGTCACCTCCAGTCAGGTATGAACATGTGAAAATAATGGACAAAAAAAGACAATTGGCCCATCAAGCTTGCCCCACAAAGTAGTGATGCCTTATTAGACCCCCTATACCCACCAGAAGCAGGTAATCTCCGAGGAGCAACAAAACCAGATTAAAACACGAGGCTAATCTGGAAATAAAAACTAATTGAAGATTGCAGCCAGGAGACCATGTTGTCTGTGCTTATAAGGTAGATTAAATACATGATCTCTGCCCCAGCCAGGGATTGACCAGCTCTCTTTTTGAAGCTATGTGTAGAGTCCGCACTTGCCTTGCGAGGCGGTTACCTGTTCCATAGGTCCCCTATTCTCTCGAAAAAGATAGAAAAGCAGGAAAAAAAATGTTATAGACGTTTAGGGAGCGAATTCTAGAGCTTAGAGCCTTGGCAGCTGAAGACACAGCCACCAAAGATAGAGCGATTAAAATCCGGGATACTCGAGGCCAGAATTGGAGGAGCATAGATATATTAGAGGAGATTAGAGATAGAGAGGGGGCGAGGCATTTTAAAATCGAGGCATTGCTTAACCTGGAGCCGACTTATAGGTCAGTGAGTACAGGGGTGACGTGTGAACGGAACTTGGTGCGATTTAGGATATGGACAGTAGAGTTTAGGATGTGTTCAAATTTACAGAGGGTAGAAGTTGGGAGGCTGGCCCGGAGAACATTGAATTAGTCAAGTTTAGAAGTAACTAAGGCGTGGATGAGGGTTTCAGCAGCAGATGAGCTGAGGCAGGGCAGAGTTGGGCGATGTTACGGAGATGGTAATAAGTGCCCTTCGTGTTAATGCAGAAGTGGGAAGCTCATCTCTGGGTCAGTTATGACACTGAAGTTGTGAACAGTCTGACTCCGCCTCAGACCGTTGCCAAGGAGAGGGATGGAGTTGGTGGCTAGGGAACAGAGTTTGTGGTGGAGACTGAAGATAATGGTTTTGGTCTTGCAAATATTTAGTTGGAGGAAATTTCTGCTGATCAAGTATGGACAAGTGATCTTACAAGTTAGAGACTTAGAGGAGGGATTGAGTGAGGTAGTGGTGAGGAAGAGCTGGGTGTCATCAGTGTAGATGTGGAAACTGCTGCTGTGCTTTTGGATGATGTCACCGAGGGGCTAAATGTAGATGAGAAATAGGAGGGGACCAAGGATCGATCCTTGGCGGGGGGTGGGGGGGACAAACTAGAAGTAATGGGAGCTGGCTATGGAACCAGATGATGATGGAGAGGCATTGGAGGAGAATGGTCAGCCATGTCAAAGACTATAGACAGGTGAAGGATGAGGAGATTACATTTGTCACAGTCACATAATATATCATTTTTGACTTTGATAAAGAGCTGTTTTGTTACTGCAGCAGAGGCAGAAACCTGATGGAAGTATTTCAAAGATGGGAGTTCTCTGAAAGATGGGCATGGATTTGGATGGCGATGAAGAACTTTGGAGAGGAAAGGGAGGTTGGAGATGGAGCAGTAGTTCTCAAGGACAGAGGGGCCAAGGTTTTTTTTGAGGAGTAGGGTGACGACAGTAGTTTTGAAGGACAGGGGAAGAGGCCCTGAGGAGAGAGAAGCATTAACAACATCAGCTAATGTGGGAGCCAAGAAGGGAGGTTGGGCAGTGAACAGTTTAGTTGGGAATAGGGTCGAAGAAGCAGGAGGTTGGTCTTGTACAAGATGACTTGGAGAAGACATGAGGGAAGTTAGGAGAGAACTACAGAAAGATGCAAGTTCAGGTTTAGGGCAGGGGGAACCTTCCAGAAAGATTGGCCTGATGGGCCAAGGGAAGGGTAAGAAAGAGGCAGCTAATTTGGTCTCCGTCTTGGTGATTAATGAACTCCTTGCAACCGAGCCATACCCTTGTGTAACTTGTACATGTGTCCCTGTTCTTCCCCCTATTGATCAATAGAAGCATATTCTTATCCTTCATCTATTTTTCTCTTTTTAAAAAAAAAACTTTATCAAATCACTGAGACTACGCATCTCTAGTGAATAGGCTTAAACAGCTGGTCTATCTGCATAACTAAAGTTTTTAAACAATGAAGTGAGATGTAAAGTTAAGTTCCCATAGTTCTGCCCAAAAATGTCTTCAGTTTAAACTGTAAAAAGATATGCATCACAATTACATTTTTCCATTTACCCCATTGGTTATCTGGTGAGCTGCATGAATGTCAACGGTGTCAGTCAGTGCCAAATTAGGAGTAATGTTATGCTATGGCCCCTTGATACAGCAGTAAACGACAATGAAAGGATTAAATGATAAATCTATTGGGTTAATACCTTTTGTAAATTAAGCCACAGGGAGTAGGGAAAAATGTAGTTATATAGATCGAGTTGGGGTAAATTGGATAGCTCTTTCATAGTGCTAGTGCAGGCATGATGGGCTGAATGGTCTCTCTGTGCTGTAAGATTGTAAGACTCGGAATCATCTTAACAGCTTATGGAGAACTTCAACATTAATTCATTGAAGCTCAAACTATCCCAGTGTTGAGAGGGTGGGAAATTGCAAGCCTCCACTGTTACGTGCCAACAGAACCAGCAGCAAAACCTTACTGTTTATTCCATTAATGCCTGTTAAGAATAACTCTGGCTGTGGCTTCTGGCTAACATTACCAAGGAAAGGAAGTATTAATAGAACTGTTATGTACTGTGCCGTGTGATTATTGAAGAGATTTTTTGAGGATTTACTAAAAGGATATTGATGTCCTGGTGAAGTGACTGGAGTTGCTTGGCATTAAACTGGTTGCAAACAAAAATGCACAGTCATGTGATTGGCGATGGAGTAGTATTGTGCATTACTGGTTGAATGTACACTAGAATACCACCTTCTCAAGGGCAGTTAGGGATGGGCAACAAATGCTGACCTCGCCAGTGACACTCACGTCCTGTGAAAAGAAGAATAAATTCATGTAAGAGAAAAATCCCAAGTTTCCACAATGGCTCAGTTGGTAAATCTGCTGAGCCACACAGATAAAGAAGGTTCCATTCTCATTCTGTGCTGAGCTAGTTGATCTGTCAAAACAGTATGAAGGCTTGTACAATTGGTCCTTTTGGATTAGTAGAGAAATGTCAGTGTGGGCCTCCTGGTTCTCATTGCTCTCCTGAGATACTTGTTGGAAAGAGTGCGTATGTAAATATCAGGTAAGGACACCATTTTTGCCTTTTCTCCCCTCCCTGCTGTAGGCCAACACTCATTCCCTATTCACACGAGGCATATGCTGCAGGTGGACAGCGCCTGTGGAACTTTAGCTCTGTGTGCTGTCAACAGATTTAGGGGGAAGGTGGGGAATTTCCACTTTTCTTTAATAAATGCTTGTCAGAACATTTCATTCTAAAGTTACAGCAGGTCTATTGGAAGTGAACTTTCTCAATGGATAACATTGTGGCTGAGAGTGGAGCTGACAAAGCAGACTTATCCTTGCTGGTCCAGGGACTAAATCCGCTTAAAGTTGCTGAAAGTATAGTAGCTTAGTGTTAGATCCCTAACTAATCCATTCATTGACATAACCAGTTATGTGGCTACCTACTAATTCTTTTTATACTTCCTTTTTATTTTTAACAGAACTTGGCTTTTGTTGGCCTCTTTGGCTAATGATCCACTATCATGACTGAGTTTTTGTTGAGTTTCCAGTGGGACTATGCCAGCTGAGCAGTTATCAATTATTCCATTGAATATTATGAGATGAATCTTGTATTTAGTAACTTTAAATCAGCATGAAACTACCAAAAATGCTGTGGTTTCCATATGGAATGTGCTTTCAGTTACTTGTTTAATAATACCTTGCTGTCAAACTATTTGTTGAATTCAGTTTCACAATTTGCCAAGGTGGGTCTTGAAGCTATGACTCTTGGATTGTTAGTCCAGTACTGTAACCAGGTTACTGTACCTGTGAGATGATGATGGCTTCATCACTATGGGAGTACCCATAGGTGGAACCGAAACACAGGGTAGGAATTCCCCAAACCCCACCAACATGCCCATTAACCATTTCATTACTCATTATTGCTCAGTGAGCTTTTCTTACAACAGGTTTATGTTCCAAAAAGCAGCATGTACCTGGTTTTAAGGAACCTAAACATCATTTTGACTTGTTGCTGATACTCCTACACCTGGTTCGAAGAATTTAACCAGTAGCTTCAGTCAGTCTGGACCGGCTATCACACAGCTATCTAGGAGCAGCTGGTCCACGGTTGGCAGCCATCCAGCTGCAGCAAACCACCAGCCATCCAGCTGCAGCAAAATGGGGTGAGGGGAGGAGGTGGGTTCATCTCCTTTTAGAAGAGAAGTACGAGTCAATTGGGTGAGGGGGAGTTGCCAGAATTGGGAATAGGGAGACAGCAGCAACAGCACAAGTACAGTCGAAGTTAATACCAAGCGTCAAACGGCAAAACAGTGCAACGCTTTTTCATTCAACAGAGACACACGAGAGAGAAGAGCAACAACAATGGCAAGCATTTTTAACACCAACGAACATCCCTGAGTGCTTCAAAGAAGTGTGCGAAAATGAACACTGACCCAAACCTGGAGTTATTGGGAAGGGTGAGCAAAATTCTGATCAGTTATAAAGAGGGTTTTCAAGGAGATCAGAGGGAGATCAATTATTTCTCTGTTTTACTCCATCTCCCTAAGCTGATTTATCTTTATAATTCTTTCTTTCTCTTTATGTACACCTGCTGTATCCACCGAATTAGTTATATGAAGTGTGGGGCATGTGGTACAATTGCTACTAGCAGTTCTAAATATTAATAATTCCTAAATATTAATAAAAGCTAGAGCAATGAGCTAGGTTCTGGAGTATCTGTGTGCTTTTGTTCAGTTTCAGTTGTCTCCTATTCTTGTGTTGTGCAATCAGTCACGTGTGAGACTGCTCCAGTTTGAATTTCGTCTGCAATTTCTCAGTCATGTTATCAGCATGGAATTCTTGCATGTTGCCTATACTACAGTGTGTGTGCTCCTCATACCTGGGGCTGGTTTGTGTTTTTACATTGTTAAATGTTGAAGTGTTGCTGCCATTCTGGCTCCTTGTATTGATTAGGATTGGATGTTCGTTGCCTGCTGTTAACTGTACTTCTTCATTACAAAGTTACCTTATGAGGTTGTAGTCTATAGTTTCACCATACTTTTGGAGTTTGTGTGATAAGGCCCAGTATTTTTACTTGTACCTATGTTAGCACAAGATTACATTTTACCCCTTCCACTAAACAGAATAGATGGGGGCTCCTCCTTTGTCCATTGACCTGACCAAGGCCTGCAACACCATAAAACTGTCAAGGTCTGTGGAAGGTGCTGTTCAAATATATGGCTGCCCTGAAAAAATAATCAGGGTTATCTGTTCATTTCATGACTGCATGATGGTCGTGTGAATGGTGCCTTTCCTGTCACCAATGGCACTAAGCAAGGCTGCATAATGGCTCCAGTTCTGTTTGCCATCTACTTTTCGGCCATGCTCTTGTATGCACTCAAAGATCTTGACATAATATACATTCAGTTCAGGACAGATGGCAACCTCTTCAACGTGCAAAGGCTCAAGGCCCACAAAGATCAAAGAACAGCTACTAAGTGAACTCTTGTTTACTGATGACAGCTCTCTTAGCACACGCTCTGGAGGACATCCAGCTGCTTGACCACTTTGCCCATGCCTCAGAACACTTTGGCCTTCCGCAAACCTTCATGGTTTATTATGTTGTAGGCCTTGGTCATATTTTAGAGCCAGCTGAGCATGAGGCCCTGTGCCGTAGGATGTTGCAAACTTGGATACAGAGACATTCTGAAGTCAATGTCTTGGCTGTAAGTTGGACCCCACGACATGCAGTAGGGGTGGGGAGAGAAACAATCATGGACAGTTCCAAAGGAAGATGTCTACTATCAAAGCAATCTCAATATTTTGAGAAGAGTCGGGTCCCTACAGGACAAGTGAGCACACTACAAAGCCAGTGCCTTCACCCAACCCTTTGACAGTGACTTCAGATGTAATATGTGCAATCTGATCTGCAAATCAAGATTTGGTTTAATATCACATTAGATGACACCAATCTGGACAGTGAACGACCACTCTCCTTGCTGAACACTCATCTGTCGAAGCAATGGGAGAATCCCATCACTTTTCGCTCCTCCCCTGTCTGTGGACATTTTGAGACAGGTCAGTGGGGAAATTGAGATATTCAATTTTCCATGGAACATTGGTCGCAGCTAGCAGACAATGTTGGAATGGTATGTTTTGGAGGTGAACAACCCAGGGTTGAATCATGAAGATGTGCATATGGGAGAATATTCTGAAACTTCCTTTCAGGGATTACTAGCATTTTTCCAAAACTGTCCCTCAGGAAGTTAAATACATTGATAGAGAATTGCGTTTATATAGCACCTTTCATGATCACTGGACAGCCCAAAGTGCTTTACAGCTAATTAAATATGTTTTAAAGTGTAGTCACTGTAATGTAGGAAATACAGCAACCAATATGCGCACAGTAAGCTCTCTCAAACAGCAATGTGATGACCAGAAAATGTGTTTTTGTGATCTTGATTAAGGGATAATTGTTGGCTAGGACATCAGGATAACTCCCCAGCTCTTTGAAATAGTGCCATGGGATCTTTTACGTCCACCTGAGAGCAGAGGGGGGCCTTGGTTTAATGTCTCTTCTAAAAGACAGCACCTCCAACAGTGCAGCACCCCTCCGTACTGGAGCATCAACCTTGATTTTAGTGCTCATGTTCTTGGAGTGGGATTTGAACCCACAACCTTTTTTGATTCTCAGGAGAGAGTGTTACCAACTGAGCTACAGCTGCCACCTGATGACTGATTAAAATCATGCTTGGACTGTGGAAAGAGTGGACTTTTGGTCACATGGCCTGTTCCAGCTTTATGTTCATATAGTTGGTAAAACTTTTTTTGTAAAAATCAGGTATAATTGAAATCAAAACATGGCAGTGATCAAACAAAAGGCTGTCCAATTTAACGGGGGTGGGGGGGGGGGGAAGAGAGAGAGGGAGGAGGCCATTTTTAATGTGATTTCAGGTTTCTAGCTGTGTTGGGGTGATGGGTGCCTTGAGCAGATCATGTGTGAATGATTACCTTCTAAGTGGTTTCAGTGAACTGCACTTTGTTAATTAGCATTCCTGTGAGCCCAGGTAGAAAATAGGCTAATCCAGCATGGGGAGCATTGCAGGCAGGTCAACTCCAGTCCTCGGGGGTGAAGAGAGAGGCGGGGTAGGTAACTTTGTAATGGGGAAAATCCCATTGAGATGCCTTTTCAAGGCATTCCAGAATGGTGATGCCCAAATAAGGAGTGTGTAATGTAGGTAGCAGCTTTAATATGACTTGAGTGTTTAGATTTTGGTCGTTGCAAAAGTTTGTGTACTATTGAGTTCATCGTACATTTGTATGACCTAAACAAAATGGGCCATTTACAGGTTTGTTTCCTTGCTTTCATTCTATTTTTGGATTAAGTTTTTATGTGGTATTTATCCCTACGTTGAAGCATTTTTTTTTACTTATTCCCTGGCATGCAGATGCTAAAATAGCTCATAGTGGTGAATTACAGTCTGTATTCCAATTTTTAAAAAAAAATTAATTTTCCATTTTCATACTTGACAACCTTCTGTAGGTCAGTTTCATTGGCATTGAGGCAATTGGTCAGAAAAACAGATGACTGACTTGTGGAAGCTATTTTTCACTTGAAAGAGAAAGCCAAGACCAAAATGAATTGATTGTAGCCTATTTACTCCTTTTCTGTTATTAACCATAACTCCATATTTGACAGTCTCCTGACCATCTGTTAATAGTTCCTGTTTCTTCCAGCAGCGTCTTGTATAGATGTCTGATTTATCGATTCTCTGTATCTTTGTTCCAACATCACAACAGTGCCGACACTTCCAAGTGCTTCATTGGCTATGAAGTGCTTTTGGGCATTGTGTGGTCATGGAAGATGCGATAAAAATGCAAGTTTTTTTCATTACCTATGCAACCTCAGTGCTGCCCTGCAATATGGGCCTTGGCCCTTAATCCAGTGCTTTCCAATTTATTAAAACAAACTTGTCTTTATTGCACTTTTCGGTTAGCAAAAATCTCCAGGGCACAGTGCGTTATTCCTTGTCAGAATGTCACATGCAACTGATCTAGATGCATAACTCTTGCTCTGCTGTGGAAACCAGATGTTTTTTTTAAATGGACAGCACAATTCCAGATAAATCTTTCAAAGACAATGGACTGAATAAGACTGAGAACTTTAGTCTATCTAGCTTGTCCCATCATCCAAGTCATCTTCAGGACCTGATCTGACTTCATCGTCACAACGTTTGTTTTCTGGGAGCGTGATGACAGCCTTCCGTTCCTCACCAGCTGTACAATGCTTTTTGCTTGAAACCTTCACACTAGCAGTCCCACTCCAAGCATCTTAGTCTTACTTAACTACCCATGTGTAACGTGTACACCTCCCACACATTCATACCATTCTTGGCATTTTCTGAGAATAAATTGCATTTCAATCTGTAGCACACATGCTGCCCTCAAATGAGCTTCAATTTAAAAAAAAACTGGCATAGCTTCAGAAAAGTTGTCAACTCAATAAATGGCTAGGTTATCATGCAAAACATGCAGCAGGGTAAAAGCTTTACTGTAATTTAAGTAACAAGAATTTCCAGCATTCCACATGTATAGCTGAAGAAATAAGGGCTAAAGTACACACAAAGCAGTTTGGCGCAGAGATTTGAGGATTACAAATGTCTAAAGGAAATTGGCAAGCACCAAAGGTGCACTAATTTATCTTCTGTTGGGGTTTTGATCTAGGAGCATCTACCCTGAAAATTCTTCATTTTATATTCAACATTGCCTCTGGGGCCATGTGCAGCGAGTCCTTGATTCTGTTTTGTTATTTTAGGTGTGTTTTCTGTTGGAACTCTTCTATGCCAAAAATAACATCCTGGAACAATTGCATTTATTTTCAACAGGAAGTTAGACTTTAATGATTTTACAAGATACAGTTGCTTCTGTCAGGAATTTAACTTCCGATGAGCCTTGCTAATCTGTTAATTTTAATAGCCAGTGCCTACAATATGCCAACCAGTGCCTGATCAGCTCCAATGAAAGCTGAGACTGGATCGAGCCCTGCTGATGTCACTAATGGGCACTAAAATGAAGCTTTTACCCTGCTGCATGTTTTGCATGATAACCCTATATCCAGAGCCATTTATTGAGTTGACAACTTTTCTGAAGCTATGCCAGTTTAAAAAAAAATTGAAGCCAATTTTGAGGGCAACACATATGCTGCAGATTGAAATGGCATTACTAGTATGTCGATGTAAATGTGGCAGTGTATCTGCAGAGAGGGGCTAAGAGCTGAGTTGAGTGTCAGCCTGTTGGTGTGACTGTGACATCCACCTCCCTAGAGCACCTTCATTGCTGCAGTAACTGTCTGCTGTCACAAGTTTACACTGTCAAATTAGTAAGGATGATGCTACCACATTCCCAGAATCCTCCCCTCAAGAACAGATGAGGGTAGTTAACTGTTTCGTTTTAGTCTGAAACCCAGTCTGTGCACTACACTACACTGTCAGAACTTTGTTACTAGGTTTTTATTATACAAATCAATCCCCAATGGTGGCAAACATGTTGGGAGCCATGGAATTGCACCCAGCCATTGCCACTGATGTCTAGGTCCATAGTGTGCTTATGTGTTGCAGAGAAACACACATTGTTCAAGTTAACATGATTTTCCCTCTTCCTTGCCTCCTTTCAACATCAAAGTTTTCAACCATGTGGATCCATAATTCCCAACCCCATTTCGTAACAAATTGGAAACTAGAGCTGCGAGCTATTTTATTTCCCCTGCCTACAAGGCAGACAAGGTATCCAACACAACAGGCCCTGCTCAGTAGACCACCAGTCAACATTTTTAAAAAGATTTTATTTTTATGAACTATTATTTGCTCCTTTTTCATTTGGTTCCCTTTCCCCTCAGGCATTAAGACTGGCTCATGCTCCACCCACTACCTGGGCTGAGATTGGCTAATACAGGACGCTTCTGGTCTGTATACTGAATAAACTCTGATATCAAGGAGGCCATATGTTTAGCTTCACAAAACTGTAATTTGGATATTTAGGATGGGCAGCACTTTGTTTGATTGCAAAAGGGTATATTTTCAAAAGTGGATATGCTTACCAATTCAGTGAGTGTTTTACCATTTACATGCTATGACCATAAAAGAACCAATCAAAGGTTTTCTAGTTTAAACAGAGGTTAGTTTTATTGTACTTGAGGAAAAAACACAACTGGTCTAAGGAAAAGAATAAACTATGTTCCAACTTTCAAGAGCACAAATAGCTTACAGTGGAGAAGAATAGATTGGTTGGATTAGAGTCTGGAACAATAAAAATATATGGTCTGTGGAGTTTGTTAACAGTTGTCTTCCGGCTGAACTTGGTGGTCCTGAGATTTCTGGCTGGTAGATGTGGCCAATGTTTCAGGGTTTTCTTCATGGGATCTCTGTTTGCAGCAATGATGGGCTTGGATGGTTACAGCCAGTAGGCAGGGTTTGAGCTTGCAAGGTGACCTAGAGACTTGTGTCCTTTAATGGTCAATCTCAGTTGCCTGTCTGCCTGCAGAGAGCACAGCTAGTTTCACACACAAGGTGGGTTTGTCACCTGATGGCCCAGTGTATTCTGGCTCTTGCAGCTTAATTAGATCATGTCTAAGAATTCCAATCTCACTCAGGGTCCTATGGTTCCAGTGATTATCCTTTGGGTGGTCCGTCTCCACCAGCATTTTAATATTCCAAGATTACCTTTAATGTCTTGTTAATGAAGGCAGGATAGTTAGCCCATTCAAAATTCTCAGGTCATTGTTCTGATCAGACCCTAAGTCTCCACCTTGATACATTGGAATGTAGGGTATTTTGATGCGAATTGCAGTGGCCATTTTAGCTGCTAGCAGCAGTCATCTTTTATCAGTCCCTTTTTTCTCTTTTTTTTTAAAAAAAAATGTTTAATTCAGGTTTCCAACTGGTTTTTGTTTAAAAAATCATTCGGCATAGGACGTGTTCATGCCAAACCCAAAATACTGGAAATGTGTTTTGAGGAAGGATTTACCTCCTGAAATGTGTTCTCGTCGTTTCTCTAAGATATCGAGTGATCTGTTGTGCACTTCTATTCTATTTGAGTCAGTGATGTGCTGTTGTCTTGGAGTGGGTGGGGGGGAGCGGAGTGTTGTATAATGTTCAGAAACCTGTTTCTTGCTCCCTCTCTCTCTGTACATTTATTGATTTAAGTACAGAGGATGTTAGATGTATATCTTGCAGCTTTTCAGACTCTGTGCTGGAATTTACAGTGTTGGCACTTTGCTCTGTCTTAGCAGTTGGCAGGAAAAAAGACAGAGGCGCAAGGGGAGAGCCAACTGTGTAACAGCCCCGACAAACAAATTTTTCTGCAGCACCTGTGGAAGAGCCTGTCACTCTAGAATTGGCCTTTATAGCCACTCCAGGCGCTGCTCCACACACCACTGACCACCTCCAGGCGCGTATCCATTGTCTCTCGAGACAAGGAGGCCAAAGAGAGATTAATCACTGGGATCAAATGCCAGCATTTTAAGTGCCAGCATAAAATTTCATTTGATTTCTCTGAACATTGTTTTCTAGATCACTCTCTCTGGATTCCTTCACTTTACTCCTATCTCTGCCCTCAAACTATCAGTTCATTTTAGATGCCAGTTTTCTTGACCTGTTTCTTGAGTCCCCATGCACACATACACCTACATATGTCTTCTCATGTGTGCCTGTAGTGCAGGATTGTCCACTCTGGTTAGTCATCAGAGGTGTCATCACATGACTACCTGCTTCCACCCAATCCACCTCTACATTCCTGCCATTGGTTGCCTGAAACCTCCGTAGTCATGATGCACCACCTTCCCATGCCAATTAGAAAGCAAACATCATCTCCATCCCGATTGGATGATTCTTAACTGTTGGTCAGACAGCCTTTTTCCCATGTCCAATATTTTTTTTTTTACAAGCTAAAAAACTGCTTGAAGCAGTTTTCTGGAGATTAATCTTTAAATTTCTTGAAGACTCCAGAGCAATGTTGGCAACCCTACAGTAGTGCTGCTGCCTCAGGCTCAGTAAGGCCTCGAGAAATATGTAAATTTGGGCTGGGCCCCATTGACCAGCTGGAGCACCTGAGCAGTGGTCCAGATACTCAACGCTCATAAAATGGATGTAAAGGAAGCCCATCCCTCAGTGTTGGGGACCATTGCTCCTCAAGTAACTTGATTTGTTTATACGTGCCTGCACTTTTTGCGCATTTTCCCACCTGTTGCACTGCTTCTTTGCTCGCTGTTTCGCTGATTTGTTATTTAGCTGTTTTGCTATAAAGCAACAGAGCTTATTTAAACTACACTTCAATTCCTAGCTAAGCCAGTTTCCTTTGGAATATTTAAGTGTGCCACCAATACAAGTACCCTTCTGGGCATCCCTCTGTAATTGCAGATTTTGGTATAGGATCTGGAGAGGCATTAGAGTTGGCAATCCTCTAGAATTCTCCTGGAGTCTCTAGGAATTGAAGATAGATCTCCAAGACAGGAGAAAAATCCCTATGTTTTATGTTTCTGGGGCAACAAAAAAAAATGTGGTACAAAGGCAAAACACTGAGGATGCTGGAAATCTGAAACGAGCAGAAAATGCAGGAAATACTGAAGTCGGGCAGCATCTGGAGGGAGAAATGGTATGTGTCAAGTCGATAACTTTTCATCAGAAGTGGCAAAGATTAGAAATATAATAGGTTGTGACCAAGTGAAAGGGAGGAGGGAGGAAAGAACAAAAGGGAAGGTCTGTGATGGGGTGGAGGGTGGGAGAGATTAAATGATAAAAGGTTGCAAGGTACGAAGCCAAGTAAAGAAACAAAAGATGGGTCTATTTGAGTTGCAGATGGCTGAATAACAGCCGTCTGAACACAATGGGATTAAGAAAGAAACAAAGTGGGGTGGTGAGGAAGGGATGGTATACAAACCAGTTTAAAAAAAAAATGGGGTTATGATCTAAAATTATTGAACTCGATGTTGAAATTGGAAGGCTGTAAAGTTCCCAGTTGAAATATGAGGGGCTGTTTCTCGAGCTTACATTAAGCTTCATTGGAACACTGCAGCAGGTCAAGGATAGTTCAGAGAGAGAACAAGGTGGAGAATTAAAATGGTTGTGCTTGCGGACTGAACAGAGGTGTTCCATAAAGTGGTCGCCCAGTCTGTGTTTAGTTTCCCCAATGTAGAGGAGACCAGCGAATACAGTATACTAAATTGAAAGTACAAGTAAATTGCTGTTTCATTTGGAAGGAGTGTTTGGGGCCCTGGATGGTGGGAAGGGAGGAGGTAAAAGGGCAGATGTTGCATCTCCTGTGCTTGCATTGGAAAGTAGCTGTAAGAAAGGGACAGAGTATTGGGGATGACTGAGGAGTGGGCCAGAATGTCAAGGAGAGAATGATCCCTTCAGGATGCTGAAAGGGGAGGGGAGTGGAAGATGTGTGAGGTGGTGGAAATGGCAGAGGATGAGCTGTTGAATATGGAGGCTGATGAGGTGGAAGGTGAGGACAAGGGGAACCTAGTGTGATTCTGTGAGGGAGGGGAAGGGGTGAGAGCAGAAGTGTGTAAAATAGATTGGATAAAGTTGGCCGGGGGTGGGGGGGGAATTCTCACTGAGGAAAAAGAAAGGCACGTCGGAAGCGCTAGTATGGAAGGTTGTGTTGTCCGAACAGATGGACAGAGATCGAGGAACTGGGAGAATGGAATTAAGTCCTTGCAGGAAGTGTAGTCCAGGTAGCTGTGGGAGTCCATGAGCTTATAGTGAATGTTGGTTGATAGCCTATCCCCAGAAATGGAGACAGCAAAATCGTGGAAGGGAAGAGTCGGAGATGGACCATGTGAAGGTGAGGAAAAGGGTGGAAATTGGTCACAATTAATTTTTTCTGTTCAGGGTGAGAGGAGGAAGTGGCATCAATATAGTCAATTCACTGTAGGGAAGTGAGGGAGGGGACCTGAGTAGGACTGGAACAAAGAATGTTTGACATAACCCACAAAAAAGGCTAGTTTAGCTGGGATCCATGCAGGTACCCATAGCAACACCTTTTATTTTGAGGAAGTGAGTGGAGTTGCTGGAGAATTTTTTTTCTTCCCCAACTCCGCCTTGTTTCTTAATCCCTTTCCTTTGTGTTCAGATGGCAGCTATACTACATATATCTACACCTCATCCAGATACGTCTTTTTGTTTCTTTACTTGCCTTTGTATCATGAAGCCTTTTGTCCATTTAATGTCTCCTGCCCTTCTCCCTATTACGGACTGTTCCTTTTGTTTTCACTTGCTCAAAACTTATTACAAATAAAGGTGGCATGTTTTCATTTCTTTGAACACTTAGTAATTATAAAAATATTGGAGACGAGACAAAAAAATTAATAGGCATGCAGCAAGCAATTAGAGCTTGTTTGTTTCCAATTGGCACGGGAAGGTAGTGCACTCTGGACAGGTTGAGCAACCAGTGGCCGGGATGGGTTGGTTGGAGGTGGGAGCTCATGTGATGAAACCTCCAGAGTTGACAACCCAAGGTAGCAGCCAGACAGATGTTTGCACGTTCAATTTTGACACTCCCTTAAGTTGCCAGCCGTATGTACTGAACCAGATAGTCATACCTAGACATATCCAAAGGGAGCTGCATGTGGAGTATAGAATTCTCCAAGGAGGTCATCACTGAACTTTGCACAGCTCTGCAGCCAGAACAGAGAACCAATTTCACCAGAGTAACCATTCCGTCAGATTGTGAAGGTAGTAGCTGTGCTTAACCTTTATATCATTGGGTCCTTCCAAACAACAAAAGGAGATATCTGCCAAATTTCTCAACACATGATGCATAAGCCACTAATTTACGTCTTTGTGATTACCACTTTCAGATGCAGGAGGAGTATTTTTAAAATGCTATAACTGTTTTTGAAAATGAAATTATTGGGAAAGTTTAGTTTTTTAAATGTTTTGTATAACTGCTGGTCAAATTATGTATTGACACTTTTTTGAGTTGAGCACACATCCCCAGCCGAAGCTTTAAACCAAATCTATTATTTAACGTGTACTCTTTGGCCATCTGACTGTCCTGCTCAGTCCATGTTAGCTTCCAGTGATCTGATTGATCCATGGGAATCATGTGTTCTGCAACAGTGTGGGTACTCACTGACTTATTTTCTTGTAATGGTGATCACTCTTGTTGCTTCATCTCTTCCCAGCACTGCAACCACCTCTATGCCATCTTTTGGGACTACAGGTATCCTCCTCAGCTGCTGGTCTTGCTCTCTGACCTGTTCAATAAAGAATTTTTGTCATAATTAAAAATGTTATATTCGGCACTCTGCTATATTCACCTGGCATTAAATATAAAAAGAATAGGAACACAGTCTGCCTGCACTCTGATCCAGGCTTGACAACTAGTTCTCTCCAGCTGTGACCTTCTGCTCAATCCTTTCCTCCCACTAGCAACTCCAAGCATTGACCTTCTGCTCTCACCACTCGTGACCTTGAATGATCGGCTCCCTCCCTCCCACAAGTGCTCTGAGACTTGGAGTAGCAAATCGCTGGAGAGCAAGTTGGCCTGGGAGAGGAGCTGAGAGAGCTAGATACTGACCACTGAGCTTTATTGGTGTATTTACTTTTCATAACCAACCATAGAAGAAATTGCATGGGAGATCCATTACCTTTTTGTCTTTTCGATGAATGGGAAACGATATAGTTGCAGCAACTGGGTGTGAGCCACCTATATAGCACCAGTGATTGAGAGTCTGCCTGGTGTCATTGACCTCATGGTTTAGCCTTCTGTGCTTGGCCTCACTTGGAACCAAGCTCGTACACAGCAATACCTCCAGCACTGTGTTTAAAAAAAGACTTATATTTATACCGCATCTTTCACCATCTCCATATGGTCCTTATTTCCCCTTTTTTGGTAATGGTTACAGCCTTATCACTGCCATCCTTTATTGTCCCCTTCCCTCGCTGTTCTGTAGCTCTCTGTTCTTGACTTTAACGCTACAACCCCTCTGCTTCTGCTCTTAGTTCCACTACCGGTGCCATTTGCTTCATGTCCTGGATGTTCCTCCAGAGTTTATGCTTTACCAGATCAGGAGGTCTTGCACCATTGGTCAGTTCTCTTCTCCCTGCCAGCTCCATTCTTCATTTGAAGTGCTCTACTCCAGAATCCCATGTTCACCTTCCCTACCTAGTTGCTTCACTGGTAGTCCTATTCTCTAGACTACCCAAAAGCAGTGCCATGGGAGATCTGCTAATTATTGTTTGCATGACAGAACAGTATTAATGTGTATCTGCAGATAAAAGCACAGGTGTAGGGAGAAAAAGCAAATCCAAGTAAAAGGTAAAGATGATATATTGGGGAGAGGCAGAAAATTGAGAAAAAGCCAGACACACATGCAGAGTCATGGACATAAAGACAAAGACAACAGAAGCTCAAAAATAAGAGATTAAAGACTGAGAAAGGAACAAACGAAGAGTGAGATTAAAACATGAAGACCATAGGAGCTGAAAGAAAAAGAGAATGAGTTTGAAAATGACAAAGATAAAAGCATGGGGGAAAGCTTGTATACAGATAATGAAAATAGTTGCTGTGCAACTCTGCAATGGCACTGCAGAATAACCCATAGTATAGCATGTAATTGGTTTTTGGTAGTCACTGTTAGAATTCTTTAGGGAATGTGTCAAGGTGTTCAGGGTTGAAATGAATTGTTACAACAGGATGAGAAAGGTGTCCAGGGGTCCCTTTTTAGCCTTCACCCGGTCTTCCTGTAACAGGGTTTAATTTTTCAGTGTTTTAGCTCCCCCTTGGTGAAACTTTGTTCACCACATTCCAATTATAAGGCAAAGAAATGAGCACAAACAGGCTTTGTTAGGTTTAAAGAAAAGTGAAATTCATTGAAACTTAAACTCTAATTCGGCTAACGCCTACTTACATGCCGTGCCCCAACTAGCATGCATATGCAAGTGAAAATAGAGACAAGAGAGATGAAAAATAGAGAGGTTTGAGGCAATCTTTGAAGAGGGGTTTTGTTACTGTGCTTTGAGCTCGCTGTAGTCCTTGCTTGTAGGTAGATCTTGCTTTTCGCGAGGCCCAATGTTATTCTTAAACCTTGTTCACTGTGGGAGTCTTTTCTCTCTCGGGGTTCATATGTCTTCAATGGTTTCCGAAGCTGATAAGAGCAGACAGGAGAGAGGCGGCCGCAAGCCAGCCATGAGAGGTCTTTTCAGTCCAGGAGCAAGCAGCTTTCCTGCCTTCAAAAACTTTGTGGCAAGTTTAAATTCAAAAAATCTCAGGTTGCCCAGCAGGTTAGTCATGTGACTAGTGGGTGTGACCACGTCTGTGTATTCGGCTATCTTAGCAGTCAACCTGGAATGCGAGCTCCTCCACCCTCGAGGTCAGGTAATCAAAAGTCCATTGTGGATTAAATGTGTCAGGAAATGCTCTTTTGTTCCTTTTGAACACTGTCTGTAAATATGCAAATGTCTTTTCAGTCAAGGATCTGGTGTTGCCTTCTTTTAAAAAGCAAGTTCTTAATTGCAGTCCATGTCTCCGTTATAAAGACGTCTGCAAACGCGACATGAAATCGTGTGACATTGATCACAAGTCGTGGGAGTCAGTTGCCAGCATTCGCCAGAGCTGGCGGGCAGCTATAAAGACAGGGCTAAATTGTGGCGAGTCGAAGAGACTTAGTAGTTGGCAGGAAAAAAGACAGAGGCGCAAGGGGAGAGCCAACTGTGCAACAGCCCCAACAAACAAATTTCTCTGCAGCACCTGTGGAAGAGCCTGTCACTCCAGAATTGGCCTTTATAGCCACTCCAGGCGCTGCTTCACAAACCACTGACCACCTCCAGGCGCGTATCCATTGTCTCTCGAGATAAGGAGGCCCAAAAGAAGTAATTGCAGTAACAATTTAAAAATCCATGTTCATGTGGCAAAATTAATGTGCCTCATTCTTGGTAGGTGGGGACCTGTATAACACATCCTTTAACATGGTGGCTGCAATTTACATACAACTGGTATCCCAGCATGTGCACTGCAAACATTTTAAACTCCAGATTGGCCGCATTCTTGTTTACAGTTACATTGCCTGAAGCAGTGTTAAAATCTTCTGTGTAACTCTAGAAGTTGGGGATCTGCAAAATAACACTTCACAAACCAGCAACTAACTGCTGCAGGTATTTGACTGCAGGATAATTTTTAAACCTACAAATTTGTTTGCCTTATTTCATAATTGAGGATGCAACAGCTAATATTACCAATGTGTCTGTCACTAATACTAAAGCTGTGCTGTTACCAGAGCACAGGTATCAGTGTAGCTGTATGTTTGTGGATTTTTCATACTTTTGTTGCACACAGTACCTAAAAACAATCAGTAACGTCGGTATTGCTATTGCATACTGAGAGAACAGCCTGCAAACACTGATCTTGGCTCACGCAGGAAGTACAGCCACTTGGGTGAGGTACCAGAGACTTAATAGTGACTGTAAAATGGTACTTGGCAAGGGCTAGCATATTTCGGAATGAAGAGAAAATAAACAACTGAGCAAATGCAGAACATATCTGTGTGGTCACTTCTATGTTCCACTAACAATCTTGCTATCCAACTTTCATTTTTCACAGATTGGCAGCAGTCAATATAAAGATGAGAAGAGTCTAATTTTGGAGTACAACAGATCGGGACAGAGCCGCTTTGGAGAGTGCTGAATAATAAGAGTCTGTGAGGAGGTAGGTTGTGTTTTTTTTCCCCCCAAAATTATTTCGATACTTTGCACCACTGAAGAATCTTCAAAAGATGTATTGATTAGTGCAACAAAGAAAGGGGGAGGAGACAGAAGCTAATTGATATTTTTAGATATGTTTTAATTTGACTGTACGGGCAATTGTGTTGAAATAATCGTCCTGTACTATAACCCTTCTTTCAACAGCAATAACTTGTATTTATATAGCGCCTTTAACATAATAAAATGTCCCAAGGCACTTCAAAGGAGTGAGATGAAGCAAAGTTTGACACTGAGCCAAAAGTGTAGCCAAAGAGAGAGATTTTAAGGAGTGTCTTAAAAGAGGAAAATGAGGTAGAGAAGTTTAGGTAGGGAATTCAAGAGCTTGGGGCCCAGATCGCTGAACGCATGGCCACCAATGGTGGAACAATTAAAATCAGGGATGCATAAGAGGAGTGCAGGTTTCTGAAGGTTGTGGGGCTAGAGGAAATTAGAGATGGGGAGGGGTGAGGCCATGGAGGGATTTGAAAACCAGGGTGGGAATTTTAAAATCGAGGTGTTTAACTGGGAACCAAGTAAGACCATGAGCTCAGCAGTAATGGGTGAACAGGACTTGTTGTGAGTTAGGACATGGGCTGCAGAGTTTTGGATGACGTCAATTTTGTGGTTTTGCAAAGCCTCTGTTAATGGAAGCTGATGCCTTCAAACAATATAAAATCAACTTAACTGTCCCAGGATAGCACCAAACTACATTTTGAACTTCCTGAATACTTGTCATCTTGTATACCAGATGGTTCTAAACAGCAACTGTCCTATTCATTTTAATGAAAATCCTTTCTATTACCTGCACTAAATTTATTTTTTTCTAACTTAAAATTTATGCCCTTTGGTCCTCCTAACTTTTCTCTCAACATTCAAGTACAATATTTTAAGTGATGCTCATTAATCTGCTTTGTGAAGTATTGTTTTTTCTCTTGCTGCTGTGTAATTCAGTGCTTGTGACAGTTTGAACATTCCCTTTTCAGATGCATCAGTGCTGGTCAGTCAATTGCATATTTCTAGGAACATGGGAACAAAGGAAATAGAAGCAGGAGTAGGCCATTCGGTCCCTCAAGCCTGCCCTGCCATTCAACCAGATCATGGCTAATTCCCTACCTCAACACCATTTTCCTGCACTATCCCCATATCCCTTGATATCTTTGTCATGAATATACTCTGAGCCTCCACAGCCCTCTGGGGCAGAGAATTCCAAAGATTCACCACCCTTGGAGTGAAGAAATTCCTTCTCATCTCAGTCTTAAGTGGCTTACCTCTTATTCTGAAACTCTGTCTCCTGGTTCTAGACATGCCCCCCAAAGCCAGGGGAAACATCCTTCCTGCATCCACCCTGTCAAGCCCTGTAAACATTATGTATGCCTCAGTGAGATCACTTTTCTCATTTTTCTAAACTCTGGAGAATATAGGCCCAGACTCCTCAATCTCTCCTCCATAGGACAATCCCACCATCTCAGGGATTAGTCTGGAGAACCTTTTGTTGCACTTCATCTATATCAAGTATATCCTTCCTTAGGTAAGATGACCAAAACTGTACACAATATTTCAGTTGCGGTCTCACCAAGGTTCTGTAGAATTGCAGTAAGACTTCTTTACTCCTATACTCAAATCCTCTTGCAATAAAGGCCAACATAGCATTTGCCTTCCTAATTGCATTCTGCACCAGCATGTTAGCATTCAGTGACTTATGAACAAGGACAACCAGGTCCTTTTGGACATCAACACTTCCCAATCTCTAACCAGTTAGGAAATAATCTACTTTCTGTTTTTCCTACCAAAGTGGACAACTTCACATTTTTCCACATTATATACCATCTGTCATGTCCTTGCCCACTCACTTAGCCTGTCTAAATCCCCTTGAAGTCTCTTTGCACCCTCTTCACAACTCTCAATCCCACATTTCTGTCAATCCTTCTCTTCAGACTACACTTGCAAGGGGCACGATGAAAGTAGTAATGCTCTGGACGGCATGTGCAGCAACATTGTAAATATGTTCCATGGTGACCAAGGCAATAACTTTCCCTACTGCTGCATTTATTTTTCCCACTTGCTGTTATTATAATGTATATTTTACCAATTGATGTTGGCAGTGCTGAGCTCAGTGTAGGAAACCAGTCCTAATCTGCGATTTCCCCGCACAGTGGTTTAAGTACCTTAGCCTTGCCATTTGCAGACATCCTTTCTTGCAGAGATGGAGGAATGTTAAATATTTACATAGAATGTACAGTACAGAAATAGGCTACTTGCCCCAACTTGTCTGTGCCAGTGTTTATGCTGCACATGAGCCACCTCCTGCCGCATTTCATCTAATCCTATGAGCATAACTATATTCCTTTCTCCCTTGTATTTAGCCAGCTTCCCCTGAAATGCATCTATGCTATTCATCTCGACTACTCGTTGTGGTAGCAAGTTCCGCATTCTAACTACTCTGGTTAAAGAAGTTTCTCTGAATATCTTGTATAGTTGGCTTCTAGTTTTGGTCTGCCCTATAAGTGGAAATATCTACCTACGTCTATGCTGTCTGGTCATCCTTTGGCTTTTATTTCCTAGAGGGGGGAAAAAAGCCTCAGCCTGTTCAACCTTTCCTGATGAGTTAAATCCTGAGAGGTTACACCTAAAATAGGTTATTCCCTTGTATATCCTGGTACCTGACCCTAACAGAGTGGGGAGAGACCAAAAAGATTGCATGCATCTCCTTTTGGCTGGGCAGATACATGGTAGGGAGAGGAAAAATTAAATGGAATATGAATGGCAATATGAGACTTACCTGTAAATATCCCAAAGGTAATTATTGAACTGTGCTGCTCTTCACTAGTTTTAATCAAAGTATGTAAAATCCCAAATTAATGACATTTAATGCCGTCGAGTTTAAAGTGCCTTGGGTGCAGTTGCAGACTGTTTGGGGCCACGCAATTGTGATTAGGATGTTCAATATGGCAAAGGCAACCGACTTGTTGGGTGAAATAGTTCGAGGCTAATTCAAAGAAGTTGGGGTAGAAATACGATGGTGCTAGTTTTTGAGCAAAGACAGAAATCCAGCCACAATGCATGTCTGAACTGGGAGGCCTAAGATCTGCCCCAAGTTGGGCCACAGGGGTCTCCTCTTTAAAAAAAAAAGAGAACTGCTGTCACTTGCCATGACCTCATGGGCATCTCGCCCTTCAGATGCTTTGAACTGCAGGCTGCCTACCTAGCCAAAAACAGTCCTCAGCTAAGTGTGGGGGATGAAAGATTAGGAAGAGACCAACGCGTGCCATGAACAGCTTTCTGGAGGACTCCGAACAATTCGGAATGGACCAGCCGACTCTTGCCTCGCTTATTGCAGGCCAGTTCCTAGCAAGTGGGCCCTAAAACAGGAATAACCCCTCATTTTAATGTGTAAGGGACTTGACACCTGTTTTAGGTGGCTGCCAGGGATACCTGAAAATTGACCCAACCCAATTTTGGACCTTTTTCAGACATCATTGGGACTTGAAATTGGGTCTCGTTGCACCCAATAAAATGAGCATAGTGAGGTCCATTTTCTATTCCTGTAATTTGCAGTAGTTGGGTTGAATTGATTTCAGACAAACCTGAGTATTATTTGGGTTGGAGCTAACAGTGCAGTAAATGGTCATACAGCTGAATTTATTATATTTGTGAATACAAGCAGGTAATATTGAAATTCTCTGCATTTTAAGAGTTATAAGGCTTTTTGTTCACTTTTCCATTGTTGCTACGGTGACTGGACTGCTCTGTTTGCACTCAGCGCTCTCACTTGCTGCAGTAGTTCTCCCGACATCCATAGTGTTTTATGATATATCTGACCATGCTCTGTGCCTTACAGGCAATTAGATTATCTCCGTATGTTTGTGTGCCAAGATGATGTCACTTCTGAGTATATTTTTAGAAACAACCAGATATCAAGCAACACTTGTCGAATTTTCACAATTTATGTTCCTGGGGGTCATGGTGTGCAACCAGGTGCTAAGTAGCTAAAATAAAAGCAAATACTGCAGATGCTGGAAATCTGAAATATAAACAGAAAATGCTGGAAATAGTCATTGGGTCTGGCAGCATCTGTGGAGAGAGAAACCAAGTAAACCTTTCATGAGAAGTGGCAGTGAATTAAATACTGCAGATGCCCTGATGAAAGATCACGGACCTGAAACGTTTACTCTATTTCTGTCTTTACAGATGCTGCCAGACCTGCTGAGTATTTCTAGCGTTTTCTGTTTATATTATGGTAAAGAGCTATCATGGCTGCAGTTCAAAAGTGTATTTGTAGTGGTCATAACAAATGCAGCCTTCAATAGATTCATAGGTGAGTCACAAGCTTGACATTGCTTTGATAAGGTGTTTTAAATTGCTATCCTTTTCCACTAGATGGTCAAGCCGATACAAGTTGTTCTACGATTGAGTCAACAGAGTACCAGGGCTTGAAGGGTTAAATTTGAGGCTAGGTTACAAAACCTTGGTTGTATTCCCTTGTGTTTAGAAGGTTGAGGGTGATCTAATTAAGGTATTTAATGCAATTAAGGCATTTGTTGGGATAGATAATTTAAAAAAAAATTAGGTTCATTTCCTGGTTTGTGCTTAGTTAACTGATCTCAATCCGGGCAATGGTGTTGGTGGTACTATAATCTTTCAATGTCATCTGGCGTCGGTCAGGGGAAAATCAGTTATTGAACCTGATTCCTATACAATGGACATCGGGTATGCACAGGGACAGGTTAGAAAATAATGGCCTTCTGTGGTGAGTAACCCACAATCATTGTCCAAGTTCACGTGAAGAATGGCCACTGAGTGTCAAGTACCAGAGGGCTATTGCTGTCTAGAGGATTGTACCACATATAAAGAGGAGGGGGATAAAATAGAAAATTGGTAGGGAAAATGAATGAGGTAAATATCTTTTATGAATTAAGGCAATACCTGATTTCCACCCCCCCCCCCCCCCCCCCAATAATGTTTGATACAAAAATCAAGTAATTTGCAAGGTGAATAGATGCATAAAAATCTGTGAGCCATTATTTTTCTGCAAGCATTAAAACTGTTTTTAAAGATGGGTCTATCACAAATATGAAAGGAAGCTTGTGTTTCACAGTTTGCCTTTATTGTATATCAGGATGAAATATCTAGGGGCTAGATAAATAGGTTTGATATTAAGCTTCTCAAAAGGTGCATTTATTATTTTTGAAATGCTGTGTGGTGTTCAACAAATGTGGGCTTTGTTTTTGAGCCCCTGATGCATGTTGACTTCGCTTCCATATTTTATCATCCGTGTGCTTTATGCAACAGAACAAAATGGGGTTAGACATAAAAGCTTTTCCCCTGCCTCCTAGAGCACTGGAACTCTCTATTGGTTTGATGATCAAAAATCTGGTGAGTAAACACAAACTGGGTCTGTGGGAACGTATTTCTTTTTTCACTGCGCCGGTCAGGGAAAAACTCAATCGATCCCGCTGCATTGGTGTTAGTTCACCAGAAGTTATTGCTGCTTTTTGAGAGAACAGGTGACTCTGCATAGATGCCTTCCTGAATGAATCAAATTATCCAGGGATGTTTGGACATGAGAATTTGAAGTTAAACTTTTGCACTATATAACATACATTCATTTTCATAAAATCCTAAGAAATATCAGCTGGGTCTTGTACAAGTTGGCATGCACTTATTATGTTAGTCATTTGAACAAAGTGCTTTGTACCATTTAACACTTTCTCAAGTTGGCATCTAAATAGCAATGACAGCTCATTGCTAATCAGTCAGGCTGAAATGCCTTTACTTATTGGATAATTGTTAGAACATCAAGAAGCAGACTCAGCATAAGCCACCCTTGGTCATACAGTCCACTTAATTTCTTTAGAGGCTTCAACTGGATTAAAAAGTGATTGAGGTATGTTGAGGATCTTAAGGGTCTATCATCAGTCCAGATACTTCAATTTCCTTTCTTGGATGCCTAAAAACAATTTGGAAATTTTACAACAGTGACATTATTGGAGTATGTTGATGACTGACTTTTTTTCTTTCTCCTATCTGTTTAATGTTTTTTTTCCATTTCTCCTTTTCTGTCATTATTTCTCTGTTTCTTGATGGGTGAATTAGCAAGAAACTTAATTCAAATAGCAATTGCATGCTGGCCAAAAACATGAGAGGGTTGGGGAGAGGGAAAGGAAATCATCTTGGTAACAAATTTACTTTTGGGTTTTAATCAACTAAAAATAATGAGTTGGCAGATTCACCTTGGCTTCCTTTGTTGTAAATTGCATAGGGTGGTGTTTTTATAATGAAAGGAGTACTATAATCATGCAACATATATGTTAGATCCTGTGGCCTTAAAGATATCTAATAGCTATAAATAGGCAATTTGTGAGCTCAGTTGCATGTTAATTGCTCTGTATGTTGGCTGCTAGTTGTAAATCTGTAGCTATTCGTTAAGGTCAAAAATACCAGCAAGAAATAACTGGCTTTCTTTTCTAAATATTGTTTTTTGTCTAATAAAGTGAAAGAGTTTGGAATGTGACCAGACTGGAAATTTTTTAAATATACATTTAAAACAAAATGTTAATTTTCAAAGTGTTTATATATTTGGGATCCTTGTGTTATTGTCAGTGTCCCCTAATGCACTCTACCATTGTGGAACAGCTTAGCTCAGGCATCACTGTTCTACAACAGTGACTACACTTCAATAAGTACTTAATTGGCTGCAAGGCACTTTGGGATGTCCTAAAGTTGTTAAAGACACTATATAAATGCAGGTTCTTTCTTACTATGCAAGAGACTTCTCTTCCTTCTCCTGCACATTTACCTCTGGTGTCCCCAAAGATCTCTGCTTGGTTGTCTCCTACTTCTCATCTACATGCTGCCCCTCTACAATATCATCCAAAAACATGTCAGTTTCCACATGTACATAGACACCCATCTCTACCTCACCATCACCTCTTTCGATTCCTCCACTGTCTCTAAATTATCAGACCGTTTGTCTGACATGCAGTACTGGATGAGCAAAGATTTCCCCCAATTAAATATTGGGAAGACTGTCAGTCCCTGCCACAAACTCTGCTCCCTAGCCACTGACTCATCCATCTCCCTGGCAAATGTCTGAGGCTGAACAAGACCCTTCGCAACCTTGGAGTCGTACTTGACCCCAAGAGGAGCTTCTGACTACATATCCGTGAGGTCACTGAGACTGCCTATTTCCACGGCTGTAACAATACTCAACTCCTCCCCTGCCCGGCTCATTGCTGAAATCCTCATCCATGCCTTTGTTCCCTCCAGACTTGACTGTTCCAGTGCACTCCTGGCTGGCCTTCCCATTCTACCCTCTGTATACTTGATATCATCCGAAACTTTGCTGTCCGTGTTGTAAATCTCACCAAATCCTATTCACCCATACTACTGTGCTCGCTGATGTACACTGGCCCCTGGTTAAGCAAAGCGTTGATTTTAAAATTCTCATCCTTTTGAAATCCCTCCATGGTCTTGTTCTTCCCCATCTCTGTAATCTCCTCCAGTCCCACAACCCCCTGATATTTGCATTCCTTTTAATTCTGGCTTTGTGAGCATCCCTGACTTTAATCGCTCAACCATCGGTCGTTCCTTCAGCTGCCTGGGCTCTAAGGTCTGGAATTCCTTCCCCAACGTAAGCGTGCTGTCTTGCGCTCTTCCCACCCCCCCCCCCCCCCCCCAAACCTTGAAGATGCTGCTTAAAACCTACACCTTTGACCAAGCTTCTGGTCATCTGTTCTAATATCTTCTTGCATGCTTTGGTGTCATACTTTTGCTTTATAATGCCCATTTGCAGTGCCTTGGGAAGTTTTATTACATGAAAAGTACTGTATAAATAGAAGTTGTGACTGTGAATGGTGTGCAAACTATGTAGGTTAGAATGTACAAAATGCAATGCTTTGCATGGAGTAGCTACATCGTGGCTTATACTGTGCAACAGTTTAATTAAAAATCAATAAATGGAAAATTTCTCCAAGTGTTTTGAGTCAAATCACTGGCTGTTCAACAATCATTCTGAATTGAAGCCAATCCCAGACTTTAAAAAAAAAATGATTTCAACAAGGGAGTAACTCTAGATTGCATCATTTAGGTTCATGGGAAACACAAAATTATGGATCAGTTTTGGACCATTTTGTTTCCAGCTTCACTCATCCCTGTCGAACAGTGGAGCAGTACTTGCACTGGGTATTTCTCCGGTGCTGTATATATTAATGAGCAACCTAAAATGAAGTGCCTCGTCCGGTACACCACCATGAAAGAAGAAAATGAGGCAGATCAAGAAGTAGATGTTCGGTAATGCCGAACATGGGTTCTAGGAGAAATGGATTGAGGGAAGCGAGGGGTTTGACAGCTCTGAGGTCCTGGAAGGTGGAGTAAAAGGTAATTTGAGTCTTGATCTCAACATTCTGAGAATGTGGGGAAAGGTTAATGTATTGTAATTGGTGCAATACGAGAGTAAAGATCACAGGAGTGCATCATAATGTGAAGTAGAGAGGTGTTTCCCATCTAGTCACAGGCCTGTAGGTTACAGTTTGTCATCTATTTCTTTGTCTTTTGACTCTATTAGTTTTAAAAAATATCTCTCCACCATATGATGAATTTGAAACATTATCTTCTCATGAAAATTTTCTGCTGTCTATCCTGTTATTTTCCCTAACCTCTTGCTGCCTTGTTTGAAGCATGAGGATACAGCATTGACCATGGTGAATATTGTGGCACTGGCTATCTGTGAGGTACAACCAAAGGCACTGCTAAAATAAACATTGAGTGTTTTAACAGGGGTGTTTATTTTGGCATGTAACACTGGCTTTGAAAATGGCCTTTTTGTAATACCTTAAGAGTCAAACAAAATGACTTGAAGCTTGGCTTTCTGTGAGTATGAGGTTTGCAGCACATAAGTACTCTGATTGATCTGGAGCATGAAAACGAATGGATAGAGGTGTATTCTACTCTAGTTGGGGTTGAGATTCACTAATGGAGAAAATATTTTGGAAACGTTTGTGACATCTGATAGCTGAATGCAAAGTTGAATTTTTTAAGTAAAATATACCCTACTCAAGCTTGGACTTGCTATGTAATATGATATTTTCAAAATAAATACAGGTTACAGAAATGGTAAGTTTGAGATTTTCTTTTCCTGTATGTTTTGAACAAAAATATTTAAATTCAAGTATGTATAGAATCTGTTTTTGCATACCTGTTTGCCAAGAGTCTTGGAATGATGGATTCTTGAATATTTATCTACATTTTATATTTAAAAACTTTTTAAAGTTTGTTTTATTCAAAATGGTTTTATACTGAGTGAGCACTTAATTTGCAGGATATGTCATTCCTCCATTGGTTTCAGTGTATGCATATTGCAAGCAACCAATAAGCATTAAGGTATAATGCATCCACGAAATCTGAGCTGAGTATTTCAATTTCAGTCAATTTGAATTATTTAGTTAGCTGCTTTTTTTTTCTGTGGTAGAATTTGAGCACGCAGCTTTGCTTCTCTTCCTCTTACTGACGCGAGAACCTCACAACTAGGTGCAATGGAAATCTGATAGTACTGCTGTTAGTTGCTAACAGCACTATTTATTTCACAATGAATGCATAAAATGTGAAACAGAGCACAGTGATTTTTTTTTAAAAGACTGAGCTTCCAAAACGCAAACCAATTTGGAATGGATTAATTTTTCTCAACTTTTCTGGGCCTTGATTTTGGTTTTAAATTTTTCGGCATCTGTTTATAGCTGGTATTTGTGCCATTCCTGTCACCTCAGTTATCCTTTAATGTCCTGAACTGTTCGTGTTCCCCATAACTTAGTAACTCCAACCTACCGTAAAATTTAAAACTCGTCTCCTAACAAATTGGCACTATACTATGAAGAGGGTACTTAGACTTGCAATTGCTGTGAGAAAATGTTAAACCTAACTTTAATATTATTCCTTAAAAACCAAACTAACTCCTTTCCAGTGATATTTTTAAATCCGTATGCTGTGTGAAGCATTGAAGTGTATTGAAACACCTATATTTGACATGTGAGTTTTGATTTGTGAGGGTGGGGGGAATGCTTTTTGGGGGAGAGCTGGAGGAGTGTGGGTTCAGTCCTAACATTAAAAAGATTCATGCAGGTTGAAACTTGGATATGCACTGGACTGTAGCTATACTAGTGTGGGTACTGTCATGCAGGCCCCCACCTGCCAAGAATGAGGCACACATTATTTTGCCACATGAACATTAAAAACTTTAAAATGTTGCTGGGAAGAAAAGAGGGTCTATCACAAGGAATTGTCCATGTTGGAAAGACCTTTTTTTTTTAATTCTAGCAGACAGTGTTGGAACAAAGGACCCAGTCCCTGCTTCTCCAATACACACAAGACCTGGTCAGACCAGTTTAGTCATGTGACTAACTGGCTGTTTGAATTTGAACTTGCCACAGAGTGCTTGAAACTCATAAAGCTGTTAGCTCCTGGACTGAGAACTCCTCTCTCCTGTCTGCTCTTATTTCTTTTTCATTGAAATGAAAACCCATTGAAGACACATGAACCCCATGAGAGAAAAGTCTCCTCCAGTGAACAAAGTTTAAGAAGAATACTGGGCCCCTACGAAAAGCAAGACTACTTACAAAAGGACTACAGTGAGCTCTAAGCACAGTAAACAAGAAACTCTTGATATTGCCTCAAACCCCTCCTTTTATTTTTCTTCTCCCTTCTGTCCCTTTTTTCATGTATGTATCGCGTGTGCATGCTAGCGTGGGTGCATCGTATATCCGTAGACGTTAACTGTATTAGAGTTTAAATTTTAAAAAAATTCACTTCTTTAAACCTATGAGCATAAACAGGCTCTTTTCTTTACTTTATAATTGGAAACTGGTGAACAAGGATTCACCAAGGGGGAGCTCGAAACATTGTATAAAATTAAATCCTGTTGCAGTAAGACCAGGTGAAGACTAATAAGGACCGCTGGATACTTTTCTCACCTGGTTGTAACAATACAGTAATCATAATGCAAGACTAATGCAGTCAGCAGTCAAATTGCCTGCTGAGTTATACACTCTTTTATTGTTGGATGCATGTTAGTAAATTCTAATTGTCCTGGGAACCCACCAAAGATAGATTGGCACATGAAGTAGGAAAGGAGAAAATAATAAGGTAGAGGGAAAACAACACGTGCAGGTTGAATTTTGTGCATAGTATTTTTAGGGAAGATGCAAAGACTATGTAGAGCAGAAGAGATTCATCAAGATGAAAGCAAAGGTATGAAGCTTTGAACGAGGCTCGAGAAACTTGGGTTCTTTTCATTTAAAACAGAGAAGGTTGAGAGGAAATCTGATATTCAAAATTGAGGGATTTTCTAAAGTAAATTGAGGGGGAAAATTGGTAATGAAATGCATGAATTTAACACCATCACTAAAATTAAGGGACAGGAAATATTTTTACACAGGGCTGTTGAGACATCGTCCAACAACAGTGGAAATACCATCCATAAAAGCTTTGCAAAAGGAAGGAGATAAATATTTGAGGAAAAGACAGGGGAATGAGACTTGTGGATACCTCATTTTAGAGAGTTGGCACAGCACAATAGCCCAAAGGACAACCGCCTGTGCTTAAAAATTCTATAAAAGTTATCCAAGCTGTGTAGCTATTTTCAGAAAGGCTACTGCTGCAATAGATCGCATGTGATTGAGATTTTTAAAAAATTCATTCATGAGATGTGGGCATCACTGGTTAGGCCAGCATTTATTGCTCATCCCTAATTACCCTTGAACTGAGTGGCCATTTCAGAGGGCATTTTTTAAGAGTCAACCACATTGCTGTGGATCTGGAGTCACATGTAAGCCAGACCAGGTAAGGATGGCAGATTTCCTTCCCTAAAGGACATTAGTGAACCAGATGTGTTTTTTTTTATAACAATCGACAGTGGCTTCATGGTCACACTAGACTAGCTTTTTAAATCCAGATTTATTAATTGAATTCAAATTTCACCACCTGCCATGGTGGGATTTGAACCCATGTCTCGAGAGCCTGGGCCTCTGAGCTACTAATCCAGTAACATTACCACTACACCACTGCCTCCCCATAGCTGCTGGTTAAAGGGCAGCATGTCCCTTCAGTCTGCTTACAAGTTTTGTCACTTCTTGGTTGTCTCACTAAATTGGGTACTGTACAGTGGCAGGATATTCTAGCTTGGGGTTGAGGGACGGGCGGAGCAGAAACTAGAAAAAATATTTGCCAAAGCCAGTTACAAATGCACTGTGTGGGTTGATCACAAGACTGGTGTTGACTGCAGCCAAAGAGCAGTGAGCAACCCACGCTACTGTCTGGCACTGTGCTACTGTTGCAAGGAAAGAGTTAGATGAAAGAATAAACTGGATTATAGTGCAGAACTGTACATATTAATCTTGCTCAAAAATACTTGATGCTGAAGTAAATTATAGTCTTGCTTCCTATGATAGCATACATTAAGTATCATACAATTATAGTGTTATCAGTTGATAGCGATCAACTATTTATAAATTCTAGGTGTTTAGGCTGCTTGGGAACATGGTGAACTTGCAAGTAGGCATTTCTCATTTCACAGTATTATACTGTACTGTTGCAAAACACAAATGGCATGCAGTGATGTGAAGTACTATTTCTGAATAATATTTTTTTTCACCTAGAATTTCATTTCCTACAAAAAAATGACGGAAGGAGATACTTTTGGAAACTGACAGTATATTATCAAACCTTGGTATTCCAGTTTACGGGCTGCCAACAACTTTATACTGGGATAACTTTACACAAATGAAATCATTCTGATTTTAAACTATAGTCTTTGCCAGTTTGCTCTGCTCTGCAGTGCCAGCCCTTAGAAAGGTAATAGTTTTGGCTTCAGACATCCAAAACAAGTGTCCTGGAATCTGAGCTTCGCTAACAGCACGCTTAACAAAATTCAGTACTTACTGAAATTTCTGCTTTTGAAAACATCAGTGTCTGAAATATACCTGTAGTACTGGTGGGCAATAGAAGGAAGAACATTGGAAGTAAATCCTATGAAAGAGAGGGTATGAGTGAGATGAGCTTGGATGGGCTAATTTGTTGTTCGGCACAGACTCGGTGGGCTGAAGGGCCTGTTTCAGTGCTGTATCTCTAAATAAAATAAAATTGACCTTTTCTTGGTCTTATTATGAGTTGAACAAATAATAAGGTGCCTAATTAATCCGAGTGAATCGATGTCATTGTTCACTGAAAGCCAAGAGAGTAACGTGGATGTGATATTTGGGTTTTTAAACATTTTTGCATGGAATTATCCAATAAATGTGCTTGTGCTCAGCTTAAAATTGGATTTTAGCCATTGAATGTACTTGGGGGTTTTACTGCTATTAATCTGGACTCAGCACTGTGTGTAATTGCAGACATTAAGCATTACCCCCAGTAGAAAATCAGCAATTAAACCTCTAATTTGTAATCATGATAGACAAAATGATGTCTGAACAACTTCCTATCAGATTTTGAGCAGGAATAATAGTTTTAATTGCACTCTCTTTAAAATAAAATTTGCTTCTTTACAAATCAGCAGCCAAGCATTTATTTTTACTGCTACACATGAAAGTGCAGTATTTTTAGAATTGAGTGACATTGACTGGGCTGCAATTTGGAATTTGAGGGCTTAGACCCGAGCCTTTTATCTTTGGTACTGAGTTGATAACCAGCTCAGACGCTTTGAAAGACTGCTTGATGTGGGTTGTAAGAAACAGCCTTCATTTAACAGTTTTCAATTTATAAGGCTAAAAATAATCATGCCTTTACCCAGGCAAAATCAAATTCAAAGTCAAATTTGAAGGGTGCCCATTGGAATGATTTGGAAAATGGAAATTGGGGGAGAAATAGAAAACTTGCTGGGTTCACTGTCCAAATTCTGTTATAACCAGATTAAATATTGTATGACAAAATCCAGTGTGTATTCTATAGGGTGCTTTTTCAGGAATCTTGTAAGTTTTACTTTGTTTTAAATTAGATATCTATTGCTTAACTTGCTGTTTACAGCGTGTGTTTTGTATCCTATTATACTCCCATCTGCTTTTGCATGATATCTAAAATTTTCTTTCCAAGTGAAAATTTAACTGCCTTTTTTTTTCTTAGCAGAGGGGTCAATAACCAGGGGGCATAGATTTAAGATGAAGGGCAGGAGGTTTAGAGGGGATTTGAGGAAAAATTTTTTATTCAGAAGGTGGTTGGAATCTGGAACACAGCCTGAGGGAGTGGTAGAGGCAGGAACCCTCAACATTTAAGAAGTATTTCGATGAGCACTTGAAACGCCAAAGCATACAAGGCTACAGGCCAAGTGCTGGAAAATGGGATTAGAATAGATAGGTGCTTGATGGGCTGAAGGGCCTGTTTCTCTGCTGTATAACTCTATGACTCTACTCTGACTCTACAAGCATGAACTAAGTTAATAAAAAATTAATTGGTTTCTTATCATATGGCTCATTTATATAGTGTTCATGAATAGAATATTAAATGTATGCCATTTTTTTGTTTGAAGATGGCCACGGGGATTTTTTCATATCGACAAATTAATCTGAATGTTTTACTGAAATGTGATGTAACCTTGCATTAAAAAGTACCTGTTTTCTTGCCATTTCCCTCCAGCATCCAATATGTGAATCCATGTAGCAAACTCTCTGCTTTTCTTACTACTTTGTCATTCTCCAGTCCTTTTTTTGCAAGTTTTTTAATGCTTTTTTTAAAAAAATGCTGCTGAATAACTATTTATGAAGGTTGCAAAATGTCCCAAGAAACTTCACTAGGGAGGAACCTACTTTCAACTTACATGGACCTCCTGGGTTGGCATTACATTTGCTGTGCCATTCCCCCAACTCCTTGTGGTGTGTATGTGTAAAAAATCTGATCATTAATCGGACCGTTCAAAAGTCACCTGCCTAAATTCTGAGCACCAATATCTACTGATTAGTTTTTTGATGGATGGCACTTGCATCAATTGTCAGTGTTCAATAACAGCTGTATAATGTAAGGACAAGCAAAAGGCCTATGTTAATGAGTATTATAATTGGCAGACAGCAGAGACAAAATGTCAGTTTAAAGAAAAGATAAAGTTTGCTATGTTTTGCTCCTCAAACAATATCGCAACAATGCTACTCCTCCTAATTTTTATGTTCATATAAGTGAGGGGGTGAAAGGTTATTGGGGGTAAGTGGGAATGTGGAGTCGAGGTTACAGTCAGCTCAGCCATGATATTGAATGGCGGAGCAGGCTCGAGGGACTGAGTGGCCGCCGCCTCCTAATTCGTATAATCCTTTTCAGTGGCTTAACCTGAATTTCAAGTTATACTCCTGGACCTTGATTGAAATACATGATTTCTTAGTATACCATTAGTTTAATAAGATACATCTACTTAAGACAGTTGAGGATTTAAAATAGAACCCCTGGGCTGCACATTTTAAAATTTAGCCACTGAAATGATTTTCAGCTGCTGGAGAGTCTATTGAGTAATAAATGTATTAAAACAATTGAAAAGCAGATTAAATGGAGGAAAAACCTTCATTAAATTCACCTCCAGTTATTTAATTCAGACACAAGTAGTGTAAAGCAGTCCCTCTTTGAATTACATAGCAATTAAAACACTGAAATGGAAAAACCAGTCCATGTTGGTGTTTATTCTCCAGATAAGCAATAATCCTAATCCCACGTGCCTGTCCTGTTCCTCTATCCCTCATTTAATGCTGTCGTCTTTTTAGTGGAGTTTTTCAATATTTCCTAGTGGCTGTTGAGTTGCCATTTAGTGAAATCTGCTCTTAAATTGACAAAACTGGACAAATACAAAGAATCAAATAAATTCTGATTCCGAAATTCATCCTCAGTCAATACTTACATGATTTACAAGCTGAGGCATTGTAGCTGTGTATTACTGAATGCAGGTACCTCCTGTTAAAAGCCTGCGTTGGTGGAAGCTATATGGAAAGATGGGAAGTGGCAGTGTTGGAAGAATAGCTCGGGCACTTCGGCAACGGAATGCAAGCTCTATAATTTGTATTATTGACTTCAGGACTAATTTGTTCTCAATTTTTGTACATTTGTACATATACAAATATTTATTTCACAGCTTTCGCAGCAGCTTTGGAGCCTCCTGTTCCAACTGTTGCTTCCTTTTTTTGTTTTTTCTCTGTGTCTCGTGAGAGTCTCTCTTTGCTGCTGTTTGCCACAGTAAAGGAAGACAAGTATATGGACACTGACCCAGTATCCTGTAGGTTGTTGCTTTCACCACTTCAGTTCCTTGTTTTTCCACATTGCTGATTTTTACCGATGCTAATGTCTTTGTCTTTCTACTCATCTGACTTAAGACAAATATGCCATTTTATATTGGTATCAACAAGCCATGTCTCACTTGATGCTTCCTCATGTCACTTCTTTATAAAAAAAAGCCAATATTTAGTTGCAAAAAAATTGCATTTTCAAGCTGTAGTGTAGCTTAATTAAATGTTATATACAGATACAGTGGTGCTAAAAGCCTTCCTGTGTAAATATTGTACTATCCATATTAACCATTTGGAACACCTCTTGAAGTACAATGTAATCAGTATCCCATGTATGGCACTAAACTCTTCTTTCTTGGGTTCTCATCCATAGTTAGTAAAATTCTGGTTGAAGAATTGAGTTCAATGCCATAAGTAAGTTAACTATGTAGAGCTGGTATTGTGATCTGCAGAAATAATAAATCCCCTCCCCAATTTTCTCCCTTCATCTCTCCTATCATAACGGTACTGAATTTTGCTGGGATATTGCCAATTATAGCTTGCAGTACCTCATGGAAGTGGCCATTATTCATTTGTCAACCACAAAAGTGAGTTATTAGCAAATGATTTGACTCAGGAGAGCATCACCGCTCAGTATAATCCAGTTCTTAAGCAGTATCCAAACACAGGAGTTGCTGTGCCTAGTGACCAGGAGAAGGAACTATAACTGTTCTCCAGCCTCCCCCTCCCCTCTGGTACAGGTAAGGTGGCATAGTGGTTATGTTACTAGACTAGTAATCCGGAAACATATGTTCAAATCTCAACATGGCAGCTGGGAAAATAAAGTCAGTAAATTAAATAAATCTGGAATATAAAGCTAGCGTCAATGATGGTAATAGTGATTATGAAACTAACAGATTGTCATAAGAACTCACCTGGTTCACCTAAAGTCCTTTGGGGCAGGACATCTGCTGTCCTTTGCTGTCTTGCCTATATGTGACTCCAAACCCGCATCAAAGCGGTTGCTGCTCTTTGAAATGGCTTAGCAAGGCACTCGGATTAGTGTTTGTTTTTAGTTGTATCAAACGCTACAAAAAAAACGTGGGTGTACCAACGCCACGTAGACTGCACCTTCTTGAGGGAAATTAAAGATGGGCAATAAATGCAGGCATTGTGACACCCACATCCCATGAATAAATGAATTTTTTGAAACAAAAATACAGCTCAGAAATGTAGTCACGAGTTATAACACTCCATCTAACTCAAAGATTCGGACCTTCTGGATGCATGGCTTGGTTCCATACCAGGTAGTACATTTACTCAGTCAACCAATGGAGAGGCCTTTTTCCCTCTTGAGGGATTTGCCCTTTAAATGATTTTGGAACAAATCCAACAAGGTCCCCTCAGCAAGCAGGGGTTTATGACCTTCCTCTAATGTGATCAGTATTTTAAAGAACAATGGGAATTATATTAATTGCTGCACTGTACCTGACTGCAATAGTTCCAATCAAAACAGAAGGGATTATTAAACAAAATAAGCAAATTTTGCCATGATCCAGTTTTCTATTTGTACTACTGTAGCGAATTAGTCTGCTGCCTTAAGCAAAGAGCAGTGAATTCTCAACTGAGTGTTAGCTCAGAGTAAATGCCCTCTGTGAATAGCTGGCTATTCTTTAGATATAAGCTGCCAACTGCTGTGTTACTGCATTTTATTGGCTGATTTTTGAAGAGATGAGGTGCCTGTGGAGCTGCAAGGATTTTGGCAGATGTCTCCACTTCTTATTAAAGTGAACTCATGCAAATTAATTGCATATTGTAGCTTGTTTGGTTGCTGGTGCCAAATAATTTCAGGGAAACTTTCCAACTCTGATTAACCAAATCGCTGAATATTGCAAAGAGTCACTGCAGAAATTGAAGGTAACTTTTTAAAAGCCGCTACAATAGAGGCCCAAATGTGTTCCCTGCCCAAAAAATGTAAACGTGTGTGGGTAATTTGGAGTAAAGAACTGGAGTTGCAAGTTAGGTTGGGAAAGGAAAATAGTCATTTCTATATAAGGGAGCCCAGCACCCCACCCCCACCCACCCACCAAACTGTGGTAATGAAATTAACCTCCGGTTCTTTTTGTTTCTCCTCCAATCCTGAAGTCTGAGGTTTTCAGAACTACAGTTCCACTGGTGCCAGTTGCTTTCTTGTTCATTGTCCATACTCAAGAAATGAGCAATTGGACAATGAGTGCTGGCAAGTTATTCAACTTTGGAGGGCATCACAGCTGAGCACAATCCTATCCTTGTTTGCTTTTCACATCCCAACTGAGATCAACAAATGGCGCTTTAAACCTAGTATGTATATATAGAGCAGCTACTCTATGCTTTATGGCTGAGCCATTTTGGGGGTGGGTGGCAGGAACAGATATCTTCACTTGCCACCAGCAGCTAATTTTGGGTCAGTAAATAGACAGGCATGATGACGCTGCTCTGTCAGATCATCATATCCTTGTTTGCTTTCTGCCTGCACTTAACTCCTGGTGATGCATACTTAATACACACAGAAATGACCATAGGAAAGAACCTGAACATTTCCAAATGCCAGACTTGGTAATTGTAATGAGTTAAAGTCTCAGAGAGAGAGAGAGAGAGAAAAGGCAGCTGGAGCATAAGATTAATTTGTACTCTTAATTCTAATCAGTCCTGAATATTATCCCCTCATACTGGGGAGGGGGGAGGTGGTGTAAGATGGTATGAAATGGCTTGCGTAATTGGACAATCCAGAGATTGGAAACCTGAGCATGAAGTGATATGAGACCTGTGGGGGAGAGGGGATATCAATTGTACTCTGGAAATAATCTAAAAGGACAAAATTGAAGAATTATTTATCACCATGACGACCAGAAGTGGTGATTAGACATTTGGATTCAGTTTTGTATCATCTTGAATGGAACTAAATAAATTTCAGCTCAAATTACTTTCCATTTACACAGGAACATCCGCTAGTTGGGTAGATCATTGAAGTGGATTGTATAAATGGGTTAAAGAAGCAATTACATGTGTTTCTAGAGAAAAGATTGAGGTCTGATGTAAAGGCAGCTTGTTAGAGTTGATTCTCATCAAAATGTGAAAGGCTGTAATAGTCACCTTTTTTATATTCTGAAGAATTCCTGTGTTAATACTTGTGCCCAACCTCAATGGAGGCTTGCTGAGTTTAGAATTTGTGTTAGGTTTGGACATATTTATTCACTAGAAGCACTGAAGTGCGCAAAAGGGGACAACAGAGGTAATGGTACAGGAGCAGGAAGAGAAGATGCTGCAGCTGATACTCCACATACGACTGGGTAGATAAGAATGGAACCAGGCAAATGCAGTTCCACCCAATTGGACAACAGCAGAGGGGGCATTGAGGAGGATGGTGTAGTCAACCGTTTCATAGTTAGGAGACAGGGTGTGAAGGGATAGTTTACCTTTGTCATTGTCACAGAGGATGTGGAGGCAATAGTGCTACCAGTGAGCCATGGCTGACACCTCTGTCAGGTGATCTACCCTGGTAGCAGATGTTCCTGTGTAAATGGAAAGCAATTTGAGCTGAAATTTATTTCGTTCCATTTTAAAGATGACTATCGGTGTCATTTCCTGCTCCCGCCCTGAACTGGAAAACTTTTTAAACTTTGCTTCCAATTTCCACCCTTCTCTCACCTTTTACATAGTCCATCTCCAACACTTCCCTTCCTTTCCTCGACTTCTCTGTCTCCATCTCTGGGGATAGGCTGTCCACTAATATTCATTATAAGCCCACCGACTCCCACAGCTACCTTGACTACACTTCACACCCTGCCTCCTGTAAGGACTCCATTCCATTCTCTCAGTTTCTCAGTCTGTGACACATCTGCCCTGATGCAACCTTTCACAACAGCGCTTCTGGTATGTCTTCCTTTTTCCTCAACTGAGGAGTTCTCCCCCCACCACCTCTCCTCCCCCCCCCCCCCCCCCCCCCCCACTGTGGTTGACCGGGCCTTCAACTGTGTCCAGCCCATTTCCTGCACTTCTGCCCTCACCCATCCCCATCCCTCCCAGAACCACAACAGCGTTCCCCTTGTCCTCACTTTCCACCCCACCAGCCTCCACATCCAGAGGATTATCCTCCGCCATTTCCACCACCTCCAGTGTGATGCCACCACCAAACGCATCTTCCCCCTCCCCTCTCCTGTCAGCATTCCCAAAAGATTGTTCCCTCCACGACACCCTGGTCCACTCTTCCATTTCCCATGGCACCTTCCCATGCAATCGCAGGAGGTGTAATACCTGCCCTTTCACCTCCTCTCTCCTCACTATCCAAGGTCCCAAACAGTCCTTTCAGGTAAAGCAGCGATTTACTTCTACTTTCAATGTAGTATACTGTATTCGCTGCTCACAATGCAGTCTGCTCTATATTGGGGAAACCGAATGCAGATTGATTGACCGCTTTGAAAAAAACCTCCGCTCAGTCTGAAAGCATGATCACGAGCTTCTGGTTGCTGGCGATTTCAACCCCCCCCCCTGCTCTCATGCCAACATTTCTGTCTTTGGCCTGCTCCAGTGTTCCAGTGAACATCAACGCAAGCTTGAGGAGCAGCACCTGATCTTTCGATTAGGCACTCTACAGCCTTGCGAACTGAACATTGAGTTCAATAACTTCAGAGCATGACTGGCTTTTTAAAATATTTTTTTAACCATGTGCCTGTTTTTCATGTCAGAGCTGCTCATTATTCTGCTATTAACACACTCTCTCTGGACTAATGCTCTGTCTTTCACCACAAGCATTAACACGCTCTTTGCCTTTGTCCCAGGACAGCTTTGTTATTTAATTTCTCCTGCCCTCTGCCCTATCGAACACTTGTTTTGTCACTCCCATCACCCTCCCCTTCACTTGCTTAAAACCTAATTCTTTTCTAACCTTGGCCAGTTCTGATAAAAGGTCACAGACCTGAAACGTTAACTTTGCTTCTCTCTCCATAGATGCTGCCAGACCTGCTGAGTATTTCCAGCACTTTTTGTTTTTATTACCTGTCGGGTGATGGATTTCTTCAGCTGTCCTCCCTCAGAGGAATTGCCATTGGGAATATCAGAAGAATTATCAATGCAGAACCCTTGCTAATTTCTTGGTTCTTCATTGTCAACTTAATTTTCCCTTCTACCTTTTTAGTCACTGCCTTGCTTACAGAATTGAAGTCATGCTTGACTGTTGGTTGTTTAAATGTTAATTCATTTAAGCCTGTATAGTATAACAATTTGTTTCTTGCATAGAATTGTGGATGGCTTGGATTGATGAAGGAAAATTTTATCATTGAGGCATACAGACGATATCAACCTCAAATAGATAATTTTCATTTGGGACACTGAGAAACAATTTTCATTGTAGTTTTCATCCACCAATTATATCCCTGTAATTAGGGTTGCCAGTCCTCCTGCATTGATTGGGAGTCTTTAGAGATTGAGGATTGATTTTTATGGGCACTGTTGTGAACAACACAGAAGAATAACTTGGAAACTGGCCTGTTGTTGGAATGGGACAATTTGTGCCTTCCTAACTTGGTTCAACTCCTCCCGCAGCCAGCCCAGAGACAGTCTGTGCACGCATAGCTAGTGCCCTCAAACAGGAGAGCAGTTTCGGTGGTGTATCCATTGTGGGCCAACCTTGTGTCCTCTGTTTTGATATCGGGTATCAAATAATCCGATATTGCATGATCAAACCTTCAGGCATGTCCATGATATCTCCATCTAACCTTATCAGCGTGCCTCCTGGTTTGTTCTGGAATAGAAGATTATTAATCTGAAAACTACTGTGAGAATTGCAAACAAATTTTACATGTTTGTGGTCATTTCATGTTCTCAGCCAGGCGCACACACCTTTGAACTAAAGGCAGCGCTACAATGTGCCCAGGATGTACTCTGCCCTTGCATATGTACACTCTAACCAACAAATGGATAGAGCACTTTCTGGAACTTTTAGGATTATGGATATTGTTGCCATTATTGACTGCTGCATGAGTGAGTAATAGCAGGAACATGGTGGTGGGGTGATTGAAGGTGGAAAATCATATGGAACATACTAAAATATATCTAATCAGGGTTGGCAACTCCATTTGGAGAGTATCACTGGGAATGACATTGCCCTATATCTCAAACTTATCTGTTTAAATATCTGCCTGCAAATATTGACTTACTTATATGTTCAGAAACAACTGGCCTACAATCATATAGAGATGAGAGTGGACGAATGCTCTAGGTGCTTATCTTAAATTTCTCGGTCAGCTATTTCAGCAGCTGCTATGAGTTAACATCTCCGGTAAAATAGCAGAGAGAATTTCAGATGAACATGTGAAGTGTTTGTCCAATAGTAACCCAAAGTATAGTTTCAGGGTCAATGTCAGGTATCCAAAGGAAAATTAAATTATTATACAGAAATGTACTAGCAAGTCAACCGAAACCTAATGACAACTCTATAGCCTATAGGGAGGAAGGGAGAGTGCCAGCATGGACTGGCAGGAGCGGACTGAAGAACCATAATTCGGCACGTGGGCAGAGAGGGCTATCATGAACTGAGGACCTTTTGAGGGAGGGAGAATGTCTCTGCTTTTGGGCTGGTTGGAAGTGACTTGACATAGCTTTGGTGACTTGATTGTCTGATTAGTCTATTTAATACGCAATTATCAACTTATTTTTCCATTTTTCAGTCAATTTATCAATTATAATAGATTATTTGACATTAACTAGTGTGCACTGATTTAATGTAAAACTAACATTTGCCAGGGCAACCTGTTCCCAGACACCTAGAAATTCATGAGCAGTTGGTGCAAGGGATTGGGTCAGGTCAACATTTTGAAGGACAATTCTACCAACAGACTTAGCTAGAAATGGTCAAGAAGGCCAAAAAATTGCAGTGGACAGCAAAACGTTTGTCACAGGTTTCATTAACCATTTTTTAAATTTAGAAAGCACTGATGCCAATGCTTGTTTGTTTAAATGGTTATGTAAAATCTGAGATAGGCTGCATTATTGTGAGTTTGCATTTAAAGGTATAACTGAGTTTCCTCCCTAATCAGTAAACCTGAGTGTCAATTGGTAAAAATCTTGCCCCTAAATCAGAAGCTTGTGGGTTCAAGACTCACTCCAGAATGTGGAATTAGGTTGACACTTGAGTGCAGTACTGGAGTGTTATAGATCCTGTCCCTCAGATGAGCTCTGATTGTTGATGCGATTAAATGTCCATCTGACTCTCAGCAAGTTAAACAGCAGAGAATTCTCCTGGTGTCCTGGCCCAGGTTGCTCCTTTAAAATCTCAATGCTATATATAAGTGCAAGTCTTTCTTGTGAGTTGAGCTACTTAAGCACTTGCGTGTGTGTCCCTGTCCCTTTTTTTTTGTTGTATGTTGCTCTTAAAATCACTGGCTGGAGCTGGTCTGGAATTCTGTCTAGAACTTCCTCGGCTCTACCAAACCCTCATGAGACATCATGAAGTATCTGACCTAGTGATGCCACGAAGAGAAAACGCAGTGCAGCGTCTCCACCCGTGTTGCCATGTGAGTTTTCTACAAAATATCATCTTCCAGGCTCCTCTGACATGGTTCTAAAGGATAATAAAGTAATAATATGTGATTAAGAATTGGTGTCCCTACGTAGAACATGTAAAGTAGTGTCGCAATTTAGAAGCATGTGCACTTCCTCTTTAAGACCATATTTTAAACTTAGTGTTATGATGGTTCTTCTATATTTTGTTTTTTTGAGGACTCTTATTTTAGAATTATGGACGTTGTTTAATTTGGGAAAACTGAAAAGGATTCCATGGCTGTCTTTTTTTCACGGGTTATTGAAAGGACGCTGAGGAGTCTTGTTTGAAAACATTTGCTGGAAGTCACCTGTCTTCAGATAAATACCCACCTGGGGCTTTTTGACTTGATGTTTGCAGAGAAGTGACAGGTCAAGGTTTATACGGGTCAAGAGGCTTGACTCTTGAGATATTGGGCTGAATTTTATTAGCGTGCTACACATAGCGGCGGCAGCGTGCTTTGAAGTCGGTGGCCTTCAGAAACAGAAGTGCCGCCGCTGAGACCTTGCGATATTTTGCGTGGGGTCTGATTTAAATGGAGGGGGTGAAGTGGCCACCCCCCATGTAGTGGGGGCAGCCGTTCCATCCCCGGCAATGGCGTCCGGCATCATTTTTAAAGGGCTTCAAGCCCTTAGCAAAAATTTTAATTTTTAAAGAAAAACTATTGGTCATTTAAAAAAAAAATCAAAAGCTGGAGGCCCTTTCCCACCCCGCGCCCCCTGGGTTTTTTTTTATAGGCCAATATGACAAACATTAACTTTATTCCTACCCCGAACTTCTCTCTCTCTCTTTTCTCCCCCCCCCCCCCCCCCACCCACAAGCAACCTCATTACGTTAACCCTTCAACCCCTTCCCACCATCCCCACAGCCAATAAAAAAAGGTTTTCCCCACTCTCCCTCCCCACCCTGAATTTCAGTCCAGCACCCCTCCCCACCAATGTCTTGCCTTGGAACTCCTTACAAATCGGTGTGGGACAGCCGCTGGAACAAGGCAAGTTGATTTTCATTTCTTAATTAATGTATAAATGAAGGCCCTGCTGCTTGGGGGGGGGCGAGGCGGGGCGCACCGAGGCCTTGTCACTGCCGGTAACATGCGGCGGGGCCTTCTTGGTGTGGGGGAGTTGTGGTGGGCCTCCCCCAAACGAGGGGCTGGTAAAATCCAGCCCATTGTTTTTGGTTTCACTTTGGGCAGTGTGTTGGGGGTATGAATTGTTTTGAAGGCAGTTGGAGAAAACTAGCCAACAGAGCAGTCACCATCGACATCCTGAGAATCAAGTGTAAGAAATAGAGAAACTGATGCTGCACATCCTCCTGATAATCTGATAATTTTGTTTGTTAAAGAAACCTGGTTGGTGTAATTTATTCTGGGATAAAGAGTAGAGTCTATGATTGTCTGTATCGGTAACTGGGTAAACATTTAAATATATTGTTACGACCAGGTGAGAAAGGGTTCTGGGGTTCCCTCTCAGCCTTCACCTGGTCTTACCGTAACAGGGTTTAATTTTAAACAGTTTTTTTTAGCTCCCTCTTAGTGAATCCTTGTTCACTAACTTCCAATTATAAGGCAAATAAACTAGCCAAACAGGTTTTCTTAGGCTTAAAGAAAAAAGGTTTAACTTTATTAAACTTAAACGCTAATTTGGTTAACGCCTACGGATATGTGACACGCCCACGCTAGCATGCATACGCGGTACATGCATGCAAATAGAGACAGAAAAGAGCAGAAGAAATAAAGTGGAAAAGTTTAAGGCAATATCTGAAGATAGTTTTGGTTACTGTCCTTTGAGCTCACTGTAAAGTCCTTGATTGTAGGTAGGTCTTTTCATTGGGGCCCAGTATTCTTCTTAATCATTGTTCGAAGTAGGAGACTTTTCTCTTGAATTTCATGTGTCCTCAGTGGATCCAGAGGTTTGTGAGAAAAAGATGGACCAGACAGGAGAGGTCTTCTCACTCCACAAGCAAAACAGTCTTTCCTAGTTCAAGCTCTTTGTACAATTCAGAAAAACCCAGCAGGTTAGTCATGTGACTAGCTGGTCTGACCATGTCTGTTTGTGGATTCTCTTGTCTTAGCTGACCCTGGAATGTCGTCTCTTGCACACAATACCTTGTGTTCAAAGTCCATTGTGGGTTAAATTGGAGCAGGGAATAGCTGCTTTGTCCCTGCTAGCACTGTCTGTTAGTATGTAAATGTTTTTTCCAGCCATGGCTGATGTGTTTAACAAGTCATTTCCTCACTCCAGCAATAGTTTAAAATCAGTGTTCATATGAAAATTAATATGCCTCATTCTCGGCAGTTGGGGGCCTGCATGACGATATGTTGTGACCTGTGGAGAAGTGGAACTTGAAAAGACTGTGCACTAATCCCACCTCGGTCGTAAAAAGAAAAAATAGTCGTCATAAATCAACTGCACAAGTATTGTTGGAATTAATTCCTGAACTTGTAACTGTTGAAAGAAAAAGGAAGTATTTGAAATGTAAAAATGAGTCTTCCTGTAGTATTACCTTGTGGCTGTATGTCTTGTGCTAGCAGTTTGTGTGCTTTTATGTTGGACCTCTTTGTGCAGCTGTCAGACATAAATTTAATTTTAAAATTTGAGGTTGGTGCTTATTAACGTAAGGTAAAGGATGTTGGTGCTGAGTAATGCAACACTTTTCAATTTCAGGTTCCCAGTCTCTACATCAAGCACAATTATGAGTAAAACTTTTTTCTACTTTGCCTCTACAATGTGCCGCCTCTTCAGCCATAGAACACCCCCTACTACAGCAGTTAATGCCAATCTGTGCCCTTCTGCAAGCAATATTGCCAGTTCATGTCAAATCAGAGCCTGTTCTGTACTGTGGGCTCATGCTTGCTAGAAACTGGATTGGGACTGCCAGAGTTCATTTCATAGAAGATTTGACCAGCCAGCAAATAGAACAAGTGCTGTCCCATTAACTAATCTAAAGTGGATTTAAACACAGGGTGCAAGAGTTAAGATGCCACTGTTTAACCCATTACACAGAGCCCTTTTTGCAGCCCAAATTCCACATCATCCATTTTCAGTGGGGAACATTGGTATATGTTGTTCAGACACAACGGACTAGAGAAATTTTAAAATGTTGGAAAACCACTATTTCCTTTTTATAACAGCAAAGATGCATTGGCGTTTTGCTGTCCGCTTGCCTGAACACAATATAGTACTCTCAGTGATCCGCTTGGTAGTTCAAAATTGTTCGGTTTTACAATAAAAAGCCATTTTAAGGAACAGTTTGTGCCATTTACTAAGAGACTCTGAGAATCTTGCACATCAATTGCTATTGAAACTCGCAGAGACCAAATGCAGTTAAACATCAGTGAGCGTTCAATGGCCAAGCCAGTAACAGAATGACATCGTGCTATAAATGCATTTATCATAGAAACATAGAAAATAAGAGCAGGAGCAGGCCATTCGGCCCTTCGAGCCAGCTCCGCCATTCATAATGATCATGACTGATCATCCAACTCAGCCTGTTCCCGCTTTCGCCCCATGCCCTTTGATCCCTTTAGACCCAGGGGCTATATCTAACTCCTTTTTTGAAAACCTTCAATGTTTTGGCCTCAACTGCTTTCTGTGGTAGCGAATTCCACAGGCTCACCACTCTCTGGGTGAAGAAATTTCTCCTCATTTCAGTCCCAGGTAAGTCAGATGAACTTAGAGCTTGGATTAGTACTTGGACCTATGATGTTGTTGCTATTACAGAGACTTGGTTGAGGGAAGGACAGGATTGGCAGCTAAATGTTCCAGGATTTAGAAGCTTCAGGCGGGATAGAGGGGGATGTAAAAGGGGTGGGGGAGTTGCATTACTGGTTAAGGAGAATATCACAGCTGTACTGCGGGAGGACACCTCTGAGGGGTCATGCAGCGAGGCAATATGGGTGGAGCTCAGGAATAGGAAGGGTGCAGTCACGATGTTGGGGGTTTACTACAGGCCTCCCAACAGCCAGTGGGAGGTAGAGGAGCAGATATGTAGACAGATTTTGGAAAGATGTAAAGGTAACAGGGTTGTAGTGGTGGGTGATTTTAACTTCCCCAATATTGACTGGGACTCACTTAGTGCTTGGGGCTTGGATAGGGCAGAATCTGTGAGGAGCATCCAGGAGGGCTTCTTGAAACAATACGTAGATAGTCCAACTAGGGATGGGGCCATACTGGACCTGGTATTGGGGAATGAGCCCGGCCGAAGTGTCAGGGAAGCATTTCGGGAGCAGTGACCATAATTCCATAAGTTTTAAGGTACTTGTGGATAAGGATAAGAGTAGTCCTCGGGTGAAGGTGCTAAATTGGGGGAGGCTAATTATAACAATATTAGGCAGGAACTGAAGAATTTAGATTGGGGGCGGCTGTTTGAGGGTAAATCAACATCTGACATGTGAGAGTCTTTCAAACGTCAGTTGATTATAATCCAGGACCAGCATGTTCCTGTGAGGAAGAAGGATAAGTTTGGCAAATTTCGGGAAGCTTGGATCAGGCGGGATATTGTGAGCCTCGTCAAAAAGAAAAAGGAAGCATTCGTAAGGGCTGGAAGGCTAGGAACAGACGAATCCCTTGAGGAATATAAAGACAGTAGGAAGGAACTTAAGCAAGGAGTCAGGAGGGCTGAAAGGGGTTATGAGAAGTCATTGGCAAACAGGATCAAGGAAAATCCCAAGGCTTTTTATACGTATATAAAGAGCAAGAGGGTAACCAGGGAAAGGGTTGGCCCACTCAAGGACAGAGAAGGAAACTATGTGTGGAGCCAGAGGAAATGGGCGAGGTACTAAATGAGTACTTTGCATCAGTATTCACCAAGGAGAAGGACTTGGTGGATGATGAGCCTAGGGAAGGGAGTGCGGATAGTCTCAGTCATCTCATTATCAAAAAGGAGGAGGTGTTGGGTGTCTTGCAAAGCATTAAGATAGATAAGTCCCCAGGGCCTGATGGGATCTACCCCAGAATACTGAGGGAGGAAAGGGAAGAAATTGCTGGGGCCTTGACAGAAATCTTTGCATCCTTATTGGCTACAGGTGAGGTCCCAGAGGACTGGAGAATAGCCAATGTTGTTCCTTTGTTTAAGAAGGGTAGCAAGGATAATCCAAGAAATTATAGGCTGGTGAGCCTTATGTCAGTGGTAGGGAAATTATTAGACGGGATTCTTCGGGACAGGATTTACTCCCATTTGGAAACAAACAAACTTATTAGCGAGAGGCAGCATGGTTTTGTGAAGGGGAGGTCGTGTCTCACTAATTTGATTGAGTATTTTGAGGAAGTGACAAAGATGATTGATGAAGGAAGGGCAGTGGATGTTGTCTATATGGACTTCAGTAAAGCCTTTGACAAGGTCCCTCATGGCAGACTGATACAAAAGGTGAAGTCACATGGGATCAGAGGTGAGCTGACAAGATGGATACAGAACTGGCTCGGTCATAGAAGACAGAGGGTAGCAGTGGAAGGGTGCTTTTCTGAATGGAGGGATGTGACCAGTGGTGTTCCGCAGGGATCAGTGCTGGGACTTTTGCTGTGTGTAGTATATATAAATGATTTGGAGGAAAATGTAGCTGGTCTGATTAGTAAGTTTGCGGATGACACAAAGGTTGGTGGAGTTGCGGATAGTGATGAGGATTGTCAGAGGATACAGCAGGATATAGATCGGTTGGAGACTTGGGCGGAGAAATGGCAGATGGAGTTTAATTCGGACAAATGTGAGGTAAAGCATTTTGGAAGGTCTAATGCAGGTGGGAAGTATACAGTAAATGGCAGAACCTTTAGGAGTATTGACAGGCAGGGAGATCTGGCCGTACAGGTCCACAGGTCACTGAAAGCGGCAACGCAGGTGGATAAGGTAGTCAAGAAGGCATGCGGCATGCTTGCCTTCATCGGTCGGGGCATAGAGTATAAAAATAGGCAAGTCATGCTGCAGCTGTACAGAACTTTAGTTAGGCCACACTTAGAATATTGTGTGCAATTCTGGTCGCCACACTACCAGAAGGACGTGGAGGCTTTGGAGAGGGTACAGAAGAGGTTTACCAGGATGTTGCCTGCTCTGGAGGGCATTAGCTATGAGGAGAGGTTGGATAAACTCGGATTGTTTTCACTGGAACGACGGAGGTGGAGGGGCGACATGATAGAGGTTTACAAAGTTATAAACGGCATGGACAGAGTGGATAGTCAGAAGCTTTTTCCCAGGGTGGAATAGTCAGTTACTAGGGGACATAAGTTGAAGGTGAGAGGGGCAAAGTTTAGAGGGGATGTGCGAGGCAAGTTCTTTACACAGAGGGTGGTGAGTGCCTGGAACTTGTTGCCGGGGGAGGTGGTGGAAGCAGGTACCATAGAGACGTTTAAGAGGCATCTTGACAAATACATGAATAGGATGGGAATAGAGGGATACGGACCCCGGAAGTGCAGAAGGTTTTAGTTTAGGCAGGCATCAAGATCAAGTAGGCTTGGAGGGCCGAATGGCCTGTTCCTGTGCTTTGCTCTTTGTCCTGAAAGGTTTACCCCTTATCCTTAGACTATGAGCTCTGGTTCTGGCCTCCCCCACCATCGGGAACATCCTTCCTACATCTACCCTGTCAAATCCCTGTTAGAATTTAATAGGTTTCTATGAGATCCCCCCTCACTCTTCTGAACTCCAGCGAATATAATCCTAACCGACTCAATCTCTCCTCATATGTCAGTCCTATCATCCCAGGAATCAGTCTGGTGAACCTTCGCTGCACTCCCTCTATAGCAAGAACATCCTTCCTCAGATAAGGAGACCAAAACTGCACACAATATTCAGGTGTGGTCTCACCAAGGCCCTGCATAATTGCAGCAAGACATCCCTGTTTCCTGTACTCGAATCCTCTCGCTATGAAGGCCAACATACCATTTGCCTTTTTTACCACCTGTTACACCTGCATACTTACCTTCAGCGACTGGTGTACGAGAACACCGAGGTCTCACTGCATATTCCCCTCTGTTTATAGCCATTCAGATAATCTGCCTTCCTGTTTTTGCTACCAAAGTAGATAACCTCACATGTATCCACATTATACTGCATCTGCCATGCATTAGCCAACTGATTCAACTTGTCCAAATCACCCTGAAGCCTCTCTGCATCCTCCTCACAACTCCTCCTCCCACCCCTCATCAACTCTACTAGTTACATCCTCAAAGAATTCTAGTAGATTTGTCAAGCATGATTTCCCTTTCCTAAATCCATGCTGACTCTGCCTGATTCTGCCACTGTTCTGCATTGCTCTGCTATAAAAACTTTGATAATGGACTCTAGACTTTTTCCCACTACTGATGTCAGACTGACTGGTCTATAATTCCCTGCTTTCTCTTTACCTCCCTTTCTAAATAGTGGGGTTACATTAGGTACCCTCCAATCTGTAGGAACTGTTCCAGAGTCTATAAGAATCGACCACCAATGCATCCACTATTTCTAGGGCCACTTCCTTAAGTACTCCGGGATGCATACCATCAGGCCCTAGTCAAGTTGACTTCCATTTTTAATATTGAATGAAACTATAAATTTGAAAGCCAGCCCACACAAACAAAAAGTACATGCTGTAAATAACTAATGCAAATAATTATCACCTTATGTCTGTGCTACATGTGATTTTGAACACTTAAGACAAATGCCCTTAGGTGAATCTCAGAACATATTTCTCTCCACTTGCCTGGCTATGTGCAGCTCACAACATAAATAGGAGCAGGAGTAGGCCACTCAGCCCCTTGAGCCTGCTCCATCATTCAATTAAGATCATGGCTGATCTTTCTCCAATCTACTTTCTCACCCTATCCCCATATTCCCTTAGTGTGAAAAAAATCTGTTGATCTCTGTCTTGAATACCTCAAATGACTGAACATCCACAGCACTCTGGCTACAGAATTCCAAAGTCATAACCCTCAGTGAAAAAAATTCTTTGCATCTCGGGTACTAAATGACTAACCTCTAATCTGGACATCATGACCCCTAGTTCTAGACTTTCCAGCCGGGGAAACCGCCTCACAGCATCTACCCAGTCAAGCCCTCTCAGAATCTTGTTTCAACACAAATCACCTCATTCTCCAGAGAATTCTGCTCCATATCCCCTTATAGGGCAACCCTGTCATCCCAGGAATCCGTCTAGTCAATGTTCATTGCACCCCGTCTAAGGCAAATATATCCTTCCTTGGGTATGGAAACCAAAATTGTACACAGTACTCTAGGTGTGGTCTCACCAAAGCCCTGTACAATTGCAGCATGCCATACTTACACTCACTCCAACCCCTTGCAATAAAGGCCAACATACAATTTGTCTTCTGAATTTCTTGCTGTCCCTTCAAGTACCCCTACCCCCCTGCAGCCCCCTTCCCAGCTCCCCCTCGCACCCCTTCCTCCCACTGGCATCCACCTATGCCTGAGCAGGGGCCCTAACAACCCCACTGCCATGTGGGAGTCTCGGGAGAGTCCAAGGCTAAGGGAGTAAACCCTAACAGAAAATCCGGAGCGGAATCCCGTAAGCGGTCATGTGTCACCTTTGGCATGTTTCCGGCAGTTCCTGTAGCCATACCGGTGCCAAACGTCGTGCTCTGCACTCCTTTGGATCCCACCAGAAAGGCCGAGAGGGGGGTTTTGACGCTTGGGCAACTCACAACCCCCATACGTTCGCCCAGGCATGTGCCATGGAGAGGTCACTCCATAGTCACCTCACAGCGACCGAAACAACACGGAAGGAGTCTGTCAGTCTAGAATTGGCCTTTATAGCCACTCCAGGCGCTGCTCCACAAACCACTGACCACCTCCAGGCGCTTACCCATTGTCTCCCGAGACAAAGAGGCCAAAGAAGACCTTCAAGTTAACTTTATTTTGTGTACAAGGACACCCAAACCCTGCTGAGCACCAACATTTTAATAGTTTCTCACCATTTAAAAAGTAATGTTTTTCTACAAAAGTGAATAACCTCATTTCCTCAGATTATACTCCATCTGTTGCCATTTTGCCCATTCACTTAACCTATTGTTCTGCCAATGTCTTGTTGAAAATTTTCTTAAATTCAGACCTCCAGTCAGTGGATTAATTTTTTTTGCAAGACCAGCTGCCAGCATAGCCATCCTTTCAGCTTGAGATGATTACCTAATTAGCAACACTTTATCACTATCCTACACTGCAATGCTTGTGAGGAGAGAGGCAAAATGTTTGCATTTCCCAGCAAAAACCAAAATGCAGGAAGTTTAAAGGAGCTACCTGTTATCTCGGCAAGAAGAAGAAATAGTACTCTGCCATGTTTGAATTGGTGTCATGTGACAAGCCCTCCCCCCATCTGTGGTTTTAAGCTGCTGTTTTCTCTGCAGCAGGAGAGAAGCAACTGGACTCTGACACATGCAGACCCTAAGTGAGGTCAGTGTGTGTGTCTGGGGCTCTTGCTCTCTTTTCCTCCGCCCCCCCCCCCAATCCCCCGTTCCAGTTTGAACGCTTCCAGTTTGACCGACAACCTTTGCATACTCTGGATCCAATCAGAAAACCCTGTTGGAGGAAATCACCTGCATCGCAGTCTCCAAGAGACTCACTGAACCAATCATCTACCTCTTCACTAAAAGCCTTAGGACCACCGAATTCAGCTAGAAGCCAGCTGACTCGCCAAGCTCCATAAACTGTATACCCTTTTTTTTCTATGGACTCTAACTCCCCACTGTAACCTATTTGTGAGTGAAAGTTGGCGCATTGCTTATTCTGTTTAAGTACAATAATGTTGACCTTTTTGCTTAAATCAAGAAAACCTGTCCGATTGGTTCTTGTTATAACTAGCAAGTAAGGAATCAAACACCTACAGAATTGGCCAGTACATTCACTTTAAGAAAGAATTAAACCTGTTGTGGTCAAACAGGAGAGGGAAGCCCTTCGACCCCTCCTCACTTGACCGTAACACTATCTATATCCCTTTGCAGCCTCTTTGTGTCCTCCATGCAGCTTACTTTCCCACTTTGTACTGTCAGCAAATATGGATACATTACACCCGGTTCCTCATCTAAATCATTGATAGATTGTAATAGCTGAGTCCCAAGCACTGATTCTTGTACCCCACTGGTAATAGCCTGCCAACCTGAAAATGATCTGTTTATTCCAATTGTTTTCTGTCCTTTTTAAACCATCCTCTTTTCATATTAATATATTTCCCCAACGCCGTGAAGCTTTATGTTATGCAATAACCTTAGGTGTGGCACCTTATCAACTGCCTTTTGAAAATTCAAATATACTACATCCACTGGTTTCTCTTCATCTAGCCTGCTGATTACATCCTCGAAAAAACCTTTTTTTTTTTGCAAACATGATCTCCCTTGCAGTTATACCATGTTGACTCTGCCTAATCATCTGATTTTTTTCCAAGTGCCCTGGTACCATTTCGTTAATAATGGCTTCTAACATTTTACCTAACAACTGGCCTGTAATTCCCTTTTTTTGTTCGTTGTCTCCTTTTCAGAATAGAGCTTTTACATTTGCTACCTTCCAATCTACTGGGACCATCCCAAATCTAGGAAATTTTGGAAGACCACAACCAGGGCCACTACTTAACCACTATCTCTGCAGCCAGCTTGTTTAGAACACTAAGATGTAGGCCATCGGGTCCAAAGGATTTGTTGGCTTTCATTCCCATTAATTTCTCCAGTACTTTTTTTTCTTTACTAAGTACTTTAAATTCCTCACACTCTGTAGACCTTAATGGGCGGCACAGTGGCGCAGTGGTTAGCACCGCAGCCTCACAGCTCCAGGGACCCGGGTTCGATTCCGGGTACTGTCTGTGTGGAGTTTGCAAGTTCTCCCTGTGTCTGCGTGGGTTTTCTCCGGGTGCTCCGGTTTCCTCCCACAAGCCAAAAGACTTGCAGGTTGATAGGTAAATTGGCCATTATAAATTGTCACTAGTATAGGTAGGTGGTAGGGAAATATAGGGACTGGTGGGGATGTTTGGTAGGAATATGGGATTAGTGTAGGATTAGTATAAATGGGTGGTTGATGTTCGGCACAGACTCGGTGGGCCGAAGGGCCTGTTTCAGTGCTGTATCTCTAATCTAATCTAATCTTAATGCTATAGCAGTTAAGAAGCTTGATCCAAGTATCTTGCTCTTTTCAGCTCTTGACCACTGACCTCCAGTGACAGCAATTTTTAGCTCATGAAGTTGATCACAACTTATTAAAATGAATACCCCTCCATATGTCTTTGTTTTATGTGTGACTTTCTGTCCCTTTTGGAATTTCTTGACTGAAGATCCATCATCTGTTGTTAAAACTGCCAAACAATATGTGATGTTTAATTAAACTCTTGTGTGCCATGCCTTGCAGCTTATAATTTGGTGACAGTATAGCAGCCAGCTCTGGGGTCTTCATAACCTTTTGCTTGTTGATTATTTGGATTAGAGAACTTCATGAGACAGACATTCTGACTTTTTTGCTTTTATTCCATCTCGTCTGATTACTTGCATGTTTAAGATTCGGAGGTTGTTTGCAAGAATAACCAAGAATTCCATAACAAAACAATTTTCTGTCGACATCCCCATTTCTCAGAGCAAAGTTCAGGATTTTGTGTTTGTAGTGAGAGTGCCACATCACTGTAGGTGGTTGTTTTTTTTTTGAGTTCTTTGTTTGGAATTTCCTCACATTATTCTGATGAGAAATGAACTCATTCGCTCGTATACAAATCTTTTTACAAGAAAAGCTTAATGAATAACCAGATCAGTGACTGATTTATTGTGCTGGCACGCAGTAATGAGGATTCATCATTGAGCAAAGATTGTCACTAAACAAATACAGTAGTGATTGAAATTAATTTTATAAACTGGTGGGGTTCTAAATGTTAAACTAAGGCTTGATTCCTGAAATATTTTATTAAAATTTGTTTTGTGTTCATCAAGGTTAATGCTCGAATAGAACACTTTCATTTTGGACATCAAGGTGGTGATTCTCTCTCAACCTCAGTCAGCTTTTTGATGTAGTTCAGGGTTGCCCCGTGGAATGTACAGGGAAGGCCAGGACCAGCTTAATTTGTGGCTGTTCCACTACATTCTCACCAGAGTGACAATGCAACTGCACAGACCTCTGGATTCAGCCCAGTTGACTTAGCAACTCAGAAATGATACTCCCTAGTCAAAAACTCTTGAGTTACATGTGAACACCTGCACCTTGGATAAGTCGTTACAAACTTTATGTTTATTGCATCAGGCTGCATACTACATAGAGATTGTGAAATAATATTGCTTACTAGACCATAATCTGTAACTGGGAACAAGAACCAATGCCATCCCATTTTGACTCTGAAATACAGTCACACAAAACTGTGACAGATGATCCAGTGACCGGAAACTACATAAAGAGGAGAGACATCAGAGAAACAAAAACATTCACATTAGAATTTTTCTTGAAGTACTGTGAATGACTGTTTACCTATTAAGAGGTAACTTGTTTTCGTACGATATTAGAAAGATTGTTAACAGGGAAGCTGCTTTATTAATTGCAGACGACCAGTTCTTAGCTGGCAACTGCTCCTCATTACAACTTTTCCATTGTCAGAAATACAATGAGTTCTATGAAAATACCCACAAAAGTATTTGTTATTACTACAAGTTTGAAGACCTCTTAGCTTTTCCATCCCTTCAGTCAAGAACTTGGACAACTGGCACTCTTTTCATTAGAATAGAGTTAGAGATCTGAGGAAGGGGTCCAACATTATGAAGCATTTGGATGAGGTTAATTTCTATTGGCTACTAACTAGTAGATTTAATTTAAGGATATTAAGGGTGAGGTTGGAAAAATGTTTGTTCTCATGCAGAGGATTGATATTACTGGTAGGGCATTCCATGTACTGATACTGGAAGCAGAATCAAATAGCTTTTAAAAGGAATGTGATCAAATATTTGAAAAAAATAATTTCAGATGGGGAATAGGATTTGATGGATAGCTGTTTGATAGATTTGGCACAGGCACGATGGGCTGAGTGATCTTGTTGCAAAATGCTACAATTAAAAGTCCCTTTCTCTTTCTCCCCTCTTCCCCACCCCCCTGCTGTGGTTCAATGCATTGCCTGCTGTACTGTGCCAAACAAACCAATGTCATATATGTCTAATGTTTGCTAAATTGGATCGTAATTAGGGCACCGGTGAGGGTGCTAAATTTGCCCTCTCTGTCCCTGCGTTAGGGAGAGGAAAACAATTGGCCAGTGTTGCTGCTGATTTTTATTGAAAGTGACATTTTATTTGCAAATTAGCAATTCATAATTTTTCTTGATCTTCAGGAAGAAGTATTTAAATAATCTGTTACTAGCAGAAAAAAAATCTGAATTTGTTTTCTTTTTAAAAAAAAAATGCTTGATAAAGGATTTGTCTTATTGACAAGATAATTCAGCCTGGCTTCCAACTCCTCCCTCAGCTACACTTGTTTCCCCAAATTGCACTCACTTCAGTTTCCACTTGGCTTCTTTGCATATGGACAGCTGAAGGAAATTTGAGGTTTTATCAGTTGGGATATAGACTACAAAAAATTTAAGGCAAATTTGTACAAGTCACTAGTTGTTCCACAGGTGGAGTACTGCATATAGTTTTGGGTGCCTCATTTTAGAAAAAGCATTAAAAGCCATAAAGAGCATATGTAGGTTCACCAGGACAATATTAGAATGGGAAGTTGCAGCCAGGAGGAGAACTTGACATACTGAGAGTATTTCAACTGGAGCAGAGAAAGCTTACAGCAGATTTAAAAGAAGTTCTCAAAATTAAGAGTGAATTGGAAAAGACTATTGATCTCCTTTAGCTGGGGAGTCAATGATGAGGGGTCATTAATTTAAAATGGTCACTATTAGATTAAGAGGAGCTGCTAGGAGAAATTTCTTTATGGAGAGAGTTGTTGGAGTATGGAGTGCATTTTCACAGGAGTAGTTAAAGCAGAAAATATGACCTTTTAAGAGAAAAGTGAATAAACTGTTGCTTTGCTGCATTACAAGTTACTATATTTAAAATTTACTTGATTGACCGTAAAGCACTTCAGGACATCCTGACGTTATGAATGGCAAGTTCTTTGAAGCAAAGAAATGTATAGGCTGCAGGGCAATGCAATTAGTTTTGGGCTGTTCAGCAACGAATGGATTTGATAGGCTGAAAAGTTTCCTGTGCTGTAAACTAATATTCTAAATAATTAGGACTTCAAGTTGGATCAGGCCTGAGACCAAGGGTTGTGGTGCCCAATTTTGGAATATTTAATGTTTTTATCAGACTTCCAAAATTAGCATGGAAATCTGACATTTGGTGGCCACACGATTTTGAGTGCCCGAAGTGTAAGTTGAGTTCTGTTTGTGTAAATGAGTTGTGTGGTACAGGATATAGCTAGGGCTGTTAACATTGGTAAAAATCAAATTTACTATCAACAAATTGGAGACAGACTGCAAATGCATTAAACACTGGCGTGGGTGGGGTGGTGATTTTCCATTTGGGCAGATAGTGTACGTAGTGGGTGGGGCAGTTACATCAGTTGTATATTGGGAAGCCTGATCAATTTTGGTGATCAGGGACCTCGTTTATAATATTGGCAAACAGCCTGTAGTAGATGTGAACTTGCGGGTAGCTTGCTGATTGGGCAGGGAGAGAATCTTGCAACTCCTCAAGTTTGCCTGTAACAACTTCTTCCTGGCAAGCCATTAGCTTCAAAGTACTGGGGTATTTCTGTGAAAAAGTATTATTCTATCTCTTAATTTGGTGGTTTGCATCATCGAATCGAACACAAGTAAGGTTGTCTGCATGTGTCTTTTTGAATACTGATTGCATTTCTGCTTGTTGAATAAATGTCTTAATTCCATTTTCTGCATGCAACAAAGAGCCGATTGATTTTGTGCCTGCAGTCTAATTATAGCTCTGGGGTATTGACTGTTTTAATTTTAAACACCTACAAAGCTGTGTTGCTCCTTTATTATAAGCACAGTATCCATTTCAGATTTTTGAAACCGTTCATTGCTACTTTCTGCATATCTGCTGACCCCTAAAATAAAAAGGAAATACAGAATGATTAGCATCTGAAAAAAAAGATGTATTCCATTTCGCAAGCTCTATTGTGTTGACATTCTAAGAATTAAGCACTTGGATTTTATTTGTGATAACTGTACACATTTAAATCCTGTTTACAAAATGAATACAGTTGTCTATGGGCAGAAACAGAATTGAGTGGAGTGCCTCAGGAACCAGCAAATTGTCTCGTGAAGAACCACGATGGGTAGAAGGGTGGCATTTTGATATTCAAGAATCAACATGCATGTTTTATACTTCATCCCATGCGGTTAAGTTGCCACAAAGGCATGTAGGCCTGTTATAGGACACCGATTGCAACTTTCAAATGGGCAGAGCAATCACAGTCCATAATAAAAACAAGAAATGCTGGAAATACTCAGCAGGTCTGGCAGCATCTGTGGAAAGAGAAGCAGAGTTAACATTTCAGGTCAGTGACCCTTCTTCAGAACTAGCAAATATTAGAAATGTCAAAGGTTATAAGCAAGTAAAGCTGGGATGGGGCAAGAGATAACAAAGGAGAAGGTGTAAATAGGACAAGGTCACAGAATAGCTGACCAGAAGGTCGTGGAGCAAAGGCAAACAATATGTTAATGGTGTGCTGAAAGACAATGTATTAGTACAGATAGGGTGTTAACGGATTGAAAATTGAACAGCCGCAAGTACAAACATGAAAAAAAGTGGGTAAGCAAACTGAACAAATGAAGATGAAATAAAATAAAATAAACACAGAAAAAAAATTTAAAGGAGAAAGAAAAAAATAACTAAAAATGAAAGTAAAATGGGGAGCCCATCATGCTCTGAAATTATTGAACTCCGTGTTCAGTCCGACAGGCTGTAGTGTGCCTAATCGGTAAATGAGATGCTGTTCCTCAAGCTTGCGTTGATGTTCACTGGAACACTGCAGCAATCCTAGGACAGAGATGTGAGCACGAGAGCAGGGGGGTGTGTTGAATGGCAAGCAACCGGAAGTTTGGGGTCCTGCTTGCGGACTGAGCGGAGGTGTTCCACAAAGCGGTCACCCAGTCTGTGTTTGGTCTCCCCAATGTAGAGGAGACCAAATTGTGAGCAGTGAATACAGTATAACACATTGAAAGAAGTACAAGTAAATCGCTGCTTCACCTGAAAGTGTTTGGGGCCTGGGATAGTGAGGGGAGAGCAGGTAAATGGGCAGGTATTACACCTCCTGCGATTGCAGGGGAAGGTGCCATGGGAAGGGGACGAGGTAGTGGGGGTAATGGAGGAGTGGACCAGGATGTCACGGAGGGAATGATCCCTTCGGAATGCTGACAGGGGAAGGGAGGGGAAGATGCATCTAGGTGTTGGGCTTAACTGGCAATCCTTAAAGGAATTGCTGGAGGCAATAAGATATTTGTGGGCCCCACAAAACTCTTCCAGCCCATTCTATGGGCTCCTTGCACTATGCTGCCATGATGGGCCTTATCTACTAGCCAGCTGCATGTTGCAGCCAGCCAATTTTCCAGCTTGGAAAACGAGTAAGGTGTAATCATGTGCCTGTTTGCCCCTAGGTCACCAACAAATTGTTAATGTGGCTCAAACTTGAAAGTGGTTCAGGTCGCTCAACTACAGTAAATGGCCAGGACAGCAGGCACATAATTAATAGTAATATCTGTCCCAGGAAATGAAATATATCCACTGGGTGCCCAGATATGATAGACAACAGAAAGAAGATCGACTTGCATTTATATAGCACCTTTTTCTACCTTGGGATGTCCCAAGATACTTTAGAAACAATGAAGTAAAAGCAGAAAATGCTGGAAATATTCAGGTCTCGCAGCAATTGTGAAGAGAGAAAATAGTTAATGTTTCAGGTCAATGACCCTTGATCAGAACTGGGGAAAAATTAAAGATGTCTGATAGGTTTTAAGCAAGTGAAAGAAGGGAGGGTGAAAAGAACAACAAAAGGGAAGGTCTGTGATAGGGTTGAAGGCAGGAGAAGTTAAATGACGAGCATTCAGAGTGCAATGTCAAAGGGAGTGGTAATGGGATAAGTAAAGAAACAAAAGATGTGTCTAGAGGAGGTGTGAATGAGAATTGTGAACAGCTGCTGTCCAAAAGCAAAAGGAGAGAAATAAGAAAACCAAAACCAGCAAAGAGAAAAACAAAATGGGGGCAGAGGTTATGATCTAAAATTGTTGAACTCCATGTCGACTCTGGAATGCTAAGTGCCCAATCAAAAGATGAGGTGCTGTTCCTTGAGCTTGTATTGAGCTTCATTGAATTTGGCCTGCTACAGTGTTCGAGTAGGAGCAAGATGGTGAATTAAAATGACAGGTGACTGGAAGCTTGGGGTCATGCTTGCAGACTGAATGGAGGTGTTCCGCAAAGCAGTCACTCGAACTGTGTTTGGCCTCCCTCGTAGAGAAGACCACATTGTGAGCAGCGAATATAGTATAGTAAATTGAAAGTACAAGTAAATCACCTACACCTGGAAGGAGTGTCTGGGGCATTGGATAGTGAGAAAGGAAGCACAACCAGGTTCCACAAACAGCAGCAATGAGATAATGACCAGATAATTTGTTTTTAAGGATATTCGTTGAGAGATCAAAGTTGGCCAGGATACTGTATATAGCTCCCCTGCTCATCTTCAAAATAGTGCCATGGAATCTTATGCCCACTGGAGGGGGCAGATAGTTCCTCAGTTTCTCATCTGAAAAATACATCTCCCTCGGCACTGCAATGAAGCATCAGCTTGGATTTTTATTGGCAAAACTCGAGTGGGAATTGAACCCACAACCTTTGGATTCAAGAGATGAGTGCTATCACTGAGCCAAACTAATTAACAGACAAACAGTTGTTTAGTAGTACAGAACTTGAGAATTGCTGAAAATAGAGACATGTTGTTGAAGCTTTTTGTCTTGCACTCATCAGGGCAATCGCAAGAATAACCAATGTAAAGGAAAACAACAACTTATACAGCATGAGAGTGCTGATTGGCAAGTGAGCTCTGGTAGAGATGTTGCCATGGCGAATGCGTCAGTTTACAGTGACTGACAGTTAACTCCCAAACTTTGTTTAAAATTTAAACCAGGCGGCTTGACTCTGGTCAAAGCATTGCCCTGAGGAATGAACCAGCGAATAGCTGTCACTTATTTTGTTCAGCTGAAACAGGCGCAATGTGTGTACATGTTCTTTGTGTCTGCAAAGAACAGGGCCCAGTGTATTAATAAATGTAGCTTCCAGTGCGTGCAAATGCGCCACACTGCGAGCCCTACTGACTATCTTAAATTAGTTGTCAGCGTAATTCTCAGCACACTGGATTATTTCGCAAATGTTGTCCAATCGTGGAATCACATCTAATGTTGGACACTGTTTTGAGTTTTGCAAGCATGGGCTGGTTGGGTACGGCCCCTATCTTGCCTGTTGCGAACAGCTGAAGGGACATGCTTAATACGATCTGCCAGTCTTTGGGATGTACGGCCTATATACCTAGCATCACACTGGCATTGAAATTTATATATATCATTACTCATTTATGTGATAGGCAGGACGTCTTTTTGGCTTGATGGCAGCATCCTGTTAGTGGCGAACACCACATGTGTTGCTACTGCATAATAGGAGTGTGAAACGGCTAGCTGTACCTGTTGCTCAAATTTTTGGGATACAGTGCTCTTCCATATCCCTATGTTAATACACAGGGCCCTGTTCTTTGCAGACAAAGAAGGTATGAACATTGCGCTTGTTCCAGCTGAACAAAATCAGTGACAGCCATTCGCTGGTTCATTCCTCAGGGCAATGCCTTGACCAGAGTCAAGCTGCCTGGTTTAAATTTTAAACAAAGCTTGGCAGTTAACCATCAGTCACCGTACACTGGTGCATTCGCCATGGCAATGCCTCCACCAATCAAAGTTCACTTGCCAACCAATCAGCGCACTCATGCAGTATAAGTTGTTGTCTTCCTTTACATTGGTTAGTCTTGCGATTGTCCTGACGAGTGCAAGTCGAAAAGCTTCGACAACATGTCTCTATTTTCAGAAATAGTCAAGCATTTGCTCTGTCACCAGCTGGGGGTGGGGTAATTGATTTCAGTATTCCTAGGTTAGGGAAGGGGGGAAAAATTGGTTAGAAATTTCCCATATTCATATTTTGACCTTGTACAAAGGCAGTTTTAAAAGGATAAGCTAACCAGGACCCAAAAGGGCTTTGGTCTAATTGCTCACAAATTTGTGTTCTCATTAAACCAAAGTGAAACAAATCACATCTGCCCACATTAAGAAGTCAGTTTGGCTTGGGGAACTAGTCATTCTGTACAATAAGACAAACATTTGATTTAAGTTTGAACTTAGTTTATTTTCTCAATATATCTCTCTAGTCTTGCGTGATCAACCTTCTCCAGCCAAGAAGACAGGCTGGATAAGTGAGGCTTCTGCCAACATTGCTGTCTATTTTCTAAGAGGTTCACCAATCTTTCCTCAGATGGTCCTTCAAACTTCCTGCTTTCTCTGCAACACCCTGAGGCTGCCTTCAGTGTTAGATCAGAAACTTGCCATTTAGCTGCATTCTATATCTGTGAGGAATAGGACTGAACCTTCAATTACTGCCATGCAAGTTCTGTACAGCAAAATATCATTTAAGGATGTTTCAGTTTTGAACAATTTTTCAAGATCATCTGTTTACAAATGTTTGGACTCTTAACCTTGTTTAACAATTGTTTGTACAGTTCTTTTCCCAGCTAGAAGTCGTGTCATAGTCAATTTTGATCCCTTTAAAGGGATAATTGGTTGAGTGCTGTGACTTGCCTGATGTAGTCAGTTGTTAAACATCTTGGTTATAGTTTTGAAGGATAGGACTTGACTTGTTTCTAATAAGCTCCTCACTTGAATTGGGATTAGCTTGATGTCTCAAGATTTAGTGGTAAATATAGCAGTCATTTTACAGCATAGGCCATTAGTCCATTGAGTCCATGCTGGCTTTCCACAGAGCAATCCAGTCAGTCCTACTCGCGCTTGATCCCCATAGCCCTACAAATTATTTCCTTCAAGTGCCTATCCAATTTCCTTTTGAAATCATTGTCTCCATTTCCACCACCCTCGGGCAGCAAGTTCTGGGTTGTTACCACTTGCTGCGTTTTTAAAAATAAAAAATACTTCCTCTCATTCCGCCTGCATCTCTTGCCCAAAACCTTCAATCTGTATCCCCTAGTCCTTGTACCATCAATTAATGGGAACAGTTTTTTCCTTTTCTAACTTATCAAAGCCTGTCCATCTTGTACACCTCTGTCAAATCTCCCCTCAATTTCCTTTGCTCCAGGGAGAACAACCCCAGTTTTTCCAACCTAACCTTGTAACTAAAATCCCCCCCATCCCTGGAACCATTCTGGTAAATCTTCTCTGCACCCCTGAAGGACCCTCACATCCTTCCTTCCTAAAATGTGGTGACCAGAACTGGATGCAATGTTCCAGTTGGGGCCTAACCAGAGTTTTATAAAGGTTCTGCATAACTTCCCTGCTTTTGTACTCTATGCCTCTATTTATGAAACTCGAGATCCCGTATGTTTTGCTAATCTCTTTCAAAATGTCCTGCCACCTTCAAAGATCGATGAACATGCACCCCTAGGTCCTTCTGTTCCTGCAGGGTCTTTAGAACTGCGCCATTAAGTCTATATTGCCTCTCCCAAACCCTTCTGCCAAAATGCATCACCTCACACTTGCCTATTAAATTTCTTCTGATAGCCTATCTGTCCTGTTGCAGTTGGTTTGTGTCATCCTCACTGTTTGCCACTCCTCAAGTTTGGTATCATTGGCAAATTTTGAAATTCTACTATTCTCCAAGATCCAAGTCATTCATATATCAATAAAGCAGTGGTTCTAGCGCTGACCCTTGGGGAACACCACTGTCTGTCATCCTCTAGTCTGAAAACAAACCATTTACCATGACTCTCACTGTTTTCTGTCCTTAAGCCAGCTTTTTATCCAATTGGACACTGACCCTCCTCTTCAATGAGCATCAATTTTTTTTGTTAACGACCCTTTTATGTGGCACTTTAATAAACACTTTGCTTAAAATCCATATAGATATCATCACTGCTTTCCCAATAACAATAATTGTTTTAAATTAACTGAACTCTGAAGCTAGCAAAACATTCATTTACTGAAGCTTGCATGTACTTACAAAGAAAAATGCACTGAGCAATTTTTTCACCTAGTTTCTCTAATGTTGCTCTTTGTTCAGTTACTCAGCAGTCCCTTAACCATACCTAATCAATTTTTGTTATCCTATAAGGAATGAGAAAGTTGCAGTGCACTCATCTTGAAATTTCCAACTGATTTTTGCACATTTCAATATGCATTATTTACGCTTCATGACAGACACACTGCAGAATACCCAAATATTTACCAAGACTGACTGACTTATTTATTTAGCTGGAGGAATGAGAAAGCTGCTGGGAGTTTTTAAGAACAGTAAATTCCTGGAATAGCAAGGATAGGCTTGCTTTTAAAAGGATTAAAATCCCTTCTGTTAGCGGTCACAGTGTGTCCGTTCTTCAGCTTGACATTTTACCATTTGGTAAATCCAATCAATATTGCTTCAACTGAGCCAGCAATAAGCATCCTTTGGAGGAAGAAATATTAATGCCAGTTTTACACTATTTCCTCCTCGCCAGCATGGGGAACATTATCACCATCTCACAGATTTAAGGTGATTGGCAAAAGAACCAACTTGGACATGAAGAAAAACTTTTTCTGCAGCAAGTTGTTAGGATTTGAAATGCACTGCCTGAGTGTGGTGGAGACAGATTCAATCGTGGCTTTCAAAAGAGAGTTGGATAAATGCCTGAAGAGGAGAAAATTGCAGGGCTATGGGGAAAGGGCAGGGAGTGAGCCTAGCTGAGTTACTCTTGCAGAGTATGGGCCAAATGGCGGCCTCCTGTGCTGTAATCATTCTATGATTCCATAACGGCTACAACTCAGAACTAGAACTCCAAGAAAGTCTGTCAGACCCCTTCCATTTTGTATTTTAGCCATGTAAACCAGTATCTGCTTGGAGGGAGTCATTTCAGTTTTGTATCACTGAAGCCATTGTTCCGTTAAACTCATACAAATTGTTCCTTTTTATGCATTGTGTTTTGATTGGATCAATTACAATATACTGGCAAATGATTCACTTTTTCCATATCTTATAGGGCAGTAAAGCCATAATCATCTTGTTTGAGAGTGTGTTATAGTGATTTGAAACACTAATCATGGCCTGAGTTTCGTTCATCAGCATTCGGAGGTAATTCAAGGTCCGGGTTCGTGCAAGGAATGGTAGTTAGCCAACTATACTTGATAAGAAAAGAAGGGTGCATTGCCTGAGAACAAGATTACCTTAATGTATGTGTTGTGGAAACAATATAGTGATGTAAAAATCAAGACAAATGTAATTTTTAAAGCAAGAGAAATTTTAGTGTCGGAAAGGAATTGTATTTGCTGGTATAAAGTTAGTATATATATTTTACATGCTATTACTGAATACATTGATAAATATTCCAATAATTTTATCAATTTATTCATGGTACTGTATACAGTATTAACACCTTGTATTTGTCTATTGCCTGTAACACTGTAAAACATCCCAAGGTGCTTCATGGGAGCAATATCAAACAAAATTTGACATTGAGCCACATGAGATATTAGGACAGCTGATGAGAGCTTGGTCAAAGTGGTAGGTTTTAAGGAGCCTGTTAAAGGAGAAGAGAGAGGTTGAGGGAGGGAATTCGAGTTTAGGGCCTAGGCAGCTAAAGGCCCACTTACCAATGTTGGAGCGATTTTAAAATGGGATGCGCAAGAGACTAGAATTGGAGGAGCGCAGAGATTTAAGAAGGGGATGGGTGAGGGATTGGAAAATGAGGAGGAGGCTTGTGTGTGCACGAGCATTTCACTCCTCACCAGTCTGATTCTAATTTGTAGAATAAGCCCCCTAGTCCTAGATGCCCCAACCAATAGAAATTGAAGCTATCTGTACCCCTTAAGCCACCATCAGCAGATGACCAGTAAATTGATTGAAATTAAACCAACCCAAATTCTTAGCATTAAACACAAATGATACAGCAGTGAGTTTTCATTGTGACAATATTTATATATACTAATTACTGATACTATCACTTTGCAATAAAGCTACAAAAATAAGTACTTTTATACTTTTCTGAGTTGCATTTTCTTTATTGCAAGTCTTTGTCCTTCAACTGCAAGCAGCCAGGAGGACCGTCTTTGAGCCATTAGTGTCAGCTGTGGCTCAGGTGGTAGCACTCTCACCTCTGAGTTGCAAGGTTTCAGGTTCATGTCCCACTCCAGGGCTTAAGCACAAAAATCTCCACTGACACTCCAGTGCAGTACTGAGGGAGTGCTGCATTAGTTGGAGGTGCCGTCTTTCAGATGAAATGTTAAGCCAAGGCCCCATCTGTCTGCTCGGTTGGACGCTAAAGATCTTATGCTGCTGTTTTCAAAGAAGAGCAGGGGGAGTTATCCCTGGTGTCCTGGCCAATATCTATCCCTCAACAATATAAAGATCATGGAAAAAAACATTATCTGGCTATTTCACATTGCTGTTTGTGGGAGCTTGTGGTGAATAAATTGGCTGCCACTTTTCCTACATTACAAGAGTGACTACACTTCAAAAGTACTTCATTGGCTGTAAAGCACTGAGACATCCAGTGGTCATGAAAGGTGATTCGTAAATGAAGTTTTTTTTTCATCAATCTCTCCACTGAAGAACAGCTCCTTGATTAGCAAACAGGAGCGATGCCTGGGCTGGGGGAGCAGTTTTTTATTTGTTCAGGAGATATCAGCATCACTGACGAGGCCAGCATTTATTGCCCATCCCTAATTGCCCTCGAAGGGGGTGGTAAGCCACCTTGAACCACTGCATTTCATGTGGTGTAGGTATACCCACGGTGGTGGTAGGGAGGGAGCTCCAGGATTTTGACCCAACAACACTGAAGGAACAGCAATTGAAGCAGCTCAACATGATTGGGCCTAGTACAATACCCTGAGGAACTCTTGCAGTGATGTCCTTCCTGACACCTCTAACAACCATAACAATCTTTCTTTTTGCTAGAGGTCTTTCTCCCTTGAGGGAAAATGTTCTGTTGCATGCAGTACCCCTATCTGGAAACTTTTCTGAAAACTGCCAAACTGGTCCAACAAGGGCAAAAAAAAGTGACAGTCAGCTGCGGGTAGGATTTAAGTTGCTGTGAACTCATGTTTGCGATTAAAAGTCTGCGTGATTACTAATTCCCAGGCATCATCTCCCAGTGGTTTGATTTTTTAAAAATAGGTATTAAATTGCAGAATTGGATTTAAAAAGTATAAACTATTACTAGGTTAACTATTTTAAGTGAACATTACTTGATCAGAATGCTATTTAGTTGATATGTATTGAGGCTAAGCATCTACCCAGTTGCTGTATATATTACTTTACATCCACAGGTGTACAGTAAAATATGATGTAACTTTGCTCTGCTAAACAGGCGAATGTCCAGTCACCAAAATGAGGAAGCCGATGACCGTCGCTGATCCACAACTCTTTTATTGGCAATTCATAGATCAGTCCAAACATCAGTTCCCACTCTTTCCTTCTATATTAACACTCTGTCCAGAGGCAACTCTCAACTGGGCAAAAACCCAGCCCTTAAATACAAAACTATAATGAGCATCACCTGCTCTCTATTAACACTGAAATGAGTCCTGTTTAATTAAAGGGACCAGCATTTTCAATATTGTCATGCTGTCCTATTTCAATGGGAAGTTGAGCCAACTCTGTAGGTTACACAAAAAGGTTTCTGTCATAGACAGACACTCTTTCATATTTTGTTTGTGTACACAATAAGGGTAAGGTTGCATTAAATGTGCTGTCTTTTCCATGCTGTGGTGATTGGGACACAAAAAGAGCAGGAAATCAGAAGAATGTTGGGAGTGTTCTGATAAGAACAGCCATCCAGAGGGCACTTTCCAACCATTTGATTTGCTGTCCTTAAATTTTGATTTGGCGCCATCTCAGTCTTTGTGTTCCTCATAGTGTCAGTTCATATGCTGAAGCTAAATTGTACAGGATGCTGAGATATCCATTTATTTGAATAATGTGTGATGTCTGCTAGCATTTCTGTAGAGCCCAGCCTGCAGACATCTCCACAGATACCACCAGCAACTCTGAGCGATGAACGTTAATTAAGGCTTCATTAATTTTCTCTTCCTCCTCAAACAATCCAGTTGAGACTTACTGAAATTCACTGTTAAGACAAAACCCCCCGCAAGCATTTTAGCCTATGGGATGATTTGAACTTAGCTCCTGCAGTTTGGAGCCTGGTACCCTTTAATTTTGCTCGAGCTTTTACTGAAATGGGGTTATTTTGTAATCAGAAAGCAAACGGGTCGGTTCTACAAAATACTGTACATACATGTGGATGAAAAATGACAGATAAAGTTCATATTTTTGTGTATATAATATTCAGAGCAGACCAGTTAATAATGCAGGCTGACTTCTGTAAAAAGAGGTTAGAATCATCAATCTTTCGCATGACTTGTACTTTGTGTGTTAAGATGATCCAGGTAATTACCATAAACAGCTTGGAGTAATGCAGATGTCTTAAATTAATTATACATAATTTGCAGCAAGTAGTTTAAGTCTAATGACTGCTTGAATCAGAGACAGAACCTCTCCGTACAAGTGGACTAAAAAAGCAGCTTTAGCACTAAAGCAAAAGTGATCACTACAGTTTAATTTCAATTAGCTGCACTTCCATATTATTTTGAATAATCTGTAGTTGGATTGTTACATTGGGGTTTAAATGGACGAAAAGATGACCATAAAGGAAAGGAACCTTGGAAAGTACAGCTATTTTGAATAGGAATACACTTGTATTTTACCTCTATCAATTTTGTCTGCATTGATCACTTTCTATACAGACCCCATGTCCTCGTTATGTACTGAAAGCGATTCAGTAATTTTGACTTTTGTACAGTGCAATTTAATGTAACAAAGTTGGGTTAGTACCAAAAGATATTCAGTGCCTCAAGTCACTACTGTGAGGAACGTTGAGGCTCCTCGTCCATGTTTTCCTCTTTGCATTTTCCATCTACTTGGATTTGATTCTGATTCTTGCTCTGCTTATCACACAATGGGATTGGCTGACTAATAAGTGTTATCTCTTTTCTGAAGGTTTTTGCTTGTTGGTCTGTGTCTGATCTACTGCCACTCCTAATCATAATAAATTATGTAAGACTATGACTCGGCTGTCTTGAAACTTCTCTGATTTTATAGTTGAGCAATGTTTGCTCATGATCTTTTTGATCCCTGGTACTTTGGGGAATAATAAATAGCTTTATAGTAGAATGCATTGCCCCACTACTATTTTAAATTCTGTATCACAGAATTGATACTTGGATGTTGATTCAAAAGCCACTTCCAAATCTGACAAGCAGATGCTGGAAATCTGAAATAAAACAGAAAATGCAGGAAACACTTAGCAGGTTTGGTAGCATTCGTGGAGAGAGCAAGAGAGAGTGTTGATGTTTCAGGTTTGTGACCTTTCATCAGAACTGAGAAAAGTTAGAAATATAATTTTTGAGCAAGTGAAAGGAGGGAGGGTGGGAAGAAGAACAAAAGAGAAGGTCTGTGTTGGGGCAGAGGACAGGACCGATTAACTGACAAGGTTTCATGGTATAAAGCCAAAGGGTGTGGTAATGGAACAAGAAAAGAAACAAAAGGTGGCTAGATGAGGTTTGAACAGTAGAATAGCAACCTTCTGAATGTAAAGGGATTAATAAACGAGAAAAGAAGTATCAGCAAAAAAAAAAACACAACAAAATAAGGCAAAGGTTATGATCTAAAATTGTTGAACTCCATGTTGAATCCAGAAAGCTCTAAATGCCCAGTTGAAAGATGAGGTGCTGTTCCTCCAGCTTGCATTCAGCTTCGTTGAAACACTATCGCAAGCCAAGGACAGAGGTCAGAGTGGGAGAAAGGTAGAGAATTGAAATGATAGGGAAGCTCAGGGTCATGCTTTCAGACTGAATGAAAGTGTTCCGCAAAGTTGTTACCCAGCCTGCGTTTGATCTCCCCAACGTAGAGGAGGCTATGTTGTGAGCAGCAAATGCAGTAAACTACACTGAAAGAAGTACAAGTAAATCGCTGTTTTACTTGGAAGATTGTCTGGGGCCTTGGACAATGAGAATCTGACATGGAGTATTTTAGAACAATCTACAGATGGCCTTAATTTTTTTAGTACATTCTGGAAATCCTGATCTATTCCAATATTTATAAAATCACTTGGCGATCGTAAGGGCAGAAGGTTGATGAGATTTCCTTTGGTCAGATATTACCATGTATTTGTACTTGTATATCAAATGACTGACATACTGTTGAAAATTGAATCATAAATTCTTGCTATAATTACATTCGTAAGCAATCAATTGAACTTTTTAAATATCGTATTTATGAATGTGACTGTTCTAATGCCTAATTTTTTTCACTTTTTTAAAAATTAGAGTGTCAATTAAAGCTAAGGAACAAAAAAGGAGCAATTACATTGCTCGGCGTGGTCGAAAGGCCACCAACTAGTGGAAAGGATGAAGAGGAACAAATTTGCAAGGAAATTAGAGAGGTGCGAGAATTATGGAGTAGTTATAATGGACTTTAATTATCCAAATATAGACTGGGATAGTAGTAGTGTAAAGGGCAGAGAGGGGCAGGAGTTCCTAGAGTGCGTTCAGGAAAATTTTCTACCATGTATTTTCAGTCCAAAGAGAGGGGAGGCACTGCTGGACCTGGTTCTTGGGAATGAGGTGGGCCAAGTGGATAAACATCAGTAGGTGAACATTTAGGGTACAGTGATCACTGTATCATAAGATTTAGGTTGGTTATGGAAAAGGACAAAGAACAATCTAGTGTAAGAATAATTAACTGGGGGAAAGCCATCTTCAATGGGGTAAGAATGGATCTGTGTTGAATAAATTGGAAACAAAGGTTAGAAGGAAAAACAGTAGTTGCACAATGGGCTACCATCAGAGTTCAGACACAGTCAAGGTATATTCCCTTGAAGGGGAAAGGTAGGGCAAATAATTACAGAGCTCCCTGGATGACCTGAGCTAAGGATGAAGTAGAAAAAGTGTGCTTATGACATGTCGGGTAGATAATACAATGGAGAACCAGGCTGAATACAGAACGTTCAGAGGGGAAGTGAGAAGCAAAGAGAGAGAGTATGAAAAGAGACTAGCAGCTAACATAAAATAGAATCTCAAAGTCTTCTATAAGCATATAAATTCTTTTCTTTTGGGCCTCCTTATCTCGAGAGACAATGGATACGCGCCTGGAGGTGGTCAGTGGTTTGTGAAGCAGCGCCTGGAGTGGCTATAAAGGCCAATTCTGGAGTGACAGGCTCTTCCACAGGTGCTGCAGAGAAATTTGTTTGTTGGGGCTGTTGCACAGTTGGCTCTCCCCTTGCGCCTCTGTCTTTTTTCCTGCCAACTACTAAGTCTCTTCGACTCGCCACAATTTAGCCCTGTCTTTATGGCTGCCCGCCAGCTCTGGCGAATGCTGGCAACTGACTCCCACGACTTGTGATCAATGTCACACGATTTCATGTCGCGTTTGCAGACGTCTTTATAACGGAGACATGGACGGCCGGTGGGTCTGATACCAGTGGCGAGCTCGCTGTACAATGTGTCTTTGGGGATCCTGCCATCTTCCATGCGGCTCACATGGCCAAGCCATCTCAAGCGCCGCTGACTCAGTAGTGTGTATAAGCTGGGGATGTTGGCCGCTTCAAGGACTTCTGTGTTGGAGATATAGTCCTGCCACCTGATGCCAAGTATTCTCCGAAGGCAGCGAAGATGGAATGAATTGAGACGTCGCTCTTGGCTGGCATACGTTGTCCAGGCCTCGCTGCCGTAGAGCAAGGTACTGAGGACACAGGCCTGATACACTCGGACTTTTGTGTTCCGTGTCAGTGCGCCATTTTCCCACACTCTCTTGGCCAGTCTGAACATAGCAGTGGAAGCCTTACCCATGCGCTTGTTGATTTCTGCATCTAGAGACAGGTTACTGGTGATAGTTGAGCCTAGGTAGGTGAACTCTTGAACCACTTCCAGAGCGTGGTCGCCAATATTGATGGATGGAGCATTTCTGACATCCTGCCCCATGATGTTCGTTTTCTTATAAGCATATAAATAATAGGGTAGTAAAAGGTGCAGTAGGGCGGATTAGGGCCCAAAAGGGGGATTTATGCATGGAGGCAGGGAGAATAGCTGAGGTATTACATGAATACTTTGCATCTGTCCTTACCAAGGAAGAAGATGCTAACTAGGCCACAGTGAAAGAGGAGGTAATTAATACACTAGAAGGATTTAAAATTGATGAGGTATTAGATGGGCTGTCTATGCTTAAAGTGGTTAAGGCACCAGGGCCGGATGTGATGCATCCAAGGATACTGAGGGAAGTGAGACTGGAAATTGCGGAGGCACGGGCCATAATTTTCCAGTCTTCCTTAGACTCGGGTGTGCCAGAGGAATGCAGTATTGCAAATGTTACACCCTAGTTCAAAAGAAGATGTAAAGATAAGTCCAGCAACTACAGGCCAGTCAGTTTAACTTCAGTGATGGGGAAGCTTCTAGAAAGAATAATTTGGGACAAAATTAACAGTCACATGGACAAATGTGGGTTAATTAAGGAAAGCCAGCATGGATTAGTTAAAGGAAAATCATGTTTAACTTGCTGGAGTTTTTTTTTGAAGAGGTAACATAGAGGGTTGTTGAGGGCAATGCTGTTGATGGGGTACACATGGACTTTGAGAAGGTATTTGATACAATGCTGCAAAACAGACTCAGCAAAATTATAGCTCATGGAATAAAATGGACAGTAGCAACATGGATACAAAATTGGCTGAGTGACAGGAAACAGTAGTGGTTAATGGATGCTCTTCAGGCTGGAGGAAGGTTTGTAGAGGAGTTCCACAGGGGGTCAGGTCAGTGTTGAGACCCTTGCTCTTCCTGATGTATATTAATGACCTAGACCTTGGTGTGCAGGGCACAATTTCAAATTTGAGGATGATCCGAAACTTGGAACAATTGTGAACTGAGAGGGTTAGTGTAGAAGTTGAAAGGAATATGGACAAGTTGGTGGAATGGGTGGTCAAGTGGCAGATGAACTTCAATGTGAAGTGATTCATTTTGGTATGAACACAAATAGGAGCAGAAGTAGACTATATGGCCCTTTGAGCCAGCTCCACCATTCAATACAATCATGGCTGATCTAGGGCTTCAATTCCACTTTCTCTGAACATCAACACTTACCAATTTCACATTTTAAAAAAAAAAAAATTATTCTTCACTATTTTTACGACCAAAGTGAACAACTTCACACTTCCCTACATTATACTCCATTTGCTATCTTGTTGCCCACTCACTTAACATGTCTATATCTCTTTGCAGCATCTCTACGACTTCCCCGCAGCTTACCTTTCTACCGAACCTTTCATCATCAACAAACTTAGATACAGGAGTCTCTGTCTCTTCATCCAGGTCATTAATATAGTGTATAAATAGCTGAGGCCCCAGCACTGATCCTTGTGGCATCCCTCTATTCACTGCCTTCCAACTTGAAAATGCCCCATTTATGCCCACTCTCTGCTTCCTGTCTGTTAACCAATCCTCTACAACAAGTCAGCATTGTTTTACTAAAGGGAGATCCTGTTTGACAAATTTTAGTTTTTTGAGGATGTAACTAGTAGGGTAGATAAAGGGAAACCAGTCGATGCTGTATACCTGGATTTCCAAAAGGCATTCGATAAGGTGCCACATAAAAGATTAATAGGCAAGATAAAGGCTTGTAGTGTTGGGGGTAATATATTAATGTGGATAGAGGATTGGTTGGGACTCTTTTCCTTGGAGAAGAGAAGGCTGAGAGGAGATTTCATAGCAGTATTCAAAATCATGAGGGGTATGGACAGAGTGGATAGGGAAAAACTGTTCCCACTTGTGAAAGGATTGAGAATGAGAGAGCACAGATTTAAAGTGATTGGCAAAAGAAGCAAAAGCATAGAGTCATAATTATACAGCACAGAAACAGGCCCTTCGGCCCATCGTGTCCGTGCCAGCCATCAAGCACCTATCTATTCTATTCCCATTTTCCAGCACTTGTCCCATAGCCTTGTATTGACACTTCCGCTATGGGAAATAGTGTCTTCCTATCTACCTTATCAATACCCCTCATAATCTTGTACACCTCAATCAGGTCTCCCCTCAGCCTTCTCTGCTCCAAGTAAAACAACCCTAGCCTATCCAGTCTCTGCTCATAGCTGAAATGCTCGCGCCCAGGCAACATCCTGGTGAATCTCCTCTGCACCCTCTCCAGTACAATCACATCCTTCCTATAGTGTGGCGCCTAGAACTGTACACAGTACTCCAGCTGTGGCCTAACAGCTCCATCATAACCTCCCTGTTCTTGTATTCTATCCCTCGGCTAATAAAGGCAAGCATCCCATATGACTTCCTAACCACCTTATCTACCTGTGCTGCTGCCTTCAGTGATCTATTGACAAGTACACCAAGGTCCCTCTGACCCTGTGTACTTCCTAGGGTCCTACCACTCATTGTATATTCCCTTGCCTTGTTAGTCCTCCCAAAATGCATCACCTCACACTTCTCAGGATTACATTCCATTTGCTACTGCTCTGCCCATTTTACCAGCCCATCTATATCATCCTGTAATCTAAGGCTTTCCTCCTCACTATTTACGGCACCACCAATTTTCGTGTCATCTGCCAACTTAATGATCATATCTTCTATATTCACATCCAAATCATTAATGTACACTACAAACAGCAAGGGTCCTAGCACCAATTCCTGCGGTACACCACAGGTCACAGGCTCCCAATCGCAAAAACAACCCTCTGCCTCCTGCCACTAAGCCAATTTTGCATCCAATTTGCCAAATTGCCCTGGATCCCATGGGCTCTTGCCTTCTTGACCAATCCGCCATGCAGGACCTTATCAAAAGCCTTACTGAAGTTCATGTAGACTACATCAACTGCTTTACCCTCATCTACACATCTAGTCACCTCCTCGAAAAATTCAATCAAGTTATTAAAAAAGCAACATGAGGAAAAACTTCTTTACGTAGCGAGTGGTTAGGATCTGGAATGCACTGCCTGTGTGTGGTGGAGGCAGGTTCAATCGAGGCATTCAAAAGGGAATTCGACTGTTAACTGAAAAGGAAGAATGTGCAGGGTTACGAGGGTCAGGCGGGGGAATGGCATTAAGTAAATTGCTCATTCGGAAAGACACAATGGACCGAATGGCTGCCTTCTATGCTGTAACAATTCTGTGAATTGCATCTGTTCTTAATCATGCTGCTCTAACACTTTGCTATTTGCAGCTATAGGAGACTTGAAGTTGTCATAAGCTTTAGTAATTTTGGTTGTTTATCCCCCAACTTGGGAAATGCTACAATGGGAAAAACAGTCCAGTCTGTAAAGTAGTCAGGGTGTAATTACCATAATCTGAGAAATATCAATGTTTCTGTCAGTGATGTTTCAATTCTGCAATTTTAATCAAGGTTGCGTTCCACTTGTTAATGATACAACTGAGCTGTTTTTAAAAAAAAAAAAGGATGAAAGAGAAAATTGGAAAACTAAAAAGCATTCCCAAGTATGTAATTAAGGTGATGGAGACATCAGAGTATGTGAAGAAAATATCGTGTTGCATTGCTGACTGGAGTGCTTTAAGATTCATGCTGTGGAACTCGATGGACAAAGTGATGACCACAAGTCTGACATATAGTTGCTTTAAATCCATCCAGTCCTTTTTATAAAAAAAAAAAATGATCTGAACATCACAGTCTTCAGTCAATTAGAAATAATACAATTCGGGGGTACCTGTTTTTCATAGACCCGTCATTTGAATACTCAAATGCCTTTTTAAACTGACAGTTTTCCTGAGTATATAACTTGGAAGGAGGATGATAGTATGTTGGTGAACATAATGGGCATGATTTTCAACTGTCGACCACTCGTTTGTCACTGGGTAGCCAGCAGTTGAATATTGAGTAGGGGGGGAGGGAAGCACCTTGGCCAGCCCATTGGCAACCAGGGCCTGTCTGACGCAGTATTTAACTAGGCCTGTATTGAGCCACAGATAAATAAATTAAATATAGAGGGCAAGCAGCAACAGTACTAGCTTTTCAAGGGAGTTGAAAAGCAACTTTATTCATCTGAAAACATGAATTGATAAGCCGAACCATGTGCGTAGGGTGTGGTTTCCTCACCAGATCTAAACTTCTGAACGTTCAGCTGGTCTGATATTTTGTGGGAAGGTAATGAATGGTTCCTGTTTGATCAAAGCTGGACTGTCCAAGAGAATTTCCAGTTGCTGTCAATGCTGTGTCTGTTTTTGTCTTTAGAATTAATACTAAAACAGCATTAAAAGTAAGTATCATGGACTATGATTCTCAAACATCACCTCTCCTCATATCCCCTCCTTTTGAGTCAGCATCCTTTTTTTGATTGTCTCTAAAGTGCTTTGAGGTGTCTTTCTATCTTGAAGGTGTTTTACAAATACAGATTATTTCTTGCTGAAAATTGGGTCTAGGGGTGCACTTGTATTGCATCAGTGACCTTAGCATGGCATGTGTATGCTCATAGCATGAATGTGATCTGTACTCATCTGTATGCATCTCTTTTTGTTTTTTGATAAAACAATGGAAAATTTTGGGATTTCTTTTCCTCTTTCTGGGGAAATTATTTTTATTAACCAATTTGCCACTACAAAAATAACGTAAGATCTTTAGGAAATCAGTTTATTAAAAAAAAAATGACTTTAAAGATTCTTCCTTTATAAATAACGCACTGTTGTAAATCTTTGAAGACTAGACTGGGAAAAAATTGTAATGGATTCCCAACTCAGGACCATCTTGGGTGTTGCAGAACACTTTGCTGAAGAACGTAAGAATGTTTTAGGGATAACAAAAGTCCTTTGGCCCAAAAAGCCTTTTTGATTGAGGCACCATCAATATCCCATAAAATATCTTTCAATGCCTTCCCTCTAGTGGGAACCACTAATCCTATATGCTTGGATGACTGTTTTACACCACTCTTATACCATTTTTACACCCTTCTTACTCAACTTGAAAATAGTTGTCTTGTATTTTCGGATATTTAAATCGTTTGCCACAGTGACCAATTTGCCTTGCATCAGCAATTTCTAGTGTTCAAATCATCAATTCCAGTTTTTTCCCTCTATTTTGATTCATTTCCCCATACCATACATTTTTTTTAAAGCAAGAATCTGGGCACTCTACTTGCTCCCAGGCCTTGGCTAATCATAGCCTATGAGCTTGTTGCTGGCAAGTAAGCAACATAAAGTGCAACTGACACATCCTCCAGCGATCCCATCTTCAGTTTTTTAAATTCTGAAAAGTCGGGAAGAGCCTAAACCTATTGTATCAGACAATGCCATGGTTGAACAGAGAAGACAAGAAACATCAAAAGGATAGTGTTTAGTTGAATGATACAAAATTTGGATTTTGAAAGTTAGCCTGGACATTTCTGTATGATCTGCTTTGCCTCAGTTCGTGCGCGCACTCTATCAGCCAAGCTAAGACTTGGAACATGCTTTGTGGGGAAGCAAAGTCACATATACCTTCTGCTACCTAGTGGGAAATAGTGCACTGGTATGCCAATGCTTAATGCAAGTGGTTCCCCAAGCCAGAATGCTATTCTCTGCCTCTTCCCTTCTTCCAGAGGCATCAACGGAGCAGTGAACCTAAAATTGGTATGTTGCATACACCAGTTAATAAGCCACTGAGCGCTCCTTTTCATAAAAATCATGGCAAACTGGCAAGGATTCAACATTGACCCATAAAATTCTCAAACAAATTTATGTTTTCATTAATAATGTCAAACATTACTTAAAAACTCTTGGTTCCTCTGACTTCCCAGCAGGATCCCATTCTGCAGGCTGCTATTGATGTCTGGACTGAAAGCAAAAGCCTCAAGTTTTTTGCAATTAAACAAATGTTTTTAAAAAGTTGTCAAGGAGAGAATAATACCACATCAAACACTATACATAATTATAAAAACAGAAAATGCTGGTCTTGGCAGCATCTGTGGAGGGAGCAACAGAGGTTACGTTTCAGGCAAATTAACTTTTATCATGACCTTTTTTATTCATGGGATGTGGACATCGCTGGCTAGGCCAGCATTTATTGCACATCCCTAATTGCCCATGAGAAGGTGGTGGTGAGCCGCCGCCTTGAACTGCTGCAGTCCTTTGGTGTAGGTACACCCACTGTGCTATTAGGAAGGGAGTTCAAGGATTTTGACCCAGTGACAGTGAAGGAACGGCAATATAGTTCCAAGTCAGGATGGTGTCTGTCTTGGAGGAGAACTTGCAGGTGGTGGTGTTCCGATGCATCTACTGCCCTTGTCCTTCTAGATGGTATAGGTCATGGGTTGTGAAGGTGCTGTCGAAGGAGACTTGGTGAGTTGCTGCAGTGCATCTTGTAGATAGTACACTCTCTTTCATCAGACGGTCATCAACTTGAAACGTTAACTCTGTTTCTCTCCACAGATGCTGCCAGACCTGTTGAGAAATTCCAGCATTTTCTGTTTGGATTTCAGGTTTACAATGTCTGCAATATTTTGTTTTTGTACTAGTAAATAATAACCTTTATGTTGAAACTGACAGCATATTGACCTTGTCCTCTTCTATGTAGTATAGAAACAAACAATGAATTGTATGCCCAACTTAGATCAAATACATATCAAATTCAATAAAATATTAAATTCCGCATCAGACTGTAGGGAACAATATGTCATTGTACAAAACTAAGGAAAGTTGGTTGAGTGAGTTCTCTTTTCATGAGCAGAATAATGAACTGGAATAATAGTGTTGTCTTGTGAACTGTGCCACATGTTACTGTAATGCGTCTTTTTAATATTACTATTTAAATTCTAAGCTCAGTTTTGATTCAGCGCCTCCTCATATTATCTGATACTCAGTTTTTCACCACATGATAGCTGCCTTTATAACAAATTATAATGAACATATTGAATCATCAGCTGTCTTCTGTGATCAGGCTTTTGAAACTCAAGCTGGATGTTACCTAACACCACCTTCCTGCTTTATGCTGCAAATCCATCAGGATCTTTAGACAGAAAAGATAGCTTCCTTTATAAGAGCTGGCAAGGTTGTACACTGAAAAGATTAATCTGTCTTTCTGCTTACAAACGCTGATTGATCTGCCATATGTTTCTGGCATTTTGTGTCCTTTTTTTTCCAGCTATGCAGCATTTGCAGTTTTCTTTATTTCTCATGATTTACTGGTCCTTGCCATTCAAACTTTGGGCTCTGTGCTTTGAGGCTGGATTGATAGGCTAAGCTTCTCAATTTAAAAATAAAATGTTGAATATATGTCTCTGTCCAAATGCAATCCATTTCCCCACTGCAGCACTGAAATTTTCTATGCTCCCTTTAGCTTTTGCTCCACTGGACAAAACTTCAGTGCTTGGCTATGTTTTTTTTTTTAAAAAACGCAACTAAATGGGATTACCAATTTTTGAATTACTATTAAGTTTTTCCTTTTTTTTTGAGCCTCCCACTTTTTCAGTAACCATGACAGCATACTGGCTGATCCGCTATCCTGGTGAGTTGCTTGCAGGCATTCCTCAAGATAAATTTTTTGAGCTGGTTGCCAGAACAAGGAAACAATATTCTGAGTTGATTCCTTGATTTGATTTGACTTTTTTTTTCCTCCACCGCCTCTCTTCTTTCAACCCCCCCCCCCCCCCCCCCTCCCACCGGCCCCAAGGTAGCTCACCCTGGCAACTTGGGCCATTGTAATCTGGTTGTTTTGATTTGGCCATGCATACTATCAACAACACAGTACTTTGCACCAGGTGATCATTTTAAAACGTGTCTTCAAAGGGCAAGGCCCACTGCCATTTTCATTGCATGCCTCTTTTAGGGTTTTTTGCCTTGGATGTTTATAGAGCACAACAGCTGATCGCATTAGCAACATGACTGCTGACAAAGCTGGGAAACAGCATGGCTAGATCAGTATCAGTGACAACTCAATTGGTAAATAACACACTAGCTTCTGATACCAAAATGAAAATACTGAGGGGGTTAGGAACAAACAATGGGCTCTAGCTACAAGTAGGTTTTGGGTGAGCGGGTCGTGAAGTGAATTTTACAAAATTGAAGCTTTGGCTATTTTAACTCAAAGGCTTCATTTAGATCCCACTCGCTGACTTCCCACCTAGAACAGCCAGCATCACATAATGGCTAATAGGTGAAAAGCGAAAATTCAGATCCAGCCTGTACCTGGAGCCTACTAGCTTCTGGCTGCCAGAACATCAGGCAGCCTGAATGGTCTCCAGGCTACGAAAATAATAGATCTGGGGTCGTGGATCTGTTCTTGGTTAGGGACCTGCTGTGGTTGCAGCCCAGAGGAACAGTCCCACTCCTTCTGGTCCTGCAAAAATAAATTAAAACGTATCTTCACAGGATCCTGATTTGCATAGTAAAAGCACTTACCACCTGACCGGTGGTACAGCAGCAGTGAGAACAGTGCAGTAAATTTATATGCCACCATTTTCAGTGTGCTATCGCCTCATTTTCTGCCAGACAGAAGGCCTCAAAATCTCAAACATAGATACAAATCTAAGGGGATAATTGTACAAGCCTGTGCATCATTGTTCACATTCAAAATTTGCTAGTGTGCTGTTAACAATTTGCCAGATATCAATTTTATTGTTTGGAAAATTGTGGGCAATATATGCCTGGATTTTCAATGTGCATTGCCTACAGACAATGCTTTTCATCAGGAGAACGAGCCTGTAAAATTACCCCTCAGGTATCTGTCTTAGTGTCTGTATCTGAATATATTGGTTTGTCTGTTTCTTCACCTGTGTGACTTTGTTTTTATCTGTGGGACAAGCAACAGTGGCAGGCAGTAATGCATTCAAACCTTGCTATCTAGCCTGTTTTGTTATTAGTCTTTTTACTGAATATTTTGATATTGGAGAAAAGACTTTACAGGAGGTGTTTACTTCCAGGATGGTGTATAAGTTTTTTTTTCTTATCCTGCTGGGGTAGCTGAAAAAGCTGTCAAAACATAGTGAAATTGCTGCTGAAAGTGTGCAATTTACACCCATTTTCAGAAAGGTCAACAATGAAACACGCTGTTTTTGTCCCTAGTTGCTGATTTATCCGTTGTACAGACTCAAATAATTACCTCCCCAGCCTTTAGTTTTCAGTTTTTAATTTTTGTGTGTGCAGCAGTGAATGTTAAATCAATTTCTGATGACCAATTTGCAGCTAGTAGATAAAACAAAACCTCAAAAGTATGTTATGGGAGCATCACTGGGTTTTGCTGAATTTGAACGTATCTAACAATTAACTATTTCCGTGATATAATTGAGCCAACATCTGTCTATATTTGTGTAGTTGTATTCAGCTGAACATCATTTTGCAGAAATGATGTCAAATCCCCATTGATTATGACTCATAATTATTGGACCATGGAGCTTCAGTGCACTGAGACCAGGATTGATTCGAGCTGGTTCCTGTGATTTGCTCACCAATTCGTTACAATTTTTTTCACATGGGAAGGAATAAGTGGATAAAAGACTAGAGAACGATTCCCCTCCATTCCATTTTGGCCAATCTCGCACACTTCCTATCATCCAATAATGTCATTATTACATTGATAGTGTACTGTCAGTAACGAGAACAATACTTCTGTCAATGGTGGCTGCTATTGATTATTAAGGGGACAGACTCTAACAGCTCCCTGAAAGCTGTTGAGTGCAACATCTGAACCTTCTTCCGACTGACCCCAGAGGAGAGGATAGTGCTCAAATGTGACGAATCTTGACTTTCTCCCCCCCCCCCCCCCCCCCCTTTCCCTGCCCCCCACTCAAAAAAAGACATACTGCCTGTCAGGACTGGAAACACATGAGAACACATAGCTTGCCAATAGAATGCAAATGAGGCCTGATCAACAAAATGGTTCAGGCCATGAATCTAGCAACATTGTGTGGAATGTGCTGATTGTTTGTTTGCCCTACTGCCATTCATGAACGACAGAGATAAAAACTGATTCTCTGATTCCCCGTTGAAAGAAAATCTTGGCTTTTCTTAAATTAACTTATGTGGATTATCCCTGCTCATGCATGGGAAATGCATTTGCAGTAACATTTAGAAGTATTCTTGCTGACACCTGAAAATAGCAGGTCTTGCTGCATATGGACACGGGCTGCTTCAGTATCTGAGGAGTTACAAATGGTGCTGAGCATTGTGCAATCATCAGTGAACATCCCCACTTCTGACCTTTTACGATGGAGGGAACGTCATTGAAGCAGCTGAAGATGTTTGGGCCTAGGACACAACCCTGACGAACTCCTGCAGTGATGTCCTGGGACTGAGATGATTGACCTCCAACAACTACAACCACCTTCCTTTGTGCTAGGTATGACTCCAACCAGAAGAGAGTTTTCACCCCGTTGACTCCAGTTTTGCTAGGGCTCCTTGATGTCAAATGCTTCCTTGATGTCGAGGGTAGTCACTCTCGTCACCTCTGGCGTTCAGCTCTTTTTTTTCTATGTTTGGACCAAGGCTGTAATGAGGTCAGGAGCTGAATGGCCCTGGCAGAACCCAGACGGAGTGTCAGTGAGCAGGTTATTGCTGAGTAAGTGCCACTTGATAGCACTGTAGATGATCCCTAAATCATTTTGCTGATCAGGAGAAGACTGATAGGGCGGTAATTGGCCGGGTCAGATTTGTCCTTTTTGTGCGCAGGACATACTGGACAATTTTCCATATTGGTGTACTGGAACAGCTTGGCTCGGGGTGCGGCTAGTTCTGGAGCACAAGTCTTCAGTACTATTGCTGGAATGTTGTCAGGGCCCATAGCCTTTGCAGTATCCAGTGCCTACAGCTTCAAATATATGTCTGTCTCAAGGTATTTCACCAGGGCTCTGTGTAGAGGAATGCACACTAATTCAAGCAATGATGTGATTTCTGTATTTGCATCACTGGTGTATACAATATATTCATTTCTCCCCACCCACATTTGCTACTGTTACAAAGGTACTTACATTTTTTTAATTTTTTTGAGAATTTGTGTTAAAACTGGAAAGATTCCGTGGATATGTTTCTTTTTATCAAGTTCACTGAAAGAACACTTGAAATGTTATTTGAAAACGACCTGTGCTGGAAATCATGTGCTTTTAAGCTCAATAAACAGAAACCTTGGTGACCTGTGGAAGATGTTTGCAGAGATGCATATCAAGGGTTATGGAGGTCAGGAGGTTGACTTTCTGTTTGGGGAAGATATTGTTTTCAGGTCAATTGGGGTGTGAACTGTTTTGAAGACTGTTGGTGTTTTGCCTGCCAAGGATAAAGAAACCACCCAGCTCACCTCTTTCTCTACCTCTTTAAGAAACCTTGAAATGATGCAGTGTGAGAGCGCTAAAATCCCTGGTGCTGCATCTCTCCTGAGAAGCTGGAAAAACCTGCCAGATTAATTCTCAATGCTGCCTGAAAAGAACTGCTTTGGAAAAGATCCCAATGACTCATCTCCGTATATCCAGATGCTAGACCAAAAGGGACAACAGACTTCCTTCATATCTTCAAGAATTAGCAAGTATTTGGCCAAAGTATTCTTTTTTTGTCTTGTAACATACCTCTGCAGAGAGAATTTCTGTATTTTTTGTGTGTGGGGAATTTTAAAAAGGGAACTTTCATATTTCAATCCATTGATTCTTTGCTTCATTACTGGATAAGTCTTGTTTTTATAATAAACTGATAATTTTGTTCATTAAAGTAACCTGGTTGGTGTATTTTATTCAGGGATAAAAAGTAGAGTATATGATTGACTGAATCTGTAACTAGGTAAACATTTTTGTAATTGTTGTGACCTGCAGAGAAGTGGGACTAGAAAAGACAGTGCACTCTGCGCACCTCGGTCGTAAAACTGCCTTATCTTGGCTCAGTTGGTAGTATTTTTTCCTTTTGTGTCAAATAGTTGTGGGTTTCAGCTCAATCCAAGCTGGCAGTACGGATAAAGTGTTGCATTGTTGGAGTTTTAAGATCTTGTTGCCTGTTCTGATGATTCAGGTCGATGAAGTCTTTTGACTATTTGAAGATATCCAGGGATTAATGTAGTGTCTTGGCCAACATTCCTACTTCACCAATAATACAAAAAGTAAATTAACTAGTCGTTCATCTCATTGTGTTATGTGGGATCTCGTTTTGCACAAAATGCTCCCTTGTTGACATATCAGTCAGTGCATACTTGTCACATGGACTGAACTAAAAGGAGTTTTTTTTTAAATAAGTACATAAGCTTACAAATTTAAAATGTTTTGTGCTCCTATATTTGCCTTGCACAGAATAACAACGCCTTGTTTTATCAGTTTAGATTTTTTTGATCATGTTACACATGCAAGTAAGCTGTAAAATGAAACTGCAAAGGTATTCTTTTTGCCATTTGTCTGAACATGCATGCCTTGACCTAGAAGAAGGCTGGTAGAATTACTGCTCATTATTTGTTAACTCTAATTTATTCAACCTCTGTGTACAGTATTCATTACTCATACAAAAATGTTAGTGATTTGCCAAATACAGAATCTTTTCTGATTTAAAGTTTTTTTTTATTGTACACACAACATTGCAAGTTGAAGAAGGCGCTTCAGCCTATTTAATTTTATTCTTCTGGAATACCAATCCCACTGTCTTCTAGCTCCTTCTAAAATGAGCCTTGTGTCCTAGGTTTAACTACGCCAGTTCTTAATCATTCTGCACATAGGACAAATGTTTGGAAGTTTTCCCTTCACAGGTCAAAACTTGTGCCCTCTTGGCCTCCTTTACTGGAATAGCAAGTTATATTTGTGCAATACATTGACCAGCTTCAAAATAAAAATTTCCACTGCCTCCACATGATCTTCAGCAGGACCACCATTGCCAAATCCTCCAACATCAGTCTGGAAGCTGCCAATGATCAGAAGCTTAACTGGGCCAGTCAAATCAACACCATAGCTACAGAAGCAGGGCAGAGGCTGGGTATTCTAACTAGTTACTCACTTCCTGGTCTACAGGAAAGACTCAAACATCTAAATGACAAAAGTCAGGAGGGTGAAGCATGCAGTGACACAATGCTTGAGAAACTCAAACTAACAAAAATTAGTGGTTGCTTTCCAGAATTTCCAAGATATCCAGAATATTGGAATGTGCTAAGCTTGCCATATCTCTCCCAACCTATTGTCATGGGCATCCTTCCCAATAATGGAACTGGATTGGTATTGAAAATACAGGAGGAATCCTAATCTGCCTCTTCCCTGCCTCCATCAGAGAAGATGGCCAGAAGATCAGAAGTTGAGCACTGGGTATTACTTATGAAATGGACTTTACTATTTTAAGTTTGCTCTAGTGAATTGTCAAATAGTCTTGGAAATGTTGTATAGGCACCTGGATATTTAATCTCTCATTGCCACTTGTTACTGCATCTTATGTTTTGAACTGTTGCTTAGAACTAGTCTAGCAGCAAATAGCTAGAGAGTTATTTTGAAGTGGCATCATGAAATTCTGCTCATGATTATGAATGGAAGTTGTGGGAATATTCACGTAACGCTTAGATTGTAGAGTATTCTGTTTTAAAGCAATGGATTTCTGCTTGTTGTAGCTACAAATAGATATTTGTCTACGTTCCCCTGTCTTGGAAAAATACCATCCTTCATTGTGCTGAAACCCACCCCTCCCCCCCTCTCTCTCTCTCTCTCTCTCATATTTCAAATGTCACTCTTCTGACATCTAATGAGTGTTACCTCCAGCATCAATTCACTTGATCAGTTGCATCTCCAGCTGGCTGGAAACGAGACTGGCTGTAGCTCTGCCCAGATGTGGGGTAGACACAGACTTTTTTTTTAAAAAAGGAAAATCAGGGTTGGGAGTGGAGAGGCTGTGGAGGATTCAAAGCTAGTTTCTATTGCCTCAAATATGGTGACATGTGCACATGAGATCAGCAAACTAACAAAACCAATCCACACACCAAACCACAAAGAATGTTGCTTATAAAAGGCTTGCATTCTGTGGTATGTTGCCACAGATACATGATTACCAGAAATCACAAGTAATGTTGACAAATGGCCAGGAAGTAATTCAGAACATCTGAGGTGGAACTAAAAAGTATCTCTGTTTAGGTATGTTTGTTTTGAGTCTATCACCATGTAATGTGCATCTATTATTTTCTAGCTAAGGAGCACTGTGATTTGCCTGACCTGTTCCTTTTAAGTCTCATTTCAGAGGTTACACTTGATGTTCCAATCCACTTCCAAGTGCCAAAGTATATTTGAAAGAGAAAGAACAGCTATTGTTGATTGCTGATTTTCTGTTGACCTGGAAATTTATAAGCGCTTGCTTACCAGTTAACCTTCCTCCAACAGCAGTTCACCCTTAATTGACTTCTGGATATTCAGGAATTGGATTGTGTGGACTTAAAGGGACAATTGCATATCTTGCATCAAAGTATGTAGGGTTAACATAAATCTACCTGAGCAAATTAATAAATTTGCATTGCATGGTATAACATTCCTGTTATAAGCATCATTCACAACACCAGGAAAGACCTGACTATGCTGTATCTGCTGGATATATATGTAATTACGTGGTATATAACATTTCAATTTGGGAAACCCAACCTGACTGCCTGTAAAATTCATTGCCTCAATGAATATGTCTCGATAGTTATTGTTATGACCGAGGCGGGACGAATGCACTGTTTATTCTAATCCCACTTCTCTACAGGTCACAACATATATTTTAAATTTTCCCATTTACTAATAGTTAATCATATACTCTCTTTCCCCCAGAATAGAACACACGAACCAGGTTTCTTTAATTAACAACATTATCAGTTTATTATAGAATAAGTCTTAACCAGTAATGAAGTAAAGCATAAACACACATTAAAATAAAGGTGACTTTAAAATTTCAACCTTAGCCCCTCACACTCGTACACATTGGTTAACCGGAAAAATAAAAGGGATTTTTTTGGCTCCGAGCTCTATTACGGACAAAAAAAACCAGTTGGACTGAATACTTGCTCATTCTTGAAAACAGATGAGATGTATTGTGTTCCAAAACTGGCATACAGTCTAACTTCTGAGTACACTTAGACAGGTTACTGGGATCTCTTAGAACAGTTCTTTTCAGCTGGTGTTGAAAAGTAATTTAGCAGGCTTTTCTTTAAAGACAGGAGATGAGATGAATTGACAGTGGACTTCTCCGGGGCTTTCAGAAAGTTGCTGGAAAGTGAACTGGGTTGCGGTATTCTCTCCTTCCTTGATACTTCAGCAGCAGGCTAACTTTATCTTATTTCAGAAGGTAAAACACACTGACGCTACAATCAAAGGCTTGTGAGTTTGCTGCCCCCTTAGGTGCACTCTGCTGCTCCCGGGTTTGTCCTATCAAGGGGCATCTGTCACTTCTCTGCCCACATCTTCCCCTGGTTACTGGGTTTCTGTTCTGTTTTTAACTTGAGTCATGTGACAACCAGTAAACATTGTTGCCAAACCAGTTTTTTTGTATCCCTTTGACTCTCTCGGGGGAAAAAAACTGGACCAACATTTCTTCAGTTTGACTATGAATTCCTCAAAAAAAAAATATGAATAATAAAAACAGAAGCGTCTTCATAACAACATGAACAAGTGCTATCCTGAATGATTTAAAAAAAAAATCCATTGGTTGGAAATCTGAATTAAATGTTAAAAACGAAGGGAAGGAAGGGGGGTGGGGTGGTGGTGGTGGGGTAGAAAGAACTGATAAAAGGTGACTGCTAGCAGCTAAAATGGCCTCTGCAATTTGCATCAAACTACCCTGCATACCAATGTATTGAGCTGCAGACTGACAAGGTCTGGTCAATCCCCATCCAGAACAGTGGCCTGGGAATTTTGAATGGACTATATATCCTGTCCTCATTAACAAGACAAAAGCAATCTTGGAACATTGACGCTGGTGGAGATGGACCACTCAAAAGGTAATCACTGGAATAATGGTACCCTGAGAGAGATTGGAATTCTTAGACATAAACTAATGAGGTTGCAAGAGAGTATGCACACTGGGCATTGTGACAGACCCATGATCTGTGTGTTAAGCTAGTTGCTGTCTGCAGGCAGACCAGCAACAGAGACTAACCAGTAAAGACTGTAGTGGGGTGTCTCTTTCTCACTCGCTTGCTCCTTTCCCCTCTCCTTTTCTCTTTGCCCCTTCACCACCTCGCCCTCTCTAGACCACCTTGCAAGTTCAAACCCTGCCTGCTGGCTTTAACCATTCAAGCCTATCATGTCTGCAGACGGAGAGCCAGTGAAGAAAATCTGCATCGCTGTCTCCAAGAAAACCCTGAACCAGCTGGCCACATCTACAAGCCAGAAAATCTCAGGATGACAGAGTTCAGCTGGAAGACAACTGAGTTACCAAACTCCACAGACTGGTGCCTTTTTAAAAATCCTGGATCTAATCCAACCAAAATAAAAGCAAAATACTGCAGATGCTGGAAATCTGAAATACAAACAAAGTGCTGGAAATACTCAGCAGGTCAGGCGGCATCTATGGAGAGAAGCAGAGTTAACGTTTCAGATTTGTGACCTGTTCTGATGAAAGGTCACAATTTATTCTTTCCCACTCTGTAACCTTTGTGTGTGTGTGAAAGTTGGATCTTTATTATTATTTTACTTGGATCGTTTTTAAGTATAATAAAGCTGACCTCTTGTTTAAACTCACAAAAACCTGTCCGATTGGTTCTTTTATGATCATAGCACGTAAATGGTTTCAACACTCACTCAATTGTAAGCATGTCCACTTTTAAAGAAAGAAACCCTGTTGTGATCAAACAAGGCGAGGGATAAGAGGGGAGACTTTTGACCCCTGCTGACCTGATCGTAACATTATTAACTGAGTTCTTGTGAAGTTTTCTAATAATTACTGGACAACTTTGGACATGAAACAATGACTTGAAATGGAAAAAGTATATACTTATTCTTTAATATATGTAAGAATGAATAATAAAACAGCCATTTTTACATCTAGGGTGCAATCTAGTTGTTGCAATACAGATTTAAAATGTCCTGTATTTGCTGAGGACATGCTGTTTCAATAATGAAAATAATTGCGATTTTTTTTTTTTTACACACAGTTAGCGACGACTGAATGTAGACAAATTTAAAGTAAAAGAATTTGTATTTATTTAGTGCCTTTCACGTCCTTGGGATGTCCCAAAGCACTTCACAGCATTGAAGTACTTATGAACTTTAGTCACTTATAACATGGGCAAATATGGCAGCCAATTTTCACACAGTAAGGTCCCGCAATGAGATATTTGACAACAGGATTATCTATTTTGGTAGAGGGATAAATGTTGGCCATGCACTGGGAGCACTTTTTTCATTTTTCAGATATTTTATATTTTATGCTCAACTGAGGGCGCAGACTGTACTTCAGTTCAACATCTCAGCCAAAAGATAGCTTAGTTTTTTTTCTTAAATCTTCATGTTCATATCAGAAAATGGCCTATATATTCTTGGAGAGTTTGCACGCTGACCTTTTATCAAAATTAAAATCTATTTGGCCGAATGTATGCCTGTAAAATTGGAGGCTTCATATCAGGTGGTGTCTGGTTCTTTAATAGATGCTTGCACTGTGCTGAAGAGTCCACTGAAGCAGATAAAAATGACAAGACATCGATAGATTTTGCTGTTATACATGGTAAACAGCAAATTTGTGTTGTGTATGACATACAATTGATTGTTTTCATATGTATAGCTATCAGTCATGATGACCATATGGAATTTTTTTAAACCTAGCATTCTAAACAGTTAGCCACCATCAATGATAACCTGCTATACTAATTCATAATCTTATATGCTGATAGTGCCAGACTTCGGTGTCATTCAGATTTTCAACATCTGGACAGAAGACAGATATAATTTACATGAATGCCCTTTTTACTCTGAACGGTAACTTGGACTGAAAGGAACTGTGGTAGTGGTCCAACTTGTCTTTGTGTTACAAATGGATTTTTTTTAGTTTGTAATTTAGAACCCATTTTTATTTACTGGTATTAAAAGGAGTATTACAAATTAATTTTCTATTGTAATACAAACTGTACAATTCACTTTTAACTTAAGAATTGCATTTTGGTTCTAATGAGCAGGAGCTAAATGAAGCCACATGGATTGCCACCCAAATGCACTTGGATGATATACGGCTAATGGGAGTTTGTCTCCTTAGGTGATTTTCAATTGCATTCGGTCAATCTCAATTAATATACAATCAAGAGTTAGCCAGTCTTGTATTAAAAATGGATCCTGTATCTCATTAATACAAGTTAGCAGAGAAGTGATGAATACAATTTAATATAGAGATATCTGAAATAGTAGGTTTTTGGGGAGAAGATTATTGAAGGGGTGCATAATTTTATATTGGAGAGGTTCTTGGGGCTGCACTTTAGTGGTTGGGTTGTGACCCCGATATCTGCCTCCATTCCAGGTCAGGAACCCGGAAGTGGCTGTGACAAGATGTCTGTCACGATATTCACGGAGGCGGCCAATTAAGAAGCCATCTCTGGGAGCCGCATCTAATTTAAGTTCAGTGGGCAGACCAGGGAAGTTTTTTTTTAATTTCCAAAATCTACTTTATTCATAAAAATCTGTTTTTAAAAAAAAAAAATACATTACCAAACAGTTTCAAATAGCACCAAATCAAAAATTACAAACAGTGGAAAGGAGATCAGTTTCCTTCAATACAAACATGAGTTGCCTCTCAACCCTTCCATTTCATTTGTCATGCCAGATACATTTTTACATTTTACAGCACACAAAATTTTCCCAATACAGTTCGAGGGGTTTCCCATGGATCCAGCCCCTCAGGTCTTTCCCCATTGAGCCTTTGCTGCGGCTGCCCCAAGCTTTAGTGCGTCCCTCAGCAAGTAGTCCTGGACCTTGGAATGTGCCAGTCTGCAACATTCGGTCGTAGACAACTCCTTGCGCTGGAAGACCAGCAGGTTTCGGGCAGACCAAAGGGCGTCTTTCACCGAATTGATAGTCCTCCAGCAGCAGTTGATGTTTATCTCGGTGTGCGTCCCTGGTAACAGCCCATAGAGCACAGACTCCTGTGTTAGAGCTGCTTGGGATGAACCTCGACAAAAACCACTGCATCTCTTTCCACACCTGCTTTGCAAAGACACATTCCAGAAGGAGGTGGGCAACCGTCTCTTCCCCACCACAGCCACCGTGAGGGCATTGTGCGGAAGGGGTGAGACTTCGGGCGTGCAGGAAGGATCTGACGGGGAGGGCTCTTCTCACCACCAGCAAAGCTACATCTTGGTGCTTGTTTGAAAGTTCTGGTGATGAGGCATTCCGCCAAATGACTTTGGCGGTCTGCTCGGGGAACCATCCGACAGGATCCACCGTCTCCTTTTCCCACAGGGCCTTGAGGACATTCCGTGCAGACCACTGCCTGATGGATCGGTGGCAAAGGTGTTTTTCCACAGAAACTGCTCAACGAAGGATAGGTGGTACGGCACAGTCCAACTGGATGGAGTGTTCCGCGGTAATGTGACCAGGCCCGTCCTTCGCAACACCGGGGACAGATAGAACCTCAGCATATAGTGACACTTGGAGTTTGCGTACTGGAGATCTACACACAGCTTGATGCAGCCGCACACGAAGGTCGTCATCAGGATGAGGGCGACGTTGGGTACATTTTTGCAGTCTTATCCAGAGGTTTGAACATCGTGTCCCTCTGGACCCGGTCCATTTTGGATCCCCAGATGAAGCGGAAAATGGCTCAGGTGACCGCCACAACGCAGGAGTGGGGTATGGGCCAAACCTGCGCCACGTACAGCAACAACATGAGCGCCTCGCACATGATGACCAGGTTCTTACCTACAATGGAGAGAGATCGCTGCCCCCATATGCTCAGCTTGTGTTGTACCCTGGCTACTCCTCCCAGGTTTTGGTGCACGCCCCGGCCCTTCCGAACCATATCCCCAGCACCTTCAGGTAGTCTGACCTGACGGTGAAGGGGACAAAAAATCGGTCAGCCCAGTTCCCAAAGAACATGGTCTCACTCTTGCCGTGGTTAACTTTGGCTCCCGAGGACAGTTCGAACTGGTCGCAGATGCTCATCAGTCTGCGCACAGACAGCGGATCCGAGCAGAAGACGGCGACGTCATCCATGTACAGGGAGGTTTTCACCTGAGTGCCTCCACTGCCTGGGATTGTCACCCTTCTTATGCCGCATCCTTCCTAAAAGACTCAGCAAAGGGTTCAGTACAGCAAACAAACAAGACCGGGGAGAGAGGACAGCCCTGTCTGACTCCAGCTTGGATCGGGAAACTTTCCGATTCCTACCCATTGATTGAGACTGCGCTACTGATGTTTGTGTAGAGCAGTTTGATCCAATTGCAGATTCCCTCCCCAAACCCCATTTTGGAAAGCACGTCCATGTAGGTGTGCGAGATCCTGTCAAAAGCCTTCTCCTGGTCCAGGCTGATGAGGCAGGTGTCCACCCTCCTGTCCCGTACATAGGCGATCGTATCCCTGAGTAGCGTGAGGCGATCAGAGATCTTCCTGCCGGGTACAGTACAGGTTTGGTCAGGGTGAATCACCAACTCCAGAGCAGACTTGACTCAACTGGCTATGACTTTGGACAGAATCTTGTCAACATTAAGCAGTGAGATGGGCTGCCAATTTCTGCCCTCTTTCCCCTTCCGCTTGTAGATGAGGGTGATGATGCCTTTCCTCATGGATTCTGACATGCTGCCGGCCAGGAGCATACTTTCATATACTTCCAGCAGGTCCGGGCCGACCCAGTCCCACAGGTCGAGTACAACTCAACCGGTAAGCCATCGCTTCTGGGAGTTTTACTCTTCTCAAAGGACTCGACGGCCTTTGTCAGACCAGGGAAGTGGGAGGCCCAATAGGAGGGCTCGCAGCACCACCAAAAGAGGTAAGCACTGATGGAGAAGAGGGAGACCTGGGGTTGGGGGTAGCACCTCAAAGTGCAGGCGCTCAAAGTCCATCTCCTGCAGCTGAAAAAGAAAGGCACAGTACTGTGAGGGGCCTCGAGGTGGAGGGGTAACCTCTCCAGAAGAACGCCTGCAGAATGCAGCCACTCCTGGACCCCTGTGAGCCTTGCAGCCTAGCAATTTAATGCAGCCTGTGGTGGCCCTCGGCTGGAGCCCGCTCCTGACAGTAGGAACTGCTGACCCCCTCGGAAAATAGCCTCTAAGCAGGGCCTTAATTGGACTAATTGGCTGCTCGCCTCCATAGAGAAGGCTGCTGACTTTGTTCCCAGCCCACCCTGGGGCATTTCCCCAGAGGCGAAAGGCAACAGGAAGCTGTCCTGAAGCGGTTTCATACTACTTTCTTGGCCCCCACCCCGAACCCATCTCCACAGGGCTGGGAAAATTCAGCCTTTAGATTGCAAGAGGAAAAATCTAAAAGGGAAACTTACATGGATCTTCCACAGATGGGAGTGGAGATGGAAAAAAACTACAGAATGGCAACTTTGATTCCAGGTTTCATTGTGTAGGAATGTTGAATACATAAGACAGCATATTGAATTTGTAGGACATTAGTTAGGCCAGGGATGACGTACTATGAGCAGTTCTGGACCTCCTCTCTCCTGCCCGCCCCTGCCCTGAAGGCCTGAGAAAAAGTGACGATTCATTTAAAATGATTCTAGGATTAAGAGGTTATACAGAGGCAAATTAACAAGTCCAAAAGTTATTTCCTCTATGGTCTGTTAGATTCAGTAACTTACTTTTAATTCTGAAAGTATGCTGTGGTTGTTGAGGCAATTAGTAACAAACTAGAAAAGATTGCAGAGCTGATCAGTCATTATTGGTACACAACATGCAGCTATCAATCTCCAAAACCTTTCAAGATCAGTGGGGAAAAGTTAGGAAACTTCCTGTACTTGACTATGGATAACAAGTTACATCAATTATGATGCACTAAGTATTTGAAAGGCAGCTAATAAAACAATTGGAGTGTGAGCTTGGTTAATTGGTAGCACTCTCATCTCTTACTCATGAAATTGTGGGTTGAAGAACACTCCAGAAGGTACACATCATCTAGGCTGACACATGGGCTGGAATTTTCCCATGGACCAAATTGGGGTCTGAACCCGCACTTAATGGCAGCGTGCCTGTCAGCACAACTTTACGTGAGGCAGCCTCCTAATTAGCTGCCAACGCATTTGCCATCCAATTAAGTATGGTGGGAGGACTAGGGAAGCAGGGGGCTCAATAGGAAGGCCCACAGCATGTCTGGCTGGTAGACCCACTGGGAGAGGTGAGCGCTGCTGGAGGAAAGGGAGACCAAAGGGGTACCTCAAAATGGAGGTGTTCACGAAGGCCTTCTCATTCATCTGAAATAAAAGGCACAGTACTCTGAGGGCCTCAGTGGAGGAATAATGCCTCCGGAATGCTTTTTTAAAAATTTATTCATGGGATATGAGCATCGCTGGCAAGGCCAGTATTGCTTATCCCTAATGGGCCCTTGAGAATGTGGTGGTGAGCTGCTGCCTTGAACCACTGCAGTCCATGTGGGGTAGGTATACCCACAGTGCTGTTAAGAAGGGAGTTCCAGGTTTTTAACCCAGCCACAGTGAAGGAATGGTGATATAGTTCCAAGTCAGGATGGTGTGGTGCTTGGAGGCGAACTTGCAGGTAGTGGTATTCCCATGCATCTGCTGCCCTTGTCTTTCTAGGTAGTAGAGGTTGTGGGTTTGGAAGGTACTGTCGAAGGATCCTTGGTGAGTTGCTGCAGTGCATCTTGGAGATGGTACATGCTACTGTGCGCTGGTGGTGGAGGGAGTGAATGCTTAAGGTGGTGGATGGTGTGCTGATCAAGTGGGCTGCTTTGTCCTGGATGGTGTCGAGTTTCTTGAGTGTTGGAGTTGCACCCATCCAGGCAAGTGGAGAGTATTCCATCACACTCCTGACATGTGCCTTGTAGATGGTGGATAGGCTTTGGGGAGTCAGGAGGTGAGTTACTCAAGCAGAATTCCCAAACTCTGACCTGCTATTGTAGCCACAGTATTTATATGGCTGGTTCAGTTCAGTTTCTGGTCAATGGTCACCCCCAGGACATTGAGATTCAATGATGGTAATGCCGTTGAATGTCAAGGGCTGATGGTTAGATTCTCTCGTAGCAGATAGTCATTGCCTGGCACTTGTGTGATACAAATGTTACTTGCCACTTATCAGCCCAATCCTGAATGTTGTCCAGGTCTTGCTGCATGTGAGCACGGGCTGCTTCAGTATCTAAGGAATCGCGAATGGCACTAAACACTGTGCAATCACCAGCAAACATCCCCACTCCTGACCTGATACAGGGAAGGTCACTGAAGCAGTTGAAGATGGTTGGGCCTAGGACACTAGTCTGAGGAACTCCTGTAGTGATGTCCTGGGACTGAGATGATTGGCCTCCAACAACGGCCAATCTTCCTTTTGTGGTAGGTATGACTCCCATAAAGTGGAGAGGTTCCCCTGATGCCCACTGACTTCAATTTCATTAGGGCTCCTTGATATCACACTCAGTCAAATGCTGCCTTGATGTCAAGGGCAGTCACTCTTATCTCTCTGGAATTCAGCTCTCTCTCCCTGTTTGGACCAAGGCTATAATGAGGCCTGGAGCCAAGTGGCCCTGGCGAAGCAGGTTATTACTGAGTAAGTGCTGCTCAATAGCACCGTCAATAATGCCTTCATCACTATGCTGTCGATTTATGAGTAAATAGGATGGTAATTGGCTGGATTGGATTTGTCTACTTTTTGTGGACAATTTTCCACATTGTGGTAGATGCCAGTGTTGTAGCTGTACTGGAACAGCTTGGCTAAAGGCGCAGCTGTTCTGGAGCACAAGTCTTCAGTACTACAACTGGGATGTTGTCAGGGCCCATAGCCTTTGTTGTATTCAGTGCCTTCAGCTGCTTTGTGATCACATGGAGTGAAATGAATTGGCTGAAGACTGGCATCTGAGATGCTGGAGACCTCAGGAGGAGACTGAAATTGATCATCCACTTGACCGTTCTGGCTGACAATGGTTGCAAATGCTTCAGCCTTCTCTTTTGCACTCATATGCTAAGTTCTGCCATCACTAAAGATGGGAATGTTTTGGAGACTTCTCCTCTGGTCAGTTGTTTAATTGTCCACCAAAATTCATGACTGGATGTGGCAGGACTGAAGAGGTTTGATCTGATCCATTTTTTGTGGGGATCACTTAGTTCTGTCAACAGCATGTTGCTTCTGCTTTTTAGCATGCATGTAGTCCTGTGTTTTAGATTCACCAAATTGGCACCTCATATTTTTAGGCATGCCTGTGCTGCTCCTGACCTGCTTTCCTACACTCCTCATTGAACCAGGGTTAGTCGCCTGGCTTGATGGTGGAGTGAGGGATATGCTGGGCCGTGAGGTTACAGATTGTGGTTGAATGCAATTCTGCTCATACAGGGCTGTGGGTTTAATGTGAATCAGTTGAATTTGTTGAACAGATGGTGCATCTAATATTCTGTGGCCGTCGAGTAGCATTCGGCCTAGATTTGTGAATCAGTCCCGTTTCAGTGTGTTTCACCAGTTCCCCAGACTCTGGTATCCTTTGTATCTTCATTCCCTCTGCTTAATCCCAATGGCAGAGCTTTCAGCAACACTCTCCTAAACCCTTCTACTTTACTACTGTTGCTGCCTTCAAAAGCCTCTGAAAACCTTATTACTTTGATTTTTGTATTTCTACCACCTCTTCGAGTCCTTGGTTATTTTTTCCTCTCAAGTGCTTTGGGATGCTTTGATGTTGAAGACCCTAAATAAGTTCAAGTTGTTGAAGTATTACTTTATCATCTACTTTTCAGGTGGTGTAGAGACATTTTGCTGCAATGACTGAGGTGGAGCCTGTGCTGGACTTTGCTACGTCGGGACGGACAGGCCGAAGAAATGCTTTGCCTGACATCCTGGGCTCACCTGCTGGGGTCAGTCCATCAGAACTTCCCATGAAACTGGCAGAACTATCCATTAATGCGGGTATGATCTCTCTTCTGTGAGTTGTTTTGTGTGGTTTTTGAAAGGAATGTACGTAGTTACGGACACAGTTGTTGCACGTATGCGCAAGCTTTTTTTGTATCAATATTCTGTTAATTTGTTGCATTTTATTTGGAAATAATCAAAACATTAATTCAAATGAAAATTCCATAGTTCAAATTGAGCATTTATCACAAAAACAATAGTTTTACAGGCCACTGCACTAGGGAGCAAGGAGCAGCAAAATAAGTTTGCTTCATGCATGAATTGTTTCTCTCTACTCATTTCTATGACAAAATTCCTATTTTAAAAATAAGCTGCTGCTCTTATAAGCACCTTTTCTTTAGGTAGAGTGCACCCCAGTGATTGAAGATGGTATTACTACTTTTACTGTGTTCTAAATTTTTTCCCTATCTTTACTGATGGTACTGACTTTTGCAGTGTACAGTTTCATGCCCTCTGCTAATTGGCCAGCTAGCTATTCTTCTTGGATGAGTTAAGAGGGGCTTCACTAGATTCCTGGCTACAACAGGCAGGAGTCACTGCATAGCTATCTGGATTGGGCCTTGGCTAATTTTTGCCCTCACTCACCAATTGCAATTTCTAAACTTCTGCCCCCAGCTAACCTAGCAGACAACATCTGGTCTCTGTGACCTTAGTATAGAAAGTTTTCTTTTGTAAGTTACATTTACTGTAATATTCTTTATGCTATTAATCATCTTTAAAACAAATGGCTTAAATGCAATTTCACACAGTGCAAAAAGATTTAGCTGTTTTAAAGATGTGTTGCTGTCATGCAAAGTGGCGGTGATCTAAAATGAAAGAATATTTAAAATGGGAAAAGTCCATTAGCCTTTTTAAAAAAAAAAAATTATCCACCCCTACCTAACTTTTCATAATATCCCTCAATCCCTAATTGTTTCTTAAACTGCTTTTTGTTTGCTTCAGTGGTCTTGTCTGGTAGTGTATTTCACAATTCTGTGCTCAGTTAAAATGCTCTGCCTGACTTCCCTTCTGCTCCAAACTTTCTAACTTCTAATATCTATCCTCTGGATAGATTTGAACTTCACAATGAATGATGATTCCACCATGAATAACTATCTAGCATATTGATGCTGATCACTCTGCGCTCACACTGGGAAGAATCTGCCCTGTCACACTGTTTATAACATGGCAGTCAGGAGAGACTTTAAGTGTACATTCCAAGTCAATGATCCAGATAAACAGTTTGTGAATACGTTAGATGTCCATGTACTGGTTGGAATGAATGACTTTTTTTTAATTCAAATTTTTACATGCTTAACCAAGACTATGCACGTATTGATAAATCAGTAAGATTTGATTAAATAAGATATTAAATATGACTTGAATATCTCTCATTTCTTTACAAGTGTTGCGTCACTTCTCTTTTTTTTTCTTTCAAAAATGTTTCCTTACAGTTCACCTGGAGTTTGTTCTATAAGTCTGTACCATAGGCAATTAATATGCCAACTCGAGTAGAATCTCATTTTCCCAGTTGGCCTTTTTATAGTTAATACTTATTTGTTTTCTTGGCATGAGTTAGAACAGCTTCCCTGATGGCTCAGTTGGTAATGGCAAAGATTATTTATTAGGTTTAACAATCTTGACTCGAGCCATATTCCTGGGCTGAGGAAGTTAACGAAGGTTCCTGGTCACTATCCAGTGGATTTTTTGCTGAAAGGGATAACGTACATGTGGGTAAAGGAAAGATGTGTGCTACAGGTGAATAGCCTGCTAACACACGCTGTCTAGGCTCACAAACCAGGAATCACGAGGGAGGTGAGGTACTGATTAGCACTTGTGCCTGTGGAACTAAACTACAGCAAATCAGTACCTCAAGAAAAGTACAGTGGAAATGTCTTTTAAAAATGTTACATGGCATCATGTAAAGTACAGACAGAAGATGCTAGAATTATACTGTTGTAGTTAATATACTTAGACATGCTCATGAATATTTCATGCCCATAATATTTATATAATTACCTACTTAAATGTGTTTGACCCTTGCTGACTCATAATTATAGAAGGCCTTTTGGTGGGATAATCATTATGGAGATTAAAGGGATGAGATTTGGTTTAGTTAGCTAATTTCTTAGTTGGTACAACATGTACTGTATTATTAGCTAAGATGAAACAAACATAGAGATAAGGTACTGGAAACTTTTACATATCTGTTGTCACTGAGTTCTGTAAGGAATCACAATAGAGGAGTTCATTCTTAAGACCTAAATTTCAATTGGACGCTAAAAAATACTTTTTAATTATTCTTACTGTTCTGTTTTGAGTAAAGAAGGAGCAGAAGGAACTCTGACACCATCAACAGAGGTACCACCTGAATCAACAGAGAGTCCGGAGCTGAAAGATGCATCATAACATGTTGAGGAAGGACGTTTATACTAAAGACTGTGTGTGAATAAAGCTTTAAATCAAATGACCTGAAAACTATCCGGATTCCTTGACTCTTGTCAGGTTCACCTGAGTCTGGCGGGTCAAAAGGGAAGGCAAGGTGTGGAGAAAAATTACAGAACTGAAAACATTAAAATAAATCAACGTTATGACTTGGAAAGGAAGCCTGGAAGATGATTAAGATGAAAATGAAATTGAGAAGTTAATCTTCAAGCCTAACATTTAACGAACTACCACCACGGATTAAGCCCTTGAGAATGATAGAAAAGATAGTTTCACAGTTGATTGCCAGCTGTCGGTTCCTGTGACTGCTTTGGTGCAAGTTTTTTCCTTCATGTAAACCTTTATAATCTGTCAATGCAGCAAAGAAACATACACAAGCATTGCTAAATGTATAGCAACCTGTTTTAAAATCACTAAATCCAATTTATGGACTTTTTCTGGCTTTAAGCCACTAAACATGCTTTAGAAGACCACATTTGACTTGCAACATTTTGCCTTCATTCTTAAAATGGTCCATTTTTGTATGTATATCCCTTAGTTAACATTTAAGACATTCAATTTTCAAGCAAGAACTTCATTGGGGGCAAAATTGTGCTAAGTTGTATGAAATTCTTCTATTTCAAACACTAACCTGTTTGAAATTACTGCTTAAGTTTACCCCATGTTGTATTATTTTGTTACTTGTTAGCTAAATCCTGCAGTTTATACTACCCTTCTACCACCCGCCCCCTCCTCCGCCGCCACTGTCTGTCATTTAGTCAATATAGCATCACATCATGTCATTTTGATCTGCTCTACCTCCCTCGATCAAGAATTAAAAATATCTTTCAGCCCAGTATTTGAGGAAATCCAGTAATTCTTAGAACTACCAACATTATGGAAAAGTTGTTGGTGAAATTTATGATCAAAAGAAGTGAAACCAATTATAAAACCATTTAAATACATAAGCTATGTTTATTTTTAAGGAGTGAAATACATCAAAATAGGCTCAATTTCTAAACCAAAGTGAATGAATCTTCTTTGAGTGAGAGTTAAGTTTTTTTTTCTAATATTGTAAGTTGCATATGTGTGTACTGCTCCAACAGTAAGTTTGTTGGTGTCAGTGGAAGCTTTAATTAAGCTTCAACTTTCTTTCGTTCCCCAGCCTTGCACTCCTCTGAAGCTGGTTAAGAACTACTTTGAAACTGTGGGTGGCATTGACACTGAAGTAAGGTAAAACTTACCAGACTGTGTTAACTTTCTGCAAAGTTTTCAGATAATTTTTTTTCCTTTTAAAACTGCCAGAACAGGAAATCATGTCAATGATATCCAGCTGCGCATATTGAAGCATTGTGACATATACACATAGGGTTTGCAATAATGGAATTTCATGGAAATATCCCAGCTGGGTATATCTGAAGGTTCTGGATACATTACAAATAGAGATTTTGAACAGACTTCATCTCTCGAATATATCTAATTTTTAAATAAGTCTTTGTTTTGAGGTTTATGCCCAAGAAGAATAACACTTTGAAATAGGTTGAAAGTCGTGCATTGGGGATTTAATTATGGGCTCTAGATTTAAGATCCTATGAGAATGGGGATGGCTGAGAAGCTAACTATGCTACACACTAAATAAAAAGTAATCTCATACTGTGTAGCTAGTGCACTTCAGTGCCAACCCCTGTACTTTGTACATTGTAAATTGGGTAGTTTATGCCTATAATTGGGAGTTGATAGTTTAGAGTAGAACAACCTGTGTTAAGTACTGCCAGTGCTTCTATCATCTTTCAGTATCTCAAATGCATATGAATGATGAAAATTTATATATTGTACAAATTGTATATGGACCTTGAAACTGCATATAACTCCAATATGACATCTGATCGCTGTACTGTGGTATGTTGTATAAGGTGTATCTAGGCTCTTGTGAATTTGTCTGCAAAAGTGAGTGAGTGTGTGTGAATGATTAAATAGCCTAACAGTGTGTGTGCAGTATACTTTGGATTAAGTTGTACTGCGCTTAAGAGGTACATCCCAGAGTTAAAAACACATGCCGGCATTTACTTTAACGAATCTGTAATTAACAGTAAATCTCAATGTATATTCCAGTTTCAGAGACTCAACAGTAGCAACAGCATTGCTAACTGATTACAGCCCAGATACAAAAGGGGAAAGGCAATTTTTCCTTAATATTTTAAGTTTTACGTTCTTAATGTGAATTTGTGGGTATGGAGTAATGTAAACCCGAGTGTGAAAACAAACCTTTTTTTGGGAAGGGAGAACTTTTCCAGGTAATTTGTAATTCTTGGTCAAATCACTAAACAACCTTTAAATTAGCCTTTGTTTACTTTATTAAAATTCAGAAGTTGTTTCATATTAAATTCATAAGTTGCTCAAAACCTACAATCTTGAAGGTAATGTCCTCTAATATGAAGCATTGTAATTTGATAAGACATTAACTGATTCATGTCAATGATGTGATAACCTGCTCTTATATAATTAAATCTTAATTCAAAATTTAAAAAAACTTTGCAAAAGTTCTCTGCATTTTGGATATTAGCTGTTGCACTGTACAATTGCTCAGTGTCAAAAAGGTCAGAAGTCAGGCAACTAGGGTTACAACATTATAACCTTATATCTAATTCTGCATTCAGTGACACTTTGCTAGAAGTGTAGGGTCGCCATTAGTCCAAATATCTCAATCCCTATTAAAAGGTGGTCAGCGTTTTGCTCATTTCTAATAGTTGATCCTACTCGTGTTGTGGGGTGGGGGCCGTGGGGGAGGAGAAATAAATGCAAAAAAGTCAAGCGAACACTGGTTCAAGCTAGTGAATAGCAAATTCGGGACTGATATCAGGAAGTTTTTCTCACACTGATCAACACATGGAATGGAATGTGAGCTAGAGAGGTAGAGCCCAAAACCCTGCTATCAACTGGCGATTGCAATGGTGGGTGTGGTAGTTAGACCGAGATGAAACAGGATGGTGGAATGGCCTCCTTATCCTTAATCATATGGTGGATTAACTGAGTACAGTAGTGCTAATATTGATTTATTTATAGGTTGCAAAGCTTTTAACTTGTGTTTATGTTCACCCACTTGGCTGCTGTGGGAATGCATGCAGACATTTGAAAAGGAAAGCAGTTAACTGATAATGGATCCAAAAGCAGAGGATGCCCACGAAGACGATAAGGAAAATATTGTTTATACTCTGCTGACTGGAATATTTTCTAAAGTATGATGGTTATATAGTCAAATCAACAAAACGTTGCTTCTCACTCATTCCAATGAATAGTGGAGTGACAGGCTGCAAACAGATGCGGATGGGAATCCTTTCTTCCTTATTCTAGGCATTGGAGCAGAAATCCAATGAATATAAATTTGTAGCCATCAACAGTAATAACTCCATGATTTCAGAGGACTTGTATGAGGCATTTAGGAAGTTTATTTTACATTATTTCCATTTTTCTGGCTAAAGTATATATGGAATATTAGAGCTGAACATTTAATTCTGGTGCATCATTTGAGAATAATACTTTGCTAATTCTCAACATATCCTTTCAGGAAAGGAAAATGTCAATTTCTTAATGCCGTGTCTTTCAAAGTATCCTATGGGGTAGATTCTCATGTCTGCTGGAGTGACAGGCTGGTGCAGTGGATCACACGGCCCTGCCAGATTACAGCGAAGGTAGTAAAGATGAAAATATACCCCAGTAATACCATCACTTAAAAAAACATTTTCAATAATACAAAATTTTAAAAGATGTTTAAGTATCCTTCATGTAGCTATCTGCACCTGGAAATTTCAATTGTGCCACTGTACTGTCAGATGTGGGGCTGGGTGGGACTTCTGCCTATCAGTCTAACCCTGGTGTTCAATATCTCTCAAACACAGGTGGGGTCATTTTCCTAAAGGAGAAGGTACCTGAGCCATTTACGCCATGCCCTGGGTATCTACCAGTGGGCATAGGGAGGCAGCTGCTCCTTCTCGTCATTGCACTTTGCTAATGGCAATTGATCTCTCGGGGAAATAGCACTGAATCATAAAATGTTATAGCACGGAAGGAGGCCATTTGGTCCATGTCTGTATCAGCTCTTTAAAAAAGCTATTCAATTAGTCCCTCTCCCTGGCTCCCCATAGCTCTAATTTTTGTTCTTCAAGTTTTTATTTAGTTCCCCTTTGAAAGTTGCTATTAAATCTGCTTCCACCACCCTGTCAGGCAGTGCATTTCAGAACATCATAACTGGCTGCATTTTAAAAAAAAAAAATCCTCATTGCCTCTGATTATTTTGTCATTCATCTTAAATCTGTAGCCTCTGGTTACTGATCCTTCTACCATTGGAACCAATAAATAATCATAGTTTTGAACACCTCTATCAAATCTCCACTTCACCTTCTGTGCGCTAAGGACAATCCCAACTTGTCTAACCGCATTACTGAAGCATTCCGTCCCTGGTACTATTGTAGTAAATCTCTTCTGCACCCTGGTGGGTCCTCTTGTAGGCTTAGCTCTATACTGAGTGGAACTGATAGAATTTATGGGATTTCCCATCTGAAAACTCTTCCTCACCGTATTGTTTCTTACTGTGATACATGAGTGGGGTGCAGCCTGTGAGGGGAGAAAGTGCCTTTACCTGCTCGATCGGAACTTTTGAATGTGGCCAGAAAGGGGTGGAAACAGGTTCTGCCCTAAATTCCTTTCTTCCCCCGACCCCCTCCACCTGCCTGCATAATCTCTGCACCACCACTGGCAGGAGGGTGTAATTAAAGCATAAAGATTACACAGGTGGTTCCACTAAAAGGTCGACATAGGAACTTACAATACAAATATAAAAATAAGACTATTACTTAGAATAGAGACTGAATTATATCTGCACACCTTTGCATACTAACCTCATGTCACTGAAGATGACACTTGGTTTTGACTCCCCATGCACAATGGCATGGGAGATCAATGCGTGGTCCAATAAATACCTTGGTAGTAAATGGATCTTTAGTGAAGCTGAGGAACTGATTGCCTACTCAGTCAGTTGGAATCAGGTTAGCCCTTGCAGAACCAGTGGTAACTGGGGAAGAAAAGGGGTATTTATTACATTCCCCAAAAAAAGGCAGACATTGCCTTTGAGCAACATAAGCTACAACACTTTTGCTGATGAGCTTTTTTGAATGTGCTTCAAAATTTGTCATGTCCACTTTGTGTCTGTAAAAATCAAGCTGTATTTTTTTTAATGGTAGACAGTGACCTCTGCTGGTGAAATGTTAGTCTAGTATTCTTATCAATTTGTTGGGCTTGTTCCTAATATTTTAAACAAATATTCTAAAAATTTTGGCAATGTATATCCAATTAATTTATATATTTTTAAATTGGCTTTTAATACCTTTTATTTGTATAAACTTACATTGTGAAATGGCTATGTGGTTTTCTATAGTGTAGCTCCCAATAATGCTATCATTTTATAATTGAGAGGCACTTCTGATGGTGGGATGGGGGTGGGGAGAAAGCAATAAAAATGGTGTTGGTGTAGTTTACTAAGTGCATGGGACTTTTATAAAAATTTTCTACTCTCCTGAGAGTAATTATTCGTCTGATGTGCCACATGTGTCTTTTAAGTTTATTTAACATTGTGTCAATTGGATGCTATTCCAATAACTGAAAAGCGTGGTTAAATAACTGAAGTAGAAATTAACTGCCATTAGCTGTACTCACTTGGGAAGATCAAAAATAACTTTGATTTTCCTTTGGCTTAAGCCACAAGCCCTCAATCACATAAATCAGTGAAAGGAAGCTTGGATTGTATTGCTTGGAAATCAGATGAAAAGTAAATTATTTTGGTAAGTAGAAAGATCAGCTGATAGACTATCAAGACTGTACTATCTGACTCTACCACCGGTGCAATCCATAGTGAAGAAAGTGGTTTGTTTTCAAAAATTTTATGAACTTTTATTATATTGATGGAAGAATCACTGATTCCAGTGGACTTGTAGCCCTGAGACCTATCACTTTGATCTGTGCTTGATAAATATTGGATTCATGTGATACATTTGTGATTATTTTCTTTTTGTCAATTTTCCTATGTTGGGGAATGGGATATGGGGCATAATCTGGTTTTTAAAAAAGGATTGTTAGAAATTCTGCAAGCTGTAATTACTGAATCTGAACTGTCACTATTAAAATTTTGGATGAATTTTGTGCTCAACGTGAAGAATTTTGGGGCTGATAAATGGAGCATCTTCCCATTTTTGATTCCCATGTCACCAGCAATTCCTGCCTTACAAAATACAGCCCCCTCCACTCTACCTAATAATTTTCTGTAGGTCACACCTCCCTGTTGTATCAGTGATTTATTTTTCTCCATTTCATAGAGAGAGAGAGAGAACGCCTCACTTTGTCGTTTTGGACTGCATTGAAACTCTGATTCCAGCAGTGAAAAGGATAATCAACTACTGACATTTTGTAGTGCACAGTCTGTAATAGTTGGGCAACTGACTCTGCTCAATTTTGGCAACAAGTTTGGAAAACATTCCATTTGTTTGTATTAAATATTTGACATGGATGTATTGCACAAATATTGCTATAAACATTTATTCAGTTACTTTATTGACCCAAAGACACTAAAATCTTAACGTCTTTAAAATTGTAAATTGATATGTAATGGTATTTTATGTACAGATGGTAATATGATTCCATTATTTCCATGATTTCCCCTTCAAGTAATTGTCCAATTCCCTTTTTAAATTTACTATTGAATTTGCTTCCACTGCTCTTTCAGGCAGGGTATTCCGGATCATAACAAATCATTTGGCAACCATTATACTGATGCAACTCATTACACCAATCAGCTGCCTTTGCCACTTCCCTCCCTTCCCCAGCCAACCGGGGGGAACTTCCTCTAAGGTTCTCTCCTGTCGTAGCCCTGAACTGTATCTTTCTCTAGTTTCTCTCCTCTCATGCCCTTTCTGAACTCATCTTGTCTATGAGATTGACCTCCTGCTCTCGACCTTATTCCCACTAAACTGATCACCCAACTTCCCTACCTCGCTCCCATGTTAGCTGACATTATTGGTGTTCTCTCCTCAGGTTCTGTCCCGTTCTTCAGGTCTGCTGTCACCACCCCTGTCCTCAAAACAACCCTTGACCCCTCCGTCCTGGCAATCTACCGACCCATCTCCAAGCTCCCTTTCCTCTCCAAAGCTCTTGAAGTTGTTGCTTCAGAAATTAGTGTCTATCACAAAGTGCTTTACAGCCAATGAAATACTTTTAAAGTTGTTACGACGGCTTGCTCAAGTCAAAGCCCCCAATCAAAATATACGATTCTGATTGTCCCTCCACAGATTGTCTAACATTTTAAACTTTCTAAATTAAAGAAAGACCCAGCCAAATTGTACTGTCTATTAACCCCTGAATGAGGCTAACCAAACCAGGTGTCTTTAGATTGCTAATTAAACAGTTAATTTGTTAAAACTAAATTCTTAATGGTGTTTAAGATATAAACAACATTTAAAATAGAAAAATTAGTGTCCTTGCGTATTTACGCTCTTGTCGAAGTGAAATCTTCCAATGTGGAATAGTGCAAGGTTGCTTGAAGTCCTCACAGCTGTCTGATGGGGGGGGGGGGGGAAAAAAAGGTTCTTCGACAGAAGAAAAGTCTTGTCTAATTCAGCGGTTGAATTGATGCTCTTCTTTTCCAGTTCAGTTGTTAAAGGAATTGGTTATTTTGTTTGAAGAAATTAATCTGGTTTGACATCAGAATTCTCGGAGTATAATAAATAGGGTTTAAATAAAATGAGAGAAAGCTCTCATTTCCTTCAGTATATGGTGGTCCAGCTGTCTGTCTGTCTCTCGAAAGCCAGTATTTTCAGCTAGTTTTAAACATCCATTGGCAACAATGTATTTCGTGTCCTTGTTCGCTGACAGTATCCCAGTAACGAGAATGCATTTTATTTATTTTTTTAATTTATTTTTATTTAGAGATCCAGCATTGAAACGGGCTCTTCGGCCCACCGAGTCTGTGCCGACCAACAAGCACCCATTTATACTAACCCTGCAGTAATCCCATAATCCCTACCACTTACCTACACTAAGGTAAATTGGCCATTGTAAATTTCCCCATCAACCTGCAAGTCTTTGGCTGTGGGAGGAAACCGCAGGACCTGGCGAAAACCCACGCGGTCACAGGGAGAACTTGCAAACTCAGCACAGGCAGTACCAGAATCGAACCCGGTCCTTGAAGCTGTGAGGCTGCGGTGCTAACCACCGCCGCATTATTTGACTCAGTCGCGGGAGCTTGCTGCCTTAAAGCAGTACTGCTCCTTTTCCAGCCTTAAAGGCACACCGCATTCTTCCTGAAAAAGAAAACTACAGGGTCATAAAGTGTCGTCACTGTTGTAATGTAGGATATGCGGCAACCAAGTTGTGCATAGTAAGCTTCCATGAACAGCAATGCGATAATGACCAGATAATCTATTTTTGTGATGTTAGTTGAGGGATACATATTGGCCAGGACATCAACGATAACTCCCCTGCTCTTCAAAATAGTGCCATAGGATCCTTTACATCCACTCGAGCAGACAGATGGGATCTCGGTTTAAAGTCTCATCTGAAAGATAACACCTCCAACAGTGCAGCACTCCCTCAACATAGCACGGGCAGGTCAGCCTTAATTTTTGAATTCTGTGTTTGAATCCCTCCAATCAGGTTTCTGCCCTGCCACAGTACCAAAACGCTTCTTAAAGTCGCAAATGATTTTGTTTGTCAGCTGTGGCTCAATTGGTAGGATTCCTGCCTTTGATTCAAGATTCCAGGTTCAATTCCCACACCAGGACTCGCGCACAAAAACGAAGGCTGACACTGAAGGAGTGCTGCACTTTTGGAGGTCCCATCTTTCGAATGAGACTTTAAACCGAGGTCCCACCTGTCTACTCGGGTGGATGTACCTATGGCACTTTCAAAGAGCAGGGGAGTTAGCCCAGTGTCTTGGCCAATATTTATCCCTCAATCACCATCACAAAAATAATTATCTGGTCATTATCACATTTGTCATACGAGCCCCCACTTGCCAAAAATGAGGCACATTAATTTCACCACATGGACATTAAAACTTCAAATTGTTGCTGGGAAGAAGAGAAGGCCAATTATAAGGGTTGCCAGACTGGCTGGAAAGACATTTTTGAATATTAACAGACCGTACTAGAAAGGACAAAGGGGCTATTTCCTGCTCCAATTTAACCTACAATGGACCTTTGATCACCTGGTATTATGTGCAGAGGAGACATTCCAAGTCACGACAATCCACAAGGGCCAGGACTGGTTAGTTGAGCTGGTCGCATGACTAACCGGCTGTTGCAGGTTTTTTTGAACTTACCACAAAGAACCTGAACTTGGAAAGCTCTTGGCTCCTGGACTGAAGCAGACATCCTCTCCTCCTGTCTGCTCCCATCTCTTTCTCACCAGCTTCAGAATCCATTGAAGACACATGAATCCCAAGAGAGAAAGTCTCCGACAGTGAACAAGGTTTAACCTACAAGCAAGGGCTCTACAGTGAGTTTGAAGAACCGTAACAAGTCTTCAGATATTGCTGCAAACCTTACCACTTTTTTTCTGCTCTTTTCTGTCCCTATTTGCATGTGCGCATCGTGTATGCATGCTAGCATAGGCGTGGCCTGTATCCATTGGTGTTAACCGAATTCGAGTTTAAGTTTTAATAAATTTCACCTTTCTTAAATGTAAAAAAGCCTATTTGTGCTCATTTCTTTGCCTTATAATTGGAAAGCGGTGAACAAGGATTCACCAAGGGGAGCTCAAAACATTGTGTGGTTAAGATTAAATCCCGTCACAGTAAGACCAGGTGAAGGCTGAAAGGGACCCCTAACCACCTTTCTCACCTGGTCGTAACAGAAATGTGGATACTAGCGTCTGGAATTTTGCCCACAGACAAACGAGAGAAATTGGAAGTGGGAAGCCAAATTGTTCCCAATCAAAAAAAGAGCAAAATTAATACAGATTTTCTTGTGGTTGTGTGTGATTGAATACTAACATATCTGCAACTGAGGCTAGTTGCTCCCCAAGCCAAGGTGAAGTAACTTGGGATAAGTTAAAAGCACTGTCTATGGAAGAGTTGAAGAAAATGGCTGAGCAGTGTGGGATCACTGTACATAGCAAGGCTAGGAAGTCTGAAGTCCTAAGACCAGTGGCCACCCATTTTTCCCTTCAATCTGAAGAAGCAGAAGCAGTGTTAGAAGTAGACCCAGACAGGGTACTGCTAGCAAAGATACAATTGGAACAAAGGAAACTTGAATTAGAAGACAGGGAAAGACAAAGGGGGAGAGAGAGAGAGAGAGGGGCAGGAGAAGGAGAAAGAGAGCGCCTTCCCGAAGGAACGTGAAGAAACAAAGACAGGAGAAAGAAACAGAGAGGCAGGAGAGAGAGAGAGAGAGAGAGAGAAAGATGCTTCCAGAAAGAATGCAAAGAAAGTGAGCTGAAGGGGCTTGAATTAACTAGGGGACAACCGAGTAACCCCAGTGAAAGCATAGCCAATATGGAGGAGCACGATTCAGGGCTGGGTACAAAATTGCTAAAACTCACTCAACTAATTCCAAAATTCAGTGAGGAAGATGTGGAGGTTTTTTTTGTGTCTTTTGAGAAACTGGCAAGACAGCTAAAATGGCCAGTTGAGACCTGGTTTCTTTTGCTACAAAGCAAGCAAACTGGAAAAGCCCATGAGGTTTATTCACTGTTGCCAGATGAGAGTTCATCAAGTTATGAACCGAACAAAAATGTTATCTTTGGGGCATATGAATTAGTACCCGAAGCCTATCGCCAAAAGTTTAGAACCCTATAAAAGCAAGCTAATCAAACTTATCTTGAGTTTGAAAGAAGTAAGCAGCTGGCATTTGACCAATGACTGAGGGCTCTTAAAGTACTATGAGAATCTCAGGGAAGTAGTTCTGTTGGAGGAATTTAAAAACTCTCTCCCACTCTCAATAAAGACCCATATAGAGGAACAGTGGGTCCAGAGTGCCCGGCAAGCGGCTGTTCTGGCTGATGGATTTGCTTTAATTTATATGTTGGTTTCCCAGAGGAAAACCTTTTCTAATCACCCCTACAAATCTGAAAAGGACAAAGGGTAGAAAGGTGATCTCCACCCAGGCAATCCTGGGCGAGAAAGGAAAGCAGGAGATATGGGGGCCTTCCTCCAGCCAAAAAGGAAGGTGCTGTGAGCAACAGTGAGACCCGTGTGCTTCCATTGTAATAAAGTAGGGCATTTAAAAGCTGACTACTGGAAACTAAAGGGAAAACCGGTAGGTTTAATCAGGGCACACCGTTCCGTGTAGAAGAGAACCTGATGGAAAGCAAAGCAGAACAAGCTGTGGCTTTAACTGCAGTAAGAGTGCAACCCAGGAAGCTTACTACGGCCAGTGTAGGAAAAGCTAATAGGATTTCTGAAGGCTATCAGGGTTTTGTATTTGAAGAGAAAGTAACTCCATACCTCTCAAGTGGGGCCAGCAAGCCTATAGTGATTCTCAGGGACATGGGCAACTAAATCCCTTTTACTGGGAAAAAGGCCTGACCTTTCCCCCAGAGAGTTCAGTGAACACCAAAATGGAGGTGAATGGTATTGGAGGACAGTGTATGCCTGTACCTGTACACCGGGTGCACCTGGAGTGTGACCTAGTTTTGGGACCGGTGACCGTAGGGATTGTCCCTAGTTTGCCTGTGGACGGGGTTGACCTGCTGCTAGCTAATGATCAGGCGGGGGGTGAAGGTGGTAGCCCCCCCAGTAGTGAAAGAAAGACCGCAGGAGGTCAGAGAGACAGGGCAGTGTCAGGAGACGGTCCCCTGCAGTTTCCCTGAATGTGTAGTGGATCAGGCCATGATCAAACCAGCTCCCCCAGCGGTGACTGCATTGGCACTGCAGGCATATGTCATGAGGTCTGCCTGTCTGCGACCTTCTTTGGAAAGTTAGGAGACCCAGGAAATGAATTAAATGGATCTTCCCTAGCTGAGGTTCAGCGAGCCACCCCAGTATTGCGAGAGTTAGCACAGGCTGCCTAGTCTGAAAGTGAAGCAGAGGGTGTCCCTGATTGCTACTATTTAAAGAATGAGGTACTGATGAGAAAATGGAGTTCTCCTCACAGACCTGAGAGCAAGGAGTGGACGGTAGTTCACCAGTTAGTGGTGCCACAGAGAGAAATATTAAGAAGGGTCCATGAGACCTCAGTGGCTGTACATGCCGATATACAAAAGACCAAAGCCCGCGTAAGGCAGCAGTTTGACTGGCCAAAACTCAACAAAGATGTGCAATACTGCAGGAGTTGCCACATGTGCCAGGTTAAGGGGAAACCCCAACCTACAGTGAAACCTGCACCCCTAAGTCCTGTACCTGTGTTAAGAGGACCCTCCAGCAGTGGGCTGGTGAACTGTAAGGGACCCCCGCTGAGAACAAAAGGGGACAGGCAGGCACAAGGCTGGCAAAAGTTTGGAAAGAGAAGGGGAAAAAGCGACCAAGAGGGCAGGTTAAAGGAAATCCGGGAGGAATCCCGAATGAAAGCCCCTACTGTCCAGTCAACAAACCCCGAAAAGTTTGAAAAGTTAAGATCCCACATCCTCTTACGTAAATGTAGATTCTAGAAGCACCCCACCAGAGTTGCTAACAGCATTTACAGGAACCTGCAGAGACAAGGAAAGACCTCCAGGGGCCAGAGAAACTCTGAGGGTGATGCCTCACTAGTGAAAGTGCCACAGGGGCATACAGTAGAGTCTGCACACATACCTGCAGGCAGGAGTGTCCCAGAGAACAAAGAGGAGGCACAGACTCGGTGAGCTGAAGGGCCTGTTTCAGCGCTGTATCTCTAAATAAATAAAATAAACAAAGAATCCTCCCCCACACAGAGAAAAAGGGAACCACCCATCCCCTGAAGTCAAGAGCTTTTGCATGACTCAGCAAAGCGCTGAAAAAGTTCAGGATAGACCCGCCCACTACTAACTCTCCTGAAAAAAAATTACCTCAGCAGGAACAAAGATCCTCGGCAGCCATGGAAATAGGCAAACTAAAGAAAAACTTCACCAAAGAACCACATGGTTACTGGGATGCCAAAAAGGGGAAATTAAAGCAGCGCTGGCACCAAGAAAAGACAGGCAATTTTGATAAGTTTCAGGATTCATGAATGAATGGGAATGAATGAGAGAAATGCATGGTTTTCTGTATCTTATGTTTATTTCTCAATCCTTTTCATGAAATGTGCCTTTTTGTCAAATCGTATTTCATTCCTCTGGGTGTGGAGGTGGTCATGCAGGCCCCCACCGGCCAAGAATGAGACACATTAATTTTGTCACAGAGCCATTAAAACTTCAAATTGTTGCTGGGAAGAAGAGAAGGTCTATTACAAGGGCTGCCAGACTGGCTAGAAAGACATTTTTGCATATTCACAGACAGGGCGGCACAGTGGCGCAGTGGTTAGCACCGCAGCCTCACAGCTCCAACGACCAGGGTTCAATTCTGGGTACTGCCTGTGCGGAGTTTGCAAGTTCTCCCTGTGACCGCGTGGGTTTTCGCTGGGTGCTCCGGTTTCCTCCCACAGCCAAAGACTTGCAGGTTGATAGGTAAATTGGCCATTATAAATTGTCCCTAGTATAGGTAGGTGGTAGGGGAATGTGGGGATGTGGTAGGAATATGGAATTAGTGTAGGATTTGTATAAATGGGTGGTTGATGGTCGACACAGACTCGGTGGGCCGAAGGGCCTGTTTCAGTGCTGTATCTCTAAATAAATAAATAAAATAAATAAGTACTTGACAGGAAAAAGGGGCTATTCCCTGCTCCAATCTAACCCACAATGGACTTTTGATCACCAGATATTGTGGTGCAGAGGAGACATTCCAAGGTCTGCTAGGCCAAGCCAACCCACAAGGGTCAGGACTGATTAGGTGAGCTGGCCACATGACTAACCGGCTGTTACAGGTTTTTTTGAACTTGCCACATAGAATTTGAACTCTGAAAGCTCTTGGCTCCTGTACTGAAACAGTCCTCCTCTCCTCCTGTCTGCTCCTATCTCTTTCTCACCAACTGTAGAATCCATTGAAGACACATGAACCCCAAGAGAAAAAAGTCTCTTGCAGTGAACAAGGTTTAAGAAGAATACTGGGGCCCCTACGAAAAGCAAGAATTACATCCAAGCCGGACTCTACAGTGAGCTCGAAGAACCGTAACAACTCTTCAGATATTGCCTCAAACCTCTCCACTTATTTTGTTTTCCTGCTCTGTCTCTATTTGCATGCGTGTACCACGTATGCATGCGTGTGTGGGTGCATCGTGTATCCGTAGGCGTTAACCGAATTAGAGTTTAAGTTTAATAAATTTCACTTTTCTTCATTAAATCTAAGAAAGCCTGTTTGTGCTCATTTCTTTGCCTTATAATTGGAAAGCAGTAAACAAGGATTCACCAAGGGGAGCTCAAAGTACGGTGCGTTTAAAATTAAATCCTGTTGTAGTAAGACTGGGTGAAGGCCAAGACGGCCCCCTAGACATCTTTCTCACCTGGTCATAACACATTGCTGTTTGTGAGACTGTGCTGTGCACAAATTAGTTGCCACACTTCCTACATTACAACAGTGACTACACTTCAAAAGTACTTCATTGGCCATAAAATGCTTTGAGAAGCTACTCCATATTCACCCAGATAGAGATAGCTACATTTTCTGTTTATTTTACTGTTAGCCAGTAATAAGTAACACAGGCCTAACTCAGACTGCTTCTGAATATCCCCGGACCAATAAAACACTGCAGGGTGTAACCTGCCTCAAAATCACAGCAGCACAGGATAGTTCCCCGTAATTATCCCCTGCATAATTTAGAAATTCTGGATTGGTAGGCAAATTGCAAGAATATTGCTTGCCGGGGGTTGCATGATTCTTGCAAGCTGGGTGGGGAATTCCTTGCGGGATTTATTCCTTGCTGGATTGAGTTTCCAGCTCAGTTTTAAGCGTCCGGATTGAGATCTGGGATAAGCAGCTGGAGAGATGATGCAGGGGAACTAGATTTGTTTTCTTCAAACCTTCGATCATTACTACAGTGATGCCAATTGCAGAGATGCAGAAAACTGCAGAGCTTCTCACTCCATCCAGACTCGCCTCTTGCAACCCGACCTTCCCTACCCTGTAACACGAAGCAGGGATTCGGTTCCTTGGAATTAACAGCCCTGGAGTCCACCCCATGCTCCAACTGAAGTTTTTTTAAGGAAATCCAAACCACTAATCTACTGAATTAATGGCAAATCCCAGCCCGCAATATACTTTGTCAAATATTTCACCCTGATCAGTTTAAAGTGCAGCATTTTAACTCTTTGCTCTGACAGTTAACGCCCTCCCACCCCTCTGGAGGCAAAGGTGTTACACAGCCATGAGTGTGTGTGTGTTTTAGAATGTTAGAATAATTTATTAGAAAGCTGTGGAGAATTATGAAGGGTTAAATCTCAGGACTTAAATGACTGCAAAAATACTGTTTAACCCAACTCTTGTGATTTAATAGAGGAGTTCAAAATCATGAAGGGTTTTGATAAGAGTAAATAAGGAGAAACTGTTTGTGGCAAAATAGTTGGTGACCAGGGACAGATTTGAGGTAAATAGCTAATGGGGAAATGAAGAGGCATTTTTCGACAGCAAGTTGGTGTGATCTGGAATGCAAGCAAATTCAATAGTAACTTTCAAAAGGGAATTGGATAAATACTTGGAGAAAAAATTTGCAGGGCTATAGGGAAACAGCAGGGGAGTGGGACTAATTGGGCAGCTCTTTCCAAGAGCCAGCACAGACACAACAGGCTGAATAGCCTCCTTCTGTGCTGCATTATTTATGATAATTCTATGATTGTGGAAGCTTGCTATGCGCAACTTAGCTGCCACGTATCCTACAAGTGACTACACTTCAAAAGTACTTCATTGGCTGTAAAGTGCTTTAAGATGTCCTTTGGCCATAAAGTGTTAAATAAATGCAATCTTTCTTCTTTGCTTGTGTCACAGTCACATAGGATAAACTATCTTCTCTCATCCTTCTTTACCTGTCTGCAGCCTTTGGCATAGTTTGACCATGCCATTCTCCTCCAATGCCTCTCCATCGTCCAACTGGGTGGGACCACACCCACCTGTTTCCATTCTTATTTATCTAATCATTGGTAAAGAATCACCATTAATGGCTTCTATTCCCATTCCCGCATAGTTACCTGGTGTCCTCCAAGGATCTATCCTTGGATCCATACTATTTCTCATTTGCATGCTGTTGCTCCGTAACATCATCCAAAACACAATGTCAATTTCCACATGTATGTTGATGATACCCAGCATTACCTCACCACCACCACCACTCCTCTTGAACACTCCACTGTCTCTTTGATTGCTTATCCAACATCTAGTCCTGGATTAGCAGACATTTCCTTCATTTAAATATTTGGAAGACTGAAGCCATTGTCTTCGGTCCCCACCACAAACTCTGCTATCTGGCCATCAAATCCATCCCACTCCCTGGCAACTCTGGGGCTAAATCAGACTGTTTGAAACCCAAGTGTCATATTTGACCCCCGAGATGAGCTTTCAACCACATCTGCACCATCACTAAGACCACCTATTCCCACCTCCGTAATATCGCCCATCTCCATCCCTGCCTCAGCTCATTTGTTGCTGAAACCCTCATTCATGCTTTTGTTACCTCTAGACTTGACTATTCTAATGCAATCCTGGCCAGCCTCCCACATTCTACCCTCCATAAACTTAGAGGTCATCCTAAACTCTGCTGCCCATGTCCTAACTCGTACCAAAGGCCATCCACCCATCACCCTGTGCTTGCTGCCCACACTGGCTCCCAGTTAAACAATGCCTCAATTTTTAAATTCTCATCAGTTTTCAAATCCTTCCTTAGCTTGGCCCCTCCCTATCCCTGCAATTTCCTCCATTCTACAATCCTCAGAGATCTGTGCATTTCTAATTCTGGCCTCTTGTGCATCCCTGATTTTAATCACTCCACCACTGATGTCCAGGCCTTCAGCTGCCCAGGACCTAAGTTCTTGAATTCCCTTCCTAAACCTCTCTGCTTCTACTTCTCTTTCCTCCTTTTAAGACATTCCTTAAAACCTATCTCTGACCAAACTTTTGATCATCTGCCCTAATATCATTTTTGTAGACATGTGGCTTGGTATCATATATTGTTTTATAATGCCTCTGTGAAGCGCTTTGGAACGTTTTATAACTTTTAAGGCACGACACAAGTTGTTAATATTTTTGCACAGACTGTTTTTATTTTCTGTTACCTTTCCAAACCTACTTTTTCCTGTAGCAATGTGTTTAAACAGATTCTAGGCCAGCAGGAAGTTGGCTTCTCTGATCAGTTAATCCACTGGTAGTGAAATTGCTGCCAATTTCAAGTTTACAGTCAACATTAATGATTAGCAGTCAGTAAGACTTTAAGAGAAATTTTTCAAGTTAAAGCTTTCAGGTATCATTTCATTGTTAAATACTGTCAGTGTCTAGATAAATTAAAAAAAAACATGAAATTGGCTTTAATGCCACCAGCCCAAAACATGTGTTTTCATAGCTACACTATGTTTGCAGCATTGAATTCATGAAAAGCACTGATCATACAGCAGCAAAACATGTAAACTGACATATTTACTCTCAAAACAGAGCTTACTGGCTAACTGCTAACTATAAGGCTTTTTCTCAGGAAATTTCAGTTTGTTCAGATTGCCCTACCTATCTATCCTAATCAAAGAAAATATTAGTTGCTGTTACAACAACTTGCATTTCTATAGTGCCGTTAACATACTACAATGTCCCAAGCTGCTTCAAGGGAGAACAATCAGAAACAATTTGATATGAAGCCAAAGGAGGAGACATTGGTCAAAGAGGTAGGTTTTAAGCAGCATCTTAAAGAAGGAGAGAAAGATGGAGAGGGAATTGGGAGATGCACAAGAGGCCAAAGTTGGGGACATGCAATGTTCTTGGAGGGTTGTAGGGATACAGGTTACAAGAATAGGAAAGGGGACATGCAGGTATTTGGACTTAAGGATGAAGAACAGTGAGGAACTGTTCAGATAGGTCATTGACCTGAAATGTTAACTCTTTCTCTCTCCACAGATGCTGCCTGACTTGCTGAGTATTTCCAGCATTTTCAGTTTTTATTGCTAACTTTCCGTTCCTTGTCTGAGTACACCTAAATCTCTGAACATCAACATTTAAAAGTTTCACGCCTTTTAAAAAAATATTGTCTTTCTATTTTTACTACCAAAGTGAATAACCTCTCACTTCCTCCACAATATACTCCAACTGCCACCTTGCTGCCCACTCACTTAACCTATCTATATCTTTGCAGCCTCTGTGTCCTCACAGCTTACATTCCCACCTAGCTTTGTATCATCAGCAAACTTGCATACATTTCTCTTGGTGTCTCCATCTAAGCCTTAATATAGATTGTACCCCAACACTGATACTTGCAGCATGCCAACTTGAAAATGCCCTGGTTATGCACTACCTTATCAAAGGCCTTTTGAAAGTCTAAATATATTGCATCTACTGCAGGACCCTTATCTGCCCTTTGTTGCTTCTGCAAAGAATTCAATAAGGTTGGTCAAGCCTGGTCTTCCCTTCTGAAGTCTAGGTGTTTTTCTATTACATTGTTGACCCTTTTTCTCTGTAGGGTATCAACTGACGTGACGGACAAAGATACACTGAAACTAAAGTCTCGTACAACTTCACTTTATTAGTACTAAAATCACTTAAAGCATACAAATGCTTATAACAGTTTTATTTAGACACCAAATAAGTACAAGACTCACTTCTTGTACAAGATACTACCCGTCAACACAGAGGTGATCAGTCTCTTGTCACGGTTGATCACTGAGCCTCCAGACTCAGGGTCCTGCCTTCGAGAGTTGTTCCCGGGTTCTCGCCAAGAATACCCTCCAGTGTTAACCCTTATATATTCTTTGAAGGCTCCTTGTTCAACCCATGACTCACATGATCTTGTTTTGCACAAATCTTCAAGCATTATCTCATCTTTGGCAAGCATTAGCCATTTAGCCACCTGGACAGAAGTCCAGACTTGTTTACAATAACCACCGTTCGTTCCCCTATATCTGTTCCTCTTTTATCTATTCTTGTTCAACACTCTAGTCTAACGGTCACATATCCCTAACCATAAACTTCGACATGTCTGTTAACTTACTTCAGCAAGTTCTGCACTTGTCTTTAGCTGCCTTAGAGCATGCTGGGTATAAAGTATTACTTGACCAACTTTTCAGGGCCGACGGTATCTTTGGGTAAGAATTCCATTCTCTTTCCCTCTAGCATTAAGCTAATTGGTCTACAGTTCCCTGGACTGTTTCTGTCTCCCTCTCTAAGTACAGGAATCACATTAGCTGTCTGCCAGTCATCTGGCACTATTCCATTTTCTAATCAATTTTTATAGTCCGCAATAGTGCCTCTATCGCTTTTCTAACTACTTGTAAGATGTGCGGATGCAATCCATCCAGACCTGGGGTTTTATCCCTTCTTAAGTTTGATTACTTTACCAATTATCACCCCTTTTCTATCTTAAATATCTTTTGTCATCTCTTCTAATGTCATGTCCACCATATTAGTCTCCCTGGTAAATACTTTTGTTGTATGTGTACTTAGTGTATGTCTTTCTTCAGTTTGTTTTTTCCCTTATTTCTCTGCCTTTTAAACTGTCGATGCTCGGGGTCGGGGGGGGGGGGGTCCTGCTTTTTAAAAATCATTCTTAATTTAAATAACATGTATTCTAACTACTACCCAGCATATCTAATCCCTTTGCCTCAACGAAGGCCCCCTCAGCTTTCCACTTAACAAACTTGACTGCCCTTGCAGACTTCCTGTTTCAAAAGGTTGTCCTTTTGGAGCTTTTCCCTCTTTCAGCAACTTCTCTCCTCTCTCTTGTCTCTCATTTCACAGACACAGATCAAAGGGATTTCAGCACAATTTTAATGGAGAGCAGGATGCATGTGGCTGGTCAGCCTGCCAGGTTGGCTACAATGGCTTCCTCGCGCAGGCTTCCAGTTAAGAGTGCAACTGGGCCCCGATGACATCACTTGTGCTTGATCTGCATATTTAAAGAAGGAGCTCTCTGTCTTCTGGCAGATTTCCCTATCACCTGCTCAAAAAAGCAAGTTAATAATGGAACCTGAGAGAAGGCAGCAGGATCGGAGGGGGTACAACTTTTAACTGCCAGTCTGCTTGCACAGACAGGGTTAAAATTGCCCTGTTAATGAGTCTGAGGTGATTTTTGATCGCTAGACAATTTCATGATTTTCTTATTGTTTAGTCTGTGGGAGAAATAACTTTCATTTAGCATATTAACCACTTTTCATCTCAGCCTTTTTAAACTTATGGAAATACACTTGTTAAAAAAAGTAATAATTTACAAAAACTTCTTGGAAGAAATGGTTTAAAAAAATCCTGAGATGTGACAATATGACACTGATGAATAAACATACAATCTTTATTGAATAGCAATATAAATTTTAAAGATCGTGCATTCAATTCTGTAAATGATGCTATTCTGTTACTAGAAAAATCAATGTAAATCAGATTCTTTTAAAAATAAAATTACATTCCAGAAAACGACCGAAGGCACCTTACAGGGGCACTTCAATATAAGACTTATTCGTATAAAAAACATATTCAGGGTTTTGACATTAGCCAGCAACTATAATTAGTCAGAGTGCAATTGAAACTGCAATGTGACACGATTTTGTCTTTATACCAATTTTGCAAAATCAGTTCTTTGTTTTCTGGGCACATTTCTGATGCTGTGCCAATTTCACAGTAACACAGTTGCAATAAAAGTAACTGATATTTTCTATGCCAAACTTAGATTTTAGTTTCCTATTTGTTTTCTGAATTCATTTTAGCACCACAAAGGATTTTGACATGTGGATGCAGTACTGTCACACAGTCAATTTGGAATGAAGTATTCAGATGGAATGTCATGAAATAAATAAGCTTGGCTGATGTTCCAAATGCTGGAGCATGCAAGACAGTTAATCCACGCACTTCCTTCAAGTAAAAGGTGTCGCTATGGGTACCCGCATGGGTCCTAGTTATGCCTGTCGTTTTGTGGGATATGTCGAGCATTCTTTGTTCCAGTCCTACTCAGGCCCCCTCCCCCAACTCTTTTTCCGGTACACTGATGACTGTATCAGTGCCGTTTCCTGCTCCCGCCCCGAACTGGAAAACTTTTATCAACTTTGCTTCCAATTTCCACCCTTCTCTCACCTTTACATGGTCCATCTCTGACACTTCCCTTCCCTTCCTCGACTTCTCTGTCTCCATCTCTGGGGATAGGTTGTCTTCTAATATCCATTATAAGCCCACCGATTCCCACAGCTACCTCGACTACACTTCTTCACACCCTACCTCCTGTAAGGACTCCATTCCATTCTCCCAGTTTCTCCGTCTCCGACGCATCTGCTCTGATGATGCTACCTTCCATGACGGTGCTTCTGATATGACCTCCTTTTTCCTCAACCGAGGATTTCCCCCCACTGTTGTTGACAAGGCCCTCAACCGTGTCTGGCCCATTCCCTGCACCTCTACCCTCACCCCTTCCCCTCCCTCCCAGAACCGTGACAGGGTTCCCCTTGTCCTCACTTTTCACTCCATCAGCCTCCATATCCAAAGGATCATCCTCCGCCACTGCCACTACCAGTCGCATCTTCCCCTCCCTTCCCCTGTCAACATTCCGGGGATCGTTCCCTCCGCGACACCCTGGTCCACTCCTCCATTACCCCCACCACCTCGTCCCCGTCCCATGGCACCTTCCCCTGCAATCGCAGGAGGTGTAATACCTGCCCATTTACCTCCTCTCTCCTCACTATCCCAGGCCCCAAACACTCCTTTCAGGTGAAGCAGCGATTTACTTGTACTTCTTTCAATGTAGTATACTGTATTCGCTGCTCGCAGTGTGGTCTCCTCTACATTGGGGAGACCAAGCGCAGACTGGGTGACCTAGCCCATAGCACCAAGACTGCCCTTTTCATGACCCTGGCAACTTTTGTGACAGTGACTGCAGTGTGCACTCCTTCCTTCCATGTCAAAAATTCTTATATTTTTGATCACTAGGAGGTTGGGGGGGGGAGAGGGAGGAGGTGGGTGGGGTGGGGGAGAGGGAAGAGGGAGGAGGTGGGGGGGGGAAGAGAGAGGAGGTGGGGGGGGGAAGAGAGAGGAGGTGGGGGGGGGAAGAGAGAGGAGGTGGGGGGGGGAAGAGAGAGGAGGTGGGGGGGGAAGAGAGAGGAGGTGGGGGGGGGGGAAGAGAGAGGAGGTGGGGGGGGGGGAAGAGAGAGGAGGTGGGGGGGGGAAGAGAGAGGAGGTGGGGGGGGGGAAGAGAGAGGAGGTGGGGGGGGGGAAGAGAGAGGAGGTGGGGGGGGGAAGAGAGAGGAGGTGGGGGGGGGAAGAGAGAGGAGGTGGGGGGGGGGAAGAGAGAGGAGGTGGGGGGGGGGAAGAGAGAGGAGGTGGGGGGGGGGAAGAGAGAGGAGGTGGGGGGGGGGAAGAGAGAGGAGGTGGGGGGGGGGAAGAGAGAGGAGGTGGGGGGGGGGGAAGAGAGAGGAGGTGGGGGGGGAAAGAGAGAGGAGGTGGGGGGGGAAAGAGAGAGGAGGTGGGGGGGGAAAGAGAGAGGAGGTGGGGGGGGAAAGAGAGAGGAGGTGGGGGGGGAAGAGAGAGGAGGTGGGGGGGGAAGAGAGGAGGTGGGGGGGGAAAGAGAGAGGAGGTGGGGGGGGGGAGAGAGGAGGTGGGGGGGGGAAGAGAGAGGAGGTGGGGGGGGGGAGAGAGGAGGTGGGGGGGGGAAGAGAGAGGAGGTGGGGGGGGGAAGAGAGGAGGTGGGGGGGGGAAAGAGAGAGGAGGTGGGGGGGGGAAAGAGAGAGGAGGTGGGGGGGGGAAAGAGAGAGGAGGTGGGGGGGGGAAAGAGAGAGGAGGTGGGGGGGGGAAAGAGAGAGGAGGTGGGGGGGGGAAAGAGAGAGGAGGTGGGGGGGGGAAAGAGAGAGGAGGTGGGGGGGGAAGAGAGAGGAGGTGGGGGGGGAAGAGAGGAGGTGGGGGGGGAAAGAGAGAGGAGGTGGGGGGGGGAAAGAGAGAGGAGGTGGGGGGGGGGAAAGAGAGAGGAGGTGGGGGGGGAAAGAGAGAGGAGGTGGGGGGGGGGAAGAGAGGAGGTGGGGGGGGAAAGAGAGAGGAGGTGGGGGGGGGAAAGAGAGGAGGTGGGGGGGGGAAAGAGAGGAGGTGGGGGGGGAAAGAGAGGAGGTGGGGGGGGAAAGAGAGGAGGTGGGGGGGGGTGAAGAGAGGAGGTGGGGGGGGTGAAGAGAGGAGGTGGGGGGGAAGAGGAGGTGGGGGGGAAGAGGAGGTGGGGGGGAAGAGAGGAGGTGGGGAGGGAGGGGAAGGAGGTGGGGAGGGAGGGGAAGGGAGTGGGGGGGAGGGGAGTGAGGAGTGGGGGGGAGGGGAGTGAGGAGGAGTGGGGGGGAGGGGATTGAGAAGGAGGGGAGTGGGGGGAGGGGAGTGAGGAAGAGTGGGGGGGAGGGGAGTGGGGGTGAGGGGAGTGGGGGGGAGTGGGGGGGAGGGGAGTGAGGAGGAGGGGAGTGGGGGGAGGGGAGTGAGGAGGAGTGGGGGGGAGGAGAGTGGGGGTGAGGGGAGGTGAGTGAGGGGGGGAGTGAGGAGGAGTGGGGGGGAGGGGTGAGGAGGAGTGGGGAGGGGCAGATTGCAGGACCCTGTGCACTGGGTCATATGAGTGAGTGTTTCTGTATTTCCAGCAGTGAGGAAGGAGGCTCCCTTCTTCTCCTGTCTCATTTACCGGCCTGTAATGATGGAGGCGTTTGTGGGCACCTGGAGGCTGGTGGACACCCAGAACTTCGACAATTATATGAAGGAACTGGGTGAGTGGCGGCAGAGAATCAAATCAATAAAGTCGGGAGAAACAGTTAAAAAAATCAAAACTAAACGGCAACAAAAAAGAAAATAAACTGTAATTAAATTAAAAGCCATCAAAAAAAATTGCTCAAGACCATTTGTAAATGAATTCCACGAATAATAAAGATTAAATATCAAAAAAGTTAAATACCAAAAAATATATAGCATCTCAAAGGAGCCAAAGTGCAGTCCAAAATAACGATTTTAAAAAGATGAGGATTGGTAATAAATAAATGAATGAATTTACCTTATCTGTCACGGCTGATGTTATTGATCTTTTATCGATCTGTCGGGGGTCAGTAATCAATCAGTGGCTCGAGCGCGGCACCAACGGTTCTGCCGCTTCCCGCCGTAGGGGAGGGGAGACCGTTAGCTTCCCCCGCCCAACATGCACATCATCAATAACCCTCATGGTCAGTATTAACTACCCTCAGCAATCATGTATTCTCTTAATTCTCAATTTTCAAAAATATGGTGAATTTGTGTGTTTTATCAATAGACATGCTGTTCTCCCTTCGTCAGATACAGGAGAAATGCCGTGAACAACAGATGCCCCTCCACATTGCTTTCATTGATCTCACCAAAGCCTTTGACCTCGTCAGCAGACGTGGTCTCTTCAGACTACTAGAAAAGATTGGATGCCCACCAAAGCTACTAAGTATCATCACCTCATTCCATGACAATATGAAAGGCACAATTCAACATGGTGGCTCCTCATCAGAGCCGAAACCTATCCTGAGTGGCGTGAAACAGGGCTGTGTTCTCGCACCCACGCTTTTTGGGATTTTCTTCTCCCTGCTGCTTTCACATGCGTTCAAGTCCTCTGAAGAAGGAATTTTCCTCCACTCAAGATCAGGGGGCAGGTTGTTCAACCTTGCCCGTCTAAGAGCGAAGTCCAAAGTACAGTAAGTCCTCATCAGGGAACTCCTCTTTGCTGACGATGCTGCTTTAACATCTCACACTGAAGAGTGCCTGCAGAGTCTCATCGACAGGTTCGCGGCTGCCTGCAATGAATTTGGCCTAACCATCAGCCTCAAGAAAACGAACATCATGGGGCAGGACGTCAGAAATGCTCCATCCATCAATATTGGCGACCACGCTCTGGAAGTGGTTCAAGAGTTCACCTACCTAGGCTCAACTATCACCAGTAACCTGTCTCTAGATGCAGAAATCAACAAGCGCATGGGAAAGGCTTCCACTGCTATGTCCAGACTGGCCAAGAGAGTGTGGGAAAATGACGCACTGACACGGATGTCCTCAGTACCTTGCTCTATGGCAGCGAGGCCTGGACAACGTATGTCAGCCAAGAGCGACGTCTCAATTCATTCCATCTTCGCTGCCTCCGGCGAATACTTGGCATCAGGTGGCAGGACCATATCTCCAACACAGAAGTCCTCGAGGCGGCCAACATCCCCAGCTTATACACACTACTGAGTCAGCGGCGCTTGAGATGGCTTGGCCATGTGAGCCGCATGGAAGATGGCAGGATCCCCAAAGACACATTGTACAGCGAGCTCGCCACTGGTATCAGACCCACCGGCAATCCATGTCTACGCTTTAAAGACGTCTGCAAACGCAACATGAAGTCCTGTGACATTGATCACAAGTCGTGGGAGTCAGTTGCCAGCGTGCGCCAGAGCTGGCGGGCAGCCATAAAGGCGGGGCTAAAGTGTGGCGAGTCGAAGAGACTTAGCTGTTGGCAGGAAAAAAGACAAAAGCTCAAGGGGAGAGCCAACTGTGTAACAGCCCCGACAAACAAATTTCTCTGCAGCACCTGTGGAAGAGCCTGTCGCTCTAGAATTGGCCTTTATAGCCACTCCAGGTGCTGCTTCACAAACCACTGACCACCTCTAGCGCTTATCAATTGTCTCTCGAGATAAGGAGGCCAAAGAAGACTGCTGTTTTTAGTGTTATTTCATCAGTGATTATTTTATACATGTAATTTATATAACTGGTTTGGAGTTATAAGATGTATTTGTTACATATCTATTGCTTTGGAAGATAGGAACAGGAGTAGGCTATTTAGCCCCTCCAGCCTGTTCCGCCATTCAATGAGACTCTGACAGTATCTTCCCTGCCTTTCACAGAATCACAGAACTGTTACAGCGCAGAAGGAGGCCATTTGACCCGTCGCGTCAGCACCGGCTCTCCGAATGAGCAAGTCACCTAGTGCCACTCCCCCGTTTTCTCCCCATAACCCTACACATTCTTCCTTTTCATTTAACAGTCTAATTTCCTTTTGAATGCTTCCAGTGTTACACTGTCTGTGTGAAAAAGTTTTTCCTCGTATAGCTTTTGCTTCTTTTACCGATTACTTTAAATATGTGCCCTCTCGTTCTCAATCCTTTCATGAGTGGAAACCGTTGTCCCTATCTACTCTGTCCAGACCCCTCCTGACTTTGAATACCTCTATCAAATCTTCTCTTAGCCTTTTCTCCTCCATGGAAAACAGTCCCAACTTCTCCAATCTATCTTCATAACTGAAATTCCTAATCCCTGGAATCATTCTCAGTCCCATATCCCTTAATATCTTTGGACAACAAAAATCTGTCAATCTCCATTTTAAAATTAACAATTGATATAGCATCGAGAGTTCTAAATTTCCACCACTCTTTGCGTGAAGTGTTTCCTAATTCCACTCCTGAAAGGTCTGGCTCTCATTTTTAGACTAAGCTCCCCCAGTCCTAGACTCCCCAACCAGCAGAAATAATTTTCCAAATCTGTCCTATCTGTTCCCCTTAATATCTTGAAAACGTTCCTTAACCTTTTAAATTCCCTGCAATACAACCCTAGTTTGTATAATCTCTTTTTGTAATTTAACCCTTGGAGTCCGGTATCATTTTGATAAATCTACACTGAACTCCCGCTAATGCCAGTTGCAATTGTTATTTAAAGTATTCGTTTTCTTTGATTAAAACAGATTATTTTATTCTATATATATATCTGGTTTGCAGTTTTAAGATGTATTTGTGCTTGTTGCATATAAATGAAGAATATTTACATATTTATTAGTTTTAAAGTATTAATTTTATTTGATCAGTAGTTCAATACATTATTTTATTAATCTTCTAAGAAGAAAGTCTTGCACTTCCATCACCTTTCACAAACTCAAGACATCACAAAGTGCTTTATAACCAATGTACTTTGCAGCGTAGTCACTGTTGTAATCTAGGGAAATGTGGCAGCCAATTTGCTCGCGGCCAGCTCCCACAAACAGCCTCTCTTCCCCTCCCTTTTCTTGTCTCCTCCCCCTCCCATAGAGCACAGCGTACAAGTTGACCCCATTTTTAGTCAGAATCATTTACGGCACAGAAGGAGGCCATTTGGCACATTGAGTCCATGCAGTCAGTCCCACTCCCCAGCTCGATCCCTGTACCCCTGCGAGTCTATTTTCTCTCAGATAGCCATCCAATTTCCTCTTGAAGTCAGAGATTGTCTCCGCTTCCACCACCCTTGTGGGCATGGAACAATATTTGGAGGTTTCAAAGGTTGACTTGTATGCAGTGATTATATTGTAGCCTGTCTGCTGGTTGAGAAATAAATAATGGCCAGGACACGAGGGACCATTTCCCTGTTCTTCTAAATAGTGCTGTGGGACCTTTTACATCCACGTGAGAGGGCAGACAGGGCCTCGGTTTAACATCTCATCCTAAAGATGGCACTTACATAGAAACACACAAAATAGGAGCAGGAATAGGCCATTCGGCCTTTCGAGCCTGCTCTGCCATTCATTATGATCATGGCTGATCATCCAACAGTAACCTGTTCCTGCTTTCGCCCCATATCCTTTGATCCCTTTAAACCCAAGAGCTATATCTAACTCAAACATACAATGTTTTGGCCTCAACTGCTTTCTGTGGTAGCGAATTCCACAGGTTCACCACTCTCTGAGTGAAGAAATTTCTCCTCATCTCAGTCCTGAATGGTTTACCCCGTATCCTTAGACTATGACCCCTGGTTCTGGACTCCCCCACCATCGGGAACATCCTTCCTGCATCTACCCTGTCAAGTCCTGTTAGAATTCTGACAGTACAGCGTTCCCTCAGTTCTGCACTGGAGTGTCAGCTTGGATCTTGTGCTTAAGTCCTGGAGTGGGACCTAAACCCACAACCTTCTGACTTAGAGGCGAGAGGTCTACTAACTGAGCCAAGGCTGGCGCATATTTATATATGCATGTTTTTTTTTACTTGTGCACAGTATGTGGGTGATGTTGACTAGGCTGCACTTATTGCCCTCCATATTTGGCCTGAGATGCTGGTGGTTCTTGAACCACTGCAGTATTTTCTGGCAATGTTGCTCCTACGATGGTATTAGGTAAGAAATTCCAGGATCTAGACCCATAAGAATGAATGTTAAACTGAGGCCCCGTCTGCCCGCTCAGGTGGATGTAAAAGATCCCACAGCACTATTTAGAAGAAGAGCTGAGGAATTGTCCCTCGTGTCTTGGACAATACTTATTCCTCAACCAGCATCACTGAAACAAGATTACCTGGTTATTATCACACTGCTGTTTGTGGGAGCTTGCCATGAGCATATTGTACCAAGTCAGGACAGTGTATAACTTAGAGGGGCACTCAGAGGTTAAGTGTTGTTGCTCTCATCTTAGTGACAGAAGTTACACTGTTGACAGCTTTTGTTGAATTAATCTTGGTAAATTGCTGCAGTGCAAACTGGGTGATACCTACTGCAGCCAGAGTTGGAGAGGGTGGATATTGGGTCCAGTGACAGTGGTGTCAGTTATAGTACATATTATAACATGTGTTTGTTTATGTAATAATTGCTGTGTTTATAGGGCTTATTAATTGGCTGTCCAACTTAGGCATCCCCTTCTCTAGGTTTGGGGCTTAGAAGGACGTGCTTCAGTCCTTAGTACTAAACTGTTCACATTTTATTTGTGAGCATGTGTTTATAATACTTCTGACTCGCAGCAATGAATGATAACTATATTTATGTAAATAATACATTATGCTTATATTTATCCAACAGTGTGGTGCATTTGTATTTGTCACAAATTTATGATTGCTGTTTATTCAGGATCATGAGTAATGTTCAGTGCTGTTGTTATGGTTTGCACCAGTTGCATTATTGCTATATTTATAGGTTTTTCTGCTTCCTGACCTCAGGAGTGGACTTTGCAACCCGACAGGTGGGCAATGTCATTAAACCCACCTTGGTCATCAAATTGGATGGTGATAATGTTATTCTGCAAACCAAGAGCACCTACAGAAACACAGAAATAATCTTCCAACTTGACAAGCCATTCATTGAGCATACCATGGATGATAGAGACTGCAAGGTAAGGGTATCGAGAAGGATACACTGTCTACTCCCCTTCCATCCCCTTATGCCACTTCATGCTGAAAAAACAAATGTTATGTACTTTCAGAGAATTTTTCTTGCTGCATTCAACCAAATTCATGAACTGTAAAATATTTAGTCTTAATTAAATGCACATGTAAGTAAGATGCATTTGATTCATCTGCACCTATGGCATGTAACATGAAATCTATATTGAAATGAATAATGCACGGATAGGAGGGACAGCAATATCCATGATGCTTCTACAATCATGCACTTTAATTAGCAGCTTGAAAAGAAAGGAACATCTAAGAACACTACTTTCTGTCCAAAGTATTCAAATGTTTTACATTGGAAAAATACATGAGTCTGGTTTGACTGTTTTTTGGAAGTAGTAGTTTTCTGAGTTGTTTTGCTGCTAGGCTGCTTCATGATCTCACCAACAGGTAGTAAGTAGCCTGCGCATTGTGCAATGGTTTTATCAGACAATCAGGGGCATAACTTGAGATTGGTATGCTAGTTGCTGTGGAGCCAGTTGAAACCAGGCATCCAAACAGCAGGCTGGGGTTGCATTTATTTAAATGAAGACATTCTTCTAAATTATATTTTTCCCATTATAGTAACAGAGATTAGACATGGGTAATGCAGTAGGTGTAATTTTTTTTCAAAGTGACTCCTGACAAAGCAGAGCATGTGCAGAACGATCGCGGACGTCATCAATGCATGTGAATGTTTGCCAGCCTGCCAGTATGAATGCGCACATGCGCACGCATGACATCACCACTCAATGACGTCCTCAGCCCTCAATAGCCGTCTCCATTCACTTGTCTTCATTCACCCTAACAGTACCCCTCTCCCTCCCACCATCCCTGCTTCAATCGACACCTCACCCTGCTCGATCCCTGCCATGCCTCAACCACTCGCTTCCCGCCCCTCAGCTACTTACTCCTGCCCTGCTGGTCCCTCTACCCCTCAGCCAATCGCATTTTAGCCTCTCCAGTTTCTACCCGCACCAGCTGTCCCCCCTGAGCCGCTCGCACCAGACCTTGTTACTGCTCCCGTCCCCACGCTCCTCGGCCGATCGTTCCCCGCTCCTCGCTTCCCCCTCCTCCCACAACCCCGCTCTCCGGCCCCTTGCTCCCCATTCACCCCCTGCCCCACTCCAGCCGCTAGCTCCAGGCCACGCCGCTTCCGTCCTCTCGGCCACTCGCTCCTACGTCGTCCCATCAACCCTTGTGGCCAGCCTTGCTTTTTCGGGCGGCGTGCAGAGAACAATTGAATGTGGGAGCGAGTGGCCGACAGGAGGGAAGCGACGCGGCCTGGAGCTAGCGGTGGGGGGTGGCGAGGAGTAGGATACGATTGGCCAAGGCTGGGTGGGGGGGGGAGAAGAGCAGTGGTGAGGTCTGGAACGAATGGCTGGGGGTTGGGGGGGTGGGGAAGCGGGGAGTGAGTGGCTGGAGATGGTGGGGGGGGGGGGGGAGCAGCAAGGCCAGAGTGAGTGGCTAAGGGAAGGCAGCGGGGAGCCAGCAGCGAGAAGACAGGCATGGAAAAGAGAAACGCAATGGCAGGAGGGAGTGTGGGACTGTTGGAGGCGGCAATGGCAGCCATTGAGGGGATTTTCGGGTTGAATTTGTTTCATGTGATAATTGAGCAGTGCCATCTTTAATCTTGGCAGCTGCTTGTAATGTTGCAAACAGTGACGTATCAGTGGAAGAGGCCTCATTTGCGCATATACTACTACTGTGCCACCTACTGGTTGTGTTGTCAGCAAACACAGCCTTTTTTAAAACTCATTCATGGGTTGTGGGCGCCATTGGCTAGGTCAGCATTTATTGCTCATCCCTAATTGCCCTTGAACTGAATGGCTTGCTAAGCCAAGATATCAAATAGGGAATTCAGAATAAATTTCTTTACCCAGAGAGGAGTTAAAATGTGGAATTTGTTACCAAAGGGGTAGTTGAGGTGAATAGTATAGATGCATTTAGGGGGAAGCTAGATAAGTATATGAGGGAGAAGAGAATAGAGGGTTGTGCTGATGCAGCTAGATCAGGAAGGATGGGAGGAGACTCGAGTAGAAAATAAATGCTGGCCTGTTTCTATACTGCATGTTCTATGTAATAGAGTGAGGGAGAGGGCTTTGAACAAAAGGTACTTCCTTCAGACTTTACTATCCCTTCAATCGTGTGTGCGTGTGCTGGAGTTCCTGAGAGATTATTTAGTTGTCTTTTTGATTTAGTTGCAGTCGAGTGATGAGGAAAGTCTTAAGATGGCAGCAGAGTAGGGACAGTTAGAAACAGAGATGGTACACAATAGGCAACAGCAGAGAAACCAGAGAGATGGAATGAAAATGTTACAAAAACTTCAACAAAGGGATAGAAATCTAGAGAGAAAAAACAGTGCAGAGTCACACAGACACAAGAGCAGGAATAAAAAGATGCCAGAGAACAGGAGATAGTTACAAAAACTACAGGGGAGTGAGAATGAGGAACATATGGAAAATATTGCAGAAATTGCAATCTGAGAAAGAGCAAGAAAATGAATGAGAGAAGCTGCTATAATGAGGAATATTACAGAAATTATTTGCTGTCTTTTAACTGGAACAGCAAAGATGAGTCAATATTTTATTTTCTATTTTACATTTAAGAATAACCAACTTGAGGACTTGGCAGGGGGAGACCATGAGAAAAAGGGAGCTATGTTAAGTGGAAGGCAGATATGTTCTGTTTTGTGAGTTGTTGAGAGTGAAAGAACTGGTTATGGCTAGCTCCCTTTTAAAGCAGAGAAAAGAGAGAGGTGTTGGTGAATGAGGGAAGGGTGGGGCTGAAGCTGTTGCTGTCAGAGTTTAACAGACTTGCACTGTAAAACTATATCCCCTCTGACTTATGACAAATGCCACAGGAGATCCACTGGTAGGTATTTTTCAAGAGTGATGTACCATTCTTTTCCCCTTAAAGCTATGATATGAGCAACTTTAAGGAACATCTGCGGAGTACTGACAATGGAGTTACTGATAATTTTGAAATGGTGTTAAGAAATGTAATATACTTGCTGTTCTGTGATTAATGTTGGTAGTTCCATATTCTAATTGCAGTGAATAATCAACACTACATAGGCCCAGATTTTGTGCTGGTAATGGTGGTGAAACTGTTAGCGTTTTCCATGCTTCCTTTACTACAACTGACAGCAACTTCTGGAGTCCACACATACGCAAAATAACAAAATTTCAGAAGTTGCTATCAATGATTCTACACTTATCCAGAGGGTGTGCTGTTGAGACATTCCCTCCCGCTCTCCCCCACCGCTCCCTCCCCCCACCCCATAAGAACATAAGAAATAGGAGCAGGAGTAGGCCATTCAGCCCTTTGAGCCTGCTCCACCATTCAATGAGATCATGGCTGATCTTCTACTTCAACACCATTTTCCTGCACTATCTCCATAACCCTTAATGTTTTTAATATGTAGAAATCTATCGATCTCAGTCTTGAATATACTCAATGACTGAGCCTCCATACCCTCTGGGACAGAGAATTCCAAAGATTCACCACCCGCTGATTGAAGAAATTCCTCCTGATCTCAGTCCTAAATGGCCATCCAGGGGAAACATCCTTCCTGCATCAACCCTGTTGAGCCCTGTAAGAATTTTGTATGTTTGAATGAGATCACCTCTCATTCTTCTAAACTCCAGAGAATAAAGGCCCAGTCTATTTAATCTTTCCTCATAGGACAATCACTCCATCCCAGGAATTAGTTTGGTGAACCTTCATTGCACTCCCTCTATGGCAAGTATATCTTTCCTTAGGTAAGGAGACCAAAACTGCACACAATATTCCAGGTGCGGTCTCACCAAGGCTCTATATAATTGCAGTAAGACATCTTTACTCCTATATGCAAATCCTCTTGTAATGAAGGCCAACATACATTTGCCTTCTTAATTGCTTGGTGTACCTGCATGTTAGCTTCCAGTAACTCATGAACAAGGACCCCCTAGTCCCTTTGAAACTCAACACTTCCCAGCCTGCAATCAATGAATCTTATGAATTGATGAGAACGTTTTCTGTTTGTCTCACTGTAAAAACCTTTGAAAAAGTTACACCTTGGTGAATGAGGTGTAACTGTGTTTTTTACAGCATACTAATTTGATAATTACTGTTAAACATCCTCATCCCTTCCACATTTAAAAAAATAGTTTTTAGAAATGTTTATTTTAATTTTAATTTCTATCTTAATACAATGATAGACATTAATTTCACTATCTGAAAATCTTTTATGATAATAGTTTCTGTCTTTTTGTTTTATTCATTCATGGGATGTGGGCATCGCTGGCTAGGCCAGCATTTATTGCCCATCCCTAATTGCCCTTGAGAAGGTGGTGGTGAGCAGCCTTCTTGAACTGCTGCAGTCCATGTGAGGTACGTACACCCACAGTGCTGTTAGGAAGGGAGTTCCAGGATTTTGACCCAGCGACAGTGAAGGAACGGCGATATAGTTCCAAGTCAGGATGGTGTGTGTGACTTGAGGGGGAACTTGCAGGTGATGGTATTCCCTTGCATTTGCTGCCCTTCTCCTTCTAGTTGGTAGAATTGTGGGTTTGGAAGGTGCTGTCTAAGGAGCCTTGGTGCGTTGCTGCAGTGCATCTTGTTGATGGTACACAGTGCTGCCACTATACGTCGGTGGTAAATGGGGTGCCAATCAAGCGGGCTGCTTTGTCCTGGATGGTGTTGAGCTTCTTGAGTGTTGTTGGAGTTACACCCATCCAGGCAAGTGGAAAGTATTCCATCACACTCCTGACTTGTGCCTTGTAGATGGTGGACAGGCTTTGGGGAGTCAGGAGGTGAGTTACTCGCCGCAGGATTCCCAGCCTCTGACCTGCTCTTGTAGCCAGGATATTTATATGGCTAGTCCAGTTCAGTGTCTGGTCAATGGTAACCTGCAGGATGTTGATAGTGGGGGATTCAGCTATTGTAATGCCATTGAATATCAAGGGGAGATGGTTAGATTCTCTCTTGTTGGAGATGGTCATTGCTTGGCACTTGTGTGGCGCGAATGTTACTTGCCACTTATCAGCCCAAGCCTGGATATTGTCCAGGTCTTGCTGCATTTCTACACAGACTGCTTCAATATCTGAGGAGTTGTGAATCATGCTGAACATTGTGCAATCATCAGCGAACATCCCCACTTCTGACCTTATGATTGAAGGAAGGTCATTGATGAAGCAGCTGAAGATGGTTGGACCTAGGACACTACCGTGAGGAACTCCTGCAGTGATGTCCTGGAACTCAGATGATTGACCTCCAACAACCACAACCATCTTCCTTTGTGCTAGCTATGACTCCAACCAGATTTCCCCTTGATTCCCATTGACTTAAGTTGTGCTAGGGCTCCTTGATGCCATACTCAGTCAAATGCTGATTTGATGTCAAGGGCAGTCACTCTCACTTCACCTCTTGAGTTCAGCTCTTTTGTCCATGTTTGAACCAAGGCTGTAATGAGGTCAGGAGCTGAGTGGGCCTGGCGGAACCCAAACTGAGTGTCACTGAGCAGGTTATTGCTAAGCAAGTGCCGCTTGATGGCACTGTTCATGACACATTCTGTCACTTTACTGATGATTGAGAGTAGACTGATGGGGCAGTAATTGGTCGGGTTGGACTTGTCCTGCTTTTTGTGTACAGGACATACCTGGGCAATTTTCCACATTGCTGGATAGATGCCAGTGTTATAGCTGTACTGGAACAGCTTGGCTAGGGGTGCAGCAAGTTCTGGAGCACAGGTCTTCATTACAATTGCCGGAATATTGTCAGGGCCCATAGCCTTTGCAGTATCCAGTGCCTTCAGTCATTTGTTGATATCACATGGAGTGAATTGAATTGGCTGAAGTCTGGCATCTGTGATACTGGGAACTTCAGAAAGAGGCCGAGATGGATCATCAACCCAGCACTTCTGGCTGAAGATTGTTGCAAATGCTTCAGCCTTATCTTTTGCACTGATGTGCTGGGCTCCCCCATCATTAATGATGGGGATATTTGTGGAGCCACCGCCTCCTGTTAGTTGGTATTGGGATTGCTTAGCTCTCTCGCATGCTGCTTACGCAGTTTGGCACGCAAGTAGTCCTGTGTTGTAACTTCACCAGGATGATGCCTCATTTTGAGGTATGCCTGGTGCTGCTCCTGGCATGCCCTCCTGCACTCTTCATTGAATCAGGGTTGGTCTGCTGGCTTGATGGTAGTGGTAGAGTGGGGGATATGCCAGGCCATGAGGTTACAGAATGTGGTTGAGTACAATTCTGCTGCTGTTGATGGCCCACAGTGCCTCATGGATGCCCATTTTTACATTGCTAGATCTGTCTGTCCGCAATTGTTTGGTTGGTGGGTTGAATTGATGGGTGGAGGGAGCACTTGGAAAGATTATTGGCCACATTTTGCACTGCGAGGGAGGTGAGTTGTGTAAATGAAAACTTTTTTTAGCTTTTAGATTTGGCTCCAAACAAGAGATCACGTCTACAGTGGATATGTTCAAGCTTTTCACATGTACAGTGAGAGGTGAGTTTAGTATGCACTCGAGAGACAATAATATAAAATTGAAAGAGACTGAGGTAAAATTTAATTAATGTTATATCAAATAGAGACTGACGTAAAGGCAGCCCGAGAGCAATGCAGCAGAACTATCAAGATGTTATGACAATTCTAAGAAAATATGTGACGCCGGATTTATTTATTATACTTACTTGCAATCCAAGACGGACCAAACTTGCTAAAAGCATTAAATTTTATCAAGGTGCAGAATGCATGCTAGTTATTGTTTCAAGCGGCTTTCACATGAAACTAGAAGAGCTGCTTCATGATTTAACAATTAAAAATATACTTGGGAAGCCAGGTGCTTTTCTGTATGTAGTTGAATTTCAAAAAAGAGGACTTTCACATGCACACATATCAATAAACTTAGTCAGTGAAGACAAAATACAGGCCAAAGATGATTTCGACAAGATTGTTACAGCTGAATTCCTCGAGCGACAAGGAAGGCTCTTCGAGATTGTCAAAGCAAACATGGTATATGGCCGATGCAATGCTCTCAATCCAAATTCATCATGTATGCAAGATGATCAATGTCGTAAAAAAAATTCCCCAAAGAATTTATTAACAGAAGGGAAGAGAACACCGATGGTTATCCCCGATATAGCAGACGCAATACAAACGTCAGTTAACGTTGGAAAATATGAAATCGATAATCGGGTAAAACTTAACAACCCATACTTAATTTTAAAATGTAACGCTCATTAATGTTGAAGTTTGTTCATCTATACTGTAAAGTACATATACAAGTATGTTTACAAGGGGTATGACTGTGCGAGCATAGAAATGAGACTGCACACGGAAGAAATCAGCGAGTTGGTATGGGATGAAGTTGCAACATATTTAGAAGCTCATTATGTTAATGCCCCCAAAGCGATATGGAGACTGTTAGAAAACAAAATGAATGATCAATCTCATACAATCATCAGAATGCCATACACTTACCTGACATGCAAGTGGTTTACTTTCAAGAAAATCAAGAAGCCATCGCATGAGCAGCAAACAAAAATCCTATGCTGACAGCTTGTTTCAAATTGAACAATGACGATACATCCGCACAAGAGTATTTTTACCATGAGGTATCAAGTCACTTTGAGAAACAGTGAGGCATTTGGAAGAGAGGTAAGCAAGGAGGTAAGTCAGTCAGAGGAAGAATGATTACAGTGAGCTGAAGAAATGAAGAATGCTGTTGTTACTTGTTAAGGGGGCTGTCATGCTAGGCCCCCACCTGCCAAAAATGAGGCATATTAATTTTGTCATGAACATTGACTTTAAACTGTTAGTGGAGTGAAGAAAGGGCTTGTTAAACAGATCAGCCGTGGCCAGAAAAGACATTTGCATATTAACAGACAGTGTTTGAAAGGACAAAGCAGTCATTCCCGGACATACTCAACCCACAATGGACTTTTGATCACCAGACGTTGAAGGTGGGGGAGCTCGCATTCCAGGTTGACTGCTAAGATGGCCGAATACACAAATGGACATGGTCAAACCAGCTAGTCACTTGACTAACCTGCTGGGCAACCTGAGTTTTTTGAATTTGTACAAACAGTTTGGGCAGAAAGCAGATTGCTCCTGGACTGAGAAGTCCAGGCTGGCTGGCTCACCACAGCCTTTCCTGTCTGCCTGCTTCCATCTCTTTCTCACAAGTCTCTGAATCCACTGAAGACACATGAACCCTAAGACAGAAAAGTCTCCTACAGCGAACAATCTTTAAGAAGAATATTGGGCTCCAACAAGAAGCAAGATGTACCTACAATCAAGGACTCTATAGTGAGCTCGAAGACCCGTCACAAAAACTCGTCCGATATTGCCTCAAACTTTTCCACTTTATTTCTTCTGCTCTTTTCTGTCTCTATTTGGATGTGTGTATCGCATATGCATGCTAGTGTGGGCGTGTCGTGTATCCGTAGGTGTCAATCGAATTAGAGTTTAAGTTTAATAAATTTCAACTTTTCTCTTTTAAACCTAAGAAAGCCTGTTTGTGCTGGTTTCTTTGCCTTGTAATTGAAAAGCAGTGAACAAGGATTCACCAAGGGGGAGCTAAAAACAGTGTGTTTAAAATTAATTCCTGTTACAGTAAGTCAAGGTGAAGGCTGAAAGGGAACCCTAGGGCTCTTTCTCACCGGGGTCGTAACAGTGCAAAATCGTTTCAGGATCTGCTGTTACCAAATCGAATGGTGACCAGAAAGTGTATTCTACATTTGAGTATGCAGCAATTGAATGAGCTCTTTTGGATAACGATTCTGAATGTGAAAATACTTTATCAGATGCAATTCTGTATTCACCGCCTTCTCAGCTTCTGATGAAAGGTCATAGACCTGAAAAGTTAACTCTGTTTCTCTCTACACAGATGCTGCCTGATCTACTGAGTATTTCTGGCACTTTCTGTTTTTGCCTTCTCAGCTTAGAACGCTTTTTGCTATTGCTGCGTTTTTGAAATCCGAAAGATCCTCTAGCACTATGGAATAAATTTAAGTGGGCAATGAGTGAAGTGTCAGCTGTGGCTCAGTTAGTAGCCCTCTTGCCTCTGAGTCACAAGGTTCCGGTTTCAAGCTCCATTCCAGAACCTGAGCACACAAATCAAGGCTGGCACACCAGTGCAGTACTGAAGGAATGCTGCACCGACTGAGGTACTATCTTTCAGATGACACGTTAAACCAAGGCCCCATCTGCTCGCTCGGGTGGATTTAAAAGATCTCATGGCACTATTGCAAAGAAGAGCAGGGGAGTTATCCCTGGTGTCCTGGCCAATGTTTATCCCTCAAAGATTTTCTGGTCATTATCACATTTTTATTTGTGGGAGTTCGTTGTGTGCTGTCATGGGTGTGTTTTTTTTCTCTGTTAAAAAACTAAAGGTCTGTGTGCCTTTAAGACTGAGAGCAGTTTTTATATTCTCTGGGAACAGTGTGTTTGCTGCAATCCTGTTTCCTAAGCAAGAGCAAGAGAGAGAGATTACATGCCGTATTGTGTCATTTTGACTGTATGTAAAGACTGGCTAGAACCGGTTTGAACTGGCAGGCCAGCGAAACATGCTCTCCTGAAGGAAGGAAGAATTTGTCTCTCAGCAGAAAATCTATATTGGCCTACAGGCTGTGTTTCACCTAAAGAGGAAAAGCCCCCTGGAAAGGGAAATTTGTATTACTGGAGGTAGCAAATTCCTTTTTACTTCTGTCTCTAAGAAATCTCTGCCTCAGGAGTGACTTTCTGTTGCCTTTTGTGTTCTGGAAGTTCTGGAAACTCAGTAAAGTTTCTACTGATAGTCTGCTAATCCAAAATCCAAATAGACCTGTTGTTATACTCCTTGTCAAAAGATCTGTGTGCCGCCTACTGCAGCCAAAGTATTGTGAACACCTATCCATTACAGACTGTTCATCAGACTTGCCTGGAGACTTTGAATGGCATCTGACTACTCGACTCTGGGGCACCTCACTGAATCAGGAACGTAACCCACCCGTTGTTTTATTATTTCGAAGAAACAGCTCTAATTTAAAACATCATTTTAGAACCGGTTTTTGAATATATGTGTGTGTATGAGGGTTAGGAGGAATAAGAAGTTATAAAGTCTTTTCAGACATAGATTTATCTCAGTATTGTTTAAGATTTAGTTTATTAATAAACAGTTAATTTGTTGTTGTCTAAAGATACCTGGTTTGGTGTGTTTTATTCTGGGGGTTAATAAAGTGTTTAATTTGGCTAATTTCCGGTAGGTAGGAAACTTTAATAATATGCTATGACCTGTGGAGTAATGGAACTGAATTGACAGTGCATTACTCCTGCTTCGGTTGTAACACATTAATTGGGGGCTTGATCATTCGGGACCCAAATCCAATGCCAATTACATGAATTATAAGGGAAGTAACAATTTGAAAGAAAAAAAATAAAAGGAACCAAATTTCATATATAATAGGGTAAAGGCTGTACCATCGGAATGCCATTAACAGTTGCAGCAGTTTTTCTGGGAAGGGAGAATGTGTCCCTCAGTGACTTGACAACTTTAACTAAAAAATAACTAAAAGATTTGGCAGCAAAATTGGGGTTAGAGTTGAAATCAGGTGCTAAAAAAGCAGAGCATTTAAAATTGGAAGAAGAGGAAGAAGAAGATAGTAAGTCAGAGAGTGATGCAGTGGAATTGGCTAAAATTCAGTTAGAAACGAAAAAACTTGAGCAGGAGCAAGAAATGAAAAAGCTTAGGCTTCAACAGGAAACAGAGAAATAAATAGCAATAAGAAAACTTGAACCTCAGAGAGAAAGTGAAAGGGAAGAGAGGGAACTTAGATTAAAAGAGATGGAACTAAGACAAAGGGGTAGTCTTGACTCCAAGGAAAATTCTGGTCAAGAAGAATCTGAATCCAGCCCAGGACGCAGCGAAAAGCTGTTTAAATTCATATAAGCTCTCCCTGAGTTTGAGGAAAGGGATGTAGAGGCATGTTTTATATCTTTTGAAAAGATAGCCAAACAAATGAAATGGCCAAAGGAAAGCTGGACACTGCTTATGCAAAGCAGGTTAATGGGCAGAGCTCATGAAGTTTATGCCATGCTCCATGAAGAGGCTTCTGCAGATTATGAGATCACAAAAAAGGCTATTCTCGCTGCATATGAGTTAGTCCCTGAAGCTTACCGTCATAAGTTTTGGAACTTAGGGAGATTGGCTGGGCAGACGTATGTAGAGTTTAGGAGGGTGAAGCAAATTAATTTTGACCGTAGGATATGGGCATTAAAGATGGAAACCACGTATGAGAGCCTTAGAGAATTGATTTTCTTGGAAGAGTTTAAAAATTCTATCCTTTCAGTAGTGAGAACTCATGGAGATAACCTGAAAGTTATAGAAACTAGGCAAGCAGCGGAAATTGCTGATGATTTTAAGCTTGTGAATAAGCCAAAACCTTTTGTCCGTCACCCCCATAAACCCGAGAAGGATAGAAAGCGGGAGAGTGAAACAAAGGCAAGTAGCCTGGGACAAGAAGGAACAGCTGGGAATGCCTCAGGATCACGTCCTCAGGCCAGAAAAGAAGGTACTGAGGGTAGAAGTGAGGTTCGCAAACCGAAGTGTTATCATTGCCACAAGATGGGTCATCTTGTTCTGAATACTGGAAATTGCGAGATAACCTTGTAGGACTTGTTGGGGTACACATAGCTACTGCAGAGAAAGGAGTTCTGACAGAGTACTGCAGACCAGGCTGTAGCTTTAATGGCAGCTGTAAAACCAGACACTAAAAACTAAAGTGAGTGGAGACATTAAGAATAAGATACCCGAGTGTTATAATGAATTCTTGTCAAAGGGAAAAGTGATTCCATATCCTTTAAGTGAAGCAGGAAAACCTACCATTATACTCAGGGATGCAGGAGCAACCCAGATACATTTGCTGGGGAAAGGTATAATGTTTCCACCAGAGAGTGCACTGAACACTAAAGTTTTATTTAATGGAATTGGGGTGTATATATCCATACCGTTATGTAAAGTACATCTAGAGAGTGACCATAGTTTGCCAGTAGAGGGAATTGATCTACTCCTAGGAAATGATTTAGCCGGATCAAAAGTATCAGTTTCTACTATAATTACGGAGAAACCAAGTGAAGTTAAAGAAATGGAACAACTACAGGAACAAGTTCCAAGAATATTTCCTGCTTGTGTAGTAACCCAAGCAATGGCTAAACAGGATCCATTGTCGGAGGTAAAATTGGCACCACAAACAGATAGCCGAGCACCTGAAACCTTATTTGGGGATTTAGATAATCCAAGTGAGATGTTTAACAGATCTTCTATCATTGCAGCACAGCAAGCTGATCCAGAGTTATACAGAATAGCACAGTCGGCTCTGAAAGAAGCTGAGGTGAAAGGAGTTCCAGAAAGTTATTATATTGAAGATGGGGTTTTGAGGAGGAAATGGAGACCGCCTCATAGACCTGTGGATGAAGACTGGACAGTTGTTGAACAGATAGTGGTACCACCTAAATATTGCCAGGCATTATTAAGGTAAGCACATGACATTCCTTTTGCAGGACATAAGGGAATTCGGAATACAATATCACGTATAAGTCAACATTATTGCTGGTCAGGCCTTACAAAGGTCGTGAGGCAACTTAGGACATGCCATATATGCCAAATGGTGGGAAAACCGCAACCTCCCATAAAACCGGCACCACTAATTCCCATACCAGTGATTGAGGAACCATTTAGTGGGGTATTGATAGGATGTGTAGGACCCTTGCCAAAAACAAAAGCAGGACATCAATACATACTTACTATCATGGATATGGCTACTTGATTTCCAGAGGCCATTCCTTTGAGGACTATTACTGCTAGAATAGTCATAGAAACGTTAAACCAATTCTTTACGAGATATGGATTACCACTTGAAGTTCAGTCGGATCAGGGTTCTAATTTCAAGAATTCATGGGCAATTTGGGTATCAGACAATTGAAATCTTCAGCATATCACCCACAGACACAGAGCTTTAGAGAGGTACCACCAAACTCTCAAAACAATGATTAGAACGTCCTGTCACATATATCTGCATGACTGGGATAAAGGGCTAGACTTTATTTGCCATGAGAGATTCACCGAATGAGTCTACAGGTTTCAGTCCTTTTGAATTGGATTATGGACATGAAGTAAGAGTTCCTCTATAACTCATCAAAGATAGTTTCTTAGAACAAAGGAATGAATCTTCAATACTGGACTATTTTTTTCTGTGTTTCAGGAAAGGCTCACGAAAGCTTGCAGTGTGGCTCAGGAACACCTTAAAGCATCCCAAGCCAATATGAAAAAATGGGTAGCCAAGAATGCAAAGACCCGCAATTTTCAACCAGGGGATGAAGTATTGGTATTGTTACCATTACAGGGTGAACCATTAAAAGCACAGTTCAGTGGCCCATATAAGGTGATCAAAAGATGGGTACGGTAGATTACTTGATTGACACCACTGATCGCTGGAAGAAGAATCGGTTTTGTCATATCAATATGTTAAATCAATATTATCGCACAAGAACAATAAGCCAATACAGGTATGTCAGGTAATGGGGACTGTTGAGTAGGAAAAGAATAGTGCGGATGAGGCCAAAGGAGGCCTAGACAATCCTCCGATTGAACCTGCAGCTATCCGGTTAGCGAATACAGAATGGCTAGGAAAATTGGACAACATGCTTTTGCACTTGGATGCAAAACAACGTGAAGACCCAACCAGGCTTTTCACATTTAAAAGAGTCTGTAGGGATAAGCCAGGATGTACAACCTTAGCCACACATAATATGGATATAGGGGACTCGATTCCTATAAGACAACATCCTTACTGCTTAAGTCTGTACAGACAGGCTCAGGTAAAAGCAGAAATCCAATACATGCTTGTGAGGAAAACCACATTTGCCAAGAATGAGGCATATTAATTTTGTCATATGGAACATTAATTTTAAACTCTTACTGGACTGAAAACATGGCTGCACCTGCATTCTGAAAGGACAGTGGCTGGAAGCATTTGCTTTCTAAGAGAATGGAGAAGACAATGGAACTACTCCCTGATTCAATTAACCAAATGGATTTTGATCAAAAGACATTGAGTGTGTGAAGGTCAGCATTCCAGCCCCCTACTGAAGATGTCTACTAAGATTGAAAGAATCCACAAAACCTCGCCGGGCAGATTTTCCCGAAAAAAAGAGCTAGTCACATGACTGGTCTGCTGGCCCAGGTTTGGTTTGAGTTGTGTTCACAGAACAGTTTGAGGTCAGAATGCAACTGAACCTGAAAGGAGACAGCATCTCCTTGTCTCTCTCTCTCTCACAAAAAACAGAGACTGCAACTCGATTGCAAGAAGATAGAAAACCATCGAAACCTGTTTGAAAGTGTGTACTGGGTCCCAACGAGACAGCAAGATTTAACTGCAACCAAATACTTTACATCGAACTCAAAGGACAGTAAATGAACTCCAGCTATTGCTTCAAACCTTTTCCCTTGATTCTTTCTCCTTTTCTGTCTCTATCTGCATTTGTGTTTATCGTGTATGCATGCTAGTGTGGGGGTCGTGTCACGTATTTTTAGTAGTTTTAACTGAATTAGAGTTTTAAGGTTAATAAACTTACACCTTTCTTGTTTAAATCTAAGAAAACCTGTCTGGTTGATTTCTTTGCCATTACATTTGGGGAGCAGTGAACATGGATTCACTGAGGGGAAGCTAAAAACACGGTGTTTTAAAAATTAAACCCTATTCCGGTCAAACCAGGAAAAGGCTGAGAGGGAACCCCTAGACCCCTTTCTCACCTGGTTGTAACATGCTGGAAAACAACTGAATTGAACTTGGTCAAAGCAGTTGGAGTTCATCAGTAGTTTTAGTGCCTAAACTTGATGGGTCAACCCAACTTTGCATAGACTGCAGAAAAGTCAATGCAGTAACAAAGGCAGACGCCTACCCAATTCCTCGCTTAGAAGACTGTATTGATAGAGTGGGCAGTGCTAGGTTTCTTACAAAGATCAACTTGTTAAAGAGATACTAGCAAGTTCCTTTGACTCCTTGAGCTAAGAAAATATCAGCTTTTGTCACACCAGACGGTCTTTATCAGTGCTGCGTGATGCCATTTGGGCTAAAGAATGCCCAGCCACTTCTCAAAGATTAATGAATCAGGTGGTTGCCAGTGTTCCCAACTGTGTAGTGTATCTGGATGATGTACTAATAATCAGTAACACCTGGAAAGAACACTTAAACCAGCTAAAAACTCTGTTTAAAAAAACTGCAAGTAGTGGACTTAGTGATAAATCTGGCAAAAAACAAATTCGGAAAAGCAAGAGCAACTTACCTCGGACACATAGTAGGACAAGGATATTATTGCCAAGAACGGCAAAAGTACAAGCCTTAGTAGAGTTCCCTATTCCCGAAACTAAATGTGAAATCGTGAGGTTCTTAGGAATGTATAGTTTCTACAGGAAGTTTGTATGGAATTTTAGTGCTGTAGCTGCTCCATTAACCGATTTGTTACAAAAAAAAGTATTATGGTCAGATGAATGCCAGGAGGCTTTTGAAAAGCTAAAGGCAATCTTAACTAATGAACCAGTATTGGCTGCTCCAAATTTTTCTAAACCCTTCAAAATAGCGATTGATGTTAGCGACCTGGGAGTTGGTGCAGTTCGATTGCAGGAAGACGAATCGGGCATAGAAAAACCAGTAGGGTACTTTTCAAGAAAACTAAATCGCCACCAAAAAAAGTATTCCTCTGTAGGAAAAGAAACATTAGGACTATTGCTGGCTCTTAAACATTTCAAATGTATGTCCGCCAAGAATATAAAGAAACACTAATCTACACTGACCATAACACATTAACATTTGTAGAAAAATTTAAAAGTCAAAATGCTAGAATATTCAGATGGAATTTGTTATTGCAGCCTTATCATTTGACGATTGTACATATTTTGGGAATAAACAATATTATCACTGACGCTTTGTCACACATTTAACCTTAAGTTACATGAATAATGATGGTACAAAGAAAAATTCTATTAATTACGAGTAGATTGAATGGGGGCTTAAAAGCGGAAAATATGTTGAGCGTTTTTTCAGTTTCTGTTTTGCATTATACTGAAACGCATTTTAAGAATCGTGTTCCATTCGGCCAAGGGAGGAGGTGTCATGGAAGTGTTTTTTTTTCTCTGTTTAAAAACTGAAGGGGGCCTGTATGCCTTTAAGACTTGAGAGCAGTTTTTATATTTTCTGGGAACAGTGTGTGAGCTGCAAGCCTGTTTCCTAAGCAACAGCAAGAGAGAGAGATCACATGCCGCACTGTATCAGTTTGACTGTGTGTAGACTGGCTAGAACCGGTTTGAACTGGCAGACCAGCGAAGCGTGCTCTCCCGAAGGAAGAATTTGTCTCTTTCAGCAAAAAATCTACATTGGCTGACAGGCTGTGTTTTGCCTAAAGAGGAAAAGACTGCTGGAAAGGAAAATTTGCATTATTGGAGGTAGCAAATTCCTTCTTACTCCCATCTCTAAGAAGTCTCTACCTCAGAACATAAAAAATAGGAGCAGGAGGAGGCTATTCAGCCCCTCAATCCTGCCCCGCCATTCAATAAGATCATGGCTGATCTGCCCCAGACCTCAACTCCTCTTTCATGCCAGCTCCTCATAGCCCTCAACTCACTGATATTTCAAAAACTCTATCTACCTCCTCTTTAAATATTTTCAGTGATCTAGCCTCCACAACTCTCTGGGGTAGAGAATTCCAGACATTCACTACCCTCTGAGAGAAGAAATTCCTTTGCATCTGGGTTTTAAATGAGTGTCCTCTTATTCTGTAACTATGTCCCCTAGTTTGAGATTCTCCCACTACTGGAAACATCTTCTCAACATCTGCCATGTCAAGCCCCCTCAGAATCTTGTACGTTTCAATAAGATCACCCCTCATTCTTCTAAACTCTAATGAATAAAGGCCTAACCTATTTAGCTGTTCTTGATTAATCAACCCCTTCATCCCAGGAATCAGCCTAGTGAATCTCTTTTGAACTGCCTCCAATGCCAGTATATCATTTCTTAAATATGGGGGACTAAAACTGTACGCGGTACTCCAGGTGCGGCCTTACCAACACCCTGTACAGTTGCAACAAGACTTCCCTATTTTGAAACTCCAACCCCCTAGCAATAAAGGCCAAAATTCCATTTGCCTTGTTAATTACTTGCTGCACCTGCATGCTGACTTTTTGTGTTTCATGCACAAGAACACCCAGATCTCTCTCTGCTGCACTTTTTTGAAGTCTCTCTCCATTTAGATAATAGTCTGTCTTTTGATTCTTCCTACCAAAGTGCATCACCTCACACTTTCCTACATTAAACTCCATCTGCCAAGTTTCTGTCCACTCACTCAACCTTTCTATATCCCCTTGCAGATTCCTTATGTCCTCATCACAACATGCCCTCCCACCTATTTTTAAATCGTCAGCAAATTTGGATATATTCAGATATACTCTGCCCCCTCCTCCAAGTCATTAATATAGTAAATAATTGAGGCCTAGGACTGATCCTTGTGGCACTCCACTAGTTACGTCTTCCCAAGCTGAAAAAGACCCATTAATCCAGACTCTCTGTCTTCTGAGTTAACCAATCCTCAATCCATGCTAATACATTATCCCCAATATGCTATTTTCCAATCCGCTGGGACCCTCCCGGAATCCAGTGAGTTCTGGAATATTTCAACCAATACCTCCACTATCTCTGCAGCCACTTCCTTTAAAACCCATGGATATAGGCCATCAGGTCCTGGCGACTTGTCTGCCTTTAGTCCCATGAGTTTGTCAAATACTTTGTCCCTCGTGATAGAGACTGTTAGAGTATCTTTCCCCCCATTAGCTCCTTGCTTACCTGATATCTGTGGGATGTTAATAGTGTCCTCCACCATGAAGACCAATGCAAAATATTGGTTTAAATTATCTGCCATTTCACTGTTCCCTGTTATCAGTTCTCAAGTCGCATCCTCAAGGGTCCCACGCTCACTTTAGCTACTCTTTTTACATACCTGTAGAAGCTCTTGCTGTTTGTTTTTATCTTTCTTCCCAATTTACTTTCATAATCAATTTTCTCCCTTTTTATTGGGTTTTAGTCACCCACTGCTGGTTCCTTAAAATTCCCAATCCTCTGGCCTACCACTAGTTTTCGCTGCTTTGTATGCCTTAGTTTTTGATTGGAAAGTCTCCTTGACTGCCTTTGTTAATCATCGGTGGTTCATCCTTCTCATCGAGTCCTTTTTGACCTGGATAAATTTTTGCTGAGCATTATGAAACATCTGCTTAAATGTCTGCCACTGCTCATACACTGACCTTCCCCTTAGTCTATTTTCCTAGCCCGCTTTAGACAACTTTTTCTTCAGATCTCTGTAATTGCCCTTGTTTAAGTTGAGGACACTGGTTTGAGACCCGAGTTGCTTGCCCTCAAACTGAATTTGAAATTCAACCTTGTGGTCATCGCTACCCCCTCGAGGATCCTTAACTACGATATCTCTTATTAATCCTACCTCATTACACATTACTAGATCTAAAATAGCCTGTTCCCTGGTAGGTTCTGCAACGTATTGCTCAAAGTAACAATGTTTTAACTCTTTATAATAGACACAACGCGCCCCCTTCACGAAATGACGTGGAGGGGGGCAGGATTTCCAGCTAAGCATCAAGTGCTGGGGTCCTATTAAAAGGGCAGTCAGTCCAGCAGTAGTGTTTGAAAGTCTCAGAAGGAAGCTTCAGACAGAAGATATGAAGTTTTGTGCTCCTGAAGAAGATATTCACTTTTTGCACAACCTCAAATACAGAAGATGACAGAGGGGCATTCCAGGGTGGCCCCACAGTTCAGTGATGCCTCCCTGCTCATTCTCCTCCAGGCTGTGCGGGCAAGGCAGTAGGTCCTCTTCCCCAGCGGCGGCAAGAAAAGGCCCTCCCGCCTGATCACGGCAGCCTGGCTGGAGGTGGCAGAGGAGGTCAGTAACGTTGGGGCCATCCTGTGTAACTGGGTACAGTGTCGCAAAAGGATGAACGATCTGCTCCGCTCCACAAAAGTAAGTGGCACTTTGTATCATGGCTCCACTGAACCTGGGTGTGCCCACACAGAGTGGCACATGTGTGTCACTGCCATGCCAAGACATGGAGGTTGGGCAGGGAGGAATGATGTGAAATCAATGACTGTATGCATGAAAGAACTTACCCTTGTCTGCTGGACAAAACATGACACATACTTGAGTGGCTCACTCAGTAGTGCATACCAAGCATCCCCAACCTTTGTGCCCAGCACCTCTCTTGTGACATGTGTCGTATTGTTGGTCTGCCATGCTTATTATCTGTCTCCTTGCTCCTCCAGACTAAGAGGACCCACAATGCAAGGGAGGCAAGCCTGGTGGAAGAGTGCCAGATCTGAGAATGCTCACAGACGCTGAAGAGGAGGCCCTGGAAATTTCCGCAATTCATGTGGACCACTCATTCAGTGACCTGGAGCTCGGGGTCCTGCGTGAACATATAGCCATTTGATATACACAATGATCACTGTGAAATTGTTATTGTTTAAGACAATGCTATCATAATCGTCGCACATGCAACATTAAGACTGACTGTGTTCTTCTCATTGTACCTTGCAGGTCAACGCTCTGAATCGACCCCGGCAGCCAACGACACCTCCCCCACCTCAGAGGAAGGGACATCGTCCGAGGAAGCAGCGTCCCATGACACTTCTGCACCTTCCACCAGCGCAGATACAGTCACCTCAGTGGGAATGTGATCGGCCATAGAGTGTAGTTCACAAGCTGGTAAAAGCATTGCACACGTGCCCGAGCAGCTGACTGAGGCTGAGAAAGCTGACACCGCTGACAGTTGGAGGGTTGTGAGTGGCCAGGCCCATGCTGAGCCCCAGGCTACTGATGACCCTCTGTTGTCGACAGCACAGAGCATGAGCCTTGAGCGGAAGATGGGGGAGTCCATCCAAGCCATGACAGCTGCCATGTCCCAGGCATATGAGCGCATAGCGTCATCCATTGAGAGGATGGTGGCCCTGTTGGAGAGCCAGATTCCAATGATTCACACTGACCTACAATCCCTCGCTGAGGCCATCAGATCCTCAAGTCAGTGGCAAGGCGAGAGAGGGACCACTGGCATGAACACTGTCCCTGCCCCTGGTCCTTCCCAGAAGAGCACAGAGGTTCAAATGAGCCCTGAGATGGAGGAGGTGAGCCTGCGCGCCATATCTAGGGTCCCCCCTCGAGATGATTCCAATGTGGACGCCAGCCCTTCCGCCGCTGAGTCAAGCTCCAGCAGTCACGATGCCTGAGAAGAGTTCTGCATTGATGCAGGATTCCCCCAGCCAGCTGGGGCCCTCCATGCCTCGTGCGCGCAGAGGACGACCGATAAAGTCATCCACAGCCAAAGGACAAGCAGATCAGCTGCCTTCCTCCAGTCAGACTGCTAGCGCAGAGGTGGCACCGCGAAGGAGCACTCGCAAACGTTTTAGAAAAACACCGTGACACAAATGGGTCTGGACGGGTGACATTACACTGTAAAAAGTTATTTCACTAAATGTTCTTCACTAACGTGTGTTGTTTTTACTGTGTGAAGGATGTTAGCACCGCAGCTTCACAGCTCCAGCGACCCGGGTTTGGTTCTGTGTACTACCTGTGCGGAGTTTGCAAGTTCTCCCTGTGACCGCGTGTGTTTCCTCCGGGTTCTCTGGTTTCTTCCCACATGCCAAAGACTTGCAGGTTGCTAGGTAAATTGGCCATTGTAAATTGCCCCTAGTGTAGGTAGGTGGTATGAGAATTGAGGGAAGGTGGGGATGTGAGAGGGAAATGGGATTAATGTAGGATTACTATAACTGGGTGGTTGATGGTCGGCACGGACTCGTTGGGCCGAAGGGCCTGTTTCAGTGCTGTAACTCTCTATGACTCTATGATGTGGGCCAACATGTACCGCTCCTGTCTCTACCCTTTACATCAGAATTGCCAATGTGTGGAATAACATCATTGCCATGCCAGCATTACTCATGTGCGTCTCCACGGATGCAGTAACATGGACAATGCTCAGTATGCTGCCGCCAGTGATAGTGGAGACAAAGATGTTGCAGATGTGGACTGCTGCACAACAAGTGAACGGGGTTGCTGTGTGGCTTGCAGAGCACATGGTGTTGTTTATGGCCTGGAGAGCCTTTGATTAATAAGGTGCTGCCGTGCATCCCTTGCTCGCTGCCCACCCTGCACGCAGCACCTGGATAATCTCTGTCATCCCATGCGTCTTTCCTGCTGTAAATCCTCATCGTCTGAGGGGGAGTCCTGCTGACGTCTCTCCTCAACCTGCAAGGCCTCCCCCCTATTGAGTGCATAGTTGTGCAGAGCACAGCGAACAGTTACAATATGAGCTACCCTTTCTGGTTTGTACTGCAGGACACCACCCGATCTATCCAGGCAGTGGAAGCACATTTGCAGCATGCCGATCGCCTGCTCAATGGTGGCTTTTGTCGTGCCGTGGCTGGCGTTGTATCTCTCCTCTGCATCAGTGGTGGGGTGTCTCACTGGTGTCAGGAGCCATGTCTCCAAGAAGCTACTCCTCGATGTGAGCCAGTTCACTGAACAGCAACAGCAGCTGGGACTGGCGCAGGATGAAGGCGTCATCCCAGCTGCCTGGAAAGCGGGCACAGACTTGTATGAAGCGTTTCCGGTGATCACACACTAGCTGTACGTTGAGCGAGTGAAAGCCCTTCTTGTTTACATATGCAGCTGGTCACCCGGCGGGAGTCTTGATGGCCACATAGATGCAGTCTATGACCCCTTGTGGGAATCCTGTGATGGAGCTGAAACCGATGGGCCTCTGGGCATGGCTCTCAGGATCCATCGTGAAGTGGACATAGTCACCTGCCCTCCGGTACAGGGCATCGATGACCTCCCTGATGCAATGGTACACTGCTGATTGTGTGACCCCACAAAGGTCCTTGGTGGGCTCCTGAAATGCTGCAGAGATGTAAGCCGCTGTCACTTTGAGGGCCACAGGCAAAGGATGTCCACCGAAACCCATCGGCTACAGTTCATTGTTGAACAGGGCACAGAGATGTGTCACTGCCTCTCTCGACATTCGCAGTCACCTCTGACATCTGCAGGTATGTCATGTGGGACCTGTAGATGCGCGGCGATCTGTAGTGGCGCGCTTTCCTTGAGGGCTGCTGCTCTCACGACCGGGGGCTTCTACGTGAGTTGCACCTACCTTTTGGTTTTGCCTGCAGCGCATATGGCTCCTCATGACAAGCAGATCAATGAATATAGGGTGTACCATCCCCATCTTCAAGTTGCAGTTAAACTCTGTTCCTTCACTTCTTCGAAGGTACCTAACAGGGCAAAGAATGATGTTGACTGGTACATCAGGTGCTTTCATGCATTGCCCATCTTAGTTTCCACTAAGAGTGGCACAGCATGACCACATTCAGATTGTAGCAGCTGCATCGATTGGCCCACCAGCCAGATTACCTTTACACGCCTACCATTTATGGCACCCTCCCCACACAAAGGGTTCCCGGAGTGCCATTGCTTCTTCACTCGCACAAACATTCAATGGCGCAGAGTGCCCCCCTTTACGGAGGGAGGGTACGCAGTAGCTCCCTACCTGTATGCAGAATTGTGCCCCCAAGTAAGACCATCCCCCCCCCACCCCCCTACACCTCTGCAGAATTGTGCCCCCAGTAATATCATCCTCCCTCCCATCTCCCTTGATGCCTGCAAAGTTGTGCCCTTGATAATACCATCTCCCCTCCCCAAGATCCATCTCGCAAGACTTACCTTCACAGGCTTCGAGGACTGCAACTGTTGTCCCACCAGCTTTTATTAGTCGGGAACGGGATGGCACGTGATGGACACCTGTTCACCGGAACATGCTGAACTGTTGAGTAATAGGCAGTGAGATCCATAATGAGGCAAGGTAAGTAGCGCTTTGTATATTTAAATTGGGCTCCTGCCGCCAAGTGGTGGGGGGTGTCATTCTGAGGCCTCGCCACCGCCAGTAATATGGGGAGGGGCCTTCCCGGTGTCGGGGAGTGTGGCGGGCCTCTCCCGGAAGCTACCCAACTCAAACCCGACGACGTGTCGGGTTCAGGTCAGGTCTGGCTTTCAGGGTCGGGTGGGGCCGGACACACACAGTAAGTGTTCTGCTGGTAAGTATTAAAAATAAAAAACTTAGCTGAGCTGGGAGTCCAGGACGAGACTGAGTCTGCGCAGTGAGCGAGTGATGTCACTATGATGTCATCACGCATGCGCTGCAGCTTTGTGGAGCTTCCCAGTTGGAAGGCAAGTTGAGGGATGGTCGGGTCAACTCGGGCTCAGGGCGGGTTCTTTTTCCCGACCTGAGCAATCCTTTATTTTCCGGGCCCCTCCGCCACAACCCCCTACGTCAGGGGCTGGTAAAATCCAACTGTATGTATCCATTCTGGCGATGTCATTGACCCATTCTGCAGCTTTACCATCTAATTGCGGCCACTTGCCAGGCTTTCCCCTGTTGGCACTTTTATTCTTTGGCATCTTCATGAACTTGTGAAAAGCTTTCTCTGATCGCTGGCATTCTTCTCTGATACTTTGAATTCTCTTGCTGCCGCACGATTATTCACCTGCTCTGCATATGCGATGACTTTTAGTTTAAACTTTGCTGTGTATTTGTTCTTCCTTGGTGCCATATTGAAAAAATGTGGGGGTACCCCTTAACATTAGGCCTAATTCCTTATAACTTACCTTTTTACTAACTGAAAACATCTTAGATACTCCCTTCTGTGCCCACTGATGTAAGGTAGTAATCTTTATATGACTGGACTACTAAAACTGCACATAGTAACCCACATGGGATCTGCCCAAAGCCTTATGCAGCAGCCTCCTTTAAATTACACTCCATCCACTTGTTCATTTAACCCAGTGCTTTTTTCCCCCCTAATTTTTCTTTTCACTCCATCTAAGTATTGGTTGATTTGATAAGCTGATCCTGACTAACACCTACATTTGTTTCCTGAATGGCATGCTGCCTGGACGTTGCATGTAACATTTTGTTCCCTCTTTTAACTCAGTTTACGAATCACATCTCTACTTTGAAATATATCTGCCACCTACTGGACCAGTTATCTAAAAATGCCACCTCTACTCATTCTAGTTGCACAAAATTGCACAAGCATGTACTGTTCCAGTACAACTACAACACTGGCATCTACTCGACAATGTGGAAAATTGTCCAGGTAGATGCTGTTCACAAAAAGCAGGACAAATCCAATCTGGCCAATTACTGCCCTACTCTCGATCACCAGCAAAGTGATGGAAGGTGTTATTGACAGTGCTATCAAATGGCACTTACTCAGCAATAACCTGCTCACCAATACTCAGTTTGTGTTCTCCCAGGAGCGCTCGGCTCCGGACCTCATTACAGCCTTGGTCCAAACATGGACAAAACAGCCAAATTCCAGAGATGAGTGACTGCCATTGACATCAGGGCAGTATTTGACTGAGTGTGGTGTTAAGGAGTCCTAGCAAAATTGATGACAATGGGAATTGGGGGAAAACTCTCCACTGGTTGGAGTAACAACTAGCACAAAGGAAGGTACAACCATCTTCAACTGCTTCATCAATGACCTTCGCTCCATCATAAGATCAGAAGTAGGGACATTTGCTGATGATTGCACAGTGCTGAGCACCATTTGCAACTCCTCAGATACTGAAGGAGTCTATGCCTGTGTGTAGCAATTCCTGGACAACATTCAGGGTTGGGCTGATAAGTGGCCGGTAACATTCGTGCCACCCAAGTTCCAGGTAATGACCATCTCCACTAGAAAGAATCAAACCATCTGACGCTCAATGACATTATCATTGCTGAATCCCTCATCATTAACATCCTAGGGTTTACCATTGACTAGAAACTTAACTGGACAAGCCATATGAATACTGTGACTACAAGAGCAGCTCAGGCTGGGAATTCTGCAACGAGTAACTCACCTGACTCCCCAAAGCATATCCGCTATCGACAAGTCAGGAGTGTGATGGAATAATCTCCACTGGACGAGTGCAGCTCCAACACTCAACAAGCTTGACACCATCCAGGACAAAGCAACCCACTTGATTACTACCCCATCCACCACCTTCAACATTCACTCCCTCCACCACCAGCACACAGTGGCAGCAGTACCATCTACAAAATGCATTGCAGTAACTCTCCAAGCCTTCTTCAACAGCACCTTCCAAACCCATGACCTCTACCATCTAGAAGGACAAGGGCAGCAGACGCAAGGGAACACCACTGCCTGCAAGTTCCCCACCAACCCATGCACAATTCTGACTTGGAACGCTTTTGCTGCGTTGAAATCCTGGAACTCTCTTCATAACAGTACCTACACCACATGGACTGCAGCAGATTAAGAAAGTGGCTCGCCACTACCCCTTCAAGGGCAATTAGGGATGGGCAACAAATGCTTTCCTTGCCAGAAACACTCACATCCCATGAACTAATTTTAAAAAGACTTTCTCATTAATTTTGGTGTGATCTACCAATTTGGAGATATATTCTTGCAATATCTTTGCCCAGGGCATTTGTACATAGCATGGGGCCCCATTTACTGACTGCAGGCATGCCCCACTTACAAACTCTTTACAACTTGAAAAGTTTCCATTTTTTTATAGCTCCAAAATGTTGTATGGTGGTGGGGGGGGGGGGTGGGGTTGGATTTTAAATCAAAATGGGTTTCTGATGGGACCCTTATTTGTAAAAGTGCATCTGGCCTATGCCCTCTTTAAGCAGGCACCTCAGCAGGTGATGGGAAATGGGTGAATTTTGAGTATGTAACTAACCTGCTCAGTTTTAACTGCTCACTCACCCAGTTTCTGCTGGGCAGGTAGTCTTAAGATCGGCACCATGTTTCCATTGCACATAATATTAAACCAGTGAATGGACCTGACTGGATAACGCAGACGTGACTTAATTCTCTTGATAAATATTGTCCTGTACAAATACTAGACTCTTTCTGTTTGCACTACAGTTCACAAGTATTCGAAATCTGTTGGAAATCCATTGTTGTAGCGCTGCAGAGAGGAAGAACATAGTGATTATTGAGGAATGTCAGTCCATTTGTTTGAATTGCCTTGTCCAATTAGGCTAATGAGGTTCAAACTTAAATTTTACTTGGATGATCTAACAGGTTAGACAGTTGACAATTTTTTGGTTCTGTTCAGAGAAATATCTTTAATGTTGATTAGGGTGAACAAGATCTCAGTGTAAAATTTCTGTAAATGGTTTAATTAACAGCTGTAATAGTTTCTTCATTACCTGTACTGCCTGATCTAATTTTAGTGGTGTTATTTCTGTAATGTTAAATTCAACTAGTTAGCTTTAAACCAGAAGACACAAATCCAGAGTAATTTGGAGTTTTATTTAGCAAATGAATGGAAGCACCATTGTGTACAGTTTCAAAACATTTCATGCTATTGTCATTGAATGGTTCATGGATGACATCGAAGTGGTTAGCATCAAAACAGCTTGTTTATACAAGATTCTGTAGCTTTGAAACAACGTAAATATCCCAGAAAGTCAGTCAGTTGAAAAGACCAATCATTGACAAGCATCTTATGTTAATTATCAGTAAAGAATGTCTGTATTCAGTAGTGATGGTCAACTATTCTGGGTCAATTAAATAATGAGAAATATGTTGTTTGCTCTTGGTTCCAAGGATGGGGTAGGTCCAAGTTGGAATCCTTAATAGCTGACAGCTCAATTGTTCTAAACCCTTGACCTCACAGCCCTGAGGGATGCATTCTCCCTCACGCTCTTGCTCGCACTCTGATGTAGAATGGGTTTGTGAACCTAAGCAGCCCTCTAATGAAAAGCTAGAGCCTATTAATTTTGGAGTAGTCGACTTGAAATTAGATTGTCTTTGGATTGTCATTAATGTCTGACATCTTTTATGAAGTTGGGAAATTGACAAATCTCACTAAAAACTGTATTCTGTTTATTCTTGCATTTAATGTAAAGTAAACCAGTTAGTTATTTTGCAGTTGTGCCTTGTCTTAGAGTGCTTTACAGTCCATTCTCTGTAAAGAGAACGTGGCATATTTCAGTATTGTACTTGGTTCTATATTATGATCTATGGGTCATGTTTTTTGTTTAACAAGATATAGGGCAGTAAAATGTTTACTCTGATCATAGGGCATCCAAGGTCTACTGATGGAAGTGACCACTTTTGCTGAACCAAGAATATTTTGCAGAAAATCCAAAATTTGTGACACCCTGCTGAAATAGTCTTGATTAGAATGACAGTATTGTTTTTGAATTTAGTTTAGATCACAATTAACATTTTTTTCTAAATCTGCCAAATAAGATAGCCTGAAAAAAATTATTATTGATTGAAAAATCTGAGTAAATTTCATGTAGTTGTGAATGGTGTTTTTCAGACTGTAGGAAGGTATATAGTGAGGTTCTCTAGGGGTCAGTGTTGGGACCCCTGCTTTTCTTGCCATATAGTAATGACCTAGACTTGGGTGTCCATGGCACAATTTCAAAATTTGCAAATGACACAAAACTTGGAGGTATTGTGCTGTGAGGAAGATAGCGATATATTTCAAGAGGACTTAAGACAGGTTGGTGGAATAAGCAGACAACTGGCAGATGAAATTTAATGCAGAAAAGTGTGAGGTGATTCATTTTGATAGGAAGAACGAAAAGAAGCAATATAAATTAAAGGGTACAATTCTAAAGCGGATGCAGGAGCAGAGGGACCTGGGGGTATATGTGCACAAATCATTGAAGGTTGCAGGGCAGGTTGAGAAAGTGGTTAATAAAGCATATGGGATCCTGGGCTTTATAAATAGGGTATAGAGTAGAAAAACAGGAAGTTATGATAAACCTGGATAAAACACTGGTTCAGCGTCAACTGGAGTAGTGTGTCCAGTTCTGGGCACCACACTTTTGGAAGGATGTTAAGGTAGAAGAGGGTGCAGGAAAGATTCACGAGAATGGTTCCAGGGATAAGAAACTTCAGTTATGTGTTTAGGCTGGAGCTGTTCTCCTTGAAGATTCAAGAGATTTGATAGAGTTGTTTAAAATCATGGGTATGGACAGAGTAGTTAGGGTGAAACTGTTTCCATTAGCACCAGGACACTGATTTAAGGTGATTGGCAAAAGAAGCAACAGCGTCATGAGGAAAAACTTTTTTTAGGCAGTGAGTGGTTGGGATCTGGATTGCACTGCCTAAGAGCGTGATGGAGCCAGATTCAATCGAGGCCTCAAAAAAGAAATGGATAATTATCTGAAGAGAAAAAATTTGCAGGGCTATGGGGTAAAGACAGGGGAGTGGGACTAGGTGAGTTGCTCTTGCAGGAGAGCTGGCACAGCCATGATGGGCAGCCTCCTCCTCTACTGTAACCATTCTATGATTCTAAATAATTGGGGAAACTTCCTAATAATTGTATGTGCATGTGTGGAGCATCATTGTATGTAAGTAAGAATTATGCCCACTTCTGAAGTTATAAATATTGGACATTAAGTGTGGAGAATCTTTGTGGAATATAGAGAACCTAACCTCTATCAACTGCAGAAGAATAATATGCTGGCTGTTGTTGTTCCAGACAGTTATATCATTGGAAAGTGAAAAATTGGTTCAAGTTCAGAAGTGGGATGGAAAACAATCAACACTTACCCGAGAAATCAAAGATGAGAAACTCATGTTGGTATGTTGAAGAAAGAGAGCAAGATTTGTATTTATATAGCATCTGATCATGAATTACTTTAAAATTAGGGTTATATTCAATATGAGAAACATGAATTACTTTCCTATTAGGGTTATATTCAATGATGAAGCCGGGCACAGGTTTCAAGAATGATTGGTGGTGTCAAGCAACCCCAGTTCAAGGTGAAGCTACTTCTTCGCTGTCCCAGTAATGTGTCTTAGCTAGAACCTCTGAATCAAAGTACAACCTTGCACTTTTTAAAATGAATTTCTGTGCTCATCAAAATGAACACTGGGAAACAACCCAGCGTTAGTTTTAAAGCACTGCAAATCAGGTATAGACCAGTTAGAGCAAAGCTTCTCTTACTAACTCTCGTATTCCTCAAATGTTAATTTCAAGTTCCTATTGCACAATTGTAACAATATTCCATTTCCCACATTATCTATCCAGTGTGTCTCTACATGAGATTGTCAATTTGCAGCCCATTTGGGCCAGCTTTGTTTTGTTGGTCCATGCCCTCTAATTCGATTGACATTGCCAAAACTTATTTTATAGGATCCTTACAACCAACAGACGGGGGACCTTTTTACTCCTCTGAGCTGAGGAAAGTGCATTTTGTATAACTTTGCATTTAAACTAAAAAGTGTGCACACTTTAACTCACCAGATTTTGTTTTCTGACTAATCATATTGTTTTATTTTTCTAGACTCTTATCTTAAATGATGTAGTTTCTGTTCGCACATATGAGAGGGAAACTATATGAGGAAGCTCCTTTCTTCAGATTCCTTTGTTATTTGATGCATCGCCTTGTGTAATAACTTTACATGTAAAAAACTATTGCTTTAAAATGCAGATGTCTTAATACTGTACCAGTGATGATTTATGAATTGTGAAATAAACCTAATTTTTTTCATAACTGCGACCTTCATCATGGCTCATTTGTGACGTGAAATAACAAAAGTCCATTCAGCTCAACAGTCCCAACAACAGATTATATATAAATTCTGTCCTCTGCTCTCCCAACTTGTTTATTCTGAAGCTTAGGAGATTTAAGCCTTGTATATGGAGGGTACTGAATGATTTGACTTTTAGTTCCTTTTCAAAAAAAGGAAAAAAAAAACAATGGCCACATATGTATCCTCAGTAAACAACCAAGGAGCTAAATCAGAGTACACCTACATTAGTGTTATTAACACTCATTGAGCTGCTAACCTGTACTGATACCTGCAAAAGTTGGCAAATTCCCTTTTTATACTGTGTACATCTCCAATTGTTTTTGTTCCATATATCCAAGATGAAAGCTTCCTTGCTGCCTCGTATATCTGGAAAAACAAATACAGGTCCCAGAATATTTTAAACCACTACACAGCCCAGTACCCTAAATACAGATTTTTTTTTTTCTAACTGAAAGAGAAACAACTTGCTGGAACTGAGTTTTGATTTTAGTTCAGAGAACAAAAAGCCATCCCATTAGAATCTGCATGGTTACACTGGCGAAAATGTATCTTTGGATAAGGTGGTGTAACAAAAACATTGAAAATTGTTAACACAGTGCAGTGGACTGGTAATGCAAGGCCTTGGAATTGTGATGTTAGTGTAGGAATGCTTAATATATTGGTCAGTTCCTTTTTCTTTTGCCTAGTATTTTAATGAAGATATTAATTCATTTAAAATAAGCAGTTTCCGACACCATTAAAGTAGCGGGCAAAGGAATTTCATACGAACTGGGTTAAGTATCTCTACGTTAATATCTCAGTGCAATTGCAGGGCCAAAGTATTCACTGAGAGAGCAGCCACTGGTCATCCCCAGAACATCGAGGTGTGCTTAAACTGGAAAGTTTTTAAGAAGGAAAATACATGAACTATTTCATTTTGGCAATAACATTTTGCTACAACAGAATAATACATTGTGTATTTTAAATGTGTTTCAGCCTAGGGGTGAATACAATATATAACAGTCAATTATTCTGAAAAAAAAACACATCCTTTCAACTTCCTTCAGTGTTGGGTTTCATATACCAACAACTTGATCACAAAAAGTACGATTTCCAGTTTTCTACACTGGATAATCTCTCTTTTTGGATTTCTTATGCTTGTGTTTTTTATGTTTTTTCTTCTTGTGTGATTGTTCAATCTTTTCTGAATGCTTGTGTATTTTGGTATCTGCACAGTCCTGCTCACCGTCTGAGTCAGACATCTCAGAAGAACAGGACTCGGAAGAAGATAGCTTGCCTTTACTCTTCTTCCGTTTCTTCTTTTCTTTTTCCTGCAGAAGATCAAACTTTTATTTGCACCAACATTGATAAAACAGCTATTTCCTTTCAGACTGCAAGTTCAGAACTGCAGGACTCTTAAAACAGGGCTATGCTTACTTTTTTTTTCAATGTTATCAGTCTTTCCAACCCTCCAAATCTCACCTGATGTGAGATTAGCATGATTGAATCCTTGAATATTTTACAGGTCACAGTTACCATCACTCATCCACCACATCAGAAACACTTGCATTTCCTCCTTACCTCAAACAAGAATGCAAAAGTTCTGTGTTGGGCACCAGAAGCATCAAATTGGATCAATATTCAGGTGTGGCACTCAGCAATCTCATTTTATAGCACTGCAGCTACTGAACCATTTTCAAAGTATTTGTATGACAGGTTTGAACAATTTCGCAAGATTTCAAAGTTAAATAATAGGCGTTACCATCTTCTGTGCAACTGGAGAAACCTTATTAAATCAGCAAAGGTTAATTACAAACATCCATTTTTTTTTATTCATTGGATTCTTAAGTCACCATGGACAGAAATATTTTCCTTCTAAATTAACTTTAAACCTGCCACAGACTGTGATAATAACATAAATACTATCAATTGAATAAGCCTCTGAACAATCTATATAAATGCAAGTTAGTTTTTTTTTAAAATAATGCATAGCTGTTTTTAAATTTCCTCATCAACATTAGCAGTGTACAATTAAAATTTGTTCAAATACCAGGATGTAATTTTTATGAAAACATTCTCCAAAGGATTTTTATAACATTACAGATATCTTAAATGTAAGTTTGTCTAAATTGGATAATGCAATGTTTTCTGGAAGGCTCCTATATACAATGAGTATGTATGGGAGACATTTTTTCACATATCTGGATAACAAAGTTATTCTGAGGTCTTAATCCAATGAAATGAATGCATATTCCCATGGAAACATAAGCTTCCTTTTGTTAACAACTGCTTCAGAAGTTAGCGGAAATAATTATTTTTACCTGCAAGGAATCCAGCAATAAGTGCAAATTATATGATACAGCTTTTACTTATACTAAACAATAAACCTTAAAGCTGCACTGTACTGTAATGTAATACAGGGTACCTAGAGAATAGAACCAAATAAGCCTACACATGTCATAAAGATTATAGGCATATTATATGTGTATGTGTGCATGGGGAGGCAGGAGGGAAAGGGGATTTAATATCGGCCATTTTATTTTCCCTCTCCAGTTCCCATGGTCAAGGTATTAAAATGCTGGGTGTAGTTCCACGAGGGTTGGCAGTGCTCTAGTATCTTGCCCAAGAGGCCATCCATGCGTGATCACACATAGTGACCACTGGTAGGTTATTTGACTAAAGGGGCATATAGTCAAGCTCAATCCCTTCCTGAACTGATGCATACATACCTTCCAGCAGGGTGTAATGAATAGCAATTAGTGGGAACCCTGTCTGATTTTGCCCTCCCTGCCAAGCAGAATTAGCTTTTTTGAATGTTTTGTCAAAAAAAATCCATCATGATTACAAGTAACAGACAAATATAGGGACCTATCAAACTGCATTCAACCATACTTGATGCTTTGGTAATAAAAAAGATTCAAGGAAAGCAGGAGACTATGCTTGTAATAACTCTTCCAATGCTTTTCCTAAATAAGCACCTCAAATATAGAAGAGTATTACAGAACTTTTTTTTTTTTTAAAAGACTTGTTTAATTCTTCCTCAATTTAACAGCCAGCTGCTTGTTTGAATTACTGCTTGGGTCCGATGTCGCAGAGTACACGTGGTTCATATCACCAATTTGCAAAAGATACCAAATTAATGGTCCTCAAGGATCAGTTAAAGAACCAATCTTTTTTCATCTACATGGACCATGGAAATTCATCTGTGCTGATGACAATGCCTTTGCTCTCTAAGTTTGCACGCAGACTAGTGACTTTTCCATCCTGCAACCCACACCTACTAATGATATGAAACTTACGCTAGAGTCCCAAATGAAATGGCATCTTCAACCAAGTACCACAAAGACTGTGTCCTCTGTCTTTTACTTGCCCAATGCTAATACATCTCATGAACTCACTTACTTAGTTTCATCCTAAATGGTCAGCTTCTGAAATCCTAAATACTAGAGCATCACCCTCGACTGACCGCTAACCTACAAATGATGAACAGAATTTGTGACGACATTATGTTGCCCATTCGCTGATTTGTTCTAATCATTAATCTGGACACCAAAATCTTCCCTGATAGCTTTGACTTTTTCTTAACAATTCACTGGCAAGAATAGAGGACAGCAGATGCTCCTATAAATCACCAGATCATCTCTGACCCTAGGGACCATCAACCAGGATTCAACTGGCCACGTCAGTGCTAGATACTTCTCAACCGCTTTCGAACCGGACAGGCAGTCAATGCACATCAAATCTTCACCTACTTTGTGTGTATGACAAATGTCCTGGCAGACAAATACAACCAAATCCCATGTCATTGAATCACGGCCAATAACTAAACTGTCTTGACGCTTTGCAGGCTGGCGACGATAATGCTCTTAAGATGGCTGGAATTACAGGCCGAGTCTGCATTTGCTGAATAGCTACCTTCTTTTTCTTCTTTGGAGGTTGAAATTCAGATTGGCTGGAGCAGTCCGCTGGTTCCACCTCATCATCAGGAACTAGGCTATATTTAACGCCCCCCGGCTGCATGAAGCAATCTTTGGCAAAATGTCCTGGAAGGAAAACAAAGGTAACCTACCAGTCATTGTGAAGTTGTGTTGCGCTCTTATTCAATGCAAAAGAATTTACTACACCGGTGTCGTGTAATGTGGGTGCAGTTCTCCGTTTAAGACAAAAGGAACAACGTAAACCGGAACACAATGGCCATCGCCACTGGGTCCAATCTTGCCCTTAACCATTGTGTGTGTGTGTGTGTGTGTGTGTGTGTGTGTGTGTGTGTGTGTGTGTGTGTGTGTGTGTGTGTGGGTGGTGGGAGGCAGGTTGTAGGGGGTGGAATGTCGGTCAGTCACTAAATACAATCACCTAACTAATGTTCCCCTTCCGAGCCAGGGAACAGTGGGCCTGCCATTGTATGTGGCGAAGAACTGTGACCTCTATGGTCTGTCCAGCTTAGAACCCCACCACACAGTGAATGGAACCATCAAAGGAGGATTTTTCCACCTTATGTCTTCCTACTAACTTCATCCTCACTCTTCTGCTCCCAACGGCTTTGGTTTATTCTGGAGTATAGTTTCATAGTCACTGGTCTTAATATTCACCAAACAGCTGGAAAAGGAGTCGATGGATAGCAATCAACAGCAGGGAAATGAAGAAGGATTTAAGTACCACAACAAAGAAGAGCTCAGCTTTGAAAGGTTTGCATATTTGATTTTATTGTTTCCCCTCCATCTCCTTTATCTCCTCATACTACACATAATACCCCTAGACAGGGTTGGCATAAATACACACCTCTTAACAATGTTGCTCTGAATCCAGCAAGACATTTCCCCATGTTAAAGGTGCTATATAATGCAAATTGTTGTTGGGAGATATACAGAGTATTCAGGCCCCCTCCTTTTTCTCATCTACATGCTGCCTCTCTGACATCATCCGAAAGAACACAGTGTTAGTTTTCACATGTACACTGGTGACACCCAACTCTACCTCACCACCACCTCTCCCGACTCCTCCATTGTTGCTAAACTATCAGACTGCTTAACTGACACCCAGTACTGAATGAGCAGAAATTTCCAGCAATTAAAAATATTGGGAAGACTGAAGCCATTATGTTCAGTCCCTGCTCCAAACTCCATTCCCTAGCTACTGACTCCATCCCTCTCGCTGGAAAGTCTGAGACTAAACAGTCTGTTTGTAACCTTGGTGTCACATTTGAGCTTCCGACCTCATATTCACGCCATCACCAAGACCGCCTATTTCAACCTCCATGACATCGCCTGACTTCGCCCGTCTCAGCTCATCTGCTGCTGAAACCCTAAATCATGCCTTCGTTACCTCCAGTCTTGACTATTCTAATGCATATTGGCAGGTCTCCCACATTCTAAACTTGAGGTCATCTAAAACTCTGTTGCCCGTGACTTAACTTGCACCAAGTCCTGTTCATCTATCACCCCTGTGCTCACTGACCTACATTGGCTCCTGGTCTCATCCTTGTTTTCAAATCCCTCCTTGGCCTCGCCTCTCCCTATCTCTAATCTCATCCAGCCCCACAATCCCCCAAGATCTGTGTTCCTCTAATTCTGGTCTCTTGAGCATCCCGATTTTAATCGCTCCACCATTGGTGGCCACGCCTTCAGTTGCCTACACCCTAAGCTCTGGAATACCCTCCCTACACCTCTCCACCTCACTTTCCTCCTTTTATACACTCCTTAAAACCTACCTCTTTGACCAAGCTTTTGGTCATCTAACCTAATATCTCCTTATGTGGCTCGCTGTCATATTTTGTTTTATAATGCTCCTGTGACATGCCTTGGGATAGTTTATTATGATAAAGGTGCTATATAAATACAAGTTGTTGTTGGTACCACGCGCAGAGTATCTTGGCCTGACAGTCGTTGCAATTGTTCCCTCTCTCTAAGAAGTGCTCAGCCCCCTTTCAAAAGATTCCACTATCTGAGCTAGCGTTCATTGTAAGGGAAACTACCTGTAAAAATGTTTTAAATTACGACTGCCCCTGATGTCATCACAGTCGAGTTCAATCCTGCTCTAAACCACACATCTTGCTGACAATTCCATGCACTATGCTATCTTTGGTCGATGCCGTCCTCAATCACATAAAAGTAGCAAACTCTAATGTTCAATCATTGTAATCACCATCAGTCCATTCTCAAAGCATCCCATTCCCACACATGAGAAATTGCATGAGGTGGTAAAGATAATGACGATTCCCTGTTAAGACAGTAACACATCTTTCGGACAACTACCACAAAATATCATTCAAACCTCTGTGCTATTGCCTTTTCGTTCGCTGGGGACATCTATATTATCTAAATATACAGTAATGTTTTAAAGCAGGTGTACATCAGCACAACATCACTGCACAACCATTCAACTTTATTTCAAAATGCTAGGTACAAGAGGAACATTTAAAGTTCCTGTACATTCTTATAATCCCAGTTTACAAGTTTCAGAAATATACCAGATTGAGATGATTCAGGACAGAAAAAGGTACATTTGAAAAGCTTCCAGACACTAAAAGGATCTCACCACGTTATGAGCCCTTCCAAGTGTCGGCCACACTCCAAATTAAACCATGCAACACAAGTTTGATTTTCCAAATAATATTCTCTCCACCATCATAAAGCTGACGGCTGACCATAATATTTTAATTTACAGTGGCAGTCGAGTTCCAAGAACTGACAAACAGCTGCAACATCAATTTTTGAACTAGATCACTGGAGAATGCTACTCATCTTTGCTACTTTTCCTCAAATTTATAGCTTTCAGTTATTTGTGCTTGAATAAGACCTGTGGTGTTATCTGCTCAAATTTTATTTGGCTACATTAATTTACTTTCTTCCCTAATTTTGCAGACAATGTACACCCACGCCACTACCTGTATTACGCTTGAGCCAGTGACTCACTGCCCTGCGATGATCCTCTTTCTCTGGGAAAAATAGATTTTCTATACCAGGATTCTAATCCAACAGCAGTCTTGACTAATTCTCTGCAAGGTGAATTCACTGTGCACTGTATGCAAATCCACTGAACCCACTGTTCATCTACCTGTATATTTTATATATCTGCAGCACCTGTGGAAGAGTCTGTCACTCTAGAATTGGCCTTTATAGCCACTCCAGGCGCTGCTTCACAAACCACTGACCACCTCCAGGCGCTTACCCATTGTCTCTCGAGATAAGGAGGCCAAAGAAGAAAAAAAAGCATGGTAAACACTACACTACCTTTTTCCATTCACCAAATTACTTGTTATGACTACAGAAAATTTAAAGAAAAACACTGTGGGAGAAGGATTTTGATATCTGCCAAATTGTCAAAAACCCTGAATTCTGGGAACCTAAGCAATAGATTATAACAGCTCAATTCTTTCGCAATAATCATACTGCATTTTTTAAAGATTGAAGATGATTGACTCCAGACATCACACACCATCCTTTACATTGTGTTGCAGGGTGCATTTACAGACCACAGGTTTTAAGTTGATGCAAAGCTGAAACCACTTTGCATCATTACTAAATTGGAGTGTCAGATTGATGACATTCTGAACTCGAGCTGCAAATACACTATAACACTGCAGCATCAATGCAAAGACAAACTGCTCTGTACCAACACTACAGCTGCAATGCATTTCCACCCATAAATGATTAACAATCTTAAAAAAGGAGAGAAAAAAACATTTATTGCTCTGGAGCTTGAACTTGCAAGCAATTTACTGGCCTCTAATTGACTTCAGCTATAATTTACCTGGATCCCCATAGGGTGAATTTAATCTAGTTTTTTTAATAAACAAAACTTCTAACAGAAAATGAAAAAAATTATGCATGCATTACATACCTTTACATCCACATTTTTTGCAGACTGTGTTTAGAACAGCTTCAAGTGTTATCTTCTGCCCTGTGAAGTCTTTGAACTTGCGCTTTCTTCTCTCATCCCGGCTGCAAACAAAATCACAAAGGTGGAATTAATCCCCCGTGGAAAACTTAAACAGATTCTATTCTATTTGAGGGGGTAGCATCCTCCATCTACAAGAGCTGTGGTCCATTTTTATGTGTAGTGTAGCATGGTAAGTCATTTGCGCAGCGCCTGGCTGTTCTTTGTGCAGTGCTTCTGGCTGCTTTAAGTGCTACGGATGTTAACTCGCAGGGGGCTTTCTTGTAGTTCAACAGTGCAATGCGCTTAGCGGCTATGACAGGTTCCAGCTCTTCAATATGAGATTGAAACCTATGCAGTCATATTCAGCTGGCCTCAGACACCGGAAACATCAGAGGAATGTATGATGGCATTAAGAGAGCTTTTGGGCCAACCATCAAGAAGATCGCCCCCCTCAAATCTAAATTAGGGGACATAATCAATCACTGACCAACGCAGGCAAATGGACCGCTGGGTTGAGCACGACCTAGAGCTGTACTCCAGGGAGAATGTTGTCACTGAGACTGCCCTCAATGCAGCCCAGTCATGGATGAGCTGGACGTACAGCCAACAAAATTGGAACTCAGTGATGCCATTGATTCTCTAGCCAACAGAAAAGCCCCTGGGAAGGACAGCATTACCCCTGAAATAATCAAGAGTGCCAAGCCTGCTATACTCTCAGCACTACATGAACTGCTTTGCTTGTGCTGGGACGAGGGAGCAGTACCTCAGGACATGCGCGATGCCAATATCATCACCCTCTATAAAAAGGGTGACCGCGGTGACTGCAACAACTATCGTGGAATCTCCCTGCTCAGCATAGTGTGGAAAGTCTTTGCTCGAGTCGCTTTAAACAGGCTCCAGAAGCTGGCCGAACGCGTCTACCGAGGCACAGTGTTGCTTTCGTGCAGAGAGATCGACCATTGACATGCTGTTCTCCCTTCGTCAGATACAGGAGAAATGCCGTGAACAACAGATGCCCCTCTACATTGCTTTCATTGATCTCAGCAAAGCCTTTGACCTCGTCAGCAGACATGGTCTCTTCAGACTACTAGATAAGATTGGATGTCCACCAAAGCTACTAAGTATCATCACCTCATTCCATGACAATATGAAAGGTACAATTCAACATAGCGGCACCTCATCAGACCCCTTTCCTATCCTGAGTGGCGTGAAACAGGGTTGTGTTCTCGCACCCACAACTTTTGGGATTTTCTTCTCCCTGCTGCTCTCACATGCGTTCAAGTCTTCAGAAGAAAGAATTTTCCTCCACACAAGATCAGGGGGCAGGTTGTTCAACCTTGCCCGTCTAAGAGCGAAGTCCAAAGTACGGAAAGTTCTCATCAGGGGACTCCTCTTTGCTGACGATGCTGCTTTAACATCTCACACTGAAGAGTGTCTGCAGAGTCTCATCGACAGATTTGTGGCTGCCTGCAATGAATTTGGCCTAACCATCAGCCTCAAGAAAACGAACATCATGTGACAGGACGTCAGAAATGCTCCATCCATCAATATTGGCGACCATGCTCTGGAAGTGGTTCAAGAGTTCACCTACCTAGGCTCAACTATCACCAGTAACCTGTCTGTAGATGCAGAAATCAAGAAGCGCATGGGAAAGGCTTCCACTGCTATGTCCAGACTGGCCAAGAGAATGTGGGAAAATGGCACACTGACACGGAACACAAAAGTCCGAGTGTATCAAGCCTGTGTCCTCAGTACCTTGCTCTATGGCAACGAGGCCTGGACAACGTATGTCAGCCAAGAGCGACGTCTCAATTCATTCCATCTTTGCTGCCTCCGGAGTATCCTTGGCATCAGGTGGCAGGACCGTATCTCCAACACAGAAGTCCTCGAGGCAGCCAACATCCCCAGCTTATACGCACTACTGAGTCAGTGGCGCTTGAGATGGTTTGGCCATGTGAGCCGCATGGAAGATGGCAGGATCCCCAAAGACACATTGTACAGCGAGCTCGCCACTGGTATCAGACCCACCGGCAATCCATGTCTACGCTTTAAAGACGTCTGCAAACGCAACATGAAGTCCTGTGACATTGATCACAAGTCGTGGGAGTCAGTTGCCAGCGTGCGCCAGAGCTGGCGGGCAGCCATAAAGGCGGGGCTAAATTGTGGCGAGTCGAAGAGACTTAGTCGTTGGCAGGAAAAAAGACAGAAGCGCAAGGGGAGAGCCAACTGTGTAACAGCCCCGACAAACAAATTTTTCTGCAGCACCTGTGGAAGAGCCTGTCACCCTAGAATTGGCCTTTATAGCCACTCCAGGTGCTGCTCCACACACCACTGACCACCTCCAGGCACTTACCCATTGTCTCTCGAGATAAGGAGGCCAAAGAAGAAAAAAAAGCATGGTAAACACTACACTACCTTTTTCCATTCACCAAATTACTTGTTATGACTACAGGAAATTTAAAGAAAAACACTGTGGGAGAAGGATTTTGATATCTGCCAAATTGTCAAAAACTCTGAATTCTGGGAACCTAAGCAATAGATTATAACAGCTCAATTCTTTCGCAATAATCATACTGCATTTTTTAAACAAACAAGTCAAAGCCATTCACAAGAACACATACTCAAGAGCAACATTATTTGGATCGAGGTCCTTCCCAGATCCTTGATTGACAGCCTTCATTGAAAGGGAAAGCTTGGCTTTGCCATCCTTTACCTAAAAACAAAAGCTTGGTTTTAATTATAGTCAGTCAATTATCTTACATACACAGGGTTTGTTAAAAAAAAAAAATCTGCTGTAGCATCAAGCATGTAAAGAGCAGGGATTCTACAATATAGAGAAGCACAGACTTATAGTTAATTTCCACGCACCACCCCCCCCACCCCGCCCACCCTTTCCATGCCTATATACTTGCTTAAAACCTGTTACATCACTAACCTTTTCCAGTTTTGATGAAAGATCACCATGCTGAAATGTTAACTTTATTTCTCTCTCCAAGGTTACTGACTGACCTGCTGAATATTTCTAGACTTCTGTTTTTATTTTGGATTTCCAGAGGAAATAGAACAAAAGGGAAGTTCTGTGATAGGCTGGAAAGTAGCAGAGATGAAACAACAAAAGGGATGATGGTGCAAGGCAAAAGGAGATGGTAATGGGACAAGTAAAGAAACAAAAGATGAGTTTGGAGGAGGTGTAAGTGGGAAAAGCAGAAAGATCACCAACAACTGCCGTCCAAATATAAAAGGGCAGGGGTGGCATAGATTCTGATCTGAAATTGTTTAACTCTGTTGATTCCAAAAAGGCTGTAAGGTGCCCAAAAGGGGAGTTGTTGCTCCTCGAGCTTACGTGAGCTTCAATGGAATAGCGTAGGAATCCGAGGAAAGAGAGATCAGAGTGGGAGTGGGGGGAGAATTTAAATGACAGGCACCGGAAGCTTGGAAACACGCTAGCAGATTGCACGGGTGTGTTCCATCAAGTGGTCACCCAATCTGTTTTTGGTCTCCTGCATTGTGAGCAGCAAATACAGTATACTAAACTGAAAGTACGGGGCTGAGAGTAGAGATGTGGGAAGTGGAATGGCTCTTACTCCCTTCCTCTCCTTCCCAGAACCACAATAGAGTTCCACTTGTCCTCACCTTCTATCCCACCAGCTTCCACATTCACACAGATAATCCTCCATTATTTCTGCCACCACCAAACATACCTTCCCTTCTCCTCCCAGCATTCCCAGGGAACTGGTTCCTCCACAACATCCTGGTCCACTCCTCAATCACTTCCACCATCTACCCTCCTTCCCATGTTACCTTCCCACGCAAGCCCAGGAGACTCAACACCTGCCCTTTTATCTCCTCCCTTCTCACTGACCAAAGCCCCAAACACTCCTTCCAGGTGAAACAGTGATTTACTTGTAGTTCTTTCAATTTAGTATTTATTTAGTAATTTATTTGCTGCTCACAATGTGGTATCCTCTACACTAGGGAGATCAAACGCAGATTGGGTCACCACTTTGCAGAACACCTCCATTCAATCCCCAAGCTTCCAGTCGCCTATCATTTCAATTCTCTGCCCCACAACCACAATGACCTCGGCCTCCAATGAAGCTCAATGCAAGCTGGAGGAACAGCACCTCATCTTTCGATTAGGCACTTTCTAGCCTTCCGGATTCAATATTGAGTTGAACAATTTCAGATCATAACCTGTGACACCCCGCCTGTTTTTATTTGGACAGTTTCATGATGATTCTGCTTTACCCATTTACACCTCTAGACCCATCTTTTGTTTCTTTACTTGTCCCCTTTTGTCTTGCACCATCATTCCTTTAGTCCCTTAATCTCGCCTGTCTTCCATCCTATCACCAACCTTCCCTTTTTTTTTTAAGATTAGAGATACAGCACTGAAACAGGCCCTTCGGCCCACCGAGTCTGTGCCGACCGTCAACCACCCATTTATACTAATCCTACAGTAATCCCATATTCCTACCAAACATCCCCACCTGTCCCTATATTTCCCTACCACCTACCTATACTAGTGACAATTTATAATGGCCAATTTACCTACCAACCTGCAAGTCTTTTGGCTTGTGGGAGGAAACCGGAGCACCCGGAGAAAACCCACGCAGACACAGGGAGAACTTGCAAACTCCACACAGGCAGTACCCAGAATCGAACCCGGGTCCCTGCAGCTGTGAGGCTGCAGTGCTAACCATTGCGCCACTGTGCCGCCCTTTTGTTCCTCCCCGCTTCTCCCTGTTGCTGTGCTTGCTTAATACCTGCTAAATATCTAATTTTTTTCCAGTTCTGATGAAAGGTCATTGACCTGAAATATTAACTTTTCTCTCACTCTCTCCACAGATGCTGCAAGTCCTGCTGAATATTTTCAGCATTTTCTTTTTCTATTTCAACAAAAACACATATCAAGAGGTTTTTATCTGCACTATGAGAAACAAAATTGTTAGTCCATTTATAACAAATATCTAATTCTGTTGCATATTGCACATTCAGCAAATCTTCCCCACAGATTATCAGAGGAAAGGAGCAGGGTAAAACTCTCAAAATCACATGCAGCTTTGAGAAAGTCCAGGGATGGCTGCCATACCTCTCTACCAATGACTTTAACCCAAACCTTTTCTCCAACATCAACAATCTCAGACGGATTATCCACCCGACTTGCTGACATGTGCGACTTGTGAACAAGACCTGCAAAATAAAACAAGTATTCAGTGAATTGATCCTAGCTACAGTGCCAACGACCCATGGCTATTGGGTCCATGTAGTCCAGTAACTTGCCCTGCGATGGCACGGCTCTCTGCTCGGTTTCTATTTCTTATTTATACCTCTAAGTTTGTTGTCTTGAACTTGTAAAAGCTAGCTTGGAAAATTCACAATTGGTAGCAAATATTAATCAGGTATTTTGCAAGAGTCACAAAAATAAAAATAAAACATGGCACAAGTTCAGCATTATTCTGTGAATGGAAAGGATTTCTGTGTCTTACCAATAATGCCATCTACATATATTTAAATACAAAACAGTAAGATATACATACTGTGTATAAAACTGGTACGAGACTGTACCTTGTCGTTTGCAGCCAGGGATTTTAATAAATGCTCCATATTCTGTTACAGATGCAACCTGAAAAATTAATTTGAGCAGACTTTTTTCGCAGCCAATAAAAACGGAAAGAAATTTGTGTACATTTAAAGGAAGAATCTGTGTATATGTTGAAAGATATACCTCGCCCTGGAAGATTATGTACATTTCAGGCAAGTCCTCCATCTTTATACAACCTGCAGTACACGAAGGAAAGAGAATAAACCTTGCAAGATTCTTGAGATGATCATATTCCTGGTAAACGTTTATTTCATAGTGTCTTCTTACACTTTGTCAGGAAGATCTAGATGAAGAAATACATACACAATTTAAAGAACACTTGTGGATGTGGTGCAATGCTGGCAAGGTTGCATTTATTGCTCATCCCCGGGTGTCCTGAAGGGGTGGTGATGGGTCTTTCTGAACTGCTGCAGATAATGCAATCTCACTAATGGCAATTAATGTTCCCTAAAGTAAGATATAATTATCCCAAATCAGAAATGTCCTACTATGGTCAGGCAACTCTTATGGGGTAAATAATTGTCACATTACATCAGATCATTTATTTTGCTTTGCTGGCCTTTCAAAAAAAAAAGTTGGAGTGAACAGAATACTCAATGCCTCCTGGTGTAGTTTTTTTAAACTCCCATTCATGGAATACTGTTCATGAATTAGCCAGTCAGCCTCACCGGTTGAAATGAAAGTTGTGACTTTCAGAACTTCACAGGCATTCTTCACCAAGAATAAGCACTCTATCAGTATTGGTAGAGCCACTGGAGTCTCTACTGCAACAGCCAAATCAATTCAGTATTTACAACATGAGTAAAATTGCCCTACAATCTGAATATACATTTGCCTATGTTAACTGGCCATTTTTGTAGATTACTGGCTGCAACATTCTTCTCAAAACCCAACTGATTGATTGTCCCGATGTGCTGTAATGCTAAATTTCTTTCCAATCCTATATACTGACAAAATAGTGAATGTACTGAATTCTGCAGCATGAAAAGGGGCATCATATTCACCAACTGGATACTTCAATAAATGGACAATTAACCAATTAACATCATTGTACAATGTAAAACCAGTAGTGCATTTACTAGTCAGGTGTGCACAAACCCAGATGATTACATTTGTATATAGATGACATCAAAAAACAGACAAGTCTTCAATTAAGTGTATAATTTCACCAATGCATTAAAATTAACACATTCAGGTAAGATTAAGCATAGGGATGAAGAAATCCTCTGGATGCTACATATGGTCATTGCAGGGAATGAGTTTCTGATTTTGCCAAAAATTTTGAAGAAAGGAAATTGTCACAAACACATGATGTTGCCACACACACAGTACCCGAGGAATTCTTAGCCCCATGCCATTCAATTCTGCTGTATTGTCTAAAGTATTTTCATAATAGATACTAAATGTATTATTTCCGTTACATGCAACCCAATACTCTTCAGGCATTTTGTTCATAATTGTGAGTTTCATATTTGCCAACCCATCTCAGTGATAGGTTTGCATATATCTAAGGCTGCAGTTATGTCACTAGTCGTTCTGATATACAGCATCTTTGGTTACACATTGGCCAGAGTTTTTGGTCAGCAGCGAAGAAACGGCACTCACCGCTGACATCAAAGATCTAGCGATCTCTGTGGTATGGCTTTCCTTTTTCCCGATAGCTGTTTAAATCCACCGCCAAGTCAAGGGGATGTCTTGGTGTGCAGCAGCATTGATATCAGCAAGCAAATAAGCAACCAATTACAGTGAAGTATTTGCACACAGTAAGCCAGGAAGCCAAAAGCACGTAATATCCATCACTCTTAATTTAAATCTTCATATAGCAAAATAAATGATTGTGATTGAATTAAGATGGTAGCTAAAATAAAGATTAAACAATTTTTTTAGAAATTTGTAAATTGTATCAACATGGGAAAATCTGGCATTCTACAGTGAAGAAGTGGGCGGCACAGTGATTAGCACCGCAGCCTCACAGCTCCAGGGACCCAGGTTCAATTCTGGGTACTGCCTGTGCGGAGTTTGCAAGTTCTCCCTGTGACCGAGTGGGTTTCCGCCGGGTGCTCCGGTTTCCTCCCACCGCCAAAGACTTGCAGGTGATAGGTAAATTGGCCATTGTAAATTGCCCCTAGTGTAGGTAGGTGGTAGGGAATATGAGATTACCGTAGGCTTAGTATAAATGGGTGGTTGTTGGTGGGCACAGACTTGGTGGGTCAAAGGGCCTGTTTCAGTGCTGTATCTCTAAATAAAAAAAATAAAATATAAAATTAGCTTCTCAGAGTGTTTAGCAGTAATTATGAAGCGAAGACGCTGTTAAAAAGCCAGTTACACCTCCCGAGGTGTAGCTTTTTCAAAGGTTTTTACAGCAAGACTAACTAAGAGTGGAAGTTCTGGTCAATTCCTTAGATTTCCTATTGGGGAAGTGAAGAATCAGTGACCGCAACGTCTGGATTTCAACGTTATTCTGCCCACTCCAGAAGTTGCCAGTTTCATTCGAATAATATCAGTGAACAGTGTAACCGTCATTACCACCGCAGAATCCAGGCCATAAAAGTGAAAGGACAACACAGCTGTCATATCCCAATCGAATATCAAGTGGAGAGAGACTCCTTTAAAGGACCATCTCCCTCACCTGATATAACACCAAAGTGGTGTAACTCCAACCTGATGTGAACTGGTATTTCCAAAGTAGCTCCGGCCTAGGGACTCCTTTGTAGCTGCTGATGCACAGCCTGCGGTATAACTTGAATCCAGTAACTGCACATCGCACTTTACAAATACCTGTTTCTGCAGTATAACTGCAGCCTAACTCTCACATAAAACTGCAGAATAGTTGATCAGAAAATCAAATGAATTGACGAGATAAGGGAAAATAATAATTGAATAAAATCCACAATACATTTACAAACCAAGGCAACGCCATCTTGCAGCCCAGGCAGGAGCCAATGGCGAGAGCCTTTACTCAGCGCGGCACCCACTTACTAGCAGATTGACATCCGTATTGACCAATCGACTTGCAAGAATTGTCCGGTACCGCCCACTGCAGCAGTGATTGACACTAATCAGCCAATAGAAAAAGAGAAGAGGCGGGGTGACGTCGGGCGAGTAAGCAATGAGGAGCCGCGTTGTTGGGCGTTGGATGGGTTGGCCTTAGCGACAAGGCGGCGTGTTAATTTTAAGTTGAAGGTGGAAGTCGCGCTGGCCAGTGGAATACTCACCGCGGGCAGAAATGATCGATCAGAAACGCAAGGCGCAGGAGCTGGCGCTGGTGCAGGCCAAGCGGCCGAGGAATGAGGCGGCGCAAGGGGCCCCGCAGCAGGCTGTGCTGCCGACGGTGAGCTATGGCTCCGGATGACGGATTTGGGCCGGGTGCGGGCGGGGAATGGAGAGTCGGGCTGTCCCCGACATGTCTCCGGTTTGCAGTGTTTTTTCCGCCAGTTGAAGGATCTGAGAGTCCCTGTGACATCATCACCGGGCGCCGGTGTAGCCTCAAGAAGCTAATGTAATCCTGGAACTCAGCACAAACTATTATAGAAAAAAACATGAGGTTGTATAAGATTTAAAAAAAAATAGAAAATGCTGGAAATACTCAGCAGGTCAGACAGCATCAGTGGAGGAGTAAGCCCTTCGGGCCTGCTCCGCCATTCAAAAAAGATCATGGCTGATCATCTAATTCAGTACCCTGTTCCCACTTTCTCCCCATATACCTTGATCCCTTTGGCATTAAGAAATATATCCATCTCCTTACTGAATATATTTAAAGACGGCCTCCACTGCCCTCTGTAGTAGAGAATTCCACAGGTTTACCACCCTCTGAGTGAAGATGTTTCTCCTTACCTCGGTTCTAAATGGCATACCCTGTATCCTGAGACTGTAACCCCTGGTTCTGGACTCCCCAGCCATTGGGACCATCCTCCCTGCATCTATCCTGTCTAGTCCTGTTAGAAATTTATTGGGTTCTATGAGATCCCCTCTCATTCTTCTAAACTCTAGTGAATATAGACCTAGTCGACCCAGTCTCTCCCCATACGTCAATCCTACCATCCCCAGGAATCAGCCTAGTAAATTTTCTTTGCACTCCCTCCATGGCAAGAACATCCTTCCTCAGATAAAGAGACCAAAACTGCAAACAATACTCCAGATGTGGTCTCACCAAGACCCTGTATAACTGCAGTAAGACATCCTTGCTCCTGTACTCAAATCCTCTTGCAATGAAAGCCAACATACCATTCGCCTTCCTAACTGCTTGCTGCACCTGAATGCTTGCTTTCAGCGACTGGTGTACAAGGATATCCAGATCTCATTGCACCTCCCCCTTTCCCAATCTAACACCATTCAGATAATCTGCCTTTCTGTTTTTACAACCAAGGTGGATAACCTCACATTTATACATGTTATATTGCATTTGCCCACTCACCCAACTTGTCCAAATCACATTGGAGCCTCTTTGCATCCTCCTCACAGCTCACATTCCCCTGCCCACCCCCCCCAAACTTTGTGTCGTCTGCAACTTGGAAATGTTACATTTGGCTCCCTCACCCAAGTCATTAATATATATTGTGAATAGCTGGGGCCTAAGCCCCAGTGAATAACTGATCCCTGAGGTACCCCACTAGTCACTGCCTGCTACCCGGAAAAAGATCTATTTATTCCTGCTCTTTGTTTCCTGTCTGTCAACCAATTCTCAATCCATGCCAGTATATTACCCCCAATTCCACGTGCTTTAATTTTGCACACTAACCTCTTATGTGGGACCTTATCAAAAGCCTTCTGAAAATCCAAATGCACCACATCCACTGGTTCTCCCTTATCTATTCAACTAGTTACATCCTCAAAAATCTCCAATAGATTTGTTAAGCATGATTTCCCTTTTGTAAACCCATGCTGACTTTGTCCAATCCCCGTTTATGCTTTCCAGGTGTTTTGCTATCACATCTTTTATAATAGACTCTAACATTTTCCCAACGACTGATGTAAGGCTGACTGGTCTGTAATTCCCTGTTTTTTCTCTTCCTTCCTTTTTTAAATAGTGGGGTTACATTTGCCACCCTCCAATCTGTAGGAACTGCTCCAGAGTCTATAGAATTTTGGAAGATGACCACCAATGCATCCACTATTTCCAGGACTGCTTCCTTTAGTACTCTGGGATGTAGATTATCAGGCCCTGGGGATTTGTTAGCCTTTAACCCCATTAATTTCCCTAGCACTTTTTTTTTTACTAATACTGATTTCCTTCAGTTCCTCCCTCTCATTAGACCCTTGGTTCTCTTAACATTTCTGAGAGGTTATTTGTGTCCTCCTTTGTGAAGACAGAACCAAAGTATGTGTTTAATTGTTCTGCCATTTCTTTGTTACTCATTATAATTTCTTCTGTTTCTGACTGGAAGGGACCTACATTTGTCTTCACTAATCTTTTTCTCTTCACATGTTTATAGAAGTTTTTATGTTCCCCGCAAGTTTGCTCTCATACTCTATTTTCACCCGCTTAATTATCCTTTTTGTCCCCTTTTGCTGAATTCTAAACTGCTCCCAATCCTTGGACTTGCTGCTTTTTCTGGCTATTTTATATGCCTTCTCTATCTCTAATTTCTTTTGTAAGCCACAGTTGAGCCACCTTTCCAATTTTATTTTTGCGCCAGACAGGAATTAATAATTGTTGTAATTCGTGCACACGTTCTTTAAATATTATCCATTGCCTATCCACCATCAACCCTTTTAGTGAAGTTCCCCAAACTTCCATAGCCAAATCACACCTCATACCTTCGTAGTTTCCTTTATTTAGATGCAGGACCCTAGTTTCGGATTCAACTACTTCACTCTCCATCTTAATGAAGAATTCTATCATGTTATGGCCGCTCCTCCCCAAGGGACCCTGCACAACAAGATTGTTAATTAATCCTTTCTCATTGCACAAAACCCAGTCTACGATGACCTGTTCTATAGTTAGTTCCTCAATGTATTGGTTTTAAAAAACTGTCACGTACACACTCCAGGAAATCCTCCTCAACAGTATTATTGCTAATTTAGTTTGACCAATCTATATGTAGATTAAAGTCACCCATGATTACAGTTGTACCCTTATTGCATGCATCTCTAATTTCCTGTTTAATGCCGTCCCTTACATCTCCACTACTGTTTGGGGGCCGATAGGCAACCCCCACCAACGTTTTCTGCCCATTGGTGTTTCTTAGCTCCACCCAAACAGATTCCACTTCATAATATTCCAAGCCAATATCCTTCCTCACTATTGCATTGATTTTCTCCTTTACTAACAATGCTACCCCACCCCCTTTCCCTTTTTGCCTGTCCTTCCTAAATATTGAATATCCCTGAAAGTTCAGTTCCCAACCTTGGTCACCCTGCAGCCATGTCTCCGTAATCGCAACTATATCATAACTGTTTATATTTATTTGCGCTGTTAATTCATCTACCTTATTGTGAATGCTCCGCGCATTAAGACACAGTGCCTTTAGACTTGCCTTTTTAACATTGTTAACCATCTTAGCTTTATTTTGCACTTTGGCCCCTTGAAGGGGCACTTGGGTGCATAAATATTAGCATGGGCTGTTTCTGTGTTGTTAATTTTATGTAATAATTTACAGCATTGAAATGGTCCATTTTGGCCCAACTTGTCTATGTTGGTGTTTGTGCTCCACATTAGCCCTGCATTCTAATACCTCTTCCCACCCTGTCCCCTTTATTTCCCGTGTCCCTCATGTATTTTGCTTCAGCCACTCCATTGTTCAGTGAGTTTCACATTATCACCACTCTCTATGTAAAGAGATTCGTTCTAAATTATTTATTTAATCTGTCAATGGCTGTCTTGTGTTTGTGCCCCTTTGCTGCCCTCACCCACAAGTGGAAACAGTTTCTCCACATTCACCTTTTTGAAGTCCTTCCTAATTTTAAAGACCTCAATCGGTCATTTTAATGTTGTTCAGGGTACTAAATCTCTGACCTTTGAACGATGCCATGGGAACTTTAATGTTGATGTGTGCTACAAGAGCAAATAGTTGGAATGTCATTTAATGTGTCAACTGAAGGGCAAGTACCTTTAAAAGTGCATCAGTCCCACAATACTGGAATGGACTGGACATTAAGCTCAAGCCCTGTACCGTGGCTTGAATCTTCAACCTGTCCTGGCCAACATTTATCTCTCAACCCGCACCACTAAAACAAATTATCTGGTCCTTTTATCTCATTGTTATTTGTGGGTCTTTGCTGTGTACAAATTGCTGCTGTTTCCTATGTTGCAACAGTTACTAAGATTCTAATGTACTTTATTGGCTGTAAAGTGTTTTGGGTCATTGTGTGAATACAAAGGCATTGCATAAATGCAGATTTGTTCTTTTCGTTGTGCTGAGAATGTCATCACCTGAGACAAGCTGAGAGTCAATTTTTTAGTCCTATTGCTTCTATTGTAGGATGTGGAAACATTCATGTTTAAACTTCATAAAGTTTGCAGCTGATAATGCACCGCTGGCATCTAATTGCAGATTTTCAGCATTCCTGAGCTTTCTTTTACTGAAGCACAGTTTGCTGCAGCATTTGCCATTATTTGCTGACTTGGGATCATTGGAAGCTGGCTTTTATTATAGGAATAGTAATTTGGAAGTAAATACATTGAAGTGAATAGTGCTGGGGTTAATGTTTGCACTAATATGCAGCACATATTGCATTTTCATGAGCCTGCTTATTTATTTAGAGATACAGCACTGAAACAGGCCCTTCGGCCCACCGAGTCTGTGCTGATCAACAACCACCCATTTATACTAATCCTACATTAACCCCATATTCCCTACCACATCCCCACCATTCTCCTACCACCTACATACACTAGGGGCAATTTACAATGGCCAATTTACCTATCAACCTGCAAGTTTTTGGCTGTGGGAGGAAACCAGAGCACCCGGCGGAAACCCACGCGGTCACAGGGAGAACTTGCAAACTCCGCACAGGCAGTACCCAGAAGTGAACCCAGGTAGCTGGAGCTGTGAGGCTGCAGTGCTTGCCACTGTGCCGAACTTCCACTTATGTGGAAGTGGCATTGTTCAGTGCTTTGTCGATGTAGCCTCTTCATCAAAACTGGCGTCTAATGAATGACCCAAGATATTAACCAGTTTTCAGGTGTTGAAAAACCTGTGTATTTCCAGCACTTTTTTTCTTTCAAATTTCTTGTATTTTCAGTTTTTAATATTTGTCGTGAAGTTACTATTGGATTGTTGCAGCAATTTGATTATCGCTCAGCATCTGATTTGCTGAGTTGCAAGATGGGTTTTTTTTTTGCAGGTTGGTTGAGTCTCGAACCTTTTGTTTGGTTGTGGGAATGAATTTCACTGGTTATGTATGAACTAGATGAATAATGTGATAAAGTAAGTTCCAACAATTGTTAGTGTCATGCTTTTTATATTTTTAATGGGAAAACCTCCAACACATCCTCTGCTTAATATAGATTATTTACAAATTTCAAACTAGCCAGTCACATGTCAATGCCACAGGAAAAATTGGCTCGTGGGGAGGATTTTATAGTCCTTCCTTCACTCACAGTGACATCTGTGCCTTATGTGGCCCATAACACACGTGCCCAAACTGCCTGTGAACCACGTGCAATGCTTGAAGCCCAGTGATGCTTAGTGGTAGCACTCTTGCATCTGAGTCGTAATGTCATGGGATCAAGTCCCAGTCCAGAGACTTGAACACATAATCTAAGCTGACACTTCAGTGCAGTACCGAGTGAATGCTGCACTGTCAGTGGTGCCATCTTTCAGATGACACATTAAACCAAAGCCCTGCCTGTCCTTGTAGATGAACTATATGATGAAGAGCAAGAGTGTTCCCCTGGTGTCCTGCCTACCATTTTTTAGCACTCAACGCTTAAACCATGTTATCTGATTATTACCTTGTTGCTATTTGTGAGACTTTGTTTTGTGTAAATTGGCTGCCATGTTTCCCAATGTTACAATGGCAACTACACCTCAGAAGTATTTTATTGGCTCTAAAGCATTTAGGGATGGCCTGAGGCTGTGAAGGGCACTATATGAATAGAACTTCTTTATTACTATTTGCTCTTATATTTCTGGTGTGCTGGTTTTCCATGTTTAAATTTTGTGGGTCTGGGAATGAGGATAGGCTTGCTTTTGGCACAGTTGCCTAATTCATGGATAAATCATGAACTGCATCACCAAGTATGTTGGCTTCAGAACTTGTGATAATGAGGTTTAAAGGGAAGATGGATTTAAAATTTATATCATGCCCCAAGGCTCCATTGTATACATCTTTGAGGCCCATAAGGACAAAAAGCTGGGACAATTTTGACCTAATGCTTAGTGTTTGGATATTTTTTGCTCTGCCTCTGGAAATTTAATTTGAGGCATAGTGCAAGTATGGACCCAGCTCTGGTTGTAAAACGGTGATAATTGGGGTGCAGCAGGATGAACTCTGGTTTCTAAATTTTACACTAATATGAATTGGATCAGCAGAATGTGTGTATTTGGTTCCAGTTTTACTGGTGTGTGCCCTATGGCAAGTGTTTACATTTGAGCTGTGTTGTTGTGCTTTTATTTTGGGGTCAGGAAGGGGGAGGGCAGCAATTTTGGCAGTGAGCTTTGCAACAGTTTTATTTGTAAGTTTGGTTTTGAGGGACCTTTCTGATCTTTGCGTGGTTTGTGCAGCCCATGCAAGCTGTTGATCTAGATTCCTCATTTGCTTTTATGCCAATCATTTAGGGTCCCCCAAGAACATCAAGTCTTCAAGCTCCTATAATGCTTCTAACAGGTCACGAGGGAGAGGTTTACTGCTGTAAGTTCCACCCGAATGGATCAACACTGGCATCTGCAGGATTTGACCGACTCATATGTAAGCAAGAGAGTGTTTTATCTTTTTCTGTTTTCAATTGTTTTCAGTCATACAGGCTCAATAAAGTAGTTATAAGTATAATTTAATTGCTTATTATACAATGTCATGATCATTTTCTTAATGATAGTGCAGTTGTTTGCTTCATTATACAAATAGTAACTAAAGTTCAAAGACCATCCTTTGGTGATATTATTGACTAGCCCTTGCAGGGGAGGCTGATTGTCTTCCGTGAGTCCGAAGATGGCTGATGTCATGTAGGGCATTTGTTGTCATGTGGGATGTCTGGTTGTGTATTATTAGTTTGGGTTATGGCTTGTTCTTTTCGCTGCTCTCGCTTTTCCTTTTCATTTTGTTGTCTTTGGGTCTCATTGCTGGGATCCTTCCCACAGACTCTGCCTCCAAAATGTGTTTCTACCGCAGTAGTAGATTCCTCTGGACGTGGCTATCCAGGCGGGAGATGTGAGGCAGACTATGTTTAGGGCACCTTCTCTAGCCCCCTCCCCAATAAGGAGTGAGCAGAGTGGATCCTAAAGAGGGCTGTTCAGTTGCAGTTACAGCTGCTGAGCGGCATCCCTGCCTCATCCAAGTGCTAGATGACCATCTTGTAACTGCTGCCTCCATGCCAGATCATGACTGGAAGCTTCCAGACAACACAGTCCTGCTTCCGTCACCATTTGCTGGTCACCGAAGGGCTTGGAGGGTGTGCTCGGAAAGGAAGTCGCCTGTGCATGACATCTTTTAGCGTTGCACACCAGCTTCGGCACGTATCTGGACAGAACGACACCTTGATCCAATGGCAAAGCAACTAAGACAATTGGGGGGGGGGTTTTGTTCTGCTGCAGCCCTGTTCTACTTGAGATATTTCAGATGGCACATGTTCTTCTGCCTGTTCTACTCTTGAGGACTTGTTTGCCAGTGCCCTGTTTGCTGAGTATTTCTAGGCTTCCTAATAGGCCTTTACGGTAACCAAAGCGGCCCTGGATATAAAGAGTCGTACCGTACATCATCCTGTTTTGATTGACCCTTTCTTACTCATTGCCCAGGTTCCGCGGTATGGAAGAGGGGGTGGACTTTGGAACCCTGATGATATTACAATAAAGTGTAATAGTGGAACTGTGAGCTCATCTGCTCTGAATCCAAGAAAAACAAGTCATAAGACTTTGTTAATGGCAGGCATCCCAGAACTGTGGAGGAGCAAAGGAATTTGGGTTTCTATGTACACAAATTACTGAAAGTTAGTGCACAGCTACAAAAAGTAATCAAAAAGCTAATGGAAAGTTGGCCCTTATCTGAAGGTAATCGGGATTCAAGAGTGAAGTGATGATGCTTCATTTATACAGTGCTTTGGCTGGACCCCAGCTGGAGTATTGTGTTCAGTTTTGGGCGTCACATCTCAAGAAGAATATATTGACTACGGACAGGGTACATCAGGTGAAATACTAGGGTTTTAAATGGTTAAAATATGTTGAATAAACATGTCTTGTGTTCACTTGAGTTTTGACAGTTGAGGAGTGTTCTAATTGAGATGTTTAAATGATAAAGGGATTTAGTGGGGTATGCACAGAGAAATTATTTCCCTGAGGAGGGATTCAATAACATGGGGGTGGGGCACAATCTCAAAATTAGAACTAGTGAGATCAGGAAGTTCTTTTGCAAAGGGTAGCAGGAATCTGGAACTCTCTTCTTTCTCTCTTTTCCGCCCCCTCCTTCCCCCCCCCCCCCACCCACCTCACCCACCCCCCTCCTCCCATAGGCTGTGGATTGTGGGTCAACTGAAATTTTTAGGACTGAGATCAATAGATTTTTGTCATGTAAGGGTATCAAAGAACATTGATCAAAGGCAGGTAAATGGAGTTGAAGTGCAGATCAGCCATGGACTGGCTGAATGGTAGGATAGGCTTGAAGGATTCAATGGTCTGTTTCCCATATTCCTATGATGCATAATATGTTTATGTTCTGTTCATCTTGCACTGTTAAGATACCCAACTGTGCAAGTGTAAGGCTTTCCAAGTTCCTTCCAACTTGGATTGTGTCTGGAGTGAGTATTTTGAACTGTATAATGCTTGTGTGAAATATCCATCATTGGTCATATTGGGACTAGTTTGACATGATGAATTTTGTACCACACAAGCAATGAATTTTGTATCACACAAGCATCTGAGCTGAAATACAATTTTTCCTATAACATATTTGAAGTAAAACATTAAATATCCCAAATGGTAATACTATAATTGTATTGTACTATTCTCTGAACAGTGAGACATTGATCCTGAGCTGGATTGTCAGGGAGTCAATTAAATATTTTGAGGCATCGATCCAGCTTCAGGGCCACACTTCTTCGTGGTATTAATACTGGATGTAGAGGTGAATTCGTTAGCAGCACCTCCTGTACTGTACACCTAATGGTGGGGAAGTAAAAATAATAAATTGGTTCCTGTATAGAAAGAAAATGTTCTGTTAAAATGAGTAAAAGTGTTGTCAGTTGAAGCCATCCCTGATGACTTTGAAATGGCAAAAAAACAACAGTAGCTGCTAGAAATTCAAAAAAAATATGATGGCAACACTCAACAGGTTAGGCAGCATCTGCAGAGAAAACAGAGAAGGTGATGCTACACGTGTGGACCCTTCATCAAAAATTACATTGTATTGACAGCACAGAAACAAGCCATTGGGCCTAGCAGATCAATGCAGGTGTTTATGTTCCACATGAGCTTCGAAGCATTAACCTCTCCACAGATGCTGCCTGACCTGCTGCATTACCAGTATTTCCAGTTTTTATTGAAGTTTAAAATAGCCATTTGTTAAAATTTCTTATCTTACCTTATGCGTATCCTTCCTGGTGGTCCAAAAAGCTTGTGCGAGAGTAGCAACTCTCTTTTGCAGAATATGTTTTTAGTCTTTTCGTGAGATTGTTTGTGGAATTCAGTCAATGTAATCTAATAAAACATGATAGCCTTTGTAGACTTTCAAAATATTTAAAAAGGTTATTTGTGGTTTAGGGTCCTTAATGTTTTTTATCTCTTGTTCTTTCTCTTCAGTGTTATGGAATGTGTATGGAGACTGTGATAATTATGCTACACTGAAAGGCCACAGTGGAGCAGTCATGGAATTGCATTATAACACAGATGGCAGGTACTGTAATATTGTGCTGGATTGTTACTTTTAAAAGAGAACTGATTTATTTTTTGACCAATGAAATGATTGAGTTGCATCACAGTGTATAGTATGGTATGTCCTTGATATTTGGGACTAATTAGATCTTCTTTTCCAGTCCTACATGTGCCTCTATTCCTTTGTGTGAGGAAATGCTTCAATTTTAATAAGACTGCCTTGATTCCATGCCATGAGAAAAAAGAAAGACTTGCACCCATATAGCACTTCTTACGACCACTGGACGTCTCAAAGCAGTTTGCAGTGAATAAAGTACTTTTGAAGTATAGACTGTTGTAATCTAGAAAACATAACAGCCAATTTGTGCAAAGCAAGCTCCCACAAACTGCAATTTGATAATGGCCAGGTAATCTGTTGGTGATGTTGATGGAGAGATAAATATTGACCAGGAAATCGGGGATAGCTCCCCTGCTCCTCTTCAGAATAGTGCCGTTGAATCTTTTACATTCACCTGAGCAGGAGCCTCGGTATAACATCTCATCCGAAAGACAGCACCTCTGACAATGCAGCCCTCACTCAGTACCGCACTGGAGTGTCGGCCTCGATTTTTGTCCTAGAATTTGACTTGAGCCCAGAACCTTGTGACTCAGAGGCAAGAGTGCTACCAACTGAGCCAACACGCCTGACTTAAACTGTTAAGTTTCCCATTTGTAGAATAGTTTTGTGCTCCTCGGAATCGACAAACCAAAGAGACCATCCTACACACTTTCCCTTTCTTATCCTTATTGTGCTGATTTCAGCAGCTCCTGCTCTAGCTCATTCTCTGTGGATCTCAAAATTATAGAACTAATTGGCTTCTGTCTTCCTTGCCTCCCACAGTTTACTGGTTTGTAAAGCCAAAATGTTGTGTAACCTCACCACTCTAATATATATCTCCACTTTTCCACTTTGGTATCCTTGCCTCTACACCTCTTTGAGTATTAATCATATTTGTGTGCTATCTATTCTCATCTTTACCAGTCTAAACATGATACTTACCTGTACGCTTCAGGGAGGTTAAGCTATGGGCTTTGGCTGTGATCAGTAATTGATAAACTGTGTGGTAAATGCAAGCAGACAAAGAGGAAGCAAAAGTAACTAAATTTCACGAAATTAAATAAAATGAAGTAAGCCGCCGAGTTTATGAATTTAAAAGAAACTATTTTCCCCATCCCTGACCCCTAAGTTAAAAGCTGGTTTAATGCTCATGGATTTAATTTGTTGATCTGGTGTTTTGAGGCTGTCTTGCATTTGGGTTAATCTTTCTGCTTTGCCCTCAGCATGCTTTTTTCAGCATCAACAGATAAAACTGTAGCGGTATGGGACAGTGATACAGGCGAAAGAATCAAGAGATTGAAAGGCCACACTTCCTTTGTGAATTCGTGTTACCCAGCGAGACGGGGACCACAGTTAGTCTGCACAGGAAGCGACGATGGAACAGTAAAGGTAATTGCAGTTTAATATTGGTACGTAATGTGTTTCTCGAGCTTAGTGGTTAATGTGGTAAAAACCGAAGAGTTAATTCAGAAATTCTAAAGCAGAAGCTTGCAGGGATGGAAATATCCTGACGAGGACTGAGCAGCTACCACTACAAATGTATTACCCTCTCCTTTGGATAAATGTGTTTGGCAGGGGGTGGGGCTCTGCCAATAGCTAAGTCAGACAGACCAGGAATGTCCCAGGTTCAACCTTGGGTCTGTGCTGAATTTGTTAATTTGAGCCAGGGTTGCAGTTATGTGATCAGCAGTTTCTTCAATGCTAGGGCAAGGGAGGGAAGGGTTGTGCAGGATTTCTGCTCTTGATTGCCATTTAATTACTTCCTGCTAAAAACTATACATCTGTGAGAATGGATTCTGGCTGACTGTCATCTTAAACCCATTGACAACTACTCTCCAACCTCATGCATCAAGAATTGCCATTTGAGCAAGGTACCAGAAGGTTGGTGGCAACTGTGGAGCTGTACCCCAACAAAGGTCAGAAGAGGAACACAGATGAGGCAAATATTTTGGTCTAATTGCATGCACATGTAATATAAATAAAACCTAGACTGGTATCATTGTTGCTGAAATTTGAAAAACATGATGTGAAAAGATAAGGAAAATCATACTTTCAATGGCAATCTACAGTTTGTTCATGGGGAACTGCTCACTGCTGCAAAGAAATATGTTAAAATTGCCAGCTTTCAGCATAGTCCAATATATGTTGCACTTTTTTTTAGACACTAGTTGCTGCTTATGGAAATTCTCTCCCTTCTACAAAACAGACAGGTTGACACTTTGGGCTCTGTTTCTTCCACCTCTCTCCTTTATCTCCCTCAACAGCTTTTTTCCTCCTCCTTGCTCACTCTCTTCTTTACCTCCTTGCTTGCTTATCTTCCTCGCTTGTTTGCTGTCTCTGCTTTCCCTGTTCTATCACTCTTCCCTGTCCATTGTTTCTATCTTCTTTTTGTTATCTCTATTTTCATTAATGTATTTCTACATCTAATATACATTTTTTTATACCCTAGCTATGGGACATCCGGAAGAAGGCTGCTATCCACACATTTCAGAACACATATCAAGTACTAGCAGCAACATTTAATGACACAAGTGACCAGATTATTTCTGGTGGTATTGATAATGACATTAAGGTAAGATACCCCTTAGGGTGAATTATTCATTAACCACCTGAAAGTGTAAAATTGAATTAATTAACAAAAAAAAGGCAGTGCCGAGTTTTAGAATCCATTAAAATTTAAAGCTGCAATTTTTTTGATAAAATGCTGCATTATTTCTTTCCTTGTTTCCCTGGGGTCAATTTCAGGAAGACACAGGTGTGTAGTTGAATTCTGACCTGTGGTCTTTGCCTTTGGGTTTAACAGGTAGGCTTCTTTAGCAAAGGCCTATTTTCTAGCTTGAACTGGTGGTCCTGAGAGAGATGTTTTATATGGATTCAGTTTACAGGCATTAATGCTCTATAAGGGAATGCATATCCTAAAGTTTGTGGACACATTGCAGACACCTCCTGACATATTGATTAACTGATGTTCCAACTTTTTCAGAAGTGTGTCTCCTGGTACCATATCTGCTGACAAAGAACATCACTGATGCAAAATCAGTGAGCAAATTGTTTGGAATCTGTTTTTGATTTTAGTCCCGATTTTCTTCTGATATGATAATGCAGTTGGCACTGAATCATCATTGCTGTGAGTACCTCACCTGACTATTTTGTGGTGGGTATTTTGTAGCAGAGATGTCAAACATCTGCGTGAGTCAGGCTATTGAAAACATTATTTGCTGTTCACTTTCTAGGATAGACGACTCTGAAGTTCTATTGCTCAAGTCCTGAGTGGTAACAATGATCCTCCAGTGTTCTGTTGGAGTGACAATGGTAGTTGTTGCAACTATTGATGATGCCTGGTAGGAGAACCTGTCATTTTTTAGAGGGAGTTCTTCATTTGTTGTTCCCATTTTTTTTCTGGCGGCATTGCCTTTTAATTAAAGTATTTTTCCAATAGCTTGCCCAAGTTGCCATTCTTGATAGCCTACTCAACTGTATCATGCCTCATCCTGTCCTCACCCAGCATCTACATATGAACATTCCCAGTAGGGGTAAGCAGGTAGTGGCCAAGACTAAGAGTTTTTCCTTTTTTCTCCTTCTCAAACCATGGTACGTTTCTTTGGGCAATTGTAGCATACAGCTGAAAGCAACTAAGTCAGCGCAGGCTGGAAATCTCACATGACCTTCCTGGCCTGCATGGTTCAGTTACTCACAGGAGAAATTCACTAAACATTGTGGGGAGCTTAGATGTTGAGCTTTGTGAGGAAATCTGAAAAATCAAATCCTAATAAGACTCTATTTCTGTTTATAATGTTTTATATTCTGCTTTCCTTTTTCAGCCGAGGACTTTTGGGTGCTCTTAAATTCCTTGCTCTGATCATTTTTGAAAAATAATCGCACTTCTGATTTTGACCAGACCGACTTTTAGCCTCAGAATCAGGAAAGTGATATAGATAGAAAGCTTTATTTGATGCCTTCACCTCATTGGATTCTTTCTTGCTGATCACAAGTTAAAATTGGTTAATGCTAGAGATCCACTGCAGCTTGCAGAAACAAACCTTATGGCCCGCTGTATCAGGCATCTGGGGTACGAAGAGTAGTTAACTATATTACTACCTGTTAAATGCAGAGCATTAGACATATTCTGTTTAAAGCAGTGTCCCTGAGAGTTGCCCGGAGCAGTGTCAATTTCCTTCAATCACGAATTGATCTAAGTGGCTGGAACAGAATATTGGGTTTCTCCAGAACAAGCCATTCAATTCAAGCATGCTGTATGATATCCGAGGAGATTTTTAAAATAATATTTGATTGACAGCTGCATCTGAAATGAAGGCGAGCATGACCGCAATTCTCTTTGCACACACTACAGCCAAGTTTCAAGTAGTGGGCTTAAATTTGGCCCGGTCATAAACTCACCACTCAGTCTGAAGCTGTCAAACATGTGTCTAGTAAGAGGACTTTGTAGTAGCCTTGTAAGAAGTAAGCAATTATATTTGAATCCTAGCACAGGATGTACGTCTTTGTTGTTTTGTAACACTTGAGAAGACAATTAAAACTTAAGTGTGCTGAGTACTGTTCTTTTGGTGGTAGATTAGTGTCTGAGCCATGATCTGAAGAGTTATTTTACTGCCTGTCAAAATTGAGGCAATCCATACGATAGCATGGTATATCCAGTAAGCCAAGCATAGTGATGAGAGATCTTTGTTAGATCTCTAGTTCTTGCTACATTTACCTAGCTATCGGGCAGGTAAATGTAACCATTAGTTCACAGGTGATATGAGGATCGCTTATAGGAACGGCCAATGACACTGAACTAGAGGAAAGGGTCTAGGGTTAAAAACCTAAAAATGTAATACTGTGCTCAGTTTTTTGTTCAAATGAACAAAAGGAGTTTCTATTTTTAGGGGTTTTTTTTGTTCAAACAGCAGTAATAATAGGAGATACATTATTCATTAGTCTTGGGAAATGGATTGCTTTGTTGCCAGTTAGCAGGTAGCAGGTTGCTGGCTTAAGTCCAAGGTTGTGCTGCCATTTATAGCCATTTGTTAAGAGCTGCAATGGAGCCAATTTATAACATTGCCACGTGAAGAAATTCTCACTCTTAACTAATATTGTTTAGTAGATCTTCACAAACAATGATATGCTTCTCCAGTACATCAGTCCTTAATGATGATTGCGAGTTTACACTGGGACTCGTACTTCTATTTTGGGGGGGGAATAGCGTAATAATCTCCAGATGGCTCTCTTGATGGCATAGCAAATTTATCCACACAGATCATTGACTCATATGAGAAGGTTCCCTAAATTAATTCCTCGGATGAAGGGGTTGTCTTATGTGGAAAGGTTAAGCAGGTTGGGCCTATACTCATTGAAGTTTAGAAGGATAGAGGTGATCTTATTGAAACATATAAGATTCTGAGGGAGCTTGACAGGGTAAATGCTGAGATGATCTCCCTCGTGGGGGCATCTAGAACTGGGGATATAGTTTCCGTATAAGGGTTCGTCTCCATTTAAGATGGAGATGAGGAGGAATTTCTTCTCTGAGGGTCATGAATCTTTGGAATTTTCACCCATAGAGCTGTGGAGGTTGAATCATTGAATATATTCGAGGCTGAGATGATTCCTGAACTAAAGGAGTCAAGGGTTATGGGGAACAGGCAAAAAAGTGGAGTTGAGGCCAAGATCAGATCAGCCATGACTCTATTGAATGGCAGAGCAGGCTCCAGGGGCCATAGGTTCTTATGACCGGGAAGGTCTCTGTTTCCGACCTTGGGAAATGCTGAATTATCTGAGCTCTGCTAGTGAAGCAGTTTTGGTGCTACATTGGCTTTAAGAAGGGTGTGAAAAGCTAAAGCAGTTTTCCCACTCCAGCACATTAAACAACAACTCATGCTTTTTTTTTATTCGTTTCATGGGATGTGGGCGTCGCTGTGTGTATTATTAGAGAGGAGCATTGAACTTGGTTGTGCATCCTTTACAGTTGATAAGACTGTCGCCATTCACTGTCAAAGCACACACTTGAACAATCGCCATTTGAGTGAGGAACCTTAGAGTGTCCAATGCCATAGAACTGTATCCCTACAAGTAGTCAATGTCTTAGGGCAGGAGAAAATTGGCAATGGAAAAAAATAATTGCTTATCTTTATCATTGGCATTTTCTTAAATATAGTTTATCCTCCCAAGTTTATTTGAGGTTTGAAATAATGGGGGTGGGTGAGGGAAATATGCAAATTGTGTAAGCTTGCTCTTTTAGTCTTAACTTGTTTACCCTTCACTACTGCTTTGAAAGAAAAAAGAACCTGGGGGAAATGGGATGAGTGAAGGAATCCCAGTAGATTACTGGATTTGAAACATCCTAAAGGGGTCACGACCTGTGTTTCTTTGTTGCCCTAAGCTTCATTGTTTAGGACATTGCATGAATCCATTATATGGAGGATAAACCTCATTCAAAGAATGAGATCATACAAAATGTTTGCCAAAAATGATATTGTTTAAGGTGAGTTGACAATGATTGAGAGAGTTGGTAGTATGGATATTTGAGATAGCCAAGGAGTAACCCTATAACGTGCTTGTGTGGGCTTGTAAAAGTTTAAAGAAATTTACACATTCTGACACTAGCTGCACAACTCGGTATAGCTTTTCAAAATGTATAGTGGATATTATAAATCCCAATGTATTAAATTCACTTTGCAGCAGACTCCAAAAATAATTAATAAATCTCTATATTGTATTTAATTTTGGGACTTTAAAAAAAAAATGTACTTAAATATTCTTTGTGGCATGTCACTGACTTGCAATTATTTTTAAAGTTCCGTTTTTTTTCTTCTGTTAGGTTTGGGACCTCCGACAAAACAAGTTAATTTATACCATGCGTGGTCATACAGACTCTGTGACTGGCTTGGCTCTGAGTGGAGATGGCTCTTACCTTCTTTCTAATTCTATGGACAATACAGGTAATAAATGTGTGATATTGTTGGGCAAAGGTGGTTGACTATTGTGCTCTATTGACGACCCTGAGAGTATTAAATAGTAATTCAATGGGACTGGAGATACCATGCATGTGATTCCTTTAGACCTTTTGGAAGAGTAACAAAAAGTGTGGAATATCTATAGTGCCTTATCACGTCCTCTGGATATCTTAAATTCACTTTACATCTATTGAATTACCTTTAATATGTTATCACTGTTAAGATGACAAATGTATTGGCCAGTTAACACACAGGATCCCACAAACAGCAAATCATAGAATGATACAACACAGAAAAAGGCCATTCAGTTCATCATGCCTGTATCAACTCTTTAAAAGAGCTAGTCAATTAATCTCACACCCTGCAGCGGTTTTGTTTACAAGTCTATCTCCAATTCCCTTTGATCGTTACTATTGAATCTGCTACCACCACCCTTTCAGGCAGTGCATTTCTGATCATAACTCTAATGTTTGGTCAGGGCACAGAGTCCCCTGCTCCTCCTTGAATCATCTATGGAAACAGGTGGACATGATGGTGCTTCCAGCAAATACTACACTGAAGTATCGGTTAGATTGTGTGTTGAGGTCCTAGAGTAAGGCTTGAACCTGTCCATTAGATGTTCTAGTACAAACACATACATCAGGGCTCCCCATATATTGGCCACTTTTTACCAGGAGCACTTTGTGTGCCCCAACTGCTGCATCAGCTGAAGACAGCTAACTGCACAGACTGGGAATCATATCTGTAACCTTACAGAATTCTGTGGCTTAGCTGCTCACAAGAACATCACATTCATCTTACAGTGCACCCAAGTTTGTTCCTTACAACATTTTCCCCACCAATTCACTCCCCTTCCTGTCTTCTGCTCTGCTGGCCAATGGCTCCCTCTTTGGATGCGTTCCATTGGTGCCAGTTGTTCTGCAGTATCTTGCACAATTGGCCATTTGCCATATACACACCATGTTATTTGACTATAAGGAGGTTTAGAGGAAGCAATGCAATCTAGGATGACCCTATCTGGATCCAGTATCGACTGGCTCACTCAGTGGGGTTTCTGAATAATGGTAAGGAATGGGAACTGTCATTGAATTTTTTCTTCCTAATGCACAGCTGTAGAGGCCAGTTACAGCTTCACTAACAGTGCCCCAGCTGAGATTGCCTAACTCAACACAGGTCAGGGATTGTACCTAGGAACTTCCAGGTCTGGGTAGTTTGGTTTTAATGAGCTGAACTGTTGGGGCAAGCTTTTCTGTGTTTTATTTTTACCATTGAGGTTATCATACATGAAGCTAATTGAGTGAAGATTGATACAGGCCACATAATAAAGCATGGCATATGAGGCTGATGGCCTTCTCTGATTTGTATTAGTTTAGCCTTTTACTTGTCAGAATGTGTTTCTAAATCAGAAGAAAAAGTAATTGCCAAAACTTTACGATCTTTGTGTTTGGATTTACAGTGCGAGTCTGGGATGTCCGTCCATTTGCTCCAAAAGAGAGATGTGTGAAAATATTCCAGGGTAACGTGCATAACTTTGAAAAGGTAGGGACGTTTATCTTAAATCAAATCTGTGTTTAACTTAGTGAATCAAAATGAACTGAAGGACTTCTTAAAAGATGCAGTGGCTCTTAAATGTTATGCTTGAGAATACTGATTCCCTATGAAGCAGGAATGCAGTCTATGGTGTGAAATATATAGTGGTTATAATAAGTATTTTGTGCTTTATCTGGCAACATAAAGTGAAGCTGAATGGAAAATGAGGACATATTTCAGGTCTTTATTTTATCAAGTGGTTATAGTAGCTTAAATAGGTCAACAAAGATTGTTAATTTCTAAGCTGATAATGACAGAAATGCAGTAGACCAACATGATTGAGTCTTTTAAATGAATTAAAATTAATTATGCTAGTTTTCAGACTCACTTGGATAATGTGTATGGGAAATGTTGTGTTGGTCCAGCAGCGGGTGAGCTTTTGGGTTAGGAGTTGGGGACCAGTGTCACGTTCTCTTAGCATTAACGTGACTTTTTTTTCACCCTTATAGTATGCTGCCCTGTTGTGACAAATTTGACATACAATTTCTTGCAGAACCTCTTGAGATGTTCATGGTCGACTGATGGAAGCAAAATAGCAGCTGGATCTGCTGACAGGTAAATATTGTTTCTTGAGCGTTTGATAATAAATGTGTGATAATATTTGAAATTAATAGTTAATCATTCATATACATTTTGTATATTGATGCAGTCCACTTACTGGTTTAAGTGATCAATTTTATGACAGCTATGAGCTCCATGCTGTATATCTTTGAATGTAATGTCTCCCTATGATAGCTTCCACTAATTTGACTTTACTTAATTGTATTTAAAAACACTTCCACTATTGAATGTCAGGGATGATGGGTGCAGGAACTTGTTAAACACAGATTCTTTGGAACAATGAAATTTACCCTTCAAGAAAAAATATTGATGCTAACTTAATGCCGCAACAACTTAACATAAGTTTGGAATTGTTCATAGCCTGGAAGCATATGTTGTGCTAAAAGTTGACAGATTCTAAAACTGACAGTTTTAAAGGAGGTAGGGGACATGGTAGGGAACAGGGAATGCACTCTGAAAATGATACAGCTGTAATTACTAGGTATTGTGTCTTATTTATTTTTTTGCTGTAGTACAACTCTACATATTTCTGTGGATTACATTAATTTAAAAAAGCACCTTGGAATGCATTGCTACATTAAAGGCACTATAAAAATGCAAATTGTTGAAGGTCATTTAAAGACAAATTAAACTCATCAGCACTAAGAAATTGCATTATTTCTTCCAGATTTGTTTATGTCTGGGATACAACATCACGAAGAATCCTGTATAAATTACCAGGACATGCAGGCTCAGTGAATGAGGTGGCATTTCATCCAGAAGAACCAATTAGTAAGTGTCCTGCTGTGGCCAACAACTTAAAACCCAGGATAGATATATAATTACAACTAACACTTCTTTAGAAACAATAAATGCTGGAATTACACAGCTAATTCAAAACCAGTAAAGGGAAAGAAAGTTTATGACATTTTTGGTGTGTACTGTTCAGTAGGCTGAGCAATAAAGGGTACGCATCCAAAATATTTATCTTTTTTTTTTCTCTTTACAAAGGTTGACTGACTTTTGTATTTCCAGAATTTTCTGTTATTTGTGCATTTCAACAGCATTCTTCATGTACAGATGGATGTCTCAAAATACTTTAGGGAGCAAACGAAACAAGTGGATACCAAACTAAAGGGAAAAGCAAGAAATAAGTTAAGGGATGTAGACAAAAGTATGGTTGAAGACCAAACTCTCAATAGTGGGAATGAAGTTGGAATGGTAGAGATTATGGAAAATGTTCTAGCAGGTGTAATGGCTGAGGAGTATCTGCTGATGAAGCAGAGGAATCATGGGACAAGGAATAGATCAGCATCGAGGTATGAGCAGGTACCTGTAGCTGGTGAAGGTTGGTGAAATGAGCTGGGGCAAAGGTTACTGGACTGTAGATCTACATTATACACTCAAGGCCATCTGTGGGACTTGAACTCGCAACCTTCTAATACTGATGCTGTGCATCCTGTTCTCATAATATAATATTTTCAAAAACTTTGTATTCATGGTTCTTCAACCAATAGGGTTTAAAATCACAGCTGTGCCTTTTTCTGATGTCAAATTACAGAATTAATAATTGTATTGTGATTATAATATACCTAATTTAATTATTATTGGTCATTTATCTCATTTGCTGTTTTCGACATCTTGCTGTGATCTGGCTTTGGAGATCCGATAGCATACTACCTCAGCCAGGATAGCAGCATACTGACTGCCAGTTCAAAACCAAAGAAACTGGAAACCACCTCCTCTGGAGTCCCTAGCCATGCACTTGACATGGGTGGCATTAGGGACAGACTGAAGTTCTGCCCCTTACAAGACTCTGCAGATACTAGCAGTACAGCTTGGGACCTGGCATAGTGTTTTACCCACTATATTGATTTTTTGGTATGACACTCATCTCATTTCTGTTGCCGAAGGTTGAGAGTTCAATTCCCAGAACGGACTTAAGCACATAATATAGGCTGGCAGTTATGTTGTGGTAATGTCACTGGCTAGTAATCCATGCTTTTTCATGCGTTTTTCTCTTTCCATATTTGTAAAAGATGCTGTCATACAAGTAATATGTTATAACACTGCTCAAACCCATCACTTTGCATCATAAGCTGAATTTGATTACAAAACTTCAATTAAAATCCCCATGTAGTACCGTAATTACTATTAAACAAACATGGTTGGGAAAACTAACTCATGACTGATTTGTGGTTTCTGAATATTTTATAGTGGCAGACGTAATCGAATAATGTTAGTGAACATAAAGATGTTGAATAATTAGAGAATTGTTTCAACTTTCTGTTTGTGTTGTATTTGACATTTTGCCAGAGACGCTTCTTTGCCAGTCTCTCTTCTAAATCATAAACCTCAGTAGTGATCATGGGTTACTGAATTGTGGACTTATTACATTAGTCTTGTGGCCCTATTTAATGTCTACAGTTGTTGTAGTGGTCGCCCAGTGGGGCTTTTTTTGCCTAAGCAGGAGTAAGTGAAAGCAGATCAGTAGGTTGGGTGCAATATTTCAGAACAGGCCTGGGATTTCTAATTTAACTATAACTACTTGTAACATCTGAGCTAAAATGTAAATTGACTGAAAGCTACAATTTTTTTCCCCAACAGTTCTTTCAGCATCCAGTGACAAAAGACTCTACATCGGAGAGATACAGTAAAGAGGAACAGTTTGTGCAGATGAAATTGTCTGACTTCAACTGGCAGCTACACAGAAAATGTTCAGTTACCAGAGGAGAAAAGTAATGCTGTTAATTAAAATATATAAGTACTTCACAACTGACCGCACCATGGGTGATTTTAAAGCCCATCTTCTGTTTCATGACTTGGCAAATGAGCCTGGCTGTTTTTGGAGGTCTGGATCAGTTTGTACAGTTACTGTAGAAAGCAAAGTGAGTGTAGAATCTGAATCTATACAGTTTGAGTTGTAAAGTCTAGCCTGTGTTCAGTTTTATATCATGGCTGTACTGTTTTATAGTCTATCGCTTCTTTTTAATATTCAAACAAAATAAATTGACACTTTTGCTTACAACTGTCACTGGAAATGGATGCAGAGGGTATGACTTAGAACACTTTCAAAGCTTTTTAGCTGTTCAGCCTGTAATTCACATTTTGTCTTTTTTTCATCCAAGTATCACAGTTAGATTGATGTATTGTTATATGGGTGACACTTGTCCTCCAGGTTTTTACATTTCTGAATATTTACCAATTGCTAGTTTGAGACTAGTAGTTGAATATAGTCATTGCCTGTTTATTTGTCTGTGCCCAGTGCCGGAAGGAAAATATCTTCATTGTTTCACTCATTTTTAAATTTGACTGATCCTAGTTTAACTTTAAAAATCAAATCTGTGCAGCCTGCTATCTTGTACCATTCCACTGATTTGGTACTTGTTACTTGACAGAAATTCCTTGGGCAGTGATCCCAGCTGTTTTGCTGGCATTAACTCTCTTAGGAATCCCCAACATTGGCCTTGTTATTTCAGTACCCGTGGTGAGTATCTCCAGCACGAAGAGTGCATCTCTGATGCCCACTAGCTCTCAGGCAGGTACATCAGATGCTGCTATTGTCTGAAGTGGGTGCTGGATCCCCAGAGGATTCCAACAACCCCTTGGTCTCCTTGATGGTTTCAGACCCCTATCAATGGAAGAACATTTTTGGATGATCTGGCTTTAGAGATCCAATAGAGCTCCATTTCAGCCAGGATAGTAGCCCTTTCTTGAGTGTACTGGCTGCCAGTTCAAGATCAGGGAGGCTAGTGCCAAGGAAACAGCTGTTGTGGAGTCCTTAGCCATGTCCCTTTGCCAAGGCCCAGCAGCTACTGGCAGTACAGGTTGGGACCTGGCATATCCAAGTCTTAGTTGGTTTTCTAGCCTCTTTACCACGCTTCTGCTGACTTCAGGGACATCCGAGGTATGGATAGCTATATTCATTCTTGGCATAGTGTGTAAACTATGAAGAGCCTTCTAACACCGAGCCAGCTCAAAATGCTGTTCCACTTTCATACCTTCTATTGAATATGCAGGCTAACTCAGCATTTTTTTAATAAGAGTCCAAACTATAGATTTTTTTTTTAATGTAAACTGCTGATGAAACTTAAATATAACCTCAAGTGTTATGAAGAGGAGGCTGGAGAATGATTGGGGAAATTTGGAAACTATTAATTCTCAAAAAAAAAAAGTAACAATTGAAAAGTAACATATAAAGACCAAAAAATTGGAAACCCCAGAGGCAAAAGCCGCGATCAGCAAACTTTGAGGAATTAAAAAGCGACATATTGCAGGTGCTGGAAATCTGAAGTTAAAATTGATGGATAAACACAGGTCAGTTAGCCCCTTTTGAACAAACAGACTAAATTTCAGGACATTTATGAAGAAACATAACCGCTGAATGACCTTTTGTGCTTTGCAAAATTTGAAGGATGCTTGCTGCTTTAAAAAGAAACTTCATGCAGGAACTATGGTTCCAGCTATTTATTTATCTGCTTGGATTATCAGCTATTGCAGTACATTTAAAATGCGAGTTCTTTTTTTTGTTGTTGCATTTTAAACCCAACAAGGTAGAGAACACCTTTCTCTTCGTTGAGCACACTGTTGATGTCCCCAGTTAATGTACTATTTTAGAGCCTGCAAAAATTGTTCAGCTTTTCAAAAGGAAGGAAAGCAGCCCTCAAGAGACCTAAATCAGCAGTATTAATCGTTTGGGGAAAGCAGGTCCTGTGTTTGAAAACAAGAACACAAAGCAAAGTACAAAGTCTGCATTTTAAATTGTACTCCTTACAACTGGATACATGGGGAAGAACATTGGGTAATGATATAAATGGCAGCTATTGCTGCTGCTCCTGCTGGTGTATTCACATTGTCCAAGAGCCTTGAAAAGTGCATCTTTATCCAGCCTCTTGTTTGACAAAGGAGTAGTTTGGGCTGTTCCAGGATTAGTCCCCTTTGCAACAACGTTTGGCATGGCTTGCACCCAGTGTTGTCATTACGGGATCTCTATCTCTCCTCAGTGCTGTATGAGATCAGATGAGAGTCTTGAAGGCTTGGGGAACAATAAGAAAGATTAGAAAACTGCTAGTTTGTTCTTTTGAATGCTAGCAGATCCAAAAGTGATGACCTATCTCTCTAATGGGATCCTGTGCATACCTTATTCGCAAGTCCCTGCTGAAGTTTCATCCTTGATCACTAAGAATATGTGGCAATTTATTGTTCACGGTCTCTCGCACGATCCTGACTGAGAGGATGAACCGAAGGCATTTTTCTCAGCCTTCGTTCTGTTTTATGGCTTGTAAATTATGCGTAGGAGGGCTCTGGAGATGGAAAATCCTGCATTTGTTTGATATTTCTGTTGCACCATAGCAGGAAAAAACAAGGGCCTCACCATTACTCCCCCACAACAGGTGGATTAAAAATTTTAATGTGGCTTAATTATTCCCAGCACGTATCCACAGCCTCCTTTTACAGCAGCTGATCGTGCCCTGCCTTGGAGAGGCGGAACTCTTCATCAACATACTTAAATTGTGCTCCAATAATGCACTTGGGGCCCAATTTAAAATTCACTTCACTGTTGCTGTGTGGGTTCCCAGGTGTCAAGAAATCCAACTGTGAAAGTGAGGCAGAAACTGTCAGCTTCACAAAATAACTGCTTATTCCAGCATGCTTTGTGGGCCAGGAGGAGTTACAGTGCTCCACCAGGCCACAAGGAAGCCTTCAGAGGAGGATAGGACCAGACGTAGACCCCTTGAGCCTGTTCCACCACTCAAGGAAATCATGACTGATCTGTGACTTAACTGCATGTACCTGCCTTCTCCCTCTATCCCTTAATGCCTTTGGTGAACAAAGATTTATCAACCTTAGAGTTAAATTTACAATGACCAGGCATCACTGCCATTTGCAGGAGAGTTCCAAACTTATACCATCCTTTGCATGTAAAAGTGTTTTCTAACTTAACCTTTAAACGATCCAGCTCTAATTTTAAGCTATGTCCCCTACTCCTAGACTCCCCAACCAGCAGAAATAATTTCTCCACCCTATCAGTTCCCCTTAATATCTTGAACACTTTGATTAATCACCCTTTCACCTTCTAAATTCCAGGAAGTACAACCCTAGTTTGTATATTCTCTCCTCGTAATTTAATCCCTAGAGTCCAGGCATCATTCTGGTAAATCTATACTGCACTCCCTCCAAGGCCAGTATATCCCTCCTAAGGTATGGTGGTCAGAATTTTCTCAGTACTCTAGGTGTGCTATAACTAGGGCTTCGTATAGCTGCAGCATAACTTCTATTCCTTTCTAGTCCTAGATATAAAAGCCAGCAGCCTTTTTGATTAATTTCTATACTTCTTCATGATATTTTAATGATCTATATACATGGATCCCCAAGTCACAATGGACCTCCACTGTATCTAACTTTTCACCATTTAGAAAGTATTCTGATTTATCCTCTTTAGGTCCAAAGTGGATGACCTTACATTTGCCTACATTGAAAGCCATTTGCCAATTCACTCAATCTATTAATATCTCCTTGTAAGTTTATGCTTCCATCAACACTGCTCAGAGTGTGTCATTGGCAAACTTGGAAATGTGGCTCTCGATCCCATCAGCTAAGTGTTTCTCCCGCTGATTGTGGTCTCTCTCTTTCTTTCCCTGCCATAATCACCTATTCCTCCTCCCCTCAACCCTGATAGCACTTCTCTACCTACTTCATGATCATTGACCTTCTCTCCACCCCACCCCTCTAATTGATGGGGATTATCTCTGGCTGAAACCTCTTGTCGGTGGCTCTCCCTCCTGGCTGCTCCTGAGACTGTCAGTTTGACAGTCAGGAAACTGAACAACAAAATGTTAATGAGGTCCTGCCATTAAGTTCATGGCTTTGCCAGGTTCTTCAGCCAATTTCAGTCTGCCCTGCACCCTCCCCTTAAATATCAGGGCCAAGGAGTAAACTTTGTGGAAAACTGGAATGTAAAGCTACATTTTACCCTTTCATGGCATGTTGGCTTATTTTTTCTTTTGAACGATTGAGCCACCTGGACATATCTGTAGAGCTACCTCAAAAACTGTGTTGGAAGAGAGCAAGTTGCTCAACAAACTTGTTAGCCAGGGAATGTGTATTTCTTTGGGAAGATCTAAAAAAAAAAATGGGAAAAAAGTTTTAGAAATGTGAAGTAAAATATTTAGGCCTCTATAATATGTTGCCTGTGTTTGAATTGACAGTAGATTGATTTGGCATGCCTTGTGTTAAACATAAATTGATAATGAAGTCAATATGTTGGAAGCGAATAGGATATGATCTGGTGTTCAAAAGCAAGATACTGTGGATGCTGGAAACTTGAAATAAAATAGGAAGGGAATAGAAGGATATGGGCCCCGGAAGTGAAGAAGGTGTTAGTTTAGGCAGGCATCAAGATCGGCGCAGGCTTGGAGGGCCGAATGGCCTGTTCCTGTGCTGTACTGTTCTTTGTTCTTTGTTCTAAAAACAGAAATTGCTGGAAATGCTCAACAGGTCAGGCAGCATATGTGGAGATAGAAACGAAGTTAGCATTTCAGGTCAATGATCTTTCATCAGGACTGGAATATGTTGGAGATACAAAAGGTTATAAGCAAAGTCAGAGGCAGGGAGGGGAGGAAAGAATGAGAGAAGGTCTGTGAAAGGATGAAAGGCAGGAGGTGTTAAATGACAAGGGATGATGGTGCAAGGCAAAAGCAGATGATAATGAGACAAGTAAAGAAACAAAAATGGATGTAGAGGATGTGTAAATGGCAATAGCAGAATCATTACCAACAGCTGCTGTCTGGGGAAAAAAAGAATAGGAGCACAAGGAGTGGTGGGGCTCTGGACAGTGGGTAGAGAGGAGATAAAAGGGCAGAAGTTGCATATCTTATGCTTGTGTGGGAAGGGAGGGGATGTTGGCCGTGATGGAAGAGTGGACCAAGGTAGCACAGAGGTAACAGTCCCTTCGGAATGCTGAAAGGGAGGGGAAAGGAAGATGTGTTTGGTGGTGGCATCATGCTGGAGATGGTGCAGGATAATCCTTTGAATGTGGATGCTGGTGGCTTGGACGGTGAGGACGAGGGGAACCCTATCATGGTTCAGGGAGGGAGGGGAAGGGTTGAAAGATCTGGTGTCAATGGAAATCTGGTTAAATCAGAATAAATGAATTGTTTTTCTACTTGAGACTGCATTGATTAGTCAATGTGTTTTTTGACTGAAATACTTTTCTTAATATAGATGTAATGGAACATGTTTGCTGTTTAAGTGGTTGAATTCTTGCGCTCATTAAAGTGAAGGATGTCAATGCTGGGAAATGAAGCATTTTCCCACTTCATGAATCCCCAATTCATGCATGCAGTGCTGCATCCAAGCACTTCCAAGGCATGTATGGTATTACAAAATACTTACCACACAGAAAAAAGCCATTTGGCCCAATAGATCCATACCGGTGTTTCTGCTCCACACGAGCATCTTCCCATCTTTCTTCAGCTAACCCCAATATATAGTGTTTAGGTGCAGAGTAAACCTCGATCCTTTCTCCCCTGACTCGAGGCACAGAAGAACACCCTGTATGGTCAGGGTTTTTCATTTCCAACAGCAGGTACCCTGTGAAGTTCTAAGTGAAGTTGCCAACTATAGGGGCAGTTTTGAGCTTTGGCCTCATCTCCATAAGGAAGTGAGGTGAGACTCTACAAGCTTATTTCATGTAAGACCCTTACATAGAGAGCAATATTTCATCCCAGCAGTCTGAGGTTTGTTTGAGCTTCATGAACCATAACACCAGGGTTTGAAAACCAGAGATGGCTCTTTGGGCAGTAGTTTGGACACTTGCTGTATGTTACAATGTGGTCCTTAATATACCTCCCCATTTGTAACATATTATAAGCGCACCCAACTTGGTGTTCGCCTCAGGAGTGTTCAGTAGTATTAGCAAATCATATTTTGTCAGCTTAAAGATCTTATGCTGCAATACTGCCTTTTGTTGTGCCATTGCTTAATGTTGGGACACATTGATTTAAGGTAGGACCACCCAGAGGTATGCTGCTCATGCATTGTTCACTTGCATTTCTATAGTGTCTTTCACAAACTCAGGACATCCCAAAGTGCTTTACAGCCAGTGAAGCACTTTTGAAGTAGTGTTATGAAAGTGCTTTTTCAAAAATTTTCTTTTGAGGACTTGTGGTTGAAGATTGTAGAAATGGATTCCTTTGGAGGACTGAAGTGATTCCATTGATGCTGGACTGTTTTTTAAAAAAAGATCACGGGAAGGACTTTGGGACTTGAGCTTTCTGTTTTAAAATAAAACACTTATTGGAAGTCACATGTCTTCAGCTAAGTAAACAACAGGTACCTTCTGACTATAGGAGTTGTTTACAGAGAAGTGATGTCAAGATTTATTGTGGTCAAAAGTTGGTTTCATTTTGAATACTGTTTTGAGTCAGTTGGGTTTGCAGCCTGCTGAGAGAAACTCAGCTCATCTTTTCTTCCCCTCTCTGAGAAACCCTGAGAATCCAGTGTGTGATAGCTGAAACCCCTGATGTCACATTTCTCTTGGAAAGCCTGCCAGATTATTCTCTCCGCCTGAAAAGAACCGCTCCAGAAAGATCCCAGTGACAGAGATTTACGGGTAATTGGGATGCCAGAATAAAGGGATAACTAATATTGTTCCATATCTTCTCCTTTTCCTTCAAGGATTAACAAGTATTTGGCCAAAGTATTCTTTTTGTCTATTTTTGTAAAAAGATCTCTGCAGAGAAAACTTCTTTATTTTTTCTTTAACCAGTGTGTGTGTTGCGCTTAGGTAGAAGGAAATTTTTATATTTCAATCTGTGTGTTAATGCTTTGCATTCAGGAGACTGAATGTCTCCTAATAAATTGATAATTTTGGTTATTTGTTAAAGAAACCTGGTTGGCAGATTTTATTTTAAAATAAAAATCGAGTATATAATTGGCTGTATAGGTAACTGGGTGAACATTTAAATATATGTTATGACCTGTGGAGAAGAGAAACTAGAGAAAGACAGTGCACACCTCCAGCCTCGCTCATAACAATAGTCACTGCTGTAAGAAATGTGGCTGCCAATTTGCGTACATCAAGGTGCCACAAACAACAATCAGAGGATCTGTTTTTAGTGATGTTGGTTGAGGGATAAATAGTGGCCTTAACACTGGGTAGAACTCCCTTACTCTTTGAAGTAGTGCCATGGGATCTTTCATGCTCGCCTGAGAAGGCAAACAAGGACTAATGTTAATATCTCATTCAAAAAATGGCACCTCTGACAGTGCAGCTTTCCCTCAGTACTGCACTAGAATGTTAGTCTGGATGTTGTGTTAAAGTCCCTGGAGTCAGACTTGAACCCACTTCCTTAACCCAAGTATATATGTGGGCATCCAACAGGGCTCTGGCATGTATATATGGAGTAAACCCTACTACCAAAACTTGTCTAAAGATTCTTAAATAACATACATGCACACACCTAAAATTATTTGTGCCAAGTGCCAAATTACACTAGAAAAAAACTATAAAGTTGTGCTGTATCAACTAAAAAATTTATTGCTTCGGAAAAGCGGAGTAGTGCTACGGGAACTTTGCTAGCAATATACGGATGAATAAAATTATGGTAGCCCCGAGCAGTGCAAACAGTGCAACTACTATACAGCTAATTAAACCTACAGTCACTACCAGCTCTTCCACATCAACAGTGCAGTTTGCGTTATACTTGTGGGCACATAAACACCTGCAACCCATTATTAGAACAGAGATGACAAGAGTTAAGTGAGCTGCCAGTAGTATAATGACATCGCGCTCTAGGTGGTTTTGTATTGGGTCCTGTGCTGGTTGATCTTTGTGGATCTCTGTAAAACAAATAAAAAAAGTGGGTCATATTTTCAAATGAACCCAAGTACAACAACAGAATGTAAGATACTTTGCACTGGAATAAGCTTGCAAATCCAAGTTGGTTGCATGCAGTTGAAGGAGGATTTTTCATTTATATGGGGCCTTATCATGAATGATTTCACAGACAGAGAATTACTAAAGATACAAAGAATTATTGAGCAACTTGTTAGGTGGTCAAGCAAATACAGTAGTAATTTTGCATACAACAAAACTCCACAAAAAGCAATCATACTAATGACCATCTGTTTTCAATGGTGCTGATTGAGGAAGTTAATTGGGCAAATGCCCTTTGGTGTCTTGGTTCAAGTAAACATTAAAGATCCTATGTGACTGAGCAATTATGCTGTCAATCAGGAAAATATTCTGCTTTAAAAACAAATGCTGATTTCTGATTCAACATACAAAAAATAACTTCCCACTTACAGACTTCTGATTGGAATTTATATACAAGAAAAATTTGAGAGTGGGGGGGGGGGGGCTACAATTTTTCACATCTCTGCTGCTATCAAACAGGTAAGACATAAAATGAAGTACATAAAATCTACAGTACAGAAACAGACCATTTTGCCCAACTGGTCTATGCCAGTGTTTGTACTCTATATGACCTTCCTACCACTCTAATTATCTCTTGCCATCCTGTTTCTATATCTCTCTATTCCCTTCTCTCTCATGAAGCCTTCCCTTAAATGTGTCAACCATCTCATGTGGCCATGAGTTCCACATTCTCTGCGATCTCTGAAGAAATTCCCCCTAAATTTGATCTATTCATGACAGTGTTGTATTTATGTCCCCTTGTTCTGCACTCAGCCAACAAGCGGAAACTATTTCTCCACATTTATCCTATTTGAACCCCTTCATAAATTTTAAAAATCTCTATTAGTTCTCCTCTTTAAGCTACTCTTTTCCAGAGAAAAGAGGCCTGGCCTGTTCAATCTTTTCTGACAGTTGTATCCTCTCAATTCAACTTCCTTGTAATTTTTTCCTGCACTTCCTCTAGTGCTTCATGCAGTATGGAGACCAGAACTACAACAGTGCTCCAGTGTGGCCTAAGCAGGGTTCTATATAAATGTAACTTTATTTTCCTGTTTTTGTATTCTATTCATCGGCAATGAGCCATTAGGCAAGGGCTGTGATTAACCACAAACACAAGTCCTGTTTGAGGTTTTATGGAGCATTCTGAGTAGTAACAGATTTTGCAACTGTACATGTGTTCAAATTGAATAAACTGATTTTTTTCACGACCCTGGTGAGTTTATTTCGAAGTTAATACTAACCTGAAGGAAAACCATTACCAGCTCTTAAGGTCTCTTTAGGTCTAATGGTATTTGTTTCAAAATTCTGTGCTCTGCCCTCTGCAGTACTGCATTCTCTGGCTTAGATCGTGACCACGTTAAACAACGTTTAGTCTTCTGAACCTCAGATTACCATGAACAATATACAGGAGATCAGCTCATTATAAATATTTTTACGTGTCACAATCTCTTGTGGAAATAGGGTGAGCAACTTTACCCAGTGCATTTATCACAAATATACCCATATTTGTTCAAATCTAATGACATGATCTGCCATTGCAAAACCAGTCAGTATATGTATTTGTGCATAAAATTACCTTTCTTTGTTGATGTGATAGTTTCATGTTTTGTAGAAGTATCTTTATATTCCCCCAGGCTGATGACATGACTGACCTAAAACAAAAAAATGTTTGTATTTAATTTGAGTCATCAATTTTAAGACGAGGTGATGGGGGTAGGCTTCATGAATTAGTGCTCATAGTGCAGAAACTCGTGCAATGGGAGCACGTACTAAGAACTGGTGCCAGAGATCAGTGGGCTGTCGATTTTGCAGCAATTAATTTTACTAGTCAGAAAATTGTATTCGATGTAATGACCTCTACCTCTGAATGGCCGTGTGCACTTCCACCATGCAAACCTCTGCAGCGAGAGTGATAATTTGTAAAATCTACTCCATTACATCTGGTAACTCTCAAATATCACTCAAAACTTTCTGTTACTCATTCCACTCAACATTTCCACAATCCTCATTTTAGTAAGCAGCACACCATTTGTGCTCCAATGTGCCATGCCAGGGAAAGGCAAGAATCTGGTGGGTGAAAGTCATTGTTCTCCTTACAGTGAATTATGGGTTCAGCTTCCAGGAAGCAAGATGCTGCACACAATCTGGGAACACCACCACCTGCAGGTTCCCCTCCAAGCCACACACCATCCTCACTTTCGACTATATCGCCGTTCCTTCACTGTCGCTGGGTCAAAATCCTGGAACTCCCTAACAGCACTGTGGGTGTACCTACCCTACATGGACGGGGATATGCATGGAAAGTTCTTTACGCAGAGGGTGGTGGGTGCCTGGAATACGTTGCCAGTGGAGGTGGTAGACACGGGCAAGATGTATCTTGACAGGTACGTGAATGGGCAGGAAGCAAGGAGATACAGACCCTCAGAAAATAGGCGACATGTTTAGATAGAGGATCTGGATCGGCGCAGGCTTGGAGGGCTGAAGGGCCTGTTCCTGTGCTGTAATTTTCTTTGTTCTTTCTTTGTTCTATTACATGTGAACCCATCCGTATAAGTGTAATTTTAGTGCAGTAACTATCATTGGAAATAGATACGGTTTAGCATTCTCTTCATACATACCCTGAGGCACAGTGTGGCTTTCGTGCAGAGAGATCGACCGTTGACATGCTGTTCTCCCTTCGTCAGATACAGGAGAAATGCCGTGAACAACAGATGCCCCTCTACATTGCTTTCATTGATCTCACCAAAGCCTTTGACCTCGTCAGCAGACGTGGTCTCTTCAGACTACTACAAAAGGTCGGATGTCCACCAAAGCTACTAAGTATCATCACCTCATTCCATGACAATATGAAAGGCACAAGTCAACATGGTGGCTCCTCATCAGAGCCCTTTCCTATCTTGAGTGGCGTGAAACAGGGCTGTGTTCTCGCACCCACACTTTTTGGGATTTTCTTCTCCCTGCTGCTTTCACATGCGTTCAAGTCCTCTGAAGAAGGAATTTTCCTCCACACAAGATCAGGGGGCAGGTTGTTCAACCTTGCCCGTCTAAGAGTGAAGTCCAAAGTACGGAAAGTCCTCATCAGGGAACTCCTCTTTGTTGACGATGCTGCTTTAACATCTCACACTGAAGAGTGCCTGCAGAGTCTCATCGACAGGTTTGCGGCTGCCTGCAATGAATTTGGCCTAACCATCAGCCTCAAGAAAACGAACATCATGGGGCAGGACGTCAGAAATGCTCCATCCATCAATATTGGCGACCACGCTCTGGAAGTGGTTCAAGAGTTCACCTACGAGGCGGCCAACATCCCCAGCTTGTACACACTACTGATTCAGCGGCGCTTGAGATGGCTTGGCCATGTGAGCCGCATGGAAGATGGCAGGATCCCCAAAGACACATTGTACAGCGAGCTCGCCACTGGTATCAGACCCACCGGCCGTCCACGTCTCCGCTTTAAAGATGTCTGCAAACGCGACATGAAATCCTGTGACATTGATCACAAGTCGTGGGAGTCAGTTGCCAGCGTTCGCCAGAGCTGGCGGGCAGCCATAAAGACAGGGCTAAAATGTGGCGAGTCGAAGAGACTTAGTAGTTGGCAGGAAAAAAGACAGAGGCGCAAGGGGAGAGCCAACTGTGCAACAGCCCCGACAAACAAATTTCTCTGCAGCACCTGTGGAAGAGCCTGTCACTCTAGAATTGGCCTTTATAGCCACTCCAGGCTCTGCTTCACAAACCACTGACCACCTCCAGGCGCGTATCCATTGTCTCTCGAGATAAGGAGGCCCAAAAGAAAAGAAAGATACGGTTTAGCGTTCTCTTCATACATAAACTGGTTTATAAACTGAAAAATCATGAACTTACATGAGAAAGCAATTGGACAGTACTGTTCTCAGATACAGCATTAAATTCACTTTGTGAAAATTCTGGCAAAACTTTAGGTGATTAAATAGCTGGAAGATGATGTAAACCGTGGGATTAAAAGATATTGGAAGCCAGTCCAGCAACAAATGCCCCAAGGGCTCTGTGCAGTACTTATTGAAACCAATCCATTTCCCTTAACCTGGAACTGAATTGAAAGAATATTCAATACAGGGCACTTTGGGTGCCTTGTCACAGAATGTGAAATCTGTGTTGTTTGGTTTCAATGTGTGTGTATATAAGCAATACTCTGGGGAAAAAGGCTTCATTCACCTCCAAGAGGATTAATTATTTTTGGCTCTCGTGAAATATCATATTGCTAATTTAAAGTGTTAAATGGAATCTTCCTTTGTGTGACATTTCATTCAATTCAGCTACCTGCCAGCAATGTGTATTGTACATATGTAATATATGACTAGTTTGTTATGGTTTTATAATGTGATTTCTGTTTGTTGTAATTTATTAAAATAGCTAATGGTTACGCCTGAAAGTTACACATGGTGAGTTCCGACTGCACATAAAAAAAAGTCTCTCCATTGTAAAATTGATGGGTTACATTGTTAACAGGTGTCATGGTTTCTATGTCAATTAGATTCCTTTCTTCTTCCAAGGAATTGAGATAAAAGTCAGGAACTTTCTGCAGTTCCTCCATTCTCCCTGGATTTCTGAAAAATATCCCAGCTCAAGAGCATCATGAGCACTCTTAAGTATTCCAAACTCTCTCCTGCAAATGGCAATCGATTCTAGTACTGATTGATAATTTTTTGCGATCTAAAGGTATTAAGGAATATGGGGCAAAGGTGGGCATATGGAGTTAGGTTGCAAATCAGCCATGATCTCATTGAATGGCAGAACAGGTTCGAGGTGCTAAAAGGCCTACTCTTGTTCCTATGTTCCTATATTCCTAAATAGGGGTATGGCAAGATCTCGTTTATTCTAAGAGACTATTTCTTTCCAAAAGACAAAAAAAGAACTGTGAGAGCAACTTGATCTTCTGAGCAGAAATATTGAGTGTATGTATTTTAAGGCTAATTACATGTACTTTGCAGTACATAATAAATATTTTTAGCATGTAATTGTTTCCTCCATCTGATTAAAATGGTAGGGATCTTACACAAATTTCAGTACAAAAATTACCACAATCCAACTTAATGTTAAACCTTGGTTACAGTTTCTCTCCAAAGGCAGGTATATCAAACTATAAGGGACACAATCCACTTATGTAAACTGACGTTGGGCTTGTGTCAATGAGACAAATGATTTTAAGAAGCCAGGATTGCAATGCTCCTTGTATATACCAACCCTGATTAAAAATGAAAGTTCTAGTTAGTAAACTTTTATTTTTGTAGCCTAAAATATTCATAGGTAATTGGAGAAAGATTTTAATTGGAGTTTCAAAAAATAAATAAAAGAAAAACTTGCATTAATATAGCACTTTTCACAACCACCAGACATCTCAAAGCGGTTTGCAGTGAATGAAGTACTTTTGAAGTGTGGTCGCTCTTGTAATGTAGGCAACCTAGCAGCCATTTTGCACACAGCAAGCTCCAACCAACAGCAATGTGATAATGATCAGATAATCTGTTATTTGTGATGTTGGTTGAGGGATAAATATTGGCCAGGACACCAGCGATAACTTCCCTACTGTTCTTCAAAATAGTGGCATGGGATCTTTTACGTCCACCTAAGCGGGCAGACGGGGCCTCAGTTTAATGTTTCACCTGAAATACAACACCTCCTTTAGTGCAGCACTCTGCCAGTATTGCAGGGGAGCATCAGCCTTGATTTTTGTGATCAAGTCCTGGAGTGGGACTTGAACCCGGACATTGTGACTCAGAGCTGAGAGTGCAACCAACTGAGCCATGGTTGACACCATAGAACCATAGAAAAATTACAGCACAGCAGGAGGCCATTCAGACCATTATGTCTGTGCCGGCATTTTAAATGGCATTTATGCTTTGAGTTGAAAGTGATACAAGAGACTAACAATAGGTCTGAAACTGATAAGGTTGAGGCTTTTTCATAACTATGATGAAGATATCCAGGAGTAAAGTTTCTTTTTGAAATTGAATAACTGTCACATTATTGATAGTTTTCCCCCCATCTTGGTATGTTATGCTGCAACTCATAAATAAGAAGTTACTGGCTATAATATCCTGCCTACAAGACTTGTACTAATTATGTGGTAATTCTAATGCTGTTGAATATTGTATTTTTTTCTTTATCCCTCTTAACCTTCTCCCCATTTCTCCTCATAACCTCAATTAATGCAATACAACCAAAAACAATAGTACAAATTCCAGAAACCAGCATACCCTCTGCCCCTACGACTCACTCTTCCCCAGCGCCAACCCTAATCTGGCATCCTCGCGGATTCTAAAGGCTACCTTCTTGCCTTTTGGTTTTGCTCAGTCCTCTCATTCCTTTCGCAAACCACGCTTCTGCTGTTGCCAGTTCTGATAGCAGAACCCTCCTCCAGAAACTCGGCTACCCCTCCACAATTCTCATCTCTGGTCTCTTACTTTCCCTGAATGAGTGACACTCCCCCTCTAATCTTAGGCTGCACTCCAGCCTCAGACTTCACCACTCATTAACTTCCTTCTCTTGCAGCGTCACTCATTTCCTTCCTCCTTTATTAAAAAATTGATTGCCTTAATAAAATAAAATCCAAGATTTATTCACAATTTATGCCATTAAGGTATAAGTACTTCATTAAAAATAGACACATCAATTTGCAAATACACAAAATGGAATTTATTCACAAGTAAACATTTTAATTCAGGAAAAAGTCACAAAAGAATAATTACATTGAGAACAATGTGAAACTGAAGATTGTAAGTTGAATAGTAGAGAAGTACAACATTTTTTAAATTGATGTACAAAACAACTAAAATAATTAGGGGTTAAAATAGTCAATAATTATCATTTTTTAAAATGTTAAAACTAGGCTTTTTTCTCTGAGCATTGCTGCATGAAATCAACTAGTTATTATTTATTAATTTCTATTTCATTTAATACAAATGTTTTTCGGGAAGCGCAATGATTGAGGAACAATTATCTTCCAGTGGCTGCCTAATTACTTATTTTAAAGGAGCATAGTAACGTAGCAGTGTCAATGCAGAAAGAATTTCAGGTTAATTTCCTTCAATTACATAAGTGTTGTATTTTTATTTGATTTAAAAATATATTCAATCAAGAAAGCCCAGTTATGTTTCATGTCTCATATACACTGGATACTGAAAAGACAATGAACAGGTCCATGAAAAAAATTGCAATTATAGGATCATAGGAAATAGGAGGAGGAGTAGGCCATTTGGCACATCGAGCCTGCTCTGCCATTCAAACAGATCATGGGTGATTATCTACCTCAATGCCATTTTTCCTCACATCCCCATATCCCTTCATGTCATTAGTATCCAGAAATCTATCGATTTTTGTCTTGAACATGCTCAATGATTTAGTTTCCACAGCCATCTGGAGTAGAGAATTCCACAGATTTGCCACCCTCTGAGTAAAGAAATTCCTCCTCATCTCAGTCTTAAATGGCCTGCCCCTTATTCTGAGACTGTGTCCCCTTGTTCTAGACTCACCAACCAGAGCAAACATCCTATCCACATCTATTCTGTCACACCCTGTAAGAATTTCATAGGTTTCAATGAGATCATCTCTCATTCTTCGAAACACTAGAGAATACAGGCCCAGTTTCTCCAATTTCTTCTCATAAGACAATCCTGCCATCCCACGGATTAGTCTGGTGAACCTCTGTCACATTCCCTCTATGGCAAGTATATCCTTCCTTAGATAAGGAGACCAAAACTGTACACAGTACTCCAGGTGCGGTCTCACCAAGGCTTTATACAATTGCAGCAATACATCTTTATTCCTGTACTCAAATCCCCTTGCAATGAAGGCCAACATACCATTTGCCTTCTTAATTGCTTGCTACACCTGCATGCTAGCTTTTAGTGACTCATGAACAAGGACAGGTCTCTTTGGACATCAACACTTCCCAACCTCTCACCATTTAAGAAATACTCTGCCTGTTTTTTTCTACCAAAGTGGATAACTTCACACTTATTCACATTATATTCCATCTGCCATATTCTTGCCCATTCACTTAGTCTTTCCAAATCCCTTGAAGCCTCCCTGCATCCTCCTCACAACTTATATTTCCTCCTAGCTTTGTGCCATTGATGGTAATTGTTTTAAATGTATTTGTTTGATGTTTTTCTAACCTTCAGATACCAAAATCAGCTTAATATTTGTTTCATTTCAATGAAATATTATGCATAAAAAATAGGCATTACTGAGGTTTGAAAATGTGATGAACCTAAAATACAAACTGGTATGGGAAATGCAGAGATGCCACACAAGTGCAATAGGAGATGCTCTTTGAAGGTTGGAGATGAAACACCTTGTTGGAGCAGAGTAGAGGGAGCTTTACTCTGCATCTAACAGTTCCATGCTTGATCTAGGAATGCTTGACACTGACAGTGGGTATCAGATATGGAATGTGTTTGATTCCACAATACAAGGAGCCTGATCAGAAAATAAATTCCTCCCAAAAAAAAGTTTTCCAAAGAAATTTGATGACATTAAATTGGGGGACAGTACCCATACATGAAAAAAAAAACAAAAATATAAAATTATTCAGCATTTATGTAACGAAGTCTTAAACTGCGGCTTGCAACAGACAGGTAAAGTGGCAGATGCTATCTATGTAGATCTAAATCACTCTGAAGATTTTGACTATTTGCTCAGCATGTTTGATCCTCTGCAACAGGGACATTGGCAGCTAGATGAATTGTGTCTCTCTTAATTAATATGGTAATTGGAAAAGCTGAAAGAACATGCAAGATAAAACCTTAGACTAGCACTCACCAGCCAGTGACTCCTTGGCCTGTGATCTCATTTATGATATGAAAGTGCCTCTACCCTATAATTTGCTTCTGTACTGCACTGAATATTTAGTTGGTGATTTACTGCTCACCAAAATGAGGGGATGCCAGAATGGAACACTTTTTCATTTTTTGGATACCCAGTGCCAGTATCCTACTCCCAATATGATATTTCTCCAGCTCCTTTCTGAACATGTCAACCCAAACAGCTTTTGCTGTCCCCTGCTCCTTGCTCCCATTTCACTGTTGGAAATTTTTTGTTTTATTCATCTCCAGTTTATTTTGGGGCTTGATATCTTTGAATGTGTCCCCCTAATAGTGGAGTAAAATAGTTTGCTTAAATCTATGCGACTCAGTAAAGACCTGGATCGTTGTTCTTCCCTCAATCATTATTTTTTTTTTCCAAAGGATACGTTTTATTCTGAGCATCTTCACAGAACATAGAGCCTAAAAACTCACATCACCTTTGTTATATCTGCTGTCCATATCCTAACTCACACCAAGTCGCACTCACCCATCACTCCTGTGGTCGCTGACATTGGCTCCCAGTCCGGCAATGCCTCATTTTTAAAAATGCTCATCCTTGTTTTCAAATCCATCCATGGCCTCACCCCTCCATATCTCTGTAACCTTCTCCAGCCCTACAACCCTCCAAGGTCTCTGCGTCCTCCAATTCTGTCCTCTTGTGCATCCTCGATTTTAATTGCTCTACCATTGGTGGCTGTACCTTCAGTTACTTAGGCCCTAAGCTCTGGAATTCCACACCAACCCCCCACCCCCCAATCCAGAAACCTTGCCACCTCTCTATGTCTCTCTCCTCCTTTAAGTTGTTCCCTAAAACCTACCTCTTTGACCAAGCTGTCCCAATATCTCTTCATTTGCCTCAATGTCAAATTTTGTCTGATTACACGCCTGTGAAGCGTCTTGGGATGTTTTACTACATTAAAAGCACTCCATAAATGTAAGTCGTTATTCCTCTCTAGATCTCTCCCCTTTTGAAGTTAGGGTGGCCAAAATTGCACACACTACTCCAAATGCTAATCTCCTCAGTGATATACAAGGTTAGATTAAATTAATCCGGTTTATATTCAGATGTCCTCAAGCGGTTTACTGGAGGAAGGGAAAATATACCCCTCAATTGTGGTGACAGTTGAGGCAGCGTTGCATGGGAAAGGAAAATCAACCAAGGGATTCTGCCCTTAATGGAAATAGAATGGAAAAATAATGCATCTAGATTTAAGACCATGCAGGATCAGACTTGGCAGAGGATGTTTCTGTGGTGTCCAGCCTCACATGTGAAAAGCACATATTTGGCCAGTGCCTGTATTACTTTTTCCAACTGGCACCATTTGCACTGCTGGCATCTTGATCACTGGTACAGTGTACCTCAGCTTGTGCCACTCTTCACCAGTGGGTACTTCCTCTACAACTAAAAGAATTTACATAACCCATGTATTTCTGAACCACATAGGCTGCCTTTATTTCCCACTAGTTACATAATTTTTTTCTTGGGGTTTTTTCCCTCCTGTCTTTAGGTACTGGCTTGCGCTGTGATAGAGTTCCATACATGGCCCTCTGGTTAGACTGCTAAATCTCCTCGATGACAGAATGTGAGTGTTGACAGGTTCAATTTTTTGGGGAGCGCATTGTACTTCTGGACTACAGTTTTAAGAGTCAATGTGGGACTGGAGTCAGATGTAAGAAATATCGCATACAAGTGACAGTATATCAGTGTCCAATAATCCACAACTTTTCCTGGTGTTCAGATTTATCAAATTCTATTTCACACTTGCCATGGTGGGTTTGAACTCTCAACATAAGTGATGCCAGTACCTTAATGACTATGTTTCCATGGCAAGTATGACAGATTACACAGCATCTTCGCTAGCATGGGAGCATTATCGCTGATTGTGATCAGCTAACTCTTGGTTCCCATGACTCAAAGCCTCACAACATGATGCATTTAATTGGTAAGCAATCCTGGGGATGCCAGAACTACTTTCCTTCGCATTTGTGCAAAAACACCAGTGTTTCCACTTGATCTTCGATTTGAATAATGGTTTTAACACAGGTGAGCCAGTAAAGGAATATTATCAATTAGAAAGACTTACAGGCTTTTGAATTTCTTCTTTAACCTCTGGTTCTGTTTTGCATGATACAACAGCCTTTGCTGGACATGTTTGGAAGGTTTCTTCTGACAGCTCATCATTTACGATCGTCTGACACAAGAGGAAAGAAAAGACTGTTAAACTTAAAAGAGCTGGAATACCAGACCTGGCATCGAATTCATTATTTAATCAAAACGGTCGTTATCATTCCCACCCTTACCTTTTAGCTTTTGTGTTTCAAAAGCCTATTCTTAGACAAAATTAATGAAATGTAGAACAACAGAGTGATATCCTTTAAAGCAACACATACGTATACTATTCATTTTTAAATGAGCACTCCTGGGCTCAGCAGTTAGGTATTATGGTACAGGGCTATACAACCAAAAGAGATTTCCCATTCACGGCTCTATATAGTGACATCACTATTCCCTCTCAGAATGGAGGCTGCATTGCGATAAGTGACTGGGATTGATTTCATGTGACTGTCCTCCATTCACTGCATTTTGCTAGAAAAATAACCCTGCTTTTATCAGGACTCATTGCTGCAGTTTCAATCATGAGTTCTGTTTGCTGTAGTTGGTTGATACCCTTTTTAAGTAGACTCTGTAGACTGTTGTAGTGTGCTGTTTAAACAGACTCTGCTAAGTTAATAAACATTGCTTCCTGTGAGTCCAGCCAAAACCCCTGCCTCACCTCCAACTCATTGGCTGTCAGAATGGTGTCAATAGACACTCTGCTCTTTTACTGGTTGGTCTGTGGTAAAATACTGTCGTCATCGGAGATGACGATAAAAGGGCTAGAATTAGCCTCAATGTTCCCATGCTTGAACTGCATAGCACTAGACATCAGATGAGGACCAGATCAGATTAGACTCACCCTGCTCTCACCCTCACCACTTCAGATAAATAGCCCACTGACACTAACTGTACAGACCCACATGCAAAGAAGAATTGCCTCCTATAATGGAGTAATTGAGGGCCTCCTCCAGCAAATGAATTGGTACTTTGAGAGGATAAGGAGAAAAGCCCTGGAAATTGGTGGATAAAATAAATATCAGTAAAGACGATGCATTCTGTAGAAACTTTTCTCAGACCTAACGACATATAGGCTTGTGCCCAGCATCCTCTGCTCAACTGTAGCATTATGAGAGAATCTCAGAGTTGAGGCTAAATGCTCTCCACGAGAATGGAGGAAATATTGAAGAGACAATGTTTCACTTTAGGGTGAAAGCCTTTTTTTAAAAAAAATCTGCCAGGCCCTTGACTGTCATGTTGTAAGAATGACAGCTTACAGTAAGTGAGTTACTAAAGCTATGCCGTCTCTTTAAACAAGTGATACTCTCAAGCTCTCGACCATGGCTTGCAGGAAGGTAACCTTCTGAGACTGGTGCCTCTACAGCAGGGTTGTCCAACATATGGCCCGCGGGCCAGGATTCGACCCACCAAAGGTTTCTATCCGGCCTGTGGGTGTATTTCAGGGATGAGAAATTTTTCATTGCCTTTTTCTTCCAGAGTCTTTTAAAAAAAATTTGTGCAGTCAGTTTCACAGCTGACAGGTGCTGACATTGGGAACAGCGCTTCTGAACTTTGGACAGATTCAGGGTTTTCCAGCGTGTTCCGACTTTTTTAAAAGCCTGCCGGAAAACCAGAAAGCTGCCGTGCTGAGCGTTTCCTGCAACTGTCAGAGAGAGAAAGGGGGGTGGGGAACAGAGAGAGAGAGAGAGGGTGGGGGACAGAGAAAGAGGGGGGACACAAAAAGGGGGAGAAATGACACAGAGTGGGGGGAACACAGAGAGAGAGGGGGAACCCAGGGAGAGACAGCGAGGGAGTGAGAGAGAATGATCAAGTTCAGACATCTATCCGGAATACTTCGCATCGCTACAAGAAGTGTGTGGGCAAACATTGACTACTTGTGCAAGCAAAAAATGCCAGGTATCTCACTAAATCAGTGTCTAACATGGTGATGAGAAAGTAAGTCAATAAATTAATCTCATTTAAAGCTTCTTCACAAAAATGCACATTTGTTGTTGTTTTGATTAATAGTAAGATAAATTTTTAATGCCTTTATCTTTCTTAAATTGTCTCACCAGTCCCCTATGTAAACAAAAATTGTAACGTGGCCCCCCACACGAAAAGGTTGGACAACCCTGCTCTAGCGAATATTTTAGAACAGATTTCTCTGTAGACTTATCAATAAATATCTGGCGATACGAAACAGTGAAAGGACAACGTAGCTCCAACAGAATAGTATTCTGGGCCAAAAAGATATTTGTGGATGGCTTGGAGAGGTGGTGTTAGGTGTGGTTGAGATTCCAAATTGTGTGTATTAAGACATTTGCAACAGTTGATACAGCGCTTTATCCCAGCCTCTCCATCACCCCACCTCCATCCCCCTCCCTTTCCCTGGTCTTGCTGTATTAACACCGTATCATTTGCTTCTTTATGGTAAAATGGTTGGACTTCTTTCTGCACATGAGCAGCGTTAAATAAATGCAAATTGTTGTCACTATCTAAATTTAAAATCTGTAAATTATGAAGAACAGCTGCTGCTGGGAGTTAATTGTGACATTCAACCTGAAGTTAGTTGGAATTATTCAAATAGCTTGCCTTAATGAAGTATTTTCCATATGCTAATCTCTGCTCATTAATGAGACATCATGCATTGGTAATGATAAAGGGTGAAAAGGAAGTTCAGAAGGAAGCAGAATTTGCTGCATTTCACAGAATCTCAATTTGGTTTAACTCACCAAGTGCAAAGATTTTTCTGAGTCCAAACCACCCTATCTACTACAGGAAGCTGAAATTATATATGTACTATAACTGCACTTTTTCCCAATTCAGCGGATGCCACAGGACTGAATAAAATGTGTCTACAGCCTCAAAAAAAGCTGACACAAAACAAGTTTCACTTTAGTTTTCAAAGTTTGCTCAGCACACCAGGAGGTTCAGTTTGACTAATACAAAACTCATATGGTTGGAAGCTAATTCAAGTTGCTTACCCCAAGGGAGAAATCTCAGTAAACTAATACTGAAAAATGTAATTGAAAAGCATTGTGCTTAAAATTGTATCTTAAGTAGGATATGCATATACATCTGTAAACTTGCATGCATTCATTCCTTAAATAACCTGTAGCTCCATCTAACTTGTATCAGTAATTTTCTCCCATTGTGATGTCTGCAGCAGTCTTTCTTCACTATCAGTGAAAATGTACTCTGCACTGATATTTTGCACATTGTCCTTTCGTCTTTACAAAGAAATTGTTTTCATCTTGCCTTAGAGGACAGTGATGAAGCACAGCAGGGCAAGGAATCTGTTCTTTCCTAGCTTTTATTACCCAAGCATTCTGCCAAGGGTGAGGAACTATGTTGAAATAGACCAAAGCCTGATCAAGATCCCCACTGCCACTGTATCCTGTTTAAGAGGAGGGTACCACTAAGACAATATTCTGTTGCCCCCACCACCTCCTGACTCCCACCCTCCCATGTAATCCATGTAATCTTCCGGCAGAGCAAAGAAATAGAGAAGAAACCCAGGACCAATAAGGGAAAAAAATTGTCTGGGTAGGTCCGCTATTACCATTGTTACGACCGACCGCTCAAATCAAAGCCCCCAATCAAAATGTATGATTCTGATTGTGGTGGGAGAAACGCACTGTTGATTCATTCCCATCCCTCCACAGATTGCCTAACTATTCATTTTAAACTTTCCAAATTAAAGAAAGACCCAGCCAAATTGTACCATCTATTAACCCCTGAATGGGGCTAACCAAACTTTAGATCAACAAATTAACTGTTTAATTAGAAAAACCCAATTCTTAAACACTGCTTTGATATAAACACATTAAAATGGAAACATTAGGGTCCTTGCATAGTTACGCTCCTGCCGAAGTGAAATTTTCCAATGTGGAATAGTCCAAGGTTACTTGAAGTCCTCACAGCCATCCGTTGGGGGGAAAAAAGGTTCTTCAACAGTAGAACAGTCTGTAGTCTAATTCAACAGTTGAAGGGATGCTTTCCTTCTCCAGCGATGAATTCAACAATTACAGTTAAGTAGCTAAAGGAATTTGGTTATTTTCTTTTAGATTAATCTGGCTTGACATCAGAATTCTGAACGTATAATAAATAGGATTTAAATAAACCAAGAGAGAGCTCTCATTTCCTTCAGTATATGCTGGTCCAACTGTCTGTCTGTGTCTGTCCAAAGCCAGTTTTTCAATTAGTTTCAAACGTCAATTGGCAACAATGTGATCCTCAGACTCTGAGTGGCTGTATCCTGGGCAACAAGAATGCACTCTTTGAATCACAGTCTCTGAGTGGCTTGTTCTTCGAATGGCTGTATCCCAGCCATGAGAATGCATTCTTTGACTCAGTCTCTGGAGCGTGTTGCCTTAAAGCAGTACTGCTCCTTTTCCAGCCTTAAAGGCACACCGCATTCATCCCGGGAAAAAAAACTACAGGATCATAACACCATCCCAAAGTGTAATTTCGGGTCACAGTTTCTTAATCACTATAGTACTACAGACATTGCACTGAATTTAAAAATATATAACATTGGCATTTACTTGTTGGGCTGTAGGAGAAATAACTGCTGTTTATCATGTTAGTGCACACTCAATATTGATATCTTACTTGGCTGTAATATTTTCTTTATGCTTGTAGTAAAAGTAACTTGTTCTTACTTATTTCCTCAGGGTTGCCTTTACCCCTAGCCAACCTTCACATTTCAGTTCATATAGAAACTGGATCCTGCAGCTTGGTGACTGGCTCCTCTTCTTGGTACAACCAATGGATTTTGGGATGCTCAGCCAAATATAGAATATTCTTTTGCCTTATGGTTCATACTAACATGAACAGGTTCATGCTTGGGGTGTCTTGATTTGTGCCGGATCCAACAGGTTGCTTTTTCCTCCATATATGTTGTAATTACTTCCACATATATTCAGAATATACCCTCACATAATGCACTGCACACCTTTCATTGTACACATTACAGAGTGCACCAATATAAGGAAATATCATCAGTCCACATGAAAGTTATCTCCATGTATCCATGTACATCAGAATTGCATTCACATTTTTTAAAAGAGAAGTAATTTAAGCCTTTTTAAGGAAGAATAACTTTGATCTTTACTCCTCTGGTGTAGGTTACAGTCTGGCTTAAAAGCATAAATGACACCTGTGATGATAGCTATTCAGAACTAGTAGCAATGCAGCCTTTGCATAGCTTCCAATAATTGGCTAACCTACTGAGTTTACTCCATTGATTTAAAAGCTTTACCTCCAGGTCAGAATTTGCAAAACAGCATAAATATCAGTCTGTTGGGCTATTGTGCCTAGACTACCATTTTTTTTTACTGTATTTGGTTTTCAAATTTCCACCATGTGGACAATCATCTCCCATTATCAAGACGTCAAATTTTATAGAATGTTATGGCATAGAAGGAGGCCATTCGGCCCATTGTGCCTGTGTTGGCTCTTTGAAGGAACTATCCAATTGGTCCCACTCCCCTGGTCTTTTCTCATAGCCTTGTAAAATGCTTTCACCTTCAAATATTCATCCAATTCTCCTTAGAAAGTAACAACTGAATCTGCTTCCACCACCCTTTCCGATAGTGCATTCCAGATCTTAATTTGGTCCAATTTCTTACCCTGTTCTTATTTGTTTCAGATGTTCTAATGGAGTTATTGTGCACTCTGCTATAGCTCACTCTTTCCCAACTCTTTCTCAGATTTCTCATTCCTTTAGGTTGAGCACTCTGTATCAACTATTTGAGTTGCCAAAACATCTTTTTCTACAAGGTGTTATGGATCCATTGCGTAATTGAGGATTCCTTATTCCCGAGTAAAGATGCCTCCCTTAATAGTTGAGTGGTAAAAGGTAGGTTTCTAAAATTGTTCGACACAGGCCTGCAGCAACAATGCCAATATTAACACTACAAAACATTAGTAATGTGGCAAACATATGAATCTTGTCCTTTACTCTGACACCTTTGCAGTGCACAACAATGAAAATAACACACAACTCTTCAGATGGAGCGATTTAATTTCCCTTCCCAAAGTAGTGACACCACCTCTTTAAATTAACAATACTGTCTTCTGTACAAAATGATTCCTGTCTGATAGGTGTCACAAAGGAAACTTACATTATTGTTCACTATCAAAATCACCGCTCAATACAAAAGGTTTGGGGGGAAAAGAAGTTGCTACAACTAGAAACAAAATGAATTCCAGGCATTATCAGTGTCTCATCTTCCATCCAGTTTGTGATATCAAACTGTCAATTTAACTTCAGCACCCAATCTGGGTTTTTTTTTTGTGTGTTACTGAACAGTATATCATCAGATAAACCGTTTCCTTTCTTGATGTTTCTCGCTCCGCTTCATTTACCTGCGATGAATATTTCAGATTTTTAAAAACATTCTTATTGTGAGATTATTATGACTTTTGTGAAACCCGAGTGAAAGGCCAAGACCCAGTCATGTTGAAAAATGGGGGAAAAGAGGAGGTCAATTGGGAAGCAGTGGTCACACCAAAACCTGCAGGGTGTAGCAAGAAGGGGCAAAATAATTAGTTAGAATAGGAAATATTATGATTCATCCTGATTTCAATATCGCAGGGGTCGACAGATTTGGAGCAGAGGATAGGATGGCAGATTTGCAACATCAGCGGAGCGAGATTCAGACAGTATTATCAATAAATGGAGACAAGAAAGATTCTAACAGCGAGATTGGAAACTTAAATTAATAGAATTGCCGACTAGACAAAAACTTTATCTTGTATTTTACCCCGAAGTGCAAGGGTGATAGACTTGGGTATCATATGAAAAGAGTTGTTTGGGGAAAAAGATATGCAAAAGAGAAAATTAAGCAAATCCCGATCCTGGAGGGAGCTTTAGCAGAGAAGAACATATAAATTAGGAGCAGGAGTAGGCCACTCGGCCCCTCGAGCCTGCTCCACCATTCAATAAGATCATGGCTGATCTGATTGCAACCTCAACTCCATATTCCCGCCTACCCCTGATAACCTTTCACCCCCTTGCTTATCAAGAATCTATCTACCTCTGCCTTAAAAATATTCAAAGACTCTGTTTCCACTGCCTTTTGAAGAAGAGAGTTCCAAAGACTCACGACCCTCTGGGAGAAACAATTTCTCCTCATCTCTGTCTTAAATGGGCGACTCCTTGTTTTTAAACAGTGGCCCCTAGTCCTAGATTCTCCCACAAGGGGAAACATCCTTTCCACATCCACCCTGTCATCCCCTCAGGATCTTATATGTTTCAATCAAGTCACCTCTTACTCTTCTAAACTCCAGTGGATACAAGCCTACCCTGTCCAACCTTTCCTCATAAGACAACCTGCCCATTCCAGCTTCTCTGAATTGCTTCCAACGCATTTACATCCTTCTTTAAATAAGGAGACCAATATTGTACACAGTCCTCCAGATGTGGTTCTCACCAATGCGCCGTATAACTGAAGCAAAACCTCTCTACTTTTGTATTCGATTCTCCTCTCAATAAACAATAACATTCTATTAGCTTTCCTAATTACTTGCTGTACCGGCATACTAACCTTTTGCAATTCATGTACTAGGACACCTAGATCCCTCTGCATCTCAGAGCTCTGCAATCGATCACCATGTAGATAATATGCTTCTTTTTTATTCTTCCTGTCAAAATGGACAATTTCACATTTTCCCACATTATATTCCATTTGCCAGATCTTTGCCCACTCAATTAACCTATTTATATCCCTTTGTAGCCCCCTAATGTCCTTTTCACAACTTACTTTCCTATCTATCTTTGTGTCATCAGCAAATTTAGCAACCATACCTTCAGTCCCTTCATCCAAGTCATTTATATAAATTGTAAAAAGTTGAGGCCCCAGCCCAGATCCCTGTGGCACACCACTCGTTACATCTTGCCAACCAGAAAATGACCCATTTATGCCTATTCTCTGTTTCCTGTGAGCCAGCCAATCTTCTATCCATGCCAAAATGTTACCCCCTACACCATGAGCTTTTATTTTCCGCAATAACCTTTGATGTGGCATCTTATCAAATGCCTTCTGGAAATCTAAGAGCAGTACATCCACCAGTTCCCCTTTATCCACAGCATGTTACTTCTACAAAGAACTCCAATAAATTGGTTAAACATGATTTCCCTTTCACAAAACCATGTTGACCCCGCTTGATTGCGTTGAATTTTCCTAAATGTCCTGCTATAACGTCTTTAATAATAGCTTCTAACATTTTCCTTTAGAAGATATGGGAGTTTCAGTGTAGGTCAGAGGAGAATGTAAAGTCAGGAATGCCAACGGATGAAGGTCGAAAGCAAGGGGCCAAAGTTAAATTGTGTTAGCTGCTCGTTGTACTTGAGTGATATTAAGAAATTACGGCCATGAAATTATGCTGTGGGATACTAATTGGTGAATGTTTCAAATGAATGCATTAAGACCTCTACTAAGCATTCTGCTGCTAGCCAAAGAATATTTTAATGCTCATATCTTTTGAAAAATTGAAAGAAACAAAGTGTTCACTGTCCCAGCAAAGGGAATGCAGATCAAGATGTAATGATTCAGCCATTATGCTGCTAGAGAAATGGAGGTTATACACACTGAAGGCACACAATCTGAAAGATGTTGATGAATGTAGATTGATTTGGATCATGAATGGAGGTCTTTCATATGGAAGAGGAATAAAGTAGAAGAGCGAACAGAGACCCGGAAAGCCCTAAGTTGAAGGCAAAGGAGTGGGATGAGAAGGCATCAAATACAGCACAAGTTAAATGATTTGAAGGGGAACTAATAAAGGCTTTGGATATGTCTGAGACAATGGCAAATCACAATGCCAAGCAGAATTTCAGACGTATTTAGCATACGCCGAATCCTTTTGGTTCACGTAGCTGATGTGAGTCTTAGCTCTGTGATAGCACCCTTGCCTTGGAGTCAGAAATTATGAGCTCAAATCCCACTCCAGACACTTTAGCACAAAATCTAATTTGGCACTTCAGTGCAGTACTGAGGGAATACTGCACTGTCAGAGATGCTGTCCTTCAGATGAGATGTTAACCCAAGGCCCCATCGGCCCTCGCAGGTGAAAGCAAAAGATCCCATGACACAAATTGAAGCAAAACAGGGAAGTTCACCCAGTGTCCAGGCCAACATTACCCCTCAACTATGTTTCCATTTGTAAGGAGTCATGCACAATGTTCCCTGTAAGCTATTAGTGTGCGTGCAGCAATCGTGAAAGTTCTGCAAAGGCCGCTCACAAGCTGTCTCCTTCAAGATACAGTGTGTGAGTGGCTGCTATGCAACTGTGCAAATAAAATTTAAAGATATCGCACATTGAAATCAACAGGCCACACACAACAAAGCAAATTTAAAGGGATCATTGGTCATAATTGAAAGATGCATTTGAGGGGAAGCTAGATAAGTACATGAGGGAGAAAGGAATAGAAAGATACGCTGATGGGGTTAGATGAAATAAAGTGGGAGGAAGCTCATGTGGAACGTAACAACCAGCATGGACCAGTAGGACTAAATGGCCTGTCTCTGCTATAAGTTCGATGTAATTCTAGATAGCTAACATAATTTATTGGCCTTCTGTTTATTTATTTGGTCATTTATTTCATTGCTGTTTGTGGGACCTGGCTCCATTCAAAGTGACTGCTCCATTACTTGCATTACAACAGTGACTCCAATTCAAAAGTACTTCATTGGCTGTAAAGCCACTTTGTGATGTCCAGGCACAATTAAATGCAATTTCTTTCCTAGGCAGATTGCTTTCGTGCATACATCATTTTAGGTGATAAGAAGAACGGGTATGAAAGCACTGACTAGTGCAGTGTATCAACACACTGCCCTTTCATCTCCAGGATTTATGTTTGAATCTAATCCAGATTTGCAAGATGAAAGTCTCCTCTTCCTGCACCTTATAACAGCCCTACTTAAAATCTCTTTGGTCAGAGTCAACCCAGTTACTAGTGAGCATAGGCTCACACTTTAAAACTTATCTGTAGTTTGGCAAATTTGTCAATTTCATTCAGAGAGCTTTTAAAGAAAAAAATAAAATCACACTTTCTGAAAGGATCTAAGGGCTTCAAAAGCTGAAGCCAAACCATGCTGTTGGAGCAGATGGAGTTTTACTCTGGAGCTGGCTGTTCTATATTTGATCTGGGCATGCTTGATCCTGACACTGAATGGTAAAAGGTGAAAATAAAATGTTCCACACTTCTGGACAAACATCCTTTACCCTGATCAGAATGAAATTCATTCGCGCCGAAACATTTTTCAGGTATAATCTTTGCTGATCTAACTTCCTTTGCTTCCTGGGTTCCCTTTACCCATTGAAAAAGACAAGGTCATGTGATGCAAATATGAACCTCTTTATTCCAGTTAAAATAGTCTTCCCTACACTCCAATAGAATGGTTTAGTTACTTTATTGACAAATGATATCAGGTCTTTTTAAAGATCTTTGTCAATTTTTAGGCACTATAACAGCAACTAATTGTGCTGAAGATCGCTTATGTTTCATTGAATGGTACCCTTAATTTCAGAAGAAGCTTGTTGGTGCTTTTACATTGCACTGATTGCACACCTCACTCTCCATTGGCTGCAATTCACAGCACAAACAAGCCCCAGTTCCAGGAACCTAAGGTATTGTAGACTCACAGAAATGTTTTTCCCCGATTCTTCTGACAGGACTAGGGATCCAGTTTCAGCCCAATATGTTTGCTGTCTCTAAGTCTCTATACAAAAGTCAAGTCCAGGATGCCTACAGGCACTGGCTACACTGTCCGAACGTAAAGGCAGCAAAATGACACACAGAGGTCACTCTCCTGAAGCAATGTGGTGAGAGGACAAGCATAAATGCACTTTATGGTGATATAATTAACAATAACTTAATCGAGTAACATAAATAGCAATGCAATCGACCTAAATAACTAAGAGGATGGGGCTGTAATAAGTTGAATAGACAATAATTTTATAGAATTACATAGAATGTACAGCACAGAAACAGGTAATTCAGTACAACTGGTCCATTCTGGCAATTATACTCCACACAAACCTCCTCCCATCCCTCCCCATCTAAACATATCCTTTTTTTTCTTGCTCCCTCATATGTTTATCTAGCTTCCCATTAAATTCACCTATGCTATGTGCCTCAACTACTCACTCTGAGTTCCTCATCCTTACCATTCCCTGGATAAAAAATATTTCTCTTGAATTCCCGGTTGGATTTATTAGATTCATAGAACCATAGAAAAATTACAGCACAGAAGGAGGCCATTCAGCCTGTCGTACCCGTGCTGGCTGAAAAACTAGCTGCCCAATCTAATTCCACATTCCAACACCTAGTCCATAGCCTTACAGGTTACAACATTTCAGGAGCATGTCCAGGTACGTTTTAAAAGAATTGAGGGTTTCTGCCTCTACCACCATTCCTGGCTGTGAATTCCAGACACGCACCACCCTCTGGGTGAAAAAGTTTCCCCTCATGACCCCTCTAATCTTTCTACCAATCACCTTAAATCTGTGCCCCCGGTAATTAACCTCTCCGCTAAGGGAAACAGGTCCTTCCTGTCTACCCTATCTAGGCCCCTCATAGTTTTGTACACCTCAATTAAGTCAACCCTCAACCTCCTCGATTCTAAGGAAAATTCTATATTTATGGCCCCTGGTCAATGAAAAGGGAAAAAAGAACTTGTGATGATGCAGAGTGTTATCATTTCCTAATGTCCTAAAGTGCTCCACAAACAATGAATTATTGTTTGAAGTGTACTTCTACAGGTAAGTGTAGCAGCTGATTTTGCGCATAGCAAGATTTCACAGATATCAACTGAGCGAATGAGCAGATAATCTATTTTAAGTGACATTATTTGAGAGAGGAATACTGGCTAGGACATGGCGAAAGCTCCCTGGTAATCTTCAAATGAAGCCACGAAATGGGGAAAAGAACAGATCGTGGAATGAATAGAACAATCTCCTCATTGTACTTGTCGAGGAGAAATTCTGAGATTCAGACGACTAGGCTAGATGGGATTGAGGTTCACAAGGAGGAGGTGTTATCAATTTTGGAAAGTGTGAAAATAGATAAGTCCCCTGGGCCAGATGGGATTTATCCTAGGATTCTCTGGGAAGCCAGAGAGGAGATTGCAGAGCCTTTGTCCTTGATCTTTATGTCGTCATTGTCGACAGGAATAGTGCCGGAAGACTGGAGGATAGCAAATGTTGTCCCCTTGTTCAAGAAGGGGAGTAGAGACAGCCCTGGTAATTATAGACCTGTGAGCCTTACTTCGGTTGTGGGTAAAATGTTGGAAAAGGTTATAAGAGATAGGATTTATAATCATCTTGAAAAGAATAAGTTCATTAGCGATAGTCAGCACGGTTTTGTGAAGGGTAGGGCGTGCCTCACAAACCTTATTGAGTTTTTCGAGAAGGTGACCAAACAGGTGGATGAGGGTAAAGCAGTGGATGTGGTGTATATGGATTTCAGTAAGGCGTTTGATAAGGTTCCCCACGGTAGACTATTGCAGAAAATACGGAAGTATGGGGTTGAAGGTGATTTAGAGCTTTGGATCAGAAATTGGCTAGCTGAAAGAAGACAGGGGGTGGTGGTTAATGGCAAATGTTCATCCTGGAGTTTAGTTACTAGTGGTGTACCGCAAGGATCTGTTTTGGGGCCACTGCTGTTTGTCATTTTTATAAATGACCTAGATGAGGGTGTAGAAGGGTGGGTTAGTAAATTTGCGGATGACACGAAGGTCGGTGGAGTTGTGGATAGTGCCGAAGGAAGTTGTAGGGTACAGAGGGACATAGATAGGCTGCAGAGCTGGGCTGAGAGATGGCAAATGGAGTTTAATGCAGAAAAGTGTGAGGTGATTCACTTTGGAAGGAGTAACAGGAATGCAGAGTACTGGGCTAATGGGAAGATTCTTGGTAGTGTAGATGAGCAGAGAGATCTTGGTGTCCAGGTACATAAATCCCTGAAAGTTGCTACCCAGGTTAATAGGGCTGTTAAGAAGGCATATGGTGTGTTAACTTTTATTAGTAGGGGGATCGAGTTTCGGAGCCACGAGGTCATGCTGCAGCTGTACAAAACTCTGGTGAGGCCGCACCTGGAGTATTGCGTGCAGTTCTGGTCACCGCATTATAGGAAGGATGTGGAAGCTTTGGAAAGGGTGCAGAGGAGATTTACTAGGATGTTGCCTGGTATGGAGGGAAGGTCTTACGAGGAAAGGCTGAGGGACTTGTGGTTGTTTTTGTTGGAGAGAAGGAGGAGGAGAGGTGACTTAATAGAGACATATAAGATAATCAGAGGGTTAGATAGGGTGGATAGTGAGAGACTTTTTCCTCGGATGGTGATGGCAAACATGAGGGGACATAGCTTTAAGTTGAGGGGTGATAGATATAGGACAGATGTTACAGGTAGTTTCTTTACTCAGAGAGTAGTAGGGGCGTGGAACGCCCTGCCTGCAACAGTAGTAGACTTGCCAACTTTAAGGGCATTTAAGTGGTCATTGGATAGACATATGGATGAAAATGGAATAGTGTAGGTCAGATGGTTTCACAGGTCGGCGCAACATTGAGGGCCGAAGGGCCTGTACTGCGCTGTAATGTTCTAATGTTCTAATGTACTTCAATTCCCTTTGGCATGGGCTTCTCGAGCAAGATGGCTGCTGTGGGGAAACCAATTTGATGATTGTCTAAATAAACTGTGAAACAGTAATAGAAAAAAAAATGCTGTAGTGAAATTTCCAAACACTGGCTTCCTAATAAGTGCCTTTAAGTAAGTTATTAAAAAAAAAATGAGCACCTCAAAGTAAATATTTAGTTGTAAACATGAAGAATGCCAGCAGAACAAGAAAATTTGCATTTTCATAGGCCAAACATTTTTTAATGTTTTGAACTGACACACTGCGTTGCTGAAACAAACAAACAATTATATATTAAATTCCATGTTCGTTGCACTGCAGGTGGCATTGCGATAGGTATTTTCAATGTCAGAAGTGTGACAATAGCTGCCGTTTTTAGGTCATGGTATATAACCATGACACTGGCAATCTGACCCCTGCATTTCCATTTGTTTTAAAATATTTTGTGAACAATTTTTTCTATCTGTCGTTTTTTCCTCAGGACTGAAATTTCTAATATCAAAAATGAGGGTTTAACCTTGTAACCTTGCCTGGATTTTGTGGTGGTAATGACAGCGAGACTATTAGCATTCGTTGCCATTACTCCTCTGAAACTGACAGCAACTTTGGGAGTTCACACATGCGCAGAATAACACGGAAATCCAGAAGTCGCTGCCAGTGATTCAATGCTTGTCCAGAGGGTGCACTGTTGAGGTGCCCCCCAGACAGCAATCTCGAAGGAATCATGAACTCATGAAAACTTCAACTTTTACACTGTTAGGCTCACTGTAAAAACTTTGTTGGATGAGATGTAACTGGGGTTTTAATGGTGTGCTAACTTCATAATTACTGCTAAACACCCTCACTGGCCCTGAAAAGCTAGTTGTATATTTGTGGAATGTCTCCATTCACCATTATGATTTTTTTAAAAATCCACATGTTTTAATAATTTTTTAAAGCTGGTTTATATAGATATTTTAGCATCGATATAAAGACAATCATAATCGTTTATTTTGCCTCTGAAAATTTAAAAGTGAAGGATAAAATACTTTTAACTTCCTTGTTTGCTATCTGTGAGAACACTTCAATGGGATCAGCTGCTTATCCTGCTTGCTGACATCACTGCTGCTACACACCTGGAGATCCTTTTGACATTGTGCCAGATTTAAACTGCTATTGGGAAAAGAGAAGTTCATGCAACAGAGATTTGTGGGAAGCTTTCTTTGAGGTCAGCAGTGAGTGCTATTGCTTCACGGCTGACTGCAAAACCTAGCCCAACAATTCAAAAAGTTGCATATTTCACAATAACATGATTTTTAATACAAAGAAAGATCAAAAGAAAAACAAATGAATGAACCTGCATTTTATAGCACTTTCCACATTCTCAGGATTTCTCAAAGTGCTTTACAGCCAATGTTGTATTTTTGATGTGTAGTCATCGTTATTGTGTCGGCAAACACGACAGCTAACTTGCACAAGTGAAATCCCAGAAACAGCAATGATACAAGTGATAAGATAATCTACCTCGTTGAAGGATGAATGTTGGTCAGAAAACCATGCGAACTCCTGGGCTTCTTCAAATAGTCTAACGGGACCCTTTATGTCCACCTGAGAGGTCAGAGATGCTTAATATCTTATACAGAAAACAACACCTCTAACAGTGTCGCACTCTCTCAGTACTGCGCCAAAGGTATCCAAAGTTATTAAGATATGTGGGGCAAAGGTGGGTATATGGAGCAAAGTCTTGGATCAAACATAATCTCACTGAGTAGTGAATAGGCTCGAGGGGCTAAATGGCGGTTTCTCTGGAGTCAGCCTTGACTGTATGCTCAAGTTTCTCAAGTTGACCTTGAACCCTGGCCTTTGGACCTTTTTTATATCTTTTAATGTTTTCATTAAATATTTTTATTTGAATGTCTCAGCATCTTCCAAAAGCCTAGGCTTGGACTTGATATCTTTCCCTAAAGCTTGGTACTGTGCACTAAATTTGGATTGTGCAATCTGAGCATATAAAGTGTACTTAATTTCTCAGGATGCATTCAGTCACATGTACTGGTGGAATATTTTTCTTTACCTTCTAGCACTTTCTGCTTCAAAGCTTTTTTATGACTAACTTTGAAAAACAATAGGCCAAATTTCAAAAGCATTACTGAGCTAAAATTTGCATTGAGGTGTTTTAAAAAAGCAAAGAGACTGCGTGGATGTGTGTCAGCATAAGAGAGCGAGAAAAATGAGAGTGCTCTGCTTGAACATCCGCTGTAGTTTATTTTTGTGTTCTGTAAGCTTTAGAAAGTGTATTAAACTGAGGGAGGGCTAAGGTCAGAGAGGAAGAGATATGAGGGACAGCCAGACTGCTACATGGTCAGAGAGGAGGTGAGAGTGTGTGTGTGTATATGTGTCTTTCTTCATGTAATGTTGCTCTCATTTTCAAAACAGCAGTTGAATGTTGAAGCCAACTGCTTACCTGCCTGTGGTTTGTTGAATTTGGAAAAGGTCAATCAATGCTATTTGTGCACATCTGTGAGGATAGGGATTCTAATTTCTCATACCTATGAAGCAGGGGTAGATGTCTCTGTTTAAAAAAAAAAGGTTGAATTTTGAAAACAAACAAAACCTCTGAGCAAAGCAGAAAGGGAGAAATGGCAGGAGGTGGAGGAATAGAGAGAAACTGATTGAGGGTGAAACAGCTTCTGGCCTCTCAAGACCCATCATTGGTGGGGGGTGAGGTGGGGGAACTAATGATATTGCAGAGCGTGGATGGAGAGTTCAAGGTAAGATGTATGACAGTGGAACAAGCACCCAGGCGATAATACATGGTCTTTCACACAAGGAGAGGATGTGATAGAGGTAGTGATGGAAGTGAGAGGATGGTAGAAAGGGGAGTAGGAGGAGGATTCATCAGGAAGGGGGAATGGACGGGAGTCACTGAGGTCCACATTATTCTTGCCACCTCCACTCTAAATGTAACTTCACCCCAAACAAGTCAACACGTCTCATGGAAAGGCAAGTAAAAACACAGCCAGACAGAGAAGAAAAAACATTAAAGGAACAATGCAGCAGAGAAGGGAAGAGACAGACAGAAACACAATGGAAAATCAGCAACACAAGGACATCAGATGGAGTAGGTGGTTAAGAAAAGAATGCAAACTCTTGTAATCAGCATACTCACATCCTCTTCACTATCTTCATTCAAATCTGGCTCAATTTCAATAATTTCCACAGCAGAAAATCCATTCTCTATGGCAGATATACCCGTCTCTATGACAGACAGACCAGTCTCTATGACAGATAGACCAGTCTCTATGACAGATAGACCAGTCTCTGTGGGAGATTCTGCATCGGTTTCCGTTGTTTCTTCTTGTGGTACCTTGTAACAATGAGTAGATGGGGGAAAAAAAAGATTATCACTGCTAAAAGTAAAGGGTTGCAGATCGAACAGTGATCATAAAACGCTAGTTAGGCCACAGTTGGAGTATTGCGTACAGTTCTGGCCACCATATTACAGAAAGGACATAATTGTTCTGGAGAGAGTACAGAGGAGATTTACAAGAATGTTGCCTGGGCTCAAAAGTTGCAGCTATGAAGAAAGATTGGTTAGGCTAGGGTTGTTTTTCTTAGAAGAGAGGAGGTTGAGTGGTCACATAATTGAGGTGTACAAAATTATGAGGGGCCGAGATAGAGTAGGAAGGACCTGTTTTCCTAGTGGAGAGGTCAATTACCAGGGGCACAGATTTAAGGTGATTGGTAGAAGGATTAGAGGGGACATGAGGAAACACTTTTTCACCCAGAGGGTGGTGGGTGTCTGGAATTCACTGCCAGGAATGGTGGTGGAGGCAGAAACCCTCAATTCTTTTAAAAGGTACCTGGACATGCACCTGAAGTGCTGCAAGCTGTAAGGCTATGGACCAGGTTCTGGAAGGTGGGATTAAATTGGGCAGCTAGTTTCTATTTTTTTTTCTTCTTGGCTGGCACGGACATGATGGGCTGAATAGCCTCCTTCTATGCTGTAATATTTTTTATGGTTCTATGGTTGTCTGGTCTAAGATCTAGCTTTTCACTTCAATATGTACAATCTTTAATAATTTCCTTTGAATTGCAGTGACTTTTGTTATATAAGTAAATATGTTCACACAATCCATAAATACCACTGAGCAGCAGATACATGGGAACACTACCATCTGCAAGTTCCCCTCCAAGTCACACACCATCCTGACTTGGAAATATATCACCGTTCCTTCACTGTCACTGGGTCAAAATCCTGGAACCCCCTCTGTAACAGAACTGTGGGGGTACCTACATCACACAAATTGCAGTGGTTCAAGAAATTAGCTCACCACCACCTTCTTAAAGGCAATTTGGGATGGGCAGTAAATGCTGGCCTTTGAGGTATTGATTGAGGGAGGAATGTTGAGCAGGAAAATTGAAGAACTCGCTGGTCTTCATTAGATAGGGCCATGCAATATTTAATATCCACCTCAACCAGTAAAACCCAGGAGCTTCAGTTTAATGCATCATCTAAAGGATCCCAATTCCAACATTGTAACACTCACTCTATACAGCACTGGGCTGTCTCTTTACAGTCTATGCTAAAATCTTGAGCAGGGTTTGATTCCACAAACCTCCGACTCAGCTGAGCCAAGATGGTGCATCAGCAGGGTGCATTAATGTTTGGGAGCTCGGTTTCATGACAGTCAAAGGATGTTTATCAATATTATCTTTCTGGAGATAAGTAGCATATAGCCCATCATAGGGTAGCTTGTACTCAGACTGTGGAAGGAACAGGCTTGATGAATCAAATATTTTAACTTATGCCGTGCTTTATAACGTCCATATTGACACCTGATTACATAAATTATGTTATCAGATAATTCCAGACACACCCAGTCTAACTTTCAACAGGGCTTCATTGGTTTCAAAATATCGTGCTGAACAAACCAATTAGTCAAAAGGACTTCCATTTATATAGTGCCTTTCATGACCGCAGAACGTCCCAAAGTGCTTTACAGCCTTTACCTACTTTTTGAAGTGTGGACACTGTTGTAATGTAGGAAACACAGCAGCCAATTTGTGCACAGCAAGGTTCTACAAACAACAATTAAATAAATTTGTTTTTTTAGTGGCAATGGTTGAGGCATATACTTTGGCCATGATGCTGGGGAGAACTCCCCTGCTCTTGTTGGAGTAGTGCCATGGGATATTTTGCATCCTCCTGAGAGGGTAGAGGAGGCCTTGGTTTAATTTTGCACCTGAAAGACAGCATCTCTGACAGCGCAGCACTTTTACAGTACTGCACTGAAGTGTCAGCTGAGATTATGTCCTTACGTCCTTAAGTGGGACTTGAACACAGAGGCAAAGACTGCTCTTCCCATGTGTGGTAATTTAAAGAATGTGGCATTAAATTAGCAGTTCTATTGTCTGAAGTCAAATATAGAGCCACAGTTATGATACTCTCTTGGCTTACTGGTAGCACTCACGCCTCTAAATCATGTTGTGTGGGTTCAAGACCCACTACTGAGACTTGAGCAAATAATCTGTAAGTTCCCCTCCAAGCCCCACATCATCCTGACTTGGAAATATATCGCCATTCCTTCAGTGTCGCTGGGTCAAGATCCTGGAACTCCCTACTTAACAGCACTGTGGATGTACCTCCAACCCAAGGACTGCAATGGTTCAAGAAGGCAGCTCACCACCACCTTCTCAATAGCAATTAGTGAAAGAAATAAATGCTGGCCTAGCTAGCGATGCCCACATCCCCCAAATGAATAAAAAATGTATGTTTGCCCTTTAATTGGAGTACAAAGGAATAATACGCCATCAGAAGTGCCATCTTCCAGTTGAAACATTGTGAGGTTCCATCTCGTCTTAGATGGATGTAAAAGATCCCATGGCACATTGGAAGAACAGGTGAACTCTCCCAGTGTCCTCGCCAACACCAACTACTCAACCAACACCACCTAAAGTAAATGGTCTAGTACTTTATCGCATTGCTGTTTGTGCGACCTTGCTGTGTATAAATTGACTGCTGCATTTCCCTACAATGGTGAATGTGCTTTAGATTATAGAAACATAGAATAATGCAGCACAGGTGCAGCCCATCGCGCTTGTGTCAGCTCTTTGCAAGAGCTGTCCACTTAGTCCTGCTCCCCATAGCCCTGAACCTTTAAAGGGACTTCATAGGATGTCTGAAAGTGCTTCACAGCCAAAAGTAATGAAAGGAGCTGCATAAATGCAAGTTATTTCCTGGTTCAGATGAATAAGATCTGTTATCACCAGTAAACTCTGTATACAGAAATATCTATTTTATCACAACCGGTCTTGTTGTCCAGTTTAGTTCCTAGCTTTATGTGGCAATGTCTAGTCTGATTGAGTTTTGGAATTCATTGTTGAGTTGTAATGTATAACCCTGTTTGTGTTATCTATGGCACTTAGAAATTGGCATCACTTACTACTTGTGTTGCTCATTCCTTAAATGTCTAAAAATGCAGCATAAAGCAGCCCACTTTGAACTTGACCACAACTCAATAACAGACTCGATGCAAATCTGGCCTTAATGTTCCATTGTTACTTCATCAAGCTCCACCAAATTCAATTCTCTTTGTTGACCAGTCTCCTTGGCTACTTATTGCTCACCTCATACCCAGCGCTGTTCACTTGGATGATTGGACATGGCCGAACTAATTTGCAGGTTTGGAATTGCAAATTAACTGCAAGAGCCAAATCATCATTTTAAGTAACTATGTTTATTGGCTTTAGAGTTGGAACAGTTAATAAAGACTTTATTGTAGATATTTTTCAGGTTCCAATGATTTCCTGTATGTAGAATTTTGCTTAATTGCAATACTATAAAGAATTAAATCATTGTAGTTCCACCCAAGACATCTCGATGAAGAAGCTACAACTGCAACACTTCTTTGGATACTAAAAAATCTTATTCTTCAATTTGCCCACTTGGCAAAAGAAAGATGAGGCAATGATAATGGCTGATGCTTTTTGCTTGTGATGTCAACTGGATGTGGGCCAGGTGAGACCATCTGCTTGACCCAGCTATTCAACTGGATACTGAAGATCCTATTGCACCCACTTGAAGAGAAGGCAGTTATCTTGGTGTCCTGGGCCAACATTTCTCCCACTGTTAACAACGAACTAATTGCTCATTGACCTTTGTGGGATCTTGCTTTGCAAAATGGTGGCTGCAGTTCGAAATAATTATTTGCATGTGAAAGACTTTTACCAAACCTGAAAGTGCTAGATCAATGCAAATCTTCGTAACTCAGTAATAACTATTTTTAGATTTTTTTTTAAGAAGAAAAATCTAATTTATTAACCCCACAAAAATGTCAACCTCAGTACTTACTTCAATCTGAAATTCAAATGCTTGTTTTGCAGGAAGCAGTGCAGTAAAAGGATGATGGATCTTGAATTCAGGTGGGCTTATCCATAGATCCATACTGTTGGAGTCCTTGGGCGCTGCCCAGTTTCCAACGGGCTGGTAGAGTGAACCCAGTAAACACTTGGGGACAACATTGTCTGCAGACTCACTGATGAACAAGTCGTGATAGAGGGCGTTCAGCGAGAAGGTGGCAGTTACCAGAAATAAGACTCCACACCAGAAAGACATTTGGGATCAGTGACTTTTGATCACACTCGTGCTAGACGGCGGCCCATGTTTCGTTTCCCTCTTTTCTGAGTTTTGTAAACCGTTTGATTCTGAGAGAAGGCCACTTTCTAGAGTCACAAAAATATAATTCTGGAATGCTGGAACAAAGGCAAAGAACTTCCTGTGGCACTTTCTGAAATCAGCTGATTCTGAGGATTCCTCAGCGACGTCAGCAGGCATACACGTTTCTTTTTCCACCGGTATTTTTGTGAATAAATAAATCACCCTCATTCTGCGCGTAAAGTGATGACCTTTGGCTGTTTCTTATTTTCTAGATTCCTTCACTACCGCGGACAAAACAGTCACGTTGTCTGTAGCAAAGTCAGCCATTGAAAGGCTTTTAGGAGTTTGCAGTCAGTCAGCGTTGCCAACATGATAGATTTATAATCAACTCAGAAATATCATCAGGCATTTGTACAACCTACAGATTCACAAATGGAGATCAGGCGATTTAAAAATCATCTGAGACAATTGAAATGAGTCAATGACTGCAGAATGTTGTGGTCTCTGTTTTATTTTCGCGGTAGCCCAACTACTGGGAGCATCCTGTTTAAAAGGAAATGTCAATAAACTAAGGAGGACCTCAGGCTTTATCGACAGTTCCTGGTGTAAAAAAGATCTCGGTCTTTACTTAACTGGAATTACACAGCGAAGGATGCAAATGTATTTTTTAAAAATGAAGAGGATGGATAAACTGTATCTCTAACAGAAATGTCTTTAGACTTGTAATGACACTCCTTAGACTGAAGTTCATTGTCGCTTTTCCCCTGAGATGTTTTAAAAGCCCCAATTCGCACTGGAAGTTGAAATTGGAAAATGCTCACTAGAGGTCAGCAGTTACTGCACCGGGAAATCGCTCCGAATCCAAACTGGACGCGAGAGGAACGATCAACAAAATCTTTCCAATTGTAATTTAGATATGTATAATAATGAGTCTTAACATAGAATGAATGACAAGATCGCGGGGCAAATTTGTTCAGAAGGGCACAGGAACCAAAATGAGGAGGGAAAAAAAGCCTAAAGGGAAGGCAGATAAAGATTGACAAAGATGGAAATGCATCAGACTGCATTTTTAACGAGGAACAATAATCAGGGCCATTCCCGTAACAAGAATGTACATGAAATCAAAATATTGGGAGTCAAGGGGAAAAAACGCAACAAAAATTAGATGTCATGAGTTGGGCATAAAGATAAGACTATAAATGGGCATTTACAAATAAATGTGAGTGATTGGGGGAATGGAATAGAGCAGCAGATCTGATGGGGGGTGGGGCAGTTCAGAACAACCCCCCCCCATCATGAATGAAATAAATCGCGGTTATACTCCCACCACAGCCAGAGCCACGTGGTTTGATCTTTTGACTGCAGAGCCCTTATTATCTGTGTTTGAACAGAGCGGCGGCCAGTTAAAGAGAGAAAATCCAACACCCTCATCACCCCGTGTATTCTCACCTCTATCCTGGTGGAGGGAGGCAATGGACATGTTCAGTTTCAGCAACATCACTGTTTAGATCTTGTGTATCCCGGAAATCTACGGATACGCTGCCCGAGAGAGAGAGAAAGAAAGGAAGGAAGGAATGGATAGCAACATCTGAACGCTTTCTTTTGGTATCCGTAGGTGTGGCAGACTGTGGGGAATGACCTGCTCTCTGCTCGCCAGTGGACTATGAAAAGGAAATGAGGAGTGAGGTTGTAAGGGACCCAGTCAGGTCTGCCTAGGGTCCTCAACCTCATTCACCGTGCTCTTGTGTGAATGGTAAACGGAGTATGCTGACCAGAAGCAGGAGTGTTGGGCGTGAGTAAGTGTGAAATAAACCCTCAGCTGTTTCAGTAGAAACCATTTCAGGTTCATCTTTCCTGCTGAAACTGACCAGAGGCTGGAACCATGGGGAGATGCAATGGGCGATGCACCTTAATCGTACTCTGCAGTTTACAACTGGTAAGTTAAGGGATTTCCTCTTTTTTTTTTACTTTCTATTTTTGTACAAAGTGGAGGTGTGGTGTTTTGAGATTAAATGCGGCCGTGGATCCTGTATTGCCCCTTTGGGAGGAATACATTTATACCCCTGGACTTCTAGCTCTCAACGGATACTTTATATCTGTGTGTGTTGAGGTTTCATTAGCCTAGGCTCGCTCTCTCTTCAATGACCTGGATTATTTCCTTTTAAAATCTTATTTTAAATAGTGAACAATAGCGATGAGATCTTTGATTTTAGTTTTCGTATCACGAGCCAGTGTATCTGTTCTCCCCCGGCCGGTACTTTTCAATTCCTGATTCTCAGTAACGAACCTGGTTCAGTCTGTCAGTGTTCAAGAGGCACGGCGCTGAAAGGTTAAGCTTGAATGATTTCAGACATTTAAATTCATTGTAGATGTGTAAGCGCTGCTAACGATACGAGTTGAGTTGCTTTTTCATGCTGCTGGAGTTAGTTGTCTTAGACCAGCTGTCTGGGTTTGCTGCGGGATTAGTCAGGTTACATTTAATGGAGGAGTATATAAATGTTTCCGAAGCGAGGGGTTAAGTCTGTGTTCCTATCAGTTATATACTGTGTGTTTCATTGCAAGGAGAGTGGTATTAATTCAATCTGGCCCTGCCATTCATGTTCAGCTCGTGTGACTATTTCATGCTGTTGGATGTTTAAATGTGTGTTGTAACAGATTTTAATGCTGAAGAAACTGACCAGAAACGTGGAACCAGAAATAGCAGTGTTGGGAAAGGAAAAATATATTCAATTATTACTCATAATGTGAACATGGTTTTTAACACGAGTCAAAATGTAGCCCGGAATGGTTACAAGTTGCAAGACTGCACTTTTATTACATGCTAGAGGTTTCACTAACTGCAATGTAAAGGGGCAAATATTTCATCAGTGGAACTAAAAATCGCCAGGGCGTGTATCAAATATACACCCGCGCGGCGCACTAATCGCTAATTGTTAGTTTGATATATTGATACCCCTAGCCCACTGGTTAAGGTTGAATTACCACAGGTTATCTATGTCAAGAGACAATAGATTTATTGGTTTCATCATGAAAGAATATGACTCCAATCAGGTAATAGGCTGGAATGGAAACTTTTGTGTAAGGTGTGTAACAATTTTGGCACGCCCTGCTGGATATTATTGTCACATTCTTGTGAAAATAGATTGACTTTTTTCCAAGGTAAATTTGAATGTGACCAAGCAGGGACTACTTGGAGTCATTTCTGAATCTTTTATTCGCAGTTGAACAATTTGTAGGCAGCCCAAGTCAGTGTGTGCCAGTGTGTTGTGTAACGCTGCACAATCTGGATGCACAGACAAAGGAACATTTTAGGCGAAGTGATGTTTGTGTAAAAATGTCTGAGAAAAACATCACAACCGTTTTGTGTAGATGTCACCATAATCCACAACTATTGTGTGAGCTGGAGGTTGTCACACTGTGTAGTCTTGTTTGGCAAGTCCAATTGGTGGTTTCTATATGCCGTTGGCAAATGAACTATCTTTGCCTTCCAAAAAGGCATTGTGTACACAACACTTTGAAGTGTTTTGGTGTAAAAATGTAAGTTTAAATGCAATTGTTTAAGTAGAGCAAAAAAGCTTTCAATTGTCTCCTTTTACTCATTCATAGTCAGATTCAGAACAGAATTAGGCCATTCAGCCCCTTGAGCCTGTTTTGCCATTTAACTAAATTTATTATTGATCTGCACCTCATCTCAATTTTCACGTCTTTGCTCCATGTTCTTATTACCCTGACCTTACAAAAGGTAAAGGAATTAAGAGATAAGGAGCAAATCAGTTCAGAACTAAATCAATCAGAAAAGAGAAAAAAATGGAAATTGGAACTCTGGAATTTAAAAAAAAGTAAATATTGGAAATACAAAGGTAAGTTCCACTGAGACTGAAGATCAAAACCCAGCTGATGCGCTAATCTATCTTTCTCAGGTAGAGAAATTAATCACTTGACAAGGAGTGCTTGACTTCAAGTTTTGTAAAAGAGGGGGACAAAGTTTAAAATTTATATAGCGCATCACAGGTTCATGTGGCTCAAAAAATCAGCCCAACTGGATGAAGGGTATTGGGTAACTGCATCCAAAGGTAAGGAATCAAATCAAGGCACTCTCAGGCTCCACACCTTTGTCATTATCCTTGCTGACCTTCCCCCACCCGTTTGTCGATTCCACTGCCTTCGCCAAACCTCATTCATGCATTGTTGCTGACCTTCACAGGCTCCCATCATATTCAATTTAAAATCCTTGGCCTTGTCTATGAATCGTTTCATCGCCTTGCCCAACCCTACCTTTGCAAGGTACTACAGCCCTGGATCCTCTCCTGCAAGTACTGCTCTTCCTCTTCACACAAAGGGTTGTGAAAATATGGAACTCTCTACCCCCAAAAAGGTGTTCAGGCTGGGGGTAGGGGGTGGTGGTCAATGGAAAATTTCAAAACAGAGATTGTTTTTTTTGTTAAGCATGGGTGAGGCAATATAAACTTATTGGAGCAGTACTATAGCGTGTGCAGGAACATAGGAACCTGGGGGTGCAGGACATATTGAGAGAGTGGTTAGTAAAGTAATTGGGATCTTGGGCTTCATAAATAGAGGCATTGAGTACAAAAGCAGGGAAGGTATGCATAACCTTTATAAAGCTCTGATTAAGCCCCAACTTGAATATTGCATCCAGTTCTGGTCACCACACTTTAGGAAAGATTTGACGGTCCTTGAAAGGGTGCAGAAGAGATTTACCAGAATGGTTCCAGGGATGGGGGATTTTATTTACACGGTTAGGTTGGAAAATCTGGGGTTGTTCTCTCTGGAGCAAAGGAGATTAAGGGGAGATTTGATAGAAGTGTACAAGATTATGACAGGTTTAGATAAGCTAGACAATGTAAAACTGTTCCCATTAATTGATGGTACAAAGACTAGGGGACACTAATTGAAGGTTTTGGGCAAGAGGGGAGTGTGAGGAAGAACTTTTTTATGCAACAAGTGGTAATGACCTGGAATTCTCCCATGAGGATGGTGGAAGCAGAAGTGACAATTAATGATTTGAAAAGGAAATTGGTTGGCCACTTGAAGGAAATAAACTTGCAGGGCTACCGAGATTGAGCGGGGCAGTGGGACTGATGGGATTGCTCTGCAGAGAGCTGGCATGGACTCAATGGACAGAATGGCCTCCTTCTATGCCATAAATGACTCTGACTCTAAGGGTATTGAGGGTTACGAACCAAGGTGGGTAAATGGAGTTAAGATGCAGATCACTCATTTAACTGATAGAACAGGCTCAAGGGGCTGAATGGCTGCCTCCTGTTCATCCCTTCCCTTCATTCCACCATTGTTGGTTAGAGTCTTCAGTCACACTCATCTACTGTCTGGAAATTGAAGTAGTTGTTTGTGCAGCAAGATACATTCACATTGCAGTAGAGCTTCCTAATGCTTGGTTCCTGAATAGAATGTTCCCCCCTCGATGGCTCATGCTGATAACCCCCACTGATGTGTTTTCTGCATTAAGCCATACTGGCCTATTCTTATCTATTGAGCAAAGGGAGCCTGAATTAATCAACATTGAAGTGTTTGAGAATATTATAACCATGGAATGTCAACACTGAATGTTGTATTACTGAGGGAAGGGAAGGACTGATGTGGTTTCACAATTAGATTCTTCATTAAGTACAGTTTTCAAATGGTGGTTTTGCTGAATTGTTTACATTATGTATAAAATCATATAACATTTATTTTTAAAAGTAATTTGCCTAATGAGTACACCATTAATTTGCACAGTGCCCGTAGCAATTCTGTGCAAATGTAGAAGATCTATTTGAAGTCTACAACTTGATTCTTAAATTATCAACTGTTAAATATAATTGGGAATTGTCTGAGCCCAGAGTCATCCCAATGGGAGAAGACATACATGGGAATGGGGCAAAGGTCAGCAAACCCTTCCTCCCAATTTATTGTATTCCAGTGCCTGTCATCTTTGTTTCATAATAAGGTTTTTCTCACTGTTAGGTAGAACCCACAAATACAATATTACCAGTTTTTCCCCTATGATCAGTTTGGCTCTTCTGTCTGGCTCAGAAGGTCTTGGATCCAAGGCTCACTCTAGAACCTGAGCATGTAATCTAGACTAATAGTTCAGTGCTGTATTGTTGGAGAGGCCATCTTTTAGATGTGGCATTTTAAACCTATTTAGGTGAACATAAAAAAAATCACATGGCACTTTTGTTTAGGAAGAAAATCATGGAGTTCATCCCTCAACCAGTATCACCAAAATGGACTAACTACTCGTTCATCTTATTGCTGTTTTGTGGGATTTTGCTGTGTGCAAATTAACAAGTGACTGCACTTCAGTAATTGATCAGCCACAAAGTGCAATGGGACATCACGAGTCTGCGAAAGGCACTATATAAATGAAAGTATGCGCATTTATACTGGAACCCTTGAAAATGTAGGACTTCCTTGACGACAGAGCCATTTTCAGTAGAAAAATCAATAAGAATGATGTACCGAATAATATAATCCTGTATTTTGTCTTTTGCCTTCTGCACTAGGACTCTTTGTGCCTTCAGCAAAATTAATTGATAAGACTTTGATTTTGGTTTCTTGAGAGGCAAAGAATTTGACACTTGCAGCTATTGGTATTCAGGGTATCCAAATGTAACAGTCATTTAAAGCAGTATCCTCATACTTAGTACATCAAATATTTCTGACGTAAAATATAATTAATCTTGTCATTTCTTTAGAGATTTAAACTGATGGGTCCAATTAAGAATGCTTAACTTACAGTATTTCTGAATACATTTGTTATAATTCCTTTGATTGTACTCGCTTGCAATCAACATGGGTAGGACAACATTTAGGGTGGGGACGTTCTGTTTACTGTAGTGGTTTTGCTTCACATATCTCCAAATGCTTCCTTCCCCGATGATGCAGGTCAGGGGAAGGGTATGTCAAAAATAAGAGCACGCCATTGGGATTACAGTAGATTATTCTGATCTGGAACAAATGCGATTGCCAGCCTCCTTCTATTCCAGTTTCTATTGGCCCCTAAATTCAACTTTGGAAATGTAAAACGTGTGTGGTAGTGCATTGGCTGCTCATTATACTCAAAATGTGACTTCCCTTTCTAGTGGCTGATCCACTACAGCCCGTTTTGTGTCTGGGCTGAACGTGAACTTCACCCTCTGACTCTGTAGTGAGGCCATTGGTTGAAAGGTCACAGACCTGAAATGTTAACTTTGCTTCTCTCTCCACAGATGTTGCCAGACCTGCTGAGTATTTCCAGCACTTTTTGTTTTTGTTTCAGATTTCCAGCATCTGCAGTATTTTGCTTTTGTATTATTGAAATGGAGTAGGTTGGCCTGTCGTAACTGAACAGTTTTAAAATAGCAGAATGCATGTTGAGTCTGAAGATGAATTTTTGGGAGGGGCAACTATTTTAGTGCAGCAAAGAAGTGATGGTACATTGATAGGGGGTAGACTAATTAAATGTTTACTTTAAGAAGTATGAGGTGATGCATTTGGGGAGGTCACACAAGGCAAAGGAATAACAGTAAATGGAAGGGAAGTTATGTTGAGCTATATCAAACACTAATTAGGCGAGAACTTGAGTACTGTGTGCAGTTCTGGTCACCTCGTTACAGAAAGGATGTAATTGCACTAGAAAGGGACAGAGGAGATTTACGAGGATGTTGCCAGGACAGGAAAATTGCAGCTATGAGGAAAGATTGGATAGGCGCGTGCTGTTTTCCTTGGAACAGGGGAGGCTGAGGAGAGATTTGATTGAGGTGTACAAGATGGTGAGGGGCCTGGATAGAGTAGATGAGAAAGACCTATTTCCCTTAGCAGAGGGATCAGTGACTAGGGGCATAGATTTAAAGTGATTGGTAGACAGATTAGAGGGGAGATGAGGAAAATTCTTTTTTCACTGAGCGTGGTAGGGGTCCTGGAAATCACTGCCTGAAAGGGTAGTTGAGGCAGAAACCCTCAACTCATTTAAAAGGTGTCTGAATATGCACCTGAAGTCCTGTAACCTCCAGGGAAAAGGACCAAGTGCTGGAAAATGGGATTAGGATGGGTGGCTCATTTTTTGGCCAGCGCAGACATGATGGGCCGAGTGGCCTCCTTCTGTGCCATAAATGTTTTATATTTTCTAAATATCTAAAAAGGAGGAGTGTACAGAGATGTGGGGAGGGGGCGGAGGAGTGGCAGAACGTGAGGTGCTCCTTAGGAGAACCAGCACGGACATGATGGGTCAAATGGTCACTTTCTGTGCTGTAATGACATGATTATATTCCTGACAGTAAATTTTCAAAGAGGGAACTTTTTTTTCAAACTGAAACAAATAAATGATTGTGTAGTAGCCAACTTGATCACACGGCTGAAATCTTTCAGTGCTTGGAGATCCAGACAGACTCCACTCACAGGACCAATTATTTTCTGTGAGGTCCCTGACCTGTGAAACCTCTGCCACACACTTTCAGTGTTGAAGCACTCTGTTCAAAGGCTGCCAGGAGTTAGCTCCTGACTCTTTGTCTTCAGCTTATATTTCAATGCCATTGTTGATAATCTGCAGAAAATCTGGCCTCCAAGAGCTGTTATGATTGTGGAGTGGGATGGTGAATCTCTTCAGTTTTGCAATTGACACTGCTGAAAAATTAAACAACAAAAATATAGCTATCGGTTCTTCAATGCTATGTTAAAATAAATGGTATCTTGGTGTTTATGGGGTGACGATGCTGTCCACATTTCAGACAGCAGACCCTTCTCTGCTTGTGTTACTGAAGACAGGTTTACATTCAGACACTGCCATGGCAATACTTCATAATGTCAGATTTTCCCATTAAACTGAAAGGACAATATTGATTACTGTATATAAACACACTTCTCATTATCTGCATATCACATAAAATAATGAAGATATAAAACAATACAGATAGAAGACCCAACCACATTGTATCACAGATGTTAAAGTCAACTCCATGATTACACAACTTGGGTAATTCAACTTCTATTCATCCCACCTCAGGCAATCATGTCATGCCTAAAATCAGGTTGAATACAATTTCTAGAAACAGGAGGGCAATGGACACTAAAACAAGGCTGTTTCTTTTCAATAAATGAATTCCACTACTTCTCAAAATCCCTTCTCCCTCCAGAAATTCATCCAATTGTCTCTTCAATGCATTTACACTGTCTGCTTCAATGGCCGCCTTTGTTAACTTGATTCACACCCTTGCTACCCTTTGGGTGGAAAGTTGTGTTTAACTTTCCCTTTCATTTCTAAATTTCTCCTTTAGCTTGTATCTCTCGTATTTAAACCTGCTCACCACTGCAAACAATATACCTAGATCAATTTTGTAACTGCACTTTTTGCAAACTTCAATTACATCACCTTGAAAGTCTCTCTGTCTGAGTGCTGTACTACTTTGATTTTGTCCACGTCCATGACTGATCGTGTAGAGTTATTACATCGTTGGCAAATCGCTGATTCCTGGATGAAAGATTTCTGCTAATTCCACTCCAATTTAGTCAGAACAAAATCTTTCACCCTTCAAGTCAGGTCTGACCAATGTGTTCAAACTGCTTGATTGAATTCTTGTTCATTTTCTTGATCTTTTATTACTCTATATATTTTTTTAAAAATGCACTAAATTGCCACTTAATACTTTGTTGTAAAGTTCAAATGTTTTGCTTTTTACTCCATTCGCTCTTGAGCTGAATTGATAGCAGTCGACAGCCTGGGTTTATATACCAAGAAAGGCAATTTGCTTTGCCGAATTGAATACACATCAAACAAAGTAGATACCTCAATCCATTAAGAGGGCAGGACAGAAAGCCACCTAGTCTTTTTTCCCCCCGATTGCAATTAAAACTGCCATCAATAAGTAGGGCCAAGAGAGGAGCAAAGTCTTGAGGCCCTTTTTAGTAGTCTCTTGAGTGTGATATTAGCATAGTCCCTGTGGACCTCCAGGCATTTCAAATACTACAGTTGCTGGTAAAACAAAATTACTGTTTTGATAAAATAGCAGTATATTTTGGCTTGCAGCTGTCTCCCTGTCAGTATACAATTCCTGAGAAGGGTTTTCTTTCCATTTCCTTCAATAGTAAGGAGAAAAACAAACACTCCTCCTGAATCTCCTGTGATGTTGCTCATGGGGGGGTCAAAGGAGAAGGTAGTAATAAGTAAAAGGCGTCAATGTTAATGGCCTCTTTACTCCTCTCACCCCCCCACTTTTTTATAAGACCCTTTTTGACCACGCTTTTGGTTACCTGCCCTACATGATCATGTGGTTCGGTGTCAAATTTTGTTTGAACAATCCTGTGAAGCATCTTGGGACATTTCACCATGTTAAAGGTGCTATGTAAATTCAAGTTGATCAATTTTTTTTGTGCTTTGGACACTGTTCAGTGGGCTTCTTTCCTAACGTTCCCTCCCTCCTTATTCATGAAAACTGTCAAAAGGCAATTTTCATAAGTAGCCCCAAACTTCCTATGAAATTTCATCTTGCGCATGAAGTAACTGAGGTAGCAGATCCTTGGATTAAAAACCTATCCTTATAAAGCTGAGTTATACCCCAAAAATTAATGTGGTTACCCACTGTACATTGAGCTTTTTTTTCCCAAACCAGCACCAAGACGTAGCTTGGCTGGTGGTAAGGGCCCTCCTCATCGGATCCTTCTTGCAGCCCCAGAGTGTCTCCCCCTCCGTGCACTTCCTTGAGGCAGCTGCAGTGGGGAAGAGACCATCGCCCACCTCTTTCTGGAATGTGCCTTTCCGTAGCTGGTCCGGAATGAGACGCAGTGGTTTCTGTCGAGGTTCATCCCAAGCAGCTCTGTAAAGCAGGACTCCGTGCTCTACGGGCTGTTCCCAGGGACGCACACAAAGATAAGCGTCAACTGTTGTTGGAGGACCATCAACTTAGTGAAAGACGCACTTTGGTCTGCCTGAAACTTGCTGGTCTTCCAGTGCAAAGAGCTGTCAACAAGAGTGTTGCAGGCTGGCATATTCCAAGGTGCAGGACTACGCACTAAAGCTTTGGGCAGCCACTCCAAAGGCTCAATGAGGAAAGGCCACTGTGTAAGACGCTCCTGCCATAGTATACAGAGGGGCTGGAAATTGTGTAAAACCCCTCTGGCTGTATGTACGAGAGAATGTTTGACGTGAATAAGAACATAAGAAATAGGAGCAGGAATAGACCATTCAGTCCCTTGAGCCTGCTCTGCTATTCAATAAGATCATGGCTGATCTGATTGTAGCCTTAACTCCACTTTCCTGCCTGCACCCCATAATCTTTGTGTTATGGTCAAGTGAGGAGGGGTCGAAGGACTTCCCTCTTTTCCCTCTCCTTGTTTGACCACAACAAAGTTTAATTCTTTTTTAAAGTGGATTTACTGGCCAAATCAGTAGGATTGGTTCTTATTATGATCATAGCAAGTCAGTAATCAATCGGACAGGTTTTCTTGAGTTAGCAAAGAAAGAAGTTAATTTTATTTATACTTAAACCGAACTAATAAAATAATAAACAAGGTACAACTTTCACTCTCTCACACTAGAGGTTTACACATACACAAATAGGTTAGAGTGGGGAAAGGTAGATTGGTTGAATTGGAGTCCATTTTTAAAAAAGTATACAGTCTGTGGAGGTTGGTGATTCAGCTGGCTTCTAGCTGAATTCGATGGTCCTGAAGCTTTTAGTTTGAAAACCCAGATGACTGGTTCGGTGAGTCTTTTGGAGATAGTGATGCGGATGATTTCCTCCAACAGGTTTTATGTTTGTAGCTGGTGTATGCAAAAGTGGTTAGTCAACAGGCAGGATTTGACAGCTTTCAAGCTGGAATAGACAGGGAGAGAGAGAGAGAGGGACCTACACTTAGGGTCTGCACGTTTCAGAGGCCAGTTGCTTCTCCTTTGCTGCAGAGAAAACACCAGCTTACAACCACAGATGGGGGTGGGGCTTGTCACATGACACTCACTGATTCAAACATAGCAGTTAGTACTATTTCCTTTTGCTAAAAAAGAATAAACAGTTCCCTTAAACTTCCTGGATCTTGGTTCTTGCTGGGATATGAGCAGACATTCGTCTCCCTCCTCACAAGCCTTGCAATGTAGGATCCAGTGTTGCAAATTAGGTGACCATTTTAAACTGAAAGGATGGCTTTGCTGGCAGCTTGTCTTTTAAAAATACCTTTTTAAAACAAAATACAAATTTTGATCTCCAGCCAGTGGACCAAAGAAAATTATCCTTCAACAAAACACATTGGCATAACACTTGACTCCCTTGTAGATCAAATGTACATTGGAAATATAACCTGTGAAGTACCTCATGTACTGTATTGAAAGAAACTGATCTGTATTGCACTTCACGTAATGTCAAATTTGAATTGTCATGTAATGTAATTTTACAAAGTTTATGAATAAAGTATATTTTTGGGAAAAAAAAGTCGAGCTATCTAGAAAGTGGAGGAACAGAATGCTGACTGCACATTTTATGGTAAAGTAAAAATTCTCTTTTTATTCCAAAATGTAACTTTTATACCTAAGCCAGCTCACTTAGTGAACTAAGAGTGATGCAGTTTGGAACTGAGCAGTTTCAGCACTACCCTGCTGGCCCACAGAAGAAATTAATTTTTTTTTAGACTTTCTTTCTGAGCCTCTACTGGCCTTTAATTCAGCACCTGGTAGGGAAGCCGCCACTGATTCCTCACTCAGGCCTTGGGCTGCAAAAGCAGACTAGGCCCTAATGACATCAGTGGAACTTGATCCGCATTTACATAGCAGACCCTGCCGGCTTGGCATGGGGGTTTAAGCTGCCTGTAATTTAAAACTGTAGTCGCAGATTGGGGCAGGAGAGGACTGGGTGAGTCCCCATGCCTATATTAGCTGTCAATCCCTCCAAAACCAGGAGTGGAAATTTCAAATGAAAACTAATGTAATACCCCTCACAACCGGGAAAGAGCAGAATTCTTGGATTGCTATGTTTACTGATTTTTTTTTTCGCTTTGCTAAACAAACAGTATAACAAGGATATCGTGAATTTTGTTGCCTTGAATTAGAAACACACTTGTCTTTTTTAAATGGAGTGAATGAATTTATGTCAATACCTGGGTTGAATATGGAGTTGTCCAGCAGTTGACTACAATTAAGTAACAATTGAAAATAAAGCACCAAGTTTCCCTTTTGTAGGAGGGGCAAAGATATTTGGTTGAGAAATGCCTTCAATTCAGATTTATGTTGTTCATTTTTTAATTCTTGGTTGCATAACGTAACAGTTACAGAAGTGTTGAATGCTTCATCTATTCCATGGAAGTTAGTAAACAAAAAAGTGAGTAAAGACTGCAGACCCATCAATGTTTATCCCATCAACAAGACTGTGAAACCTCATTAACTGTTTTCCCAGATAATGATCACCTTTTAGAGAGAGTCAAAAAACAAGCGGACAAATGAATTAGTGGTTCCTTTAACTTTAACGCAACTCCTGAGTTAGCTTTAGAATGCTGTGTGCAGCTCGCTGTTAGTTCCAGTGAATGGTGTTTCCCTCATGTCTCCTCTTAGGCAGTCCCTCGGGATCGAGGATGAATCACTTCCACTCCAATTCGATAGGTTCTTAGATGGCTGATTAGTCCAATGCATGATCTGCAAACTCTGCCACATGAGTGGCGGGTGGTGCTCGACACGTCTGGTAGATGAGTCATTTGGAGGTTTGTGCGCTCCCTCTGACGCCTCGACTTCACTCCGCAGGTTCCCAACAAAGTCCCTCGAGGTGTATGATGCCTTCCTCAATGAGCTTTCTTCATCTAGGATGGTCATGAGCCAGGGGCTCCCATGAGTCCCTGGGGATGTCCGATCTCTTCAGGGATGTTTAGTTTAGTTTAGAGATACAGCACTGAAACAGGCCCTTCGGCCCACCGAGTCTGTGCCGACCATCAACCACCCATTTATACTAATCCTACACTAATCCCATATTCCTACCACATCCCCACATGTCCCTATATTTCCCTACCACCTATCTATACTAGGGGCAATTTATAATGGCCAATTAACCTATCAACCTGCAAGTCTTTGGCATGTGGGAGGAAACCGGAGCACCCGGAGGAAACCCACGCAGACACAGGGAGAACTTGCAAACTCCACACAGGCAGTACCCAGAATTGAACCCGGGTCGCTGGAGCTGTGAGGCTGCGGTGCTAACCACTGCGCCACTGTGCCGCCCTGTGCTTTGAGAACATCTCCAAAGTGTTTCCTGGGAGTCTCCTGCTGTGAGCAATTTCTGAGTAGAACAACTGATTCAGGAGTCTGGTGTCAGGCAGGTGAATGACTTGTCTCGCTCAGTGGAGCTGGTTTTGGGTGATTAGTGCCCCGATGCTGGGCAGGTTGGCTTGGGAGTGGATGCTGTTGTTGGGCTGACTTTCTTGCCACTGGATTTGGAGGATCTTGCAGAGGCACCACTAATGGTACTTCTGCAGTGCTTTTGAGGTGCCTGCCTTCAGTTGTCCAAATCTCCGAAGTATATAGGAGTGCAGGGATCACTGCTGCCTGGTAAACAATGATCTTAGGTTAGAGATCCCAATCCTCAAATACTCTCTCTTCCTCAATCAGCCGAAGGCTGAGCTGGCACATTGGAGGCGATGATGAACCTCGTCATCTATGCCTGCCTTCACCGAGGGGAGGCTCCCACGATATGGAAAATAGTCCACATTTTCCAGGATCTCTCCATTGATCCTGATTGATGGGGGAGGGTGGGGGGGTGCGGTGGTGGGTAAGTGTTGTGCTATGGGAGCTGGTTGGAAGAGGACCTTTTGGTTTTCAGTGTTTAGTGAAAGACCCATTTTCTCATATGCTTCGGAGAAGGAATCAACAATGTTCTGGAGCTCCGTTTCAGAGTGAGCACACGCAAGTGTCATCTACATACTGAAGCATGCCAATGGAAGTTGGAGTGATTTTGGTTTTGGATTGAAGGCAGCATAGGTTGAACAGTTTCCCGTATGTTCTGTAGATTATCTGCACACCTGTGGGTAGTTTGCTGGAGGTGAGGTGTAGCATTGCAGTGAGGAAAATGGAGAAGAGGGTTGGTGCGATGATACAGCCTTGCTTAACCCCGATCTTGACTGAGATAGGGTCTGTGGTGGTTCCTTTGGTGAGAATCTCATCTTGCATGTCATCGTGGTACTCCACAGAGGATGGTGACAAACTTCTCACATTTACTTTATCATTCACTGACGGGGACTAAAAATATTCAAGTATAAAAGTGTAACCTGTGGCTCAGTTGATGGCACTCTTATCTCTGAATCAGAAGGTTGTGTGTTTGTATCCCATTCTGTGAATTGAGCACAGTGCAGTACCGAGGGAGTTGCCGTCTTTCAGATAAGATGATAAACCGAGGCCCTGTCTGTCGCCTCAAATGGACGCGAATGTTCCCATGGCTTGTTTTGAAGAACAGTAGGAGAGTTCTCACTGATATCCTGGCAAATATTTATCCCTCCGTCAACATCACAAACATAGATGATTTGGTCATCATCACATTGCTGTCTGTGGGAGCTTGCTGTCTGCAATTTGCTGCAATTCCTACATTACAACAGTGACTACTGTTATGACTGAAGAGGGAGGAGTGCATTGTTAATTCAGTCCCACTTCTCCACAGGTCACAACATATATATAAATTTTCCCACTTACTGATAAGGTCAATCATATACTCTTTTTCCCAGAATAAAACCCACTAACTTCTTTAATGAACAACAAAATTATCAGTGTATTAGAAAACCAGCCTTAACCAGTAATGAAGTGAAACATAAGTACACAGATTGAAATTCTAAAGTTCCCTTTTTAACCTTAGCCCCTCACACTCAAATGCATCGGTTAACTGGAAAAAAATAAAAGGGATTTTTTTTATTCAGAGCTCTGTTACAGACAAGAAAACACTTGGGCTGAATACTTGCTCATTTTTGAAGAAAACAGCAGATGAGATATGTTGTATTCCAAAATTGTTATACAGTCTGGCCTCCAAGTACATGTAGAGGTGTCACTGGGATTTTTTAGAACATCATTCTTTTCAGGCAGCTTTGAGAATTAATTCAGCAGGCTTTTCTTCAAAGACAGGAGATGAGATGAGTTCACACAGTGGACTTCTCTGGGTCTTTTAGAGAGGTGCTGGAAAGCTGAGCTGGGTTGTGGTCTTCTCTCCGTCCTTGGGAATTCTCTTCTGCAGGCTTGACTCACCATAAACATTCAGCAAGAATCTGGCTTCTTCCTCCGTGACGCTGCTTCAGCAGGTGCTAACTTTATCTCATACATACAACCAAAAGATTGAGAGTCTACTGCTGTCTCGGGTGTATGCTGCTGCTCCTCTGCTTGTCCTGTCAAGGGGCCTGCGACTGTCATTTCTCTGCCCACATCTTCCTTAGTTACCAGAGTTTCTATTCTATTTTTAACTTGCCATGTGACAACCAGTAAACATTGTTCCCAAGCTAGTTTTTTCAATGTGCTCTTGATGACCCTTTTGGGTGAAAAAAAAACTGGTCCAAAATTCCTTCAGTTTGACTGTGAATTCCTCAAAATATTTTAACAAAAAACTAGAAGCACATTCATAACACTGCACTTTAAAAGTACTTAATTGGCTGCAAAGGCTTTGGGACTTTGAGGTCGTTAAAGGCGCTATATAAAGGCAATAGTGTTTTCCAAATAATAGCAATACTGCCTCTTTACTGGCAACATGTTTTTCATAACTCTGCCCAAAGCTACAGATATATTGATGTCACTTAAATTGAGATCTTCTGCTGGGCAAAATGCTATTGTTAGTTCAAGCACTTTTCTCAGCTGTTGGGAGCCACAGACAGACATTATTTTTTCGTGTTTCTCGCAAGATCTAAACTAATGCCTGCAGGGCAGTTTAGCAAGAAATCAACTACACTGGTCTTGGACCACCAAGGTGGTTAGTTCTCCTCTATTCCTGCATTTATTTGGTGTTCGATATAACTATGTTTGAACCAGCATCATGGAGTGGTGACTGTACAGTTGTTTTATATTACTTTAGTTTGTCTGACTCTAGTCCAGTCAGGTTACTGAGTGGCAACACCACAGTGGGCAGTGTAGAAGCTCAAGTTATTGTAGTACTTAGACTGTTGCAATATGATTTGATGCCATGAGAAAATGCCTTGCTTATCAGCAGAGCACCTACTGCAGCATAAACACAAACCAATACGTTCACCTAAGCTAATTGGATGAATTCTACTGATGCTCTAATAGAGAGTGGCGCTACCAAGATTGTCAGGAAGACATACCAGCCAAAAGAAGCAAGGTTTGACTCTTGAGCAGAAGCCAAAGTTGGTTGATTTCAGCTGGAGCAGGAGTTTGGTTGCTAATATTGGCCCTTAATGTGCCTGATGTGGAAATATGAGGGAGGAGTGTGGAAGCAGTCGATGTTTCAGCTCCAGATTGCTGTCCAGTGACTTCTTTTGCAGCGTGGGTATTTGTGGACGTAAGGTGAGAGGAGTGGGCTCCTATAGTTACTGTTGAGCCCCATGCTTAAAGAATGGGATTAGTTGGCAAAGTAATGAAAGTCATGGAACTATCTCTGAAAGGCAGCAGTTTCAAGATGGGATGAAGGGGTAAGGGAACGAGGAAAGGCAGGAGAGGAGAGAACAACTTTGTTTTATTTTGTCACATTGAGTACTGCATTCCAAGTTACCAATATTTTGCTATATAGGTTTTGACATGGGTGAGGGGCAGGTAGGGTAGGGGCTTTTGGAGTTTGTAATATGCAGGGCAGGGAGGGAAACATTCCCACCTCTGTTGGCATGGGTCACAGGCCATTTTAATTTTAGCTTAATTTAAATAGTCCAGCTCTGTCTCCTGCCTGAATGTGCTGATGGTGACATCACAGCTAGAAGGTGGAAGGGAAATTTGGACTTTAGCCGGACGTGTCCGGGGCCAATGGAAATGGTTCATGGCAAGGTGAGTTGAGCAGCAGCAGGTATCTAGGCCTGCCGATCGCTGTCAGAAGGTTATGGGTGAAACCTGGGGCAAAGTAGGCCCAAGGTCTCCCTGTTGAACCAAGAAGAGCACAACTAGATCAGAAGGAACCTTTCCAAAATTCTCATGCACTCTCCACTCTTCTGGCATGAATTTTATGCTCAGAGACTGAGGAGGGTTGAGTATTTGTGTTAAAATTGTGTCGGGATCCGAATTACATCATCAGGCCTAGACATTTCAATATTTATCACGTCATTCGCCTGCCTCAACTCCATGCTCCCCAAATTGGGAGGGGGGGGGGGGAAGTCGGAGTGTAGTTAAAATGGCGGGAGGGAACCCATCGAATTCTACATGGCTGTCATTTTAACCCCTGCCTTCACAGCTCACAGTTAAAATGTCAGGAGTGAGAGCTTTTAACTCTACAGTGAAAGAGGCTATGCCTTGATCATACAGGGTCATTGGAGTTATGTGATTTATTCATATCAATGTTAATCTTTAACAATCAAACATTTGGTCATGTCCTTTTTAATATTTGCCAGAGACATGATGTGGTTCAAGCTGACACAGCAAGCAGTTTTGAATCTTCTCCTTCTCACCAGTTAAGATAGAAAGTCTTGGACGTTGAGTTCAGCTACACTGCAGTGATGTGATTTTAGTGGAGGTGATGTGTGAACAATAAACCTTAGGAATTTTACCCTGAAGGTTGGGATATTGAGGGAAGTTGAGCAGCTGGGTCTGAGAAGAACAGCCGATTAGACTCATCAAACCTTTTGAATATGCAAATGACTCACCTGAATTTAGCAGTTTAAAAAATATTTGCTCAAAATGGTTGCTGAATAAAATACTAAAGTGGTGGGGAGGTGAAGTATTTCATTTTTAAGCTGCAGAATGTCTCCAAAACTGTGCAGTCACATCGTCTTGTCTATACAGGAAATGAAAGGCAAATGGATACGCATTCCTAAGGCTGCTTCCTTTTGAAAAGGTTACCTAATCGGTTATCTGGCTAGGCTTGACAGCCCCATGGCCAACAATGTAAAGCCAATTCTATAATGTATATTCAAGACTTTTTGGTTCATCAAAATACAGCCAAATATTTCGCAAATATAAATTGTGGCCGATGCATTCCAATGATCAGGCCTTTGTGTCTTGGGGCAACCTGCAGCCAAGTCTCTTGAGGAGTCACAAATAATTTGCATAGCTTATATTTGGATTCTGCAGCAAACCATCTAAAGAGGTAATAACTTCCATCATCCAGGAATAGCTTTTACATCAGCCTTAGGACCTACAGCCAGACGTTCTTTCCAGATACCAGACAAAATAATTTTATTTCTTAGGCAATTTGTGACTGTCTTCCTCATACCTTTTCTCTGGTGTTCGACTAGAAATTAAACTTGAAATAACTGATGGTAAAGGAATTGGATTGAAGGTGGCTGAATATATAGCAAGATGATGCTGGTATTGTGTCTAAATATGAACTACTGAAGTGGACATCTCTGTTTTTGAGTTCTTTCAGTTACTTAATGGTGGTTGGTTGGGGGAGGGGATGGGAGGGGATGTCTTTTTTTCTGTACTGAATTTGACCTTGGATGTAACAAAAATAAACAGAATGGGCTCTCTAAGCCAATGCTAGTCTATGCATCCTTGCATCTCCTGGAAATACCATTACCCACACCTTTCTCTAGAGCCAGTGTGTTCATTGACATCAGCAACAATTCATTTCCTGTTGGCAGAAAATTTGGTGCACAACCAAATTAATGAGTTATGGCAAAGCTCTATTTTCTTGCTGGTTTCTTCCTGCTATTTATTCACACCATGTTTTTTTTTAAAATGTAGAATATCCATTATGTATGCAAGACCATAAATTTCATGTTTTTAGTAGGATTGGACTCTGGGTGAAATGGACCAGTGGTAATGCAGCCAATTAAGTGATGCACTTTTTAAAAAATTCTTTCAAGAGATGTGGGCGTCACTGGCAAGGCCAACATTTGTTGCCCATCCCTAATTGCCCTTGAACTGAGTGGCTTGCTAGACAAATTCAGAGGACAGTTAAGAGTCAATCACATTGATTCTGGTGTCACATGCAGGCCAGACCAGGTAAGGATGGCAGATTTCCTTCCCTAAAGGCATTAGTAAACCAGATGAATTTTTCTAACAATTAATAGCTTCATAGTACCCTCTACTGAGACTAGCTTTCAATTCTAGATTTTTGTTAATTAGTTGAATTTATTTATTAATTGCTGCTGTGGTGGGATTTGAACCCTTGTCCCCAGGGCATTAGCCTGTGCCTCTAGATTATTAACTCAGTGACATTACCACTATGCCACCACTGCCTCCTGTGGAAAGTTATTTGCAATTCACAACAGGGTACCCTGAGAGAATCTTCAAAGTAACAAGTTTTACTTCCTCTGTTTCCCACCAGTGGGATAGTAAAGAAACACAAGGATACTTCTGCAGAACAAAATTTTTTGAGTTTTAAAAGAGTACTTTTGGTGGGTTATTTGTACATCTTTTTTTAAATCTTTGTATTTACTTGGGTCTAATCTGTGACTCAGTGGGTGGCACTCTTGCCTCCTGAGCCCAAAGGTGTGGGTTCAAGTCCTTCTCCAGAGTCTTGCTTACAAAATCAAGGCTGACCCTGCAATGCAATACTGAGGGAACACCGTACTGTTACTGGTGCTGTCTTTGGATGAAATGTTAAACCAATGCCCTGTTTGGCCTCTTGGATGGATATACAAAAACCCATGGTATTAGTTAAAAGAACAGGTGAGTTCTCTTTTGTCCTGGCCAATATTTATCCCTCAACCAACACCACTAAAAGCACATTATATGGTTTATCTGATGAAAGATCCCCTTCCTAACAGCATTGTGGGTGTACCTACACCCCAAAGACTGCAGCAGTTCAAGAAGGCAGCTCACCACCACCTTCTTGAGGGCAATTAGGGATGGGCAATAAATGTTGGTCTAGCCAGTGATGCCCACATCCCATGAACGAATTTAAAAATAAAAACCTGAAATGTCAACTCTTTGTTTCTATCTCCAGATGCTGCATTTGACCTGCTGAGCATTTCCAACGTTTTCTGTTCTTATTTCTGTTTTCCAGCATCCAGAGTGCTTTGCTTTTATTATCTGGCCATTATCTCATTGTTTGTGGGAGCTTGTGGTGTGCAAATTAGCTGCTGTGTTTCCCTACATTACAACAGTGACTTTACTTCAAAAGTATTTCATTGGTGGTAAAGCACTTTGAGTTGTGAAAGGCACAAATGCAGATCTTTCTTTCTCCTTTGATATTTGATATTTTTACTGTGGGGATAAAAAAGACGAGTTTGCAATATTTAGCTTTTCTGGTAGCACAGTTCTCCACTAACCAATCTGACAGGTGAACAATACAATTTGATTATTTCAATGACAATGCTTATGAGCCAGCCATGCATGTTAAAAAATTATAGAGTAAGGGCTAAGGGAAATTATTTATCTGTCCAGTTTCAATCTAGTGCAGATAGGTTCACTGCATTCTATTAGTTTCAAAATAAGGACATGAAAAATTGCATTTGTAATGGTTTTCAAAAATAGTTTGAATATGTGGAGCATGAGAAATTATGTCTTCTTTATTAGAAATGTTGTGGATCATTTCCTTTCTGGTTTCTGATGGTGGAGGACTACCAGACGTTGAAGAGTTTTACAGAGACACTGCCTTGCCTGGGCAGAGAGAACATTAGTTTCATCCCGATAATGCATTTCTGTTGAATGGCTTCATTGCACTGTTATGTTTTGCATTGGCCAAACACTTTGTTCTAACGCTGGTGACTTTTTTTTTAAAAAGGTGTGTGGGTTTGTGTGGTTAACAATTTTAACGTAGTGTCTCTGGGCTGGATTTTGTGTGGCCCTATGAGGTGGTATCGGGTGGGGATGGGTGGCAAGCGATCTTCCCAGGGGCAGGATAAACCGACAGCCTTCCCGCCCATAAGTGGCCTATTAACGTCCATTTAAGGGCCTTTTCCCACCTCCGCTGGGATCTTTCCAGCAGTGGGGTGGGGGGGGGGGGGGGGGGGGAGAGGGCCTCCACCATGTGGGGAGGTCGCCTTGTAAAACGAGGCGCCCTCCCTGTGGACTTGGAGTGGGTGGGGGGATCCCTCCTCCGTGGGCAATTTGTGACCCACAGAGGGCCTCCACTGGGAACCAGTTTACATCTCTGGGACCCCCCCTCCTCTGGACTGCAAGACCACCCCCCAGCCCTCCTCACTGGGGCCTTTCTGACTGGCCTCGGGTAACCCTGCCTCATCTACCTCTTTTCAGGTGTTTCAGAGCTGGGCTTGGGTCCGAGGCCTCGGCAGTGGCTGCCAATACTGCTGAGCTGCCAGCCCTTTAATTGGCTGGCAGCTCGTGGAGCTGGGATCCTCATCTTTAAAAGGATGGGGATCCCACCTCCTGAAACTTAGATTTTAAAAAGACTGGAGGATCGCTCCCAGGGGAGGTGGGCATGAAAAGCAGAGGTGTTTTCGGCCTTGCACCAGGAGCCACATCTCCAGCACAAAATCCAGCCCTCTGTTTCAGTGTCAGCCCAGCTAAACAGAAGCTTCTCAAGTTATCGGCTACACATCTTTGTAATCGAGTGCACTCATTGAAAAGCTTCAACTGAAGAACCAGCACTGACATTGGCCTGATGGGTTGAATGGCCTTAAACACTAATTTCTGTGAGGTTTTTCTGCATTAAGGGCAATATATAAAGTGCAAATTGTTGTGGGCCATTCCTGGGTTTCTAATCATGAATGCTGCCTGACTCCATGACTGGTTATTGTCTTGCGGGCTGTTTGCTTTGTTTACAGCTACCTGTTCAACTGATGAAGCAGTTACTCCTTGCTTCATTACGTGCTGTCCTCTGTCTGGTTCTTCTAATCCTATTTACTCTCTTTTGCACGAACAGGAAGGTTAATCATTGGGTGTTAGATTCAGTCTTTTGTACCATGGACTCCTATTTCAGAGGAGTTGAATGTGAGGCTGCCTGCACTCATTTCACTCATCACTCTAAACATTCATCTGAAATATGTTCCACACATTTTCTTTTGTCTGGATTGAAACCTGAGCCCCTGAACGGTGAAAGGATATTATCCTAACATCCTGCACAAACCATTTCCTTGCAGTTGGGTGCCAAAACTTTACGCAATTGGTTTCAATGTCTGTTGCTCAGATGTCTTGCAGATTTTTTTTAAAAATTCATTCTTGGGATATGGGCATTGCTAGCAAGGCCAGCATTTATTGCCCTTGAAACGGTGGTGGTGAGCTGACTCTTGAACCATGTAGTGAAGGTACTCTCAAGGTTGGTTAAATAGGAAGTTCCAGGATTTTGAGCCAGCGACGATGAAGAAATGGTGATATGTGTCCTAGTAAGGATGGTCTATGACTTGGAAGGGTATTTGAAGATGATGGTTTGCCATACACTTACTGCCGTTGTCCTTCTAGGTGTTGGAAATCATGGGTTGGGAGGTGCTGCCGAAGATTTGTAATGTCTTCAATTTAATTGTTCATGCTATAGTTTGGAAGAAAATAGAAATGTTTTGAGTTAGCCATGGTATATCTAAACGTGAAGTGCTGCGCTGCAATGTGTCCACAGGTATTGGATTGGCACAGTAATATAAAACAAATTAAATATACAATAGAGATATGTTAATGTTATGAATTTGCACTGGTGTAATGAGCAAATAGATTGGGAATGGTGATCAGTGATCATTGTATGGGGTGAAATTTATACTGTATTACACAATTTTGCCCTCCTGATGCACTGTTTGTCTGCTTTTATTTGACTTCAGTTACGTTTGACCATTGCTTATGCCCTAATTAAGCCAACCAGCACCTGAAGGATGAAATAGATACAAGTGTTAGCTGTGGCTCAGTTGGTAGCACTCCCACTTCCGAGTTAGAAAATTGAGAGTTCGAGACTGTTACAACTGGGTGAGGAAGGGGTCTCAGGCTCCCCTCTTGCCCCTTTCCTGGTTTGTCTGTAACAGAGTTTAACTTTTAAAATAATTTTTAGTTTCAGCTCAGTGAGTCCTTGCTCACTGCTCTCTCATTGTAATTGTAAATGAACCAACCAGGCAGGTTTTCTTGGGCTTAAACAAGAAAGAATAACTTTATTAGCCTTAACACTAACTCAGTTAAAGTTAGTAAAAATACACGAAGCAACCACACTAGCATGCATACGTGATAAACACACACACAAATAGATACAGAGGAGGAGAAAGAATAAAGGGGAGTGGGGTTGGAGTAGTAAATGGAATTCAGTTACTGTCTTTAGTTTGGATGTAGATTCCTTGATTGGAGTTAAGTCTTGCAGTCCTCGCTGGGGCCCAGTGCACACTTTCAAACTTGTTTTGCTGGTACCAGAAGGTTGAAGAGGTCCTCTGTCTTGAGGCTTAAGCTGCTTCCGTTGGACCCTGGAACTTTGAAAGAGAGGGAGATAGATTCCTTCTCTTTTTGTCTTCAATTTTCAGTCTGCCCCAAAACCTTTCTGTGAGGCACAATTCAAACAGGTTGGCCTGCAGATTAGTCATGTGACCAGCTCTTTGTTTGAAACAACATTGTCTACAAGGAATGTCGATTTCAAAAGTTCTCCAGTCACACTTGTGTGGGGTGGGGTCAGGTGGGGGTGGAGATGGTGGAATGCTGACTCTTAAACAAGCACTATTGACAAAACCCATCTCACTAATTGAATCAGGCAGCACTCCCATTGTCTCTCTATGCAACTGTTTCTAGAATGCAAATATGCAGCCATGTTTTTAGCCATTCAGCTCTGTGGTCTTTTTAAACAAGTTATGTTCCATGTCCAGTAAAAGTTCAAATACTGTTCCATATGACGAAATTAATGTTTCTATTTGGCCGGTGTAGTTTCCGTCACAAGACCCATTCCATGGACTTGAACCCAAAATCTAGGCTCCCACTCCAGTGCAGAACTGAGGCTGTGCTGCACCCTCGGAGATTCCATCTTTCAGATGAGATGTTAAAAGGAGGCCTCAGATGGTCAAAGGCGCTATATAAATGAATGCGTTTAAATGTCTGCTTCGCTCAAGCTTTCTTTGTTCAGCTTTACAAGTGTCCTTTGGGACCATCAGCATTCTGGCTGGCTTTAAATTTACATGTTTTAAGGTGTTTATTGCTTGAGCATTTATTGTTTGTTCATTTCTCATACAATATATTGCTCATGATTTTTACCCCTTGCATTCTCATGCACCTTGTACCATCTGAGAGTCACAGAAAAGTGGAGGCCATTCATATTTTGTAGATGTACCACTGTGAAATAAATTAACTCTGCCCAAATGAAGCCTGCACTGTTGATTTTAGTGGAGCGTAATTGGAAACTTTTAATATTTGTATTTTGTTAGTTTATATTGTCACGTTTAGGGTGATTTAAAAAAATTAGCAACAATAAGTCACAATATGATTTTTTTAAAAACCCTTCGACAAACTCAGGATGTTCATTTGTAAAATGTAATTGTAGCCTGCTCCAATGGAATGGAAGGCTGAACTGACCGTAAAAATGACAAAACCTTCTGACTAAATTCTTCAGTTAGTCACGTTGTATTTTATGGTAGTAAATTTTATTCTCCTAAAGGAACCACATAATTTATGTCTAAATCGCAAGTAATTTTAATGACAATCTTATCTCCTTTTTAAAAATGTATATCTTAAGCCATCACACTCCCTACAACAAATATGATATTCATTCTGTTCAGCCCGATGTTTTTCCTCAGTTACACATGTATTATGTAGTTTGCTAATGTATAATGAAAGCTTTGACAATAAATTGAGGTTTTTTTTTTCTCAACACAAGTTAAAGCAGAGGTAGCACTGTGGAGGGACCTGTATTGAATATAATGATGCAAAGTACATCTCTCTCAGAAATGAGACTATGAAAGCAGAAAGTCGTTTTCAAGATGGATGCCAGTAAGTGCATCATGTGACAATGCTCTCCATTTAACATGACATGTTGAGCTCGTTATTTAACACTGAACAATTGTGAATTTAAAAACCACAATGTGCTTCAAAATATTCCCCCACCCCTTGCCAATGCAGGGCAATAGCCAGGATCAGTTTCTTCTTTACTGAAACACACATGACTGCCTAAAACAAGATGGCTTCCCACAGTTAAGTTAATTTTCTAATTATCTTTTATGGTGCACTTATAATGCTTTTCATTCAACCTTTTCTCTCGTGCTTGCAGTGCTTAGCTTTTCATACAACTCGGGCAGGAAGCCAGTCCCTGAAGAGCTTTCCTGGGTTGCCGCAATGTTTGCTGCAGCCTCACCCGAATCCAGAAGTCAGTTTTACTATTTATCTTCCTTCACATGTCCTCCCCACACAGCTCAAGCCAACTAACCCCTGATGGAATGAACCTCCTGTTACAGTGACATTTAGTTAAGATAAACAAATTTTCCTTGTTGAAGGGTTCTGCTGTAATAATATCCCATTTCCAAATGTATTGCCTTTAATAAGTCTATATTGTATGTAATCTTAATGGACAGAGCACTAGATGGCTGTGACTAAATATATTTCCTGACAAGTTGAAGCACTTTTTCTGTTGGATTGGAACAGCCGAAGGCCTCAGTGTAGATGCTTGCCTCCTTGGGATAGATGGATTCCTTTGTTATATAGTGTGAAGGGTGGTAATGTGAAATTACTTCTCCTGACCACATATTAGGTTAAGGACTGCTTGAAGGGAAAACCTCTTAAGTGTCAGAATTTGCAAAATGAACAGCTGCAAGTGACTCGTTCATCTTTATAATAGTCTGGATGGTTTTTATTTCAGGAAATAGTGTTTTATTGAATTACCTCCACAATCTATTAAACGTGCAAGGGCTGCATGGCTACAGTGCATATCACCTCTCAGGCTATGGCATTTTGCAGAAAATCACAAACTTGGAATAAAATGCACCCTCTTGTAAAACTGCACAACTACCACACACCAGATAATGTCTGTCATACAATACAGAAGGAGGCTAGTCACTCCATTGTGCCTGTGTTGCCTCTTTGCAAGCTATCCAATTAGTCCCATTCCCCTATTCTTTCCCCATAGCCCTGCACATTTATCCTTTTTGTAAAACATTTTTACTATTATATCTGCTTCCACTATTCTTACAGGCAGTTCATTCCAGATCATCATAACTCACTGGGTAATAAATGTTTGGTCATCTCCCCTTTTATTTCTTTTAGATCTGTGTCCTCTTGTCATTGCCCTTCTTGCCAACTGAAACAGTTTCTCATGTATTCCTTCATGACATTGAACTAAAGGCCTGCTCGGCTCTGCAAAAAAAAAAACCCGACGCAAGCCCAACAGAATTACATCCGACCTGGCCCGAGTCCTTCCATTTTTCTTCCTCTCACCCGACCTGACCCGACCATCCGTTAACTTACTTTCCGTTTTTCACTTTCTTGCTGATCTACACAAGCTTAAAATAAATGTGACAAAACCACCTTTCTAGTCCAAAAATTAAATTAACATTGGAGCCACTTACCTGTGAGAGAGCGTGTCTGACCTGACCCAGCCCGAATGCCGGACCCAGAAGTGCAACCCGACCTGAACCTGACACATGTCGTCTGGTCCTGTCGGGTTCGGGTCAGGTAGCCGGCCTTTACATTGAACACCTCTGTTATATCTCCCTTTGACGTTCTCTGTTCTAAGGAGAACAATCCCAGCTTCTCCAGTCTCTCCACATAACTGAAGTCCCTCATCCTTGGTACCATTCTGTTAATCTCCTTTGCACCCTGTGCAAGGCCTTAACTAGAGGCCTGCTACCCGACCCAAACCCAAAGGGACACGACGACATGTGTCGGATTCGGGTCGGGTCGTGTCCATCTTCCGGGGCCAGCTTTCGGTCCTTGGTCGGGCCAAGTCCAGATCGTGTCGTGTCGTGTCGGGCCGGACACACGCGGTAAGTGCTCTGCTGGTAAGTATTAAAAATTTTTTTAAAACTTACCTGAGCTGGGAGTCCAGGACGAAACTGCGCGCAGTGAGCGAGTGACGTCACTATGACATCTCGCGCATGCGTTGCCGGTTCGATGTCAGGAAAGTAAGTAAAGGGATGGTCGGGTCGGGCTGAGTAGTAGTGGTGGGTTTGGGTCAGGTCGAGTAGTGGTGGGTTCAGGTCGGGTCGGGCTCAGTGCAAAATCAGAGGGATGTGGGCCCACTTTGGGTCGTTCGGGTTGGGTTCTTTTTCTTGATCTAAAGCAGGCCTCTAGCCTTAACCCCTTCCTGGGTATCAAGGTCACAAGGTCAACATTGAGGGCTTCCCTTTCAATCTGAAGAACACGTTGGCAGATATAAGCTGAGAAGTGACTGGATATTAACTATTTCAATAGAGATGTTAACCTTGCAGTTCTGAAGAAGGGTCACTGACCTGAAACGTTAACTCTGCTTCTTCCTCCACAGATGCTGCCAGACCTGCTGAGTATTTCCAACATTTCTTGTTTTTATTTCAGATTTCCAGCATCTTCAGTATTTTGCTTTTATTATAGAGATGTTAACCTGTTTGTTTAAATGGATTAATATGTTTGTGAAAATAGCAGATGTAAATATACAGCAGTGAAGTTGGGTTAATTGGATAGCTCTACAAAAGAGCTAGAAGAAGCACAACGGGCCAAATGGCTGCCTCCTGTGCTGTAACATTCTAGGACTCCGAAATGCAACCACAATTGAATACAAAAGTAGGGAGGTTATGCTTCAGTTATACAGGGCATTGGTGAGACTGCATCTGGAGTACTGTGTACAGTATTGGCCTCCTTATTTAAGGAAGGATGTAAATGCATTGGAAGTAGTTCAGAGAAGGTTTAGATTAGATTTAGATTAGAGATACAGCACTGAAACGGGCCCTTCGGCCCACCGAGTCTGTGCCGAACATCAACCACCCATTTATACTAATCCTACACTAATCCCATATTCCTACCAAACATCCCCACCTGTCCCTATATTTCCCTACCACCTACCTACACTAGTGACAATTTATAATGGCCAATTTACCTATCAACCTGCAAGTCTTTTGGCTTGTGGGAGGAAACCGGAGCACCCGGAGAAAACCCACGCAGACACAAGGAGAACTTGCAAACTCCACACAGGCAGTACTTGGAATCGAACCCGGGTCCCTGGAGCTGTGAGGCTGCGGTGCTAACCACTGCGCCACTGTGCCACCCTAGACCAATACCTGGAATGAGTGGGTTGTCTTATGATGAAAGGTCAGACAGGCTAGGTTTGTATCTGCTGGAGTTTAGAAGAGTAAGAGGCGACTTGATTGAAACATAGGGTGGATGTGGAAAGGAGGTTTCGTCTTGTGGGAGAATCTAGAACTAGGGGTCACTGATTTAAAAATAAGGTGTCGCCCATTTAAGACTGAGATGAGGAGAAATTTTTTTCTGAGAGTTGAGTCTTTGGAACTCTCTTCCTCAAAAGGCAGTGGAAGCAGAGTCTTTATCTACCTCTGCCTTAAAAATATTTAGATCCTTTAAGCAAGGGGATGAAAGGTTATTGGGGGTAGGCGGGAATGTGGAATTGAGGTTACAATGAGATCAACCATGATCTTGTTAAATGGTAGAACAGGTTCAGGGGGGCTAAGTGGCCTACTCCTGCTCCTAATTCATATGTTCATACGCATTGGTGGGCATATTGCATTTTGATCTGGGCAATGGTTTTGGTGACCATTTTAAGTTTGATGACCATTACACTTCAAATGAAAGCATTACTGACCTACTAAAGAAATCACAAAGTTAAATTTAAGTAGGTCTTTTTAAAATATTTGTATACATGTGAATAAGGCAGTGTACTATGGTGGTGGTAACAGTTTCAGGTAGGAGGTCACCTTTAGTCCATCAAGCCCACCTATTGACAGTATTCTCTTGGTGCATTTCTATTATCACTGAATCCGCTGACCAGAAGCTGTCTAGTTCCTTCTTGAAACCCATCGTTGGCAAAATTAGGTCTTGTTTTGCCTGTTTCTCGGATGCAAAATGGGGCAAAAAAGCTCCAATTTCACTGGGCTGTGCCATATGTCCCAAGGGAGCCTGGAGTATCTCTCAAATCACATTGGATCGGGCAATACTTAAGCATCCCTGACAGCTGCCTTTAAACAGGTGTTAGCCCCTTGCATATGACACTGAGGGGCCGAACGCCTGTTTAAGGATTCTGTTCTGAAATTGGTCAAAATGTCAGAATGTACTGTGCAAACTCTGACTAATTTCTAGGTTCAGAAGTTGGAGGGACAGTTGGATGGTGCTATAGATAAGGTAAGTAAACTCTTTTTTTTCTACTTGCCTTACAGGTGGAGTTTGGAGGAGCAGTGTGTCCTTGACCCAATTCACCAGACTCCAGAGAGGAGGTGACAGGAGTCAAGGGTCTGCGGGGGTGGTGGGGGCAGGGAAAAAAGAAATATTGGGCTTGGGTCAAGTGCAGCAACTAAAATACATTTGATCAGTCAAAATTAAAATTTGATTTAAAAACTCACTCAACTGCGTATCACATGATATTGTCTGGTGCACAAACCTCTATGAAGAAAGTGCTGAAGATCCTTAAACTTCTGAGTTCTTCTCGTGCTTTTTCTTCTACATTTATCTGAGATTACGTCACCCTTAAAAAAAAACAGAAAATGCTGGACATATTCAGTAGGTCAGGCAGCATCTGTGGAGTGAGAAATGGAGGTAATGTTTCAGGTCAAAAACCCTTTCATCAGAACTGCTTCCTCACCCTCCTGGTTGTAGTCAAGTCTGTTTAACCATTTAACTCTGAAAAATAATCAGTTGGCTATGGGGCAATGTTTGGCTGTTCAGATGGTTTTTACCAGCAGGAAGGCCAGAGTGGGGCAAAATCGTAGCTGCTACCAGTGTTTCTGTCAGAAGTCCACATTCAGCCATGTTTGCTGCACTCTTCGTTTGAAGTTTAGCTTTCCATTTTGTTATTGCAACAAAAAAAAATTGGCGTCGAGTAAAAAGGTTTATTTTTGCACCTGACTGATAACCAGTTTGACTCTGGAAATAACATTTTCACAGACTGATGGTAGCAAAGTGAATCATGAGGGAGAGAAGCCAGCTGGAAAAATAACCAAGAGGAAGAGCAGTGTAATGGAAAATATAATGAATTTGTCTCATCCTATTTTGTTCTTTTTGTTTTTAGAAGGTCAACAACCCCATTTTTGAAACTAAATGGTTCAAAGCTTTGAAACCACAGGGATGTAGCATCTTAAACAAAGGCAGTTTGTTCACTGTTTAATAACACCAAATCCCCAGATAACACTCACATTGAGGTTGCAATTCCAACATTTTGGGGGTTTCTCTTTCGCTCTCTTTTTAATGGCCTTAACATTACCAGACTTATTCTCATAAGTCTATTCTAGTTTCTGATATCGGAGAGTGTTTTCACTTACTCATATAACTAGATAAATCTGCAGTGTGCTCAGGGAATAAACTGAGATCTCATGCCAGTTTATTTCAGCTGCTGGCTTTACCAACCCTGTCTCATGATCCATACATTAGACTTAGGCTTTAACTAGCTATCCAATTTATTAGATGATAAATGAACAAGCAAATAGCAGTAACAAGGCATATTTTACAGTAGTGGTTTAAGCTGGTGGCTTTCAGTAGTGTAGTGGCAATGAGTATAGGATAAGTAACCCAGAGGTTGAGCATTTTAAATCATGCCAAACTGAGCCCAACAAATTGGGCTAGATCAGGGAAAGAAATAAAGACTTGCATTTATATAGCACCTTTTGTGAGCCTGGAGTTTCCCAAAGTACTTTACAGCCAATGAATTATTTTTGAGCTGTTGTCATGTAAGAACATGTGGCATCAATTTTGCGCACAAAGTCCCACAAGCAGCAATATGATAATGGCTAGATAATCCTGTTTTGGTGATGGTTGAGGGTAAATATTGGCTAGAAGGGTGTGGGGAGGGGAACTCTCCTAGTCATCTCTGAACTAATGCCATGCGAACTTTTCCATCCATTTGAGAGGACACAGAGGATCTTGGTTTAACATCTCATCAGAAACATGGCAGCTCTGATAGTGCTACACTCCCCCAGTATTCCACTGAGGTGTTAGCCTAGGTTTTGTGCTCCAGTCTCTGGAGTGGGACTTGAACTCCCAACCTACTGACCTGGAGGTGAGAGTGCCCACTGAGCCACAGCTGGCACCCATGATCCTAAGAATTGGCAGAATATTGTTTTATAACTCAATTCATTAATGTCCTTTGAAAAGGGAAGATACCACAGTGGTGCAGTGGCTAGCACTGTAGCCTCACAGCTCCAGTAACCTGGGTTTAGTTCTGGGTACTGCCTGTGCAGAGTTTGCAAGTTCTCCCCGTGACTGCATGGGTTTCCTCCGGGTGCTCCAGTTTCCTCCCACATGCCAAAGACTTGTGGGTTAATAGGTAAATTGGCCATTGTAAAAAAAAAAAATTGCTCCTAGTGTAGGTAGGAGAATTGAGGGAAGGTGGGGATGTGAGAGGGAAAAAATTGGATTAATGTAGGATTAGTATAAGTGGGTGGCTGATGGTCAGTGTGGACTTGTTGGGCTGAAGGGCCTGTTTCAGTGCTGTATCTTTCTTACTATTATTTGGTCTGTCCTACTTGTAACTCTGGATCTACTTTTTAAAATTATTTGCTCAGGGGACATGGATTTTGCTGTCAAGGCCAGTATTTATTGTCCTTGAGAAGGTGGTGGTGAGTTGCAGTCTGTGTGCTGTTAAGGAGGGAGTTCCAGGATTTTTACCCAGCCAGGTTGAACATGCAAAATTAACTGCAGGAAAATATCAGCTGATTCATCATGCTTGCCTCACATCTAATGGCCGGAGAATCACAACGAGACACCCATTCCCTTTTCCTTCCCACTCTCCCCAGTCTGCTACCCATCTCCAAAATGGCCTACAAGAAGCAGTATGACCGTCTTTTGAGATCAACCAGGGATAGCCAATTAATGTGCTCATGCCAGAATTGCACATATCCCGAGAACAAATTTTTAATAAAGCTCTTTGAGTAGAAAAGTATAGTTTGCAACTTGTTAAAATTAGGATAAAAATAATATTCTTTGCCTTTTCTCACCAGCTATGGAACCCGTCCAGTGAGTTGAAGGCTTCAGACGGTCTCACTGAATCATTAAGATGGACTGCTGAACAGCTTCAGAATTTATATCATGGTTCAACTAAAAAACAGCTCCCAATCAAACACCTATTTGAATAAATCACACAAAACACTTGCATTTCAGTTGAATAGCATAATCCCTACTTTGGATGCCCCCCTCAACAAGCTGACTAATCATTGTGGTAATTGTAACAAAAGGAGAGAACATTTTTTCTGTGAGTTTACATAGAATTATTTGGAAAGTACAGCTCAAACAGGCCATTCAGCCCAACTGGTCCATGCTGGTATTTATGCTCCACATGAACCTTCTCCCACTTTACTTCATCTAACCCTATCAGCATAACCATCTATTCCTTTTTCCTTGATGTACTTATCTAGCTTGCCCTTAAGTGCATCTATGCTATTCACTTTAACTACTCCATGTGGTCACAAGTTCCACATTCTAACCATTCTCTGGGTAAAGAAGTTTCTCCCGAATTCATGATTTGGATTTATTGGTGACTATCTTATATTCATGTCCCCTAGTTCCAGTCTATGCCCAAAACTGGAGATGTCATCTTTTTGTCTACTGTGTCGAACCCTTTTACAGTTGGTTTTAAATCCTTGGTGGCACGATGATAGAATGAAAGAATACCAGGCTAAAACCTAGTTTCATCTTTTGTCACAAATCTGATCCTTTGCTCAACCAGAGGGGATGTCTCCAAGCTTTTGGTTCTTGAATGATTGATTGATTTATGAAGTCCCTGACTTACAGCCAGCATCGATGGTCGGCCATTGCTGTTCATTGTTTGAATGTCTGTTAATTCCATGCTTCAGGGTATGTAATTAATTTTGAACACCATCTCGTTTTGCTTGCAGTTAGCGCTGGAAGCAAGCTCCGAAGTCTCTTGAAGTTCAATGTGTATTAACATTAGCCAATGAATATCTGCTCACAAAATTCAAATGAAATATCTTCTGATGCGTGTCATTTACATGCAACTGATGCAGGGAAGATTACAACAGCTGGTGACAGTCCAAAGATGTCTAAAAACATGAAAGACCATCAACTAAATTAAAAATGTTACTTGCTGCTTGCAGGTGTGCCAATGACTAGGGGTATCGGAGCAGAGGAATCAACTATTTCTTTGAGCAACTGTTGATCAACTTTCTGATTTGATTGGAGCCAATCTATTTGCCAGCTGATTGGCCATGTATCACAGTTTGCTGTGACCTTTCACATCTGATGGGACAGAGGTTTAGTAACCATAAGAGTTCATTGCCGTGACTTGCATTGTCTGTAAGACATTTGCGATGAGCCTACATTTGCAATTGTATTGATGGCACCATATGCATGCAAGTTTTCTAGTTGAACTCCCAGGAGTGGATATTGGAAACTCATCGGCAACAATCTGTCTCTTTTCTCTGTTTTCCTGATGGACAAGGATCTTTGGTAGCAATAAACTGCCAGATATCATTCTTGTTTGTACATCCCCTCATGGCCTTATTCCTTCCTACGTCTGTAACCTTCATCGGCCCTGCAACACTGATATTTCTGTTCTCTTCCAATTCAGACCTGTTGTGCATCCCCAATTTTAATTGTTCCACTGTTGGCGGCTGTACCCTCAGCCACAGAGTCCTAAGCTCTAGAATTCATATCCTTTTTTTAAACTCCTCCTTAAAACCTACCTCTTTGACTAAGTCACTCCAAATTTTCTCCTCTGGCTCCGTGTCATGTTTTTTCTGATTAAGCTCACGTGAAGTGCCTTGGGGGACACGTGCCTACTTTAAAGTCAACTTGTTAATCCATAGAGGCTTGCTAATTTTCTAAATGTGCTTGTGTGATAGGATCCTGCTCTCAAAGGTCAGGCACCCTTGAGTTGGTGCTCTCAGGAGAGTGGGGAAAATTCAATGAAACAGAGGCACAATTTTCTGCTTGAACACTGAGCCACTGTTGGTGCATTATGCCTTTGAAAAATTGTAACAATTCTATACTGGTACAGAGCTGTTGCAGAAAACAAGCTAATGAATCATTTGCAAAGACTCTTTTCTTTTGGGCCTCCTTATCTCGAGAGACAATGGATACGCGCCTGGAGGTGGTCAGTGGTTTGTGAAGCAGCGCCTGGAGTGGCTATAAAGGCCAATTCTAGAGTGACAGGCTCTTCCACAGGTGCTGCAGAGAAATTTGTTTGTTGGGGCTGTTGCACAGTTGGCTCTCCCCTTGCGCCTCTGTCTTTTTTCCTGCCAACTACTAAGTCTCTTCGACTCGCCACAATTTAGCCCTGTCTTTATGGCTGCCCGCCAGCTCTGGCGAATGCTGGCAACTGACTCCCACGACTTGTGATCAATGTCACACGATTTCATGTCGCGTTTGCAGACGTCTTTATAACGGAGACATGGACGGCCGGTGGGTCTGATACCAGTGGCGAGCTCGCTGTACAATGTGTCTTTGGGGATCCTGCCATCTTCCATGCGGCTCACATGGCCAAGCCATCTCAAGCGCCGCTGACTCAGTAGTGTGTATAAGCTGGGGATGTTGGCCGCTTCAAGGACTTCTGTGTTGGAGATATAGTCCTGCCACCTGATGCCAAGTATTCTCCGAAGGCAGCGAAGATGGAATGAATTGAGACGTCGCTCTTGGCTGGCATACGTTGTCCAGGCCTTGCTGCCGTAGAGCAAGGTACTGAGGACACAGGCCTGATACACTCGGACTTTTGTGTTCCGTGTCAGTGCGCCATTTTCCCACACTCTCTTGGCCAGTCTGGACATAGCAGTGGAAGCCTTACCCATGCGCTTGTTGATTTCTGCATCTAGAGACAGGTTACTGGTGATAGTTGAGCCTAGGTAGGTGAACTCTTGAACCACTTCCAGAGCGTGGTCGCCAATATTGATGGATGGAGCATTTCTGACATCCTGCCCCATGATGTTCGTTTTCTTGAGGCTGATGGTTAGGCTCCTCATCAGAGCCCTTTCCTATCCTGAGTGGTGTGAAACAGGGCTGTGTTCTCGCACCCACACTTTTTGGGATTTTCTTCTCCCTGCTGCTTTCACATGCGTTCAAATCCTCTGAAGAAGGAATTTTCCTCCACACAAGATCAGGGGGCAGGTTGTTCAACCTTGCCCGTCTAAGAGCGAAGTCCAAAGTACGGAAAGTCCTCATCAGAGAACTCCTCTTTGCTGACGATGCTGCTTTAACATCTCACACTGAAGAGTGTCTGCAGAGTCTCATTGACAGGTTTGCAAAGACACCCATTAATAATTAAGGTGAGAGTCATGTTTGTAAGTGTACTTGTGTGCCAAGGTTGTTGGCTATTCTTTTGACAAGTGAATTTATTCTTCAATTTGTTGCCACTTTTACATCAGTTTTGTTCCCCACAAGAGGTCTCAGGGGTTTGTAATAGTTCTCAACATTACAGGCTGCGATATGTTGATATCAGGATGGTCTATCTCAGTTTGAGTGAACAGCTCTTTGATTAGGGAAAACTAAAGGCTATGCCAACTGAGACACGCATCTGCAGGTTTCCCAAGACTTGTCAGGGAATAGTGTGGCTAACGGCCTCTCCACAAATGAGCAAGGAGCTTGGAGCATGCTACAATCAACTTAATATTTTCAATAAAGTAGAAGCCTTACCTTTAGAAATGTTCATCATTGTTTTCAAATCCCTCTGTGGCTTTACTCCTCCTACAACCCTCTGAGATCTCTGCACTCCTAATTCTGGCCTCTTATGCATCCTTGATTTTCATTGTTCCATAAATAGCTCTTGTGTTTTTGGCTGCCAAGGCCCTAAACTCTGGAATTCCTTTCCTATGCCTCTCCACCTCTCTCTTTTCCTCCTTTTAAGACACCCCTTATGCCCTATCTCTGACCCCTGTCCTAATCTCCTAATGTAGCTTGGTGTCAAATTTTGTTTGTTAACGCTCTTGTGAAGCACCTTGTGACATTTTACAATGTTAAAGGTGGTATTGTATTCCGTTTAATTTCTAATGGCTACATGAGTTTTGAATTGTGAGGAAGATGTAATCTGCTGCAAGATTTCTAACGGTCTGCTTTGAAAAGTGTTGTGAATGTACCAAGGATGTGTGTTGCTTTTTTCACTGTTTTTGAGAATTGAGGCTTCATCATTTTATCATTCTATAGTTTGTGGCATGCCATAAAGATGAATTCCTTTTTGTGTGAATGATACTTCTGGTTGGTGTTGAATTGTTTTAATATTCCCTTTCACACCAGCGTTCAACCTAAGAAGGGCCATTAGTGCTCACTCTAACTTTTAGGCCCACTGCAATCACAGGAGTTGTTGGCGTCTCAGGTAGTCTGCACACGTTAATAAGGACAATTCTTGGTCTTGTTTCACGATGGTTCATTATTAACCTCTGCATGACTTGTCTCGATGAATATTTTTTCAGTCTTTCCAAGATTTTGGCCATTGCTTGCGACATTTTACTCTTGTCAACAGCATTATGTTAATACAGGTAATAGCTAAAGAAGTTTAGCTGTGGTTATTGTTACGACCAGGTGAGCAAGGGGTCTCAGGCTCTGCTTTCGCCCCTTCTCTGGTTTGACCGCAACAGGTTTATTCGTTTAATGCAGTGATTTTAGCTTACCACTTCAGTGAGCACTTGCTCTCTGTTCCTCTAATTATAATTGTAAATGAACCAGTCAGACAGGTTTTTTTGAGTTTAAACAAGAAAGATGTAAGTTTATTAACCTTATCACTCTAAACTGGTTAAAATTACTGAAATACGCAACCCATCCACACTCTTACTCATACAAGAGGCACGTGTGTGCGCAAGCATGCGTGCACACACACACATAGATACAGAGGGAAGAAAAGAGTTGGGAGGTTGAAGTAAAGTCCATAATAAATGGAATTCAAATACTGAGTTTCCTTGTCCTTCATTGATAAAATCTTGAAGTCCTCCCTAGGCCACGCACAATTCGAGCTTGCTTCTCTGATTCTGAAAGTCCGAAGAGAGGCTTTATCCTTCCTCTTGGTTGTTGCCTGTGAGGGTCTGTAGATTTGAGGTTTATCAGCAGCTGAGGCTCCTCGGGGCCTTTGCTGGAGAGGTGTTCCTTCTAGGAGTTCAGTTACTGTCTTTCTTCCATCTGAGGCACAATTCACAAACTGAGTTACACAGGCAGTTATGTCATGTGACCACCTTTTTGTTTGAAAACACAAGTTTCTGGAATGTTTTTTTGAAGTTCAAAGTTCTTCAGGCATACTTGGTTGGGGGGGGGTGTGGTTTGGCTCTTTCAAAGTCAAAGGGTTTCGATGGCTTTTGATTACCACTATTGACAAAACCATTCTTGTTAATTGAATTGGGAAGCACTGCTATTGTTCTGGCTAGACTGGGTAATTTACCTCTGTCTCCCAGCCAGCCTTTGGCTTCTCATATGCAAATTGTGTGTGGCCACCTTTAGCTGTTCTGCTTTAAAAAAGTTATTTATAATAATGTTAAGTAAAAAGTCTCAGGCAATGTTCCACACAACAAAATTAATATGCTTTCATTTGGCGTGTGGGTTTTCCGTCACATTATTCTAAATGATCAAGCCCCATTTCTAGCAGCAGGGTATGATGACTGTACCATTAGGCAAACTTACTTGTACTTCTCTGGAAGGCATATCAAAATTTGAAATGTAAGGTTGAACATTTGAAATAATTGAGTTTAGATTCCTTTTTCTTTAGCCCTCCTGACCTAGTAAATAAATATACCCATGAGGAGAGCAGCACTTAACTTGCAAGAAAATCAATGCCTTCAATGCATAAGTTCATTGTTGCCATGGAAACAGAGGCCTTGGTCAGATGACTCTCTAAGGAAAACCAATACCAAGAACCACTAAACAATAATGGAACAAAAGCAAAATACTGTTGATGCTAGAAATCTGAAATAAAAACAGAAAATGCTGGAAACACTCTCAGGTCTAGCAGCATCTAGAGTGAGAGGAACGGAGTTAATGTTTCAGGTCGATGACCTGTCATCAGAACAATAATACAAGTTTGGACACCCACCCATCAGACTGTCTGAGTAAACTGATACATAATTCACTGGGCTACACAGCAGTTCTTGTCTTCTGATGATGACTTTCTAATGTCAATCAGTGGACAACATAACCTGATTAGAGTATGTACTATAGAAATGCACAATACTTGGCAATGTTTCAAACACTTGTATGGGTTTCATTTGTGATCCAAACACAGTTGGAAGTCCACATATGTTAGCTTTTGCTTCTTGAATGCCCAGCTTGTGTATGTGGCCCTGCACATTAAACTTAATCTGAGCACAAATAGAAATTGCAATTATGCAACACCATATTGCATTTCTTAGCCATCTGAAAACCTGCGATACATTCCATTTTTGAAGTGTAGTCTCTGTTACGTCTGCCAACCTGATAGCCATTTTGCACACAGAAAGGTCCTACAAACGGCCGTGAGATGACTGAACAACCAATCTATTCAGTGAGGGAAGAATGTTGGAAAGGCGACTTGTGTGAGTGCTGCATAGAATCATTAACATCTGCATGAACCACACACAGGAGGCTTCAATGAGTGGTGGCCCACTAGACATTCAGCGCTCCCAAGTGGGTGGGCCATTGCGATTGCATGGGAAGTGTGCTACTTGCCATTGCTCACTGCCCATTTGAAAATTGCTAAAATCCCCTCAAACTTTTAATTAATTTTCCGACTCTACCAGATGCAAGAATTAAACTTCCATGCTGTCCAGGATCATGATTGGGTTGGTTGCTCAAATTCAGGAGGCTGGAATTTGAGCACTTGTGTTGTCCGAACACTTTCTGTGCTTGTAGATCTTGTGCATACTGAGCGGTTGACTGAAATCTTGATGAGCTAATTTCACACACAAGTCCAGACATTGGTTTGAAGTTGCTGCTAACAACATTTTGAAAATTGGCTCTGTGACCTGAACACAGCTTTCTTTTTCAGCACAAGGTCCTAATTTACCGTGACACCCAATCCCCTGGATTCTGCTACTGTAATAATATAAGATTTACTTGAGGGGAGGGGGAAAAAGGGCTGATGCTAATTTTTGACCTTTTGTGCTGTTCTTACAAATCCAGACAGGTCTTTGCAGACTCAGTTCTCAGATTTAATTCCTTCCCACCTACACATCAACTGTTAATTTTCTGCAGGGTTGCATATGTATGCTGAACTCTGAACATTTAATTATCAGGATTGTGAGCTGGGAACCCTATGTACAAGGTGGAGGGAGATGTGCATCCCAAATTAACCATCCCAATATGTCATTAATCTGCATGGCTGCCAAAGACGAGAGACTTTTTTCAACGCACTCTGAACTAAACGACTTTGGGAGTTGGCGGTACATAGATATTTTCGTCTGATTATTACAGGTTCACTGACCTTTAAAACATCTACCAAAATACTTAAATGGTTTAGAATACACCGATCTTGTTGGAAATATTGAGTAGTGAAAAGCCACTGCTGCTGTTTTATCCTCATCTTGTAAAATGTTGCTATTCTTTGAAAATAGGGGAAAAGTGTGTTATACAAATGGAGTGTCGTCTTAAAGTTTATATTTAGAAATGGATGTTCTTTTTGTTATGACCGAGGCGGGAGGAGTGCACAGTTTATTCTAGTTCCTCTTCTCTACAGGTCACAACACATTTACATTTTCCCACTTACCAATATAGTCAAAGTCGCTATGAAGTCAATAAAAAGGAATGAAACCGGACGGAGCACCCGGCATCGACCCAGGCACCAGAAACGACAATGGCAAACCCAGCCCTATCGACCCTGCAAAGTCCTCCTAACTAATCTCTGGGGGCTTGTGCCAAAATTGGGAGAGCTGTCCCACAGACTAGTCCAGCAACAGCCGGACATAGTCATACTCACAGAATCATACCTGACAGACAATGTCCCAGACACTGTCATCACCATCCCCGGGTATGTCCTGTCCCACCGGCAGGACAGATCCACCAGAGATGGTGGCACAGTGGTATACAGTAGGGAGGGAGTTGCCCTGGGAGTCCTCAACATCGACTCTGGGCCCCATGAAGTCTCATGGCATCAGATCAAACATGGACAAGGAAACCTCCTGCTGATTACCACCTACCGCCCTCCCTCAGCTGATGAGTCAGTACTCCTTCATGTTGAACAGCACTTGGAGGAAGCACTGAGGGTGGCGAGGGGACAAAATGTACTCTGGGTGGGGGACTTCAATGTCCATCACCAAGAGTGGCTCGGTAGCACCACTACTGACCGAGCTGGCCGAGTCCTAAAGGACATGGCTGCTAGACTGGGTCTGCAGCAGGTGGTGAGGAAACCAACGAGGGAAAAACATACTTGACCTCCTCCTCGCCAATCTGCCTGCCGCAGATGCATCTGTCCATGATAGTATTGGTAGGAGTGACCACCACACAGTCCTTGTGGAGACGAAGTCCTGCCTTCACATTGAGGATACACTCCATCGTGTTGTGTGGCACTACCACCGTGCTAAATGGGATAGATTTCGAACAGATCTAGCAATGCAAAACTGGGCATCCATGAGGCGCTGTGGGCCATCAGCAGCAGCAGAATTGTACTCATCCACAATCTGTAACCTCATGGCCCGGCATATCCCCCACTCTACCATTACCATCAAGCCAGGGGACCAACCCTGGTTCAATAAAGAGTGCAGGAGGGCATGCCTGGAGCAGCACCAGGCATAACTCAAAATGAGATATCAATCTGGTGAAGCTACAACACAGGACTATCTGCGTGCCAAACTGCGTAAGCAGCCTGCATTAGACAGAGCTAAGCGATCCCATGACCAACGGATCAGATCTAAGCTCTGCAGTCCTGCCACATCCAGCCGTGAATGGTGGTGGACAATTAAACAACTAACTGGAGGAGGTGGCTCCACAGCTATCCCCATCCTCAATGATGGGGGAGCCCAACACATCAGTGCGAAAGATAAGGCTGAAGCATTTGCAACTATCTTCAGCCAGAAGTGCCGAGTTGATGATCCATCTCGGCCTCCTCTTGAAGTCCCCAGCATCACAGATGCCAGACTTCAGCCAATTCAATTCACTCCGCGTGACATCAAGAAATGACTGAAGACATTGGATACTGCAAAGGCTATGGGCCCTGACAATATTCCGGCAATAGTACTGAAGACCTGTGTTCCAGAACTTGCTGCACCCCGAGCCAAGCTGTTCCAGTACAGCTACAACACCGGCATCTACCTGGCAATGTGGAAAATTGCCCAGGTATGTCCTGTACACAAAAAGCAGGACAAGTCCAACCTGGCCAATTAATGCCCCATCAGCCTACTCTCAATCATCAGTAAAGTGATGGAAGGTGTCATCAACAATGCCATCAAGCAGCACTTGCTTAGCAATAACCTGCTCAGTGATGCTCAGTTTGGGTTCCGCCAGGGCCACTCAGCTCCTGACCTCATTACAGCCTTGGTTCAAACATGGACAAAACGGCTGAACTCCAGAGGTGAGGTGAGAGTGACTGCCCTTGACATCAAGGCAGCATCTGACCATGTATGGCATCAAGGAGCCCTAGCAAAACTGAGGTCAATGGGAATCAGGGGGGAAACCCTCCGCTGGCTGGAGTCAGACCTAGCGCAAAAGAAGATGGTTGTGGTTGTTGGAGGTCAATCATCTGAGCTCCAGGACATCACTACAGGAGTTCCTCAGGGTAGTGTCCTCGGCCCAACCATCTTCAGCTGCTTCATCAATGACCTTCCATCAGTCATAAGGTCAGAAGTGGGGATGTTCGCTGATGATTGCACAATGTTCAGCACCATTTGTGACTCCTCAGATACTGAAGCAGTCTGTGTAGAAATGCAGCAACACCTGGACAATATTCAGGCTTGGGCTGATAAGTGGCAAGTAACATTCGTGCCACAGAAGTGCCAGGCAATGACCATCTCCAACAAGAGAGAATCTAACCATCTCCCCTTGACATTCAATGGCATTACTATCACTGAATCCCCACTATCAACATCCTCGGGGCTACCATTGACCCGAAACTGAACTGGAGTAGCCATATAAATACCGTGGCTACAAGAGCAGGTCAGAGGCTGGGAATCCTGAGGCAAGTAACTCGCCTCCTGACTCCCCAAAGCCTGTCCACCATCTACAAGGCACAAGTCAGGAGTGTGATGGAATACTCTCCACTTGCCTGGATGGGTGCAGCTCCAACAACACTCAAGCTGCTCAACAGCATCCAGGACAAAGCAGCCCACTTGATTGGCACCCCATCTACAAATATTCACTCCCTCCACTACCGACACACCACCTACAAGATGCACTGCAGCAATGCACCAAGGTTGCTTAGACAGCACCTTCCAAACCCGTGACCTCTACCAACTAGAAGGACAAGGGCAGCAAATGTATGGGAACACCATCACCTGCAAGTTCCCCTCCAAGTCGCACACCATCCTGACTTGGAACTATATCGCCGTTCCTTCACTGTCGCTGGGTCAAAATCCTGGAACTCCCTTCCTAACAGCACTGTGGGTGTACCTACCCCAAATGGACTGCAGCGGTTCAAGAAGGCAGCTCACCACCACCTTCTCAAGGGCAATTAGGGATGGGCAATAAATGCTGGCTGAGCCAGCGATGCCCACATCCCATGAATGAATAAAAAAAAAACATATACTTTTTCCCAGAATAAAGCACAGTAACCAGGTTTCTCAAACTGAATTTTTTTTTTGTTCATTACTGGTTAAGGCTTGTTTTATAATTAATGAAGTAAAGCATAAACATAGATTGAAATCTTAAAGTTCCCTTTTTACCTTTGCCCCACACACATGCGCACATACGCATGTTGGTTAACTGGAAAAATAAAAGGAATTTTCGTTCAGAGCTCTGTTACAGACAAAAAACAAAACCCACTTGGGCTGAATACTTGCTCATTCATGAAGAAAACAGCAGATGACATATGTTGTGTTCCAAAACTGGCATACAGTCTGGCCTCCGAGTATACGTAGATGGGTCACAGATTTTTTGGAACAGTTCTTTTCAGGCAGCGTTGAGAATTAATTTAGCTGGCTTTTCTTTTAAACATTCAGGAAGAATTTGGTCTCTTCCTCCATGACACTTCTTCAGTAGCAGGCTCTAACTTTATCTCATTCCAGAAGGTAAACACTGATACTACAACCAAAAGCTCGTGAGTTTGCTGTTGTCTCAAGTGCGCTCTACTGCTCCCCAGGCCTTTCCTGTCACAGCGCGTGACTGTCACTTCTCTGCACACATCTTCCCCAATTACCAGGGTTTCTTTTTTATTTTTAACTTGAGTCATGTGACAACCAGCAAACCAATTCTTTCAGTGTCCTCTTGATGACCTGCTTAGGGGAAACAAAACTGGTCCAACATTTCTTCAGATTGACTAATGAATTCCTCAAAATAATTTTTTAACAGAAACAGAAGCACTTTCATTACACTTTCTCCCTAGCTCCCTGTATTAGTAACATGAGGGAAGGCTTCTTCTCTGGTCCAGGTCTCTCTCTCATAGCTTGTTTTACGGTCCACATAATGCTCCTATTGCACTTCCCTAAATGCCCCACTGTGTTCAGACGGCAGATAGGACAATGGTGTATTTCAAATCGAAGCAGATTTATTCAAGTGTAGGGGATAAGCTATTCACTGGTAGATAGACATACCTATGTTCTTCCATTTATCCTGCAGCCCAAGTAATATGTGGCTTTACCTGAGGGTTAAGTGTTATGCATGGAGGCATTGGCCGGAATTTTACATTGGGCGGGAGGCCCTGCCCACTGGCCAAAAGGTCAGGGGTTAGCCTGCTTCCATGGGCCTGGGGAGCCACGTGGGGATTTTATGCTCCCCAGGCCCTTAATTGGCCTTGGGCGGGACTTCCACCCCTCGGAGGCAGGAAGCCCTACCTAATGAAGCTGCCAGCCAATCAGTGGGCCGGCAGCTTTCAGTCCCAGCAATGCCACCGGGAGCGGTGGTAACTGCTGGGTCTGCACTAGGCCAACAGCAGCGAGGGATGATGGTCCCGGAAAGAAGGTACATTTTTGGGGCTTCGCTGGGGACAATTGGCCAGGCCCTGGAGAGGCAGGGACATCAGTGGGGGCGGTTGGGCTGTTGGGGGGGGGGCGCCTCCATGAGGCACAGGGTACCCGATCAGGAGGAGGGTCTCCTTTTCCCCGCCCCCCGGTCAACAAGGAGGCCGCCAGGTTTTACCTGGAGGCGTTCTGAGGGCCTGAGCTGCCAGCTGGCCGCTACCAGCGGCGGCAGGAGGAGGTCCTTAAGTGCCACTTAATTGGCCACTTAAGGGCCTTGATTGGCCTGGGGCAGGTGGGCCGTTTCTCGCCACCGCTGCCCCTCATAAAATTGCAGTGGGAGCAGGAAGGCGTTGGGAACGGTAACCACCACCTCCCACTCAATTTTCGGGCCCTGTGGGGGGCATATAATCCCGTCCATTATTACCCAAAGACTTGCATTCTGAGCCAATACTGGGTTGTCAGTTTTTCAGTTTGTCCGTACTGATATATTTTAAATTTGTCACCCACCCCCCAATCATAAGCATAACCTCTTATTTGGATCCATCTTCCATTTTGCACCTGCTTTACACATTGCTAGATAAATTTGGATCTTGTCTTTTCCCACATTGCAGGCTCTTTCAATGCATCGTATATCATAGAAGGTATTACAGGCACAACTAGCATCATTATAGTTATGGCCAGAATGGAAGCCTTTTCTAGAGTATCCTATTCCCTGATGGCGATGGGAGCTCCAGCTTCAACTCTTGCCCATAATAAGTTCCATTAATTCAACAATAAACATTTTAGTCAGTGTGATTTGTGGAGTGTAGATTGTTTGTTTCATCTTGAATCTTTGTGCCATGGCATGAAATTGCTGTCAAAACATCAGTGAGGCCAATGGCACTTGCCATCATTTATGCTCAAATGCCACATCAACTTCAGATGTGGGTAGATGTGTGATCGAACACAAATCCAAAAGTTGCTGTCACAGGTGTGCTGTTCTGTTAGTGAAAATGGCATTTCACTGTCTGACTCCCCCATTTAAATGCATCGCGTGTGGCGAGTTCCTGTACTTTCACAGTAGATACATGCTCACAAAGTTAAGTCCAGTCATTTCCAGCTTAAGTACCCTTTCAATGACTGAAAGTATAGAGTTTCATTCCTTTAGGTTTTAATTGTTGGAGAATTTTTCCCCTCCCCCTCCCTTACATTTCCTTCTCAGTCCTTATGTTGTTCAGCGCACCCTGCCATTTCTACTTTGTACTTCCAGTGCAAAGTATCTCAACATCAGCCAGACAAGGGCAGATCTAACGAAGAGTGGGTGATGTGTTGTCCTGCCAAAGGACATTTTGGGCCATGATATATCACACAATTAAAAACACCTTTTTTCAGAAAGTACAACTAAATATACAATTTGATTACAGTGCAAACAGGACCTAAGAAGAATTCTCATTTTGGCTTGAGCATGGAGTCCCATTGTTTAATTTGCCATTGGCTTGTCTGAAAACTGTGGAATAACCTTTCCGATCAATATGAACTTGTGCTTTTTTTTTATCTCCAGTGCATGAGTGCTGGAAATCTGAAATAAAAATGAAAAATTGAGGTTGTTTGGAATCTGAACATAGGTTTCAGGCATGACATAGTCCTGATGAAGGGTCACACCAGCAACATTAACCTAGCTTTCTCTTCCAAAATCCAGCCTATTTTTGTGCAGATTTCCTTGCATTACATCTGTGCTTGCTCAACCAAAAAAAGTATTATATTTTGTTTGCATTAAAGCATCATGCAGCTCCATT